>NC_135237.1:156886860-157600193 GCF_051348905.1 Ranitomeya variabilis | reverse complement strand
ATAAACCGTATACTACCTGTCCGCCGTAGTCCAATTAATATCGAGTGTCCCACGACGATCTCCCCTATAGAACAGTGACGTAGGGTGATGTCACTGCTGTATAGGACCCTCAGTGACACACTGACAGGAGACAATGGCTTAGGACAAAGTCTTACTTTATGGCAATTGCTGCGTGGGAAAATTTCTCATACAGCAATGCCAAAAGTGAGACTAGGGACTATTTTTTTTCAGCGGCGGAGGAATACAGTGCGGAGGGATACCTTCCTCCCGTCACTGTATTCCTGGAACCCCTAGAGAGCAGTCGCATCAGCTGATGCTGCTGTTCTCCACGGGAGATCGTCGTGGGATACTCGTGGATTTCTGTGGACAGGGAGTATATTGGTTGTTTGATATTTTAATCTTTTTTACAGACGACACTGGCTTCGGGGAACAAAGTGACAAGAAATGGTGAGTATGAAATCTATGTTTAATGTAATGTATGTCTGTATGTATGTATTGTATGTAATGTATGAATGTATTGTATGTAGCATGTATGTAGTATGTATGTATGTAGTATGTATGTATGTTGTTATGATCCGGTGACTTTGGAGCCGCATGAACTTTCTCTGGAGTAGGTGGAAACTGTACTGACTGCAAAACCTGAACTAACACCGCAACTGGAAGTAGCCGTGGGGTGTGCCTAACAAACCCTAGACACCTCGACACAGCTGGAGGACTAAATACCCCTATAGATAGAAATAGGAATACTACCTTGCCTCAGAGCAGAACCCCAAAGGATAGGCAGCCCCCCACGAATATTGACTGTGAGTAGGAGAGGAAAGACACACGCAGGCAAAAAACAGGATTCAGCAAAAGAGGCCACTCTAGCTAAATAGGGAAAGATAGGACAGAATACTAAGCGGTCAGTATTAAAACCCTTCCAAAAATATCCACAGCAGATAATACAAAAAGTTCCACAATCTAACTAAAGACATGGAATGTATATCTGCCACTCCAGAGAATCCAACAAGACTGAGAAAATACTGACACAATCTAAGCTGGACAAAAAAACACTGAATAGCACAGAATTATTAAGCACACAGCATGTGTGCCACAGAAACAAAACCAGACACTTATCTTTGCTGATTTGGCAGAAGGCAGAAGGAACCAAACCAGGACCAAAACCTCCCAACAACCATGGACAACTGGCAAGGACTAATGAATCCTGCACGCCTAAATACCCCAGTCAGAACTGCAATCAGCAGATACACCTGACCAGGACTGCAACTCAGGGGCAACTGCATTACCACCTACAACCACCGGAGGGAGCCCAAAAGCAGAATTCACAACAGTACCCCCCCTTGTGGAGGGGTCACCGAACCCTCACCAGAGCCCCCAGGCCGATCAGGACGAGCCAGATGAAAAGCATGAACCAAATCAGCAGCATGGACATCAGAGGCAAAAACCCAAGAATTATCCTCCTGGCCATAACCCTTCCATTTGACAAGATACTGAAGTCTCCGCCTCGAAAAACGAGAATCCAAAATCTTCTCACCCACATACTCCAACTCCCCATCAACCAACACAGGGGCCGGAGGATCAACAGAGGGAACAACGGGTACCACATATTTCCGCAATAAAGATCTATGGAAGACATTATGGATAGCAAAAGAGGCCGGAAGCGCCAATCGAAAAGACACCGGATTAATAATCCCAGAAATCCTATAAGGACCAATAAACCAAGGCTTAAACTTAGGAGAAGAAACCTTCATAGGAACATGACGGGAAGACAACCAGACCAGATCCCCAACCTGAAGCCGGGAACCAACACACCGACGACGGTTAGCAAAACGTTGAGCCTCCTCCTGAGACAACACCAAATTGTCCACCACATGAGCCCAAATCTGCTGCAACCTGTCAACCACCGAATCCACACCAGGACAGTCAGAAGGCTCAACCTGCCCAGAAGAAAAACGAGGATGAAAACCAAAATTACAAAAAAAAGGCGAAACCAAAGTAGCCGAACTAGCCTGATTATTAAGGGCAAACTCGGCCAATGGCAAAAAGGCCACCCAATCATCCTGATCAGCAGACACAAAGCATCTCAAATAAGTCTCCAATGTCTGATTAGTTCGCTCGGTTTGGCCATTTGTCTGAGGATGAAATGCAGAGGAAAAAGATAAATCAATGCCCAGCCTAGCACAAAAGGCCCGCCAAAACCTAGAAACAAACTGGGAACCTCTGTCAGACACAATATTCTCCGGAATACTATGCAAACGAACCACATGCTGAAAAAACAACGAAACTAAATCTGAAGAGGAAGGCAATTTAGGCAAAGGCACCAAATGAACCATCCTAGAAAACCGGTCACAAACAATCCAGAAAACCGACATCCTCTGGGAAACCGGAAGATCAGAAATAAAATCCATAGAAATATGCGTCCAGGGCCTCTCAGGGACCGGCAATGGCAAAAGCAACCCACTAGCACGGGAACAACAAGGCTTGGCCCGCGCACAAGTCCCACAGGACTGCACAAAAGAACGCACATCACGTGATAAAGAAGGCCACCAAAAGGACCTACCAACCAAGTCTCTGGTACCAAAAATACCAGGAAGACCAGCCAACACAGAACAGTGAACCTCAGGAATCACTCTACTAGTCCATCTGTCAGGAACAAACAGTTTCCCCACTGGACAACGATTAGGTCTGTCAGCCTGAAATTCCTGAAGAACCCGTTGTAAATCAGGGGAAATAGCAGAAAGAACCACCCCTTCTTTCTAAATGCCGACCGGTTCAAGGACCTCAGGAGAATCAGGCAAAAAACTCCTAGAAAGGGCATCAGCCTTAATATTCTTGGAACCCGGAAGATACGAGACCACAAAATCAAAACGGGAAAAAAACAAGGACCATCGAGTCTGTCTAGGATTTAGCCGCTTGGCAGACTCGAGGTAAATCAAATTCTTATGATCGGTCAAGACCACAATACGGTGCTTAGCTCCCTCAAGCCAATGTCGCCACTCCTCAAATGCCCACTTCATAGCCAACAACTCCCGATTGCCAACATCATAATTGCGTTCAGCAGGCGAAAATTTACGGGAAAAGAATGCACACGATTTCGTCAAGGAACCAACATGATCCCTCTGGGACAAAACGGCCCCTGCGCCAATCTCACAAGCGTCAATCTCAACCTGAAACGGAAGGGAAACATCCGGTTGGCGCAATACCGGAGCAGAAGTAAATCGACGTTTAATGTCCTGAAAGGCAGAAACAGCCGCAGAGGACCAGTTCGCCACATCAGCGCCTTTTTTCGTCAAATCGGTCAAGGGTTTAACCACGCTGGAAAAGTTAGCAATGAAACGGCGATAAAAATTTGCAAAACCCAAAAATTTCTGAAGGCTCTTTACGGACGTGGGTTGAATCTAATCATGAATGGCCTGAACCTTAACCAGATCCATCTCAATAGATGAAGGAGAAAAAATAAAACCCAAAAAAGAAACCTTCTGCACCCCAAAAAGACACTTAGACCCCTTCACAAACAAAGCATTGTCACGAAGGATCTGAAATACCATCCTGACCTGTTCCACATGAGACTCCCAATCATCCGAAAAAATCAAAATATCGTCCAAATATACAATCAAGAATTTATCAATATAAGTCCGGAAGATATCATGCATGAAAGATTGAAAAACAGATGGAGCATTAGTGAGCCCGAACGGCATCACAAGGTATTCAAAATGGCCTTCGGGCGTATTGAACGCAGTTTTCCATTCATCACCCTGCTTAATACGAACAAGATTATACGCCCCCCGAAGGTCAATCTTCGTAAACCAACTAGCCCCCTTAATCCTAGCAAACAAATCGGAAAGCAAAGGTAAAAGGTATTGAAACTTGACCGTGATCTTATTCAAGAGGCGATAATCAATACAGGGTCTCAAGGAGCCATCCTTTTTAGCAACAAATAAAAAAATCCCGCTCCCATCGGTGAAGAAGATGGCCGAATATGCCCTTTCTCCAAAGACTCCTTAACATAACTCCGCATAGCGGTATGTTCAGGCACAGACAGGTTGAAGAGTCGGCCCTTAGGAAACTTACAGCCTGGAATCAAATCAATAGCACAATCACAGTCCCTGTGCGGTGGAAGAGAACTGGACTTGGGCTCATCGAATACATCCTGAAAATCAGACAAAAACTCTGGAATTTCGGAAGAGGAAGAAGAGGAGATGGACATTAAAGGAACATCATTATGAACCCCCTGACAACCCCAACTAGTCACAGACATAGACTTCCAATCCAACACAGGATTATGTACCTGCAACCACGGAAAACCCAACACGATAGCATCATGTAAATTATGCAATACCAGAAATCGACAATCTTCCTGATGGGCTGGCGCCATGCGCATGGTCACCTGTGTCCAAAACTGGGGCTTAATTTTAGCCAAAGGTGTAGCATCAATGCCCCTTAAAGGAATAAGGTTCTACAAGGGCTGCAAGGGGAAACCACAACGCCTGGCAAACTCAAGGTCCATTAAGATCAAAGCGGCACCTGAATCCACAAACGCCAAGACAGAAAATGATGACAATGAGCAGATCAAGGACACCGATAACAGAAATTTAGGTTGTACAGTACTGATGGTAAATGAACTAGCGATCCTCTTTGTCCGTTTAGGGCAGACTGAAATGACATGAGAAGCGTCGCCACAATAATAACACAACCTATTCTGACGTCTGAGTCCTTGTCGTTCTGTCCTAGACAGAATCCTATCACACTGCATTGGCTCAGGACTCTGCTCTGAGGACAACGCCACAGCGCGCACAGTTCTGCGCTCCCGCAAGTGCCGATTAATCTGAATGGCCAAAGACATAGAATCACTCAGACCGACAGGCGTGGGAAACCCCACCATAACATCTTTAACGGATTCAGAAAGACCCTTTCTGAAAATTGCAGCCAAAGCATCATCATTCCATTTAGTCAACACAGACCATTTTCTAAATTTCTGACAATACAATTCTGCCGCCTCCTGACCCTGAGATAGGGCCAACAAGGTCTTCTCCGCTTGATCCACAGAATTAGGTTCATCATATAATAGTCCTAAAGCCTGAAAAAAGGAATCTACATTAAGCAAAGCCGGATTCCCAGATTCCAGGGAAAATGCCCAATCCTGTGGATCACCATGCAGCAGGGAAATGACGATTTTAACCTGCTGAATAGAATCCCCAGAGGATCGAGGTCTCAAAGCAAAAAACAGTTTACAGTTGTTTTTAAAACTCATAAAATTGGACCTGTCACCAAAAAACAAATCAGGAGTAGGAATCTTCGGCTCTAAAACAGGAGTCTGAACAATATAATCAGAAATTCCCTGTACCCTAGCAGCAAGCTGGTCTACACGAGAAGCTAATTCCTGAACATCCATGCTAACACAAGACTCCTTTGCCACCCAGAGAAAAAGAGGGAAGAAAAGGCAAAGCAAACTGCAGAAAAACAAATGACTCAACACCTTTCTTCCCTTCTTCTGAGATGCATTTAACTCATAGTGGGCCAGTTGTACTGTTATGATCCAGTGACTTTGGAGCCGCATGAACTTTCTCTGGAGTAGGTGGAAACTGTACTGACCGCAAAACCTGAACTAACACCGCAACTAGAAGTAGCCGTGGGGTGTGCCTAACAAACCCTAGACACCTCGACACAGCTGGAGGACTAAATACCCCTATAGATAGAAATAGGAATACTACCTTGCCTCAGAGCAGAACCCCAAAGGATAGGCAGCCCCCCACGAATATTGACTGTGAGTTGGAGAGGAAAGACACACGCAGGCAGAAAACAGGATTCAGCAAAAGAGGCCACTCTAGCTAAATAGGGAAAGATAGGACAGAATACTAAGCGGTCAGTATTAAAACCCTTCCAAAAATATCCATAGCAGATAATACAAAAAGTTCCACAATCTAACTAAAGACATGGAATGTATATCTGCCACTCCAGAGAATCCAACAAGACTGAGAAAATACTGACACAATCTAAGCTGGACAAAAAAACACTGAATAGCACAGAATTATTAAGCACACAGCATGTGTGCCACAGAAACAAAACCAGACACTTATCTTTGCTGATTTGGCAGAAGGCAGAAGGAACCAAACCAGGACCAAAACCTCCCAACAACCATGGACAACTGGCAAGGACTAATGAATCCTGCACTCCTAAATACCCCAGTCAGAACTGCAATCAGCAGATACACCTGACCAGGACTGCAACTCAGGGGCAACTGCATTACCACCTACAACCACCGGAGGGAGCCCAAAAGCAGAATTCACAACAGTATGTAGTATGTATGTATGTAGTATGTATGTAGTATATATGTTGTATGTATGTTGTATGTATGTTGTATGTATTATGTATGTATGTAGTATGTATATAGTATGTATGTAGTATGTATGTAGTATGGTAGTATGTATATAGTATGTAGTATGTATGTAGTATGTATGTAGTATGTATGTATGTAGTATGTGTATAGTATGTATGTAGTATGTATGTATGTATTATGTATATAGTATGCAGTATGTATGTAGTATGTTTTTAGTATGTATGTTGTATATATGTAGTATGTATATAGTATGTATGTAGTATGTAGTATGTATGTAGTATGTATGTATGTATGTATGTATGTAGTGTGTGTATAGTATGTAGTATGCATGTAGTATGTATGTAGTATGTATGTTGTATGTATGTAGTATGTATGTAGTATGTACAGTATGTTGTATGCATGTAGTATGCATGTAGTATGTATGTAGTATGTATGTAGTATGTATGTAGTATGTATGTTGTATGTATGTAGTATGTATGTAGTATGTATGTATGTTGTATGTATGTAGTATGTATGCTGTATGTATGTATTTTTTTTTGTAGTCCCATCGGACGATGCCTGCACACATGCACAGACCCCCGGTCGCCCGCACAGAGCCCCGGCATGCCGCACAGAGCCCCGGCACGCCGCACAGAGCTCCGGCACACCACACAGAGCCCCGCACAGAGCCTCGGCAAGCCGCACAGAGCCCCGGCATGCCACACAGAGCCCCGGCATGCCACACAGAGCCCCGCACAGACCCCCGGCAGCCCGCACAGAGCCCTGGCACGCTGCATAGAGCCCAGACAGGCCGCACAGAGCCCCAGCAGGCACGCACAGAGCCCCGGCAGGCCGCAGAGCCCCGAGACGCCCGTAAAGATCCCCGGCAGGCCCGCACAGACCCCGCCCGCACACACAGACACGCACAGTGTCCGCCCACGCACCGCCCACTGTTATGGTTCTCAATGGCAAGAGAACATAGCCCAGCAAACATAAGTACTAGCTCTTGGAAGGATGGAAACTAAACTGACCATGAACTAAACCTGCCACACAACTAACAGTAGCCGGGTAGCGTTGCCTACGTTTTTATCCCTAGACGCCCAGCGCCGGCCGGAGGACTAACTAATCCTGGCAGAGGAAAATATAGTCCTGGCTCACCTCTAGAGAAATTTCCCCGATAGGCAGACAGAGGCCCCCACATATATTGGCGGTGATTTTAGATGAAATGACAAACGTAGTATGAAAATAGGTTTAGCAAAATTGAGGTCCGCTTACTAGATAGCAGGAAGACAGAAAGGGCACTTTCATGGTCAGCTGAAAACCCTATCAAAATACCATCCTGAAATTACTTTAAGACTCTAGTATTAACTCATAACATCAGAGTGGCAATTTCAGATCACAAGAGCTTTCCAGACACAGAAACGAAACTACAGCTGTGAATTGGAACAAAATGCAAAAACAAACGAGGACTAAAGTCCAACTTAGCTGGGAGTTGTCTAGCAGCAGGAACATGCACAGAAAGGCTTCTGATTACAATGTTGACCGGCATGGAAGTGACAGAGGAGCAAGGTTAAATAGCGACTCCCACATCCTGATGGAAACAGGTGAACAGAGGGGATGATGCACACCAGTTCAATTCCACCAGTGGCCACCGGGGGAGCCCAAAATCTAATTTCACAACAGTACCCCCCCCTCAAGGAGGGGGCACCGAACCCTCACCAGAACCACCAGGGCGATCAGGATGAGCCCTATGAAAGGCACGGACCAGATCGGAGGCATGAACATCAGAGGCAGTCACCCAAGAATTATCCTCCTGACCGTATCCCTTCCATTTGACCAGATACTGGAGTTTCCGTCTGGAAACACGGGAGTCCAAGATTTTTTCCACAACGTACTCCAACTCGCCCTCAACCAACACCGGAGCAGGAGGCTCAACGGAAGGCACAACCGGTACCTCATACCTGCGCAACAATGACCGATGAAAAACATTATGAATAGAAAAAGATGCAGGGAGGTCCAAACGGAAGGACACAGGGTTAAGAATCTCCAATATCTTGTACGGGCCGATGAACCGAGGCTTAAACTTAGGAGAAGAAACCCTCATAGGGACAAAACGAGAAGACAACCACACCAAGTCCCCAACACAAAGCCGAGGACCAACCCGACGCCGGCGGTTGGCAAAAAGCTGAGTCTTCTCCTGGGACAACTTCAAATTGTCCACTACCTGCCCCCAAATCTGATGCAACCTCTCCACCACAGCATCCACTCCAGGACAATCCGAAGATTCCACCTGACCAGAAGAAAATCGAGGATGAAACCCTGAATTACAGAAAAAAGGAGACACCAAGGTGGCAGAGCTGGCCCGATTATTGAGGGCAAACTCCGCTAAAGGCAAAAAAGCAACCCAATCATCCTGATCTGCAGACACAAAACACCTCAAATATGTCTCCAAGGTCTGATTCGTCCGCTCGGTCTGGCCATTTGTCTGAGGATGGAAAGCAGACGAGAAAGACAAATCTATGCCCATCCTAGCACAGAATGCTCGCCAAAATCTAGACACGAATTGGGTTCCTCTGTCAGAAACGATATTCTCCGGAATACCATGCAAACGGACCACATTTTGAAAAAACAGAGGAACCAACTCGGAAGAAGAAGGCAACTTAGGCAGGGGAACCAAATGGACCATCTTAGAGAAACGGTCACACACCACCCAGATGACAGAATCTTCTGAGAAACAGGAAGATCCGAAATAAAATCCATCGAGATGTGCATCCAGGGCCTCTTCGGGATAGGCAAGGGCAACAACAATCCACTAGCCCGAGAACAACAAGGCTTGGCCCGAGCACAAACGTCACAAGACTGCACAAAGCCTCGCACATCTCGAGACAGGGAAGGCCACCAGAAGGACCTTGCCACCAAATCCCTGGTACCAAAGATTCCAGGATGACCTGTCAACGCAGAAGAATGAACCTCAGAAATGACTTTACTGGTCCAATCATCAGGAACAAACAGTCTACCAGGTGGGCAACGATCAGGTCTATCCGCCTGAAACTCCTGCAAGGCCCGCCGCAGGTAGACAATATCACTCCATCCTTAAGGATACCTGTAGGTTCAGAGTTACCAGGGGAGTCAGGCTCAAAACTCCTAGAAAGGGCATCCGCCTTAACATTCTTAGAACCCGGCAGGTAGGACACCACAAAATTAAACCGAGAGAAAAACAACGACCAGCGCGCCTGTCTAGGATTCAGGCGTCTGGCGGACTCAAGATAAATTAGATTTTTGTGGTCAGTCAATACCACCACCTGATGTCTAGCCCCCTCAAGCCAATGACGCCACTCCTCAAAAGCCCACTTCATGGCCAAAAGCTCCCGATTCCCAACATCATAATTCCGCTCGGCGGGCGAAAATTTACGCGAGAAAAAGGCACAAGGTCTCATCACGGAACAATCGGAACTTCTCTGCGACAAAACTGCCCCAGCTCCGATTTCAGAAGCGTCGACCTCAACCTGAAAAGGAAGAGCAACATCAGGCTGACGCAACACAGGGGCGGAAGAAAAGCGGCGCTTAAGCTCCCGAAAGGCCTCCACAGCAGCAGGGGACCAATCAGCAACATCAGCACCCTTCTTAGTCAAATCAGTCAATGGTTTAACAACATCAGAAAAACCAGCAATAAATCGACGATAAAAGTTAGCAAAGCCCAAAAATTTCTGAAGACTCTTAAGAGAAGAGGGTTGCGTCCAATCACAAATAGCCTGAACCTTGACAGGATCCATCTCGATGGAAGAGGGGGAAAAAATATATCCCAAAAAGGAAATCTTTTGAACCCCAAAAACGCACTTAGAACCCTTCACACACAAGGAATTAGACCGCAAAACCTGAAAAACCCTCCTGACCTGCTGGACATGAGAGTCCCAGTCATCCGAAAAAATCAAAATATCATCCAGATACACAATCATAAATTTATCCAAATAATCACGGAAAATGTCATGCATAAAGGACTGAAAGACTGAAGGGGCATTTGAAAGACCAAAAGGCATCACCAAATACTCAAAGTGGCCCTCGGGCGTATTAAATGCGGTCTTCCACTCATCCCCCTGCTTAATTCGCACCAAATTATACGCCCCACGGAGATCTATCTTAGAGAACCACTTGGCCCCCTTTATGCGAGCAAACAAATCAGTCAGCAGTGGCAACGGATATTGATATTTAACCGTGATTTTATTCAAAAGCCGATAATCAATACACGGTCTCAAAGAGCCATCTTTCTTAGCCACAAAGAAAAAACCGGCTCCTAAGGGAGATGACGAAGGACGAATATGTCCCTTTTCCAAGGACTCCTTTATATATTCTCGCATAGCAGCATGTTCAGGCACAGACAGATTAAATAAACGACCCTTAGGGTATTTACTACCCGGAATCAAATCTATGGCACAATCGCACTCCCTGTGCGGAGGTAATGAACCAAGCTTAGGTTCTTCAAAAACGTCACGATATTCAGTCAAGAATTCAGGAATCTCAGAGGGAATAGATGATGAAATGGAAACCACAGGTACGTCCCCATGCGTCCCCTTACATCCCCAGCTTAACACAGACATAGCTTTCCAGTCAAGGACTGGGTTATGAGATTGCAGCCATGGCAATCCAAGCACCAACACATCATGTAGGTTATACAGCACAAGAAAGCGAATAATCTCCTGATGATCCGGATTAATCCGCATAGTTACTTGTGTCCAGTATTGTGGTTTATTACTAGCCAATGGGGTGGAGTCAATCCCCTTCAGGGGTATAGGAGTTTCAAGAGGCTCTAAATCATACCCACAGCGTTTGGCAAAGGACCAATCCATAAGACTCAAAGCGGCGCCAGAGTCGACATAGGCATCCGCGGTAATAGATGATAAAGAACAAATCAGGGTCACAGATAGAATAAACTTAGACTGTAAAGTGCCAATTGAAACAGACTTATCAAGCTTCTTAGTACGCTTAGAGCATGCTGATATAACATGAGTTGAATCACCGCAATAGAAGCACAACCCATTTTTTCGTCTTAAATTCTGCCGTTCACTTCTGGACAGAATTCTATCACATTGCATATTCTCTGGCGTCTTCTCAGTAGACACCGCCAAATGGTGCACAGGTTTGCGCTCCCGCAGACGCCTATCGATCTGGATAGCCATTGTCATGGACTCATTCAGACCCGCAGGCACAGGGAACCCCACCATAACATCCTTAATGGCATCAGAGAGACCCTCTCTGAAATTCGCCGCCAGGGCGCACTCATTCCACTGAGTAAGCACAGCCCATTTACGGAATTTCTGGCAGTATATTTCAGCTTCGTCTTGCCCCTGAGATAGGGACATCAAGGCCTTTTCTGCCTGAAGCTCTAACTGAGGTTCCTCATAAAGCAACCCCAAGGCCAGAAAAAACGCATCCACATTGAGCAACGCAGGATCCCCTGGAGCCAATGCAAAAGCCCAATCCTGAGGGTCGCCCCGGAGCAAGGAAATCACAATCCTGACCTGCTGAGCAGGATCTCCAGCAGAGCGAGATTTCAGGGACAAAAACAACTTGCAATTATTTTTGAAATTTTGAAAGCAAGATCTATTCCCCGAGAAAAATTCAGGCAAAGGAATTCTAGGTTCAGATATAGGAACATGAACAACAAAATCTTGTAAATTTTGAACTTTCGTGGTGAGATTATTCAAACCTGCAGCTAAACTCTGAATATCCATTTTAAACAGGTGAACACAGAGCCATTCCAGGATTAGAAGGAGAGAGAGAGAGAGAAAGGCTGCAATATAGGCAGACTTGCAAGAGATTCAATTACAAGCACACTCAGAACTGAAGGGAAGGGAAAAAAAAAAAAACCTTCAGCAGACTTCTCTTTTCTCTCCTTTCTCTGTCAATTAATTTAACCCTTTTTATGGCCGGTCAAACTGTTATGGTTCTCAATGGCAAGAGAACATAGCCCAGCAAACATAAGTACTAGCTCTTGGAAGGATGGAAACTAAACTGACCATGAACTAAACCTGCCGCACAACTAACAGTAGCCGGGTAGCGTTGCCTACGTTTTTATCCCTAGACGCCCAGCGCCGGCCGGAGGACTAACTAATCCTGGCAGAGGAAAATATAGTCCTGGCTCACCTCTAGAGAAATTTCCCCGATAGGCAGACAGAGGCCCCCACATATATTGGCGGTGATTTTAGATGAAATGACAAACGTAGTATGAAAATAGGTTTAGCAAAATTGAGGTCCGCTTACTAGATAGCAGGAAGACAGAAAGGGCACTTTCATGGTCAGCTGAAAACCCTATCAAAATACCATCCTGAAATTACTTTAAGACTCTAGTATTAACTCATAACATCAGAGTGGCAATTTCAGATCACAAGAGCTTTCCAGACACAGAAACGAAACTACAGCTGTGAACTGGAACAAAATGCAAAAACAAACGAGGACTAAAGTCCAACTTAGCTGGGAGTTGTCTAGCAGCAGGAACATGCACAGAAAGGCTTCTGATTACAATGTTGACCGGCATGGAAGTGACAGAGGAGCAAGGTTAAATAGCGACTCCCACATCCTGATGGAAACAGGTGAACAGAGGGGATGATGCACACCAGTTCAATTCCACCAGTGGCCACCGGGGGAGCCCAAAATCTAATTTCACAACAGCCCACACTCTTCCCCCCTCCGGAACAGGATGCAGAAGAACAGAAAGGGCTTATTTACATTCCGATATTTGTGTCCCATTGACTTGCATTGGTATCGGGTATCGGTATCGGTGATATCCGATATTTTTTGGATATCGGCCGATCCAATCCGATACCGATACTTCTTGATATCGGAAGGTATCGCTCAACAATAATCACGAACAAACTTCATTCTAAACCCCTTTAAAGACTTTTCCCCTTTTACATGGGCGCCCAGGGCCACGGACCGGGTCACCGCCACAGTGATATCCCCCTTTGAGCCAACCGGACCCGGTATCGAGTACCCTACGGCCCAGGCGGGCATTCCACAATGCACTCTCGCAACCTCAATATGCTTCTGAGTACATCCTGGGGGCCACATAGCGACCCTCACAAATAACATCGGTCGTTGCCTCACACTATGAAGAATTGAGTGCAGTAGCAGGACATGTAAAGATGGCAAAAGAACAGATCTCTAAGGCACGCAACCACAGACCCAGGGCCGTAATTGCCACTAGGCACTTGAGGGCACGTGCCTAGGGCGGGGACAATGCAGGGGGCGGCAGCTGAGAAAGGTTTTTTTTTTATAAGTCCTGGGTCACCTCCCGCCCGCCTATACCCACGCCCCTGCCCCCCACACCCCTCCCTGGCTGCCCGCCCGCCTGCCTCCCACCCTCCTTGAAGACGATACTCACCCTGCTCCAGCGATGCATGGTCTCAGCATCTGGAGCTCGTCCTGAATGAGCGGTCACGTGGTACCGCTCATTAAGTTTATATTTAAGAAAATGGAGCGCACTCAGCCGACTAGGTGGTGCAGGCTGCACTTGGGGAAACCCCAAAGTAGTCCAATAAACAAGAAAGCAGCCTGCATACAGGAGGGGGAATATGAGCCATGCATTCAGGGGGGGAATATGAGCCATGCATACAGGAGGGGGAATATGAGCCATGCATACAAGGGGAATATGAGCCATGCATACAGGGGGGGAATATGAGCCATGCATACAGGGGGGGAATATGAGCCATGCATATAGGAGGGGGAATATGAGCCATGCATACAGGAGGGGGGATATGAGGCATGCATATGGGATGGGAGGGAGATGAGCCATGCATACAGGAGGGGGGTCATTATACAGTATTGAGCATCATGTGGGATCATTATACAGTATGGAGAACTGTGTGTGGCCATTATACAGTATTGAACATCATGTGTGGCTGTTATACAGTATGGAGCATCATGTGTGGCCAATGGCCATTATATAGTATGGAGCATCATGTGTGGCCGTTATACAGTATGGAGCATCATGTGTGGCCATTATACAGTATTGAGCATCATGTGGGATCATTATACAGTATGGAGAACTGTGTGTGGCCTGTTGTGAATTCTGCTCTTGGGCTCCCTCCGGTGGTTGTTTGTGATAGTGCAGTTGTCTCTGGGTTGTAATCCAGGGCAGGTGTTTCTGCTGATTGCAGCTCTATTTGGTATTTAGGTGTGCTGGATTCATTAGTCAGTGCCAGTTGTCCATTGTTCTTGGAGGGTTTACATCCCTGTCTGGTTCCTTCTGCTCTGCTGCCAATTCAGCCAAGATAAGTGTCTGGTTTATTTTCCTGCAGCACACATGCAGTGTGTTTTTCAGTTCAGAACAATTTATTGTTTTGTCTTGTCCAGCTTAGACTTGTTTGAATTTTTTCAGTCATGCTGGATTCTCTGGAGATGCAGATATACATTCTATGTCTTTAGTTAGATGTGGAATTTTTGTATTTTCTGCTGTGGATATTTTCAGAGTTTTAATACTGACCGCTTAGTACTCTGTCCTATCCTTTACTATTTAGCTAGAAGTGCCTCTTTTGCTAAATCCTGTTTTCAGCCTGTGTGTGTCTTTACTCTTATATTCACCGTCAATATTTGTGGGGGGCTGCCTATCCTTTGGGGTTTCTGCTCTGAGGCAAGATAGAATTCCCATTTCCATCTATAGGGTTATTTAGTCCTCCGGCTGTGTCGAGGTGTCTAGGATGTGTTAGGTACACCCCACGGCTACTTCTAGTTGCGGTGTCAGTTTAGGGTTGCGGTCAGTACAGGTTCCACCTTCTCCAGAGAAGGTCTCATGCAGCTCCAAGGCCACCGGATCATAACAGTGGCCGTCATACAGTATGGAGCACTATGTGTGGCCATTATACAGTATGGAGAACTGTGTGGCCATTATACAGTATGGAGCACTCTGTGGCCATTATACATTATGGAGCATCATGTGTGGCCATTATACACTATGGAGCATCATGTGTGGCCATTATACAGTATTGAGCATCATGTGTGGCCATTATACAGTATGGAGAACTGTGTGTGGCCGTTATACAGTACTGAGCATCATGTGTGGCCATTAAACAGTATGGAGCATCATGTGTGGCCATTATACAATATGGAGCACTGTGTGGCCATATTTTTTTTGTTTATAATTATTGTATATAAAACAGTGTGATCAGCAGTGCTAAATGGCTGTGGTTGGGACGTGGATATGGGTGTGACTAGTTGTGAAATGGGTGTGGTCAGAGGCATGTCCTAAAATTTGCAGCTGCGCACTACGCGCACCGCAAACTTTATACCTCCTTCCCTTCTTCAAAAGTTGGAAGGTATGGCACCGCATTAGCCAGATCATGGCAAGTGCCGCAAATCCCATAGGGAATGAATGAGGCCAAACGCAGTGTTGCCCTAAGTGATCCGTTACTCGGCACATGCAGAAAAACTGCCGGATCTGCTGCAAAAGGTGATTTTCACATCAGCGATTCTTGCCAAAGTCACTGCCGATCGTGTCATACTCACCAAAGGGGGAGGCAGCACTAAAAGTGCCTAGGGCAGCAGAAACTCTAAATACGGCCCTGGTGTTAGAAGGAAGGCCGGCACATTGAGGCTCATTTTTGATTACTGGGAGCTTAACAAGAAGTCAATCCCCGATTGGCACCCGATACGTAAAATTCAAGACATAGTGGATAGTTTGTTTGGAAGAACGTGGTTCTCTGTCCTTGACCAGGATAAGGCGTACCACCAAGATTGTGTTGAAAAATACAGAAGATCCCTGACAGCCTTCATGACACCATGAGGATTGTACAAGTGGATCCGTATACCATTTGGGCTCAGCTCTGCCCCGGCAGAATTACAGAGTAGTATGGAAGCATGTCTAGTGGGGTTAAGGGAGGATATCTGCCAGCCGTACATAGATGAGAATGTGGTACACAGCAAGACCTTCGAAGAGCATGTTGAACCATACTCCAACATAAACAGCAACATGGAGTCAAGCTAGCTCCAAAGAAGTGTCAACTATTCAAAAGACAAATTTGATTCCTGGGAAAAATAGTTTCCAGAGATGGATACACAATGAACCCAGCAAAAATTGCACTGGTAATCGCCTTAAAAGACAAGCATCCATCTAATTTAGGGGAGCTGAGGAAGATCTTAGGATTCTTCTCCTACGACAGAACTTACATCTTCTCAGCAACCAATTAGCTGGACATCAGATCACCAGGAGATATTGGAAGAATTAGTGGATTACCTTGGAAAACCACCAATAGTGGGATATCCTAACCTCAACCAACCATTTGTTCTGCATTGTGATGCTTCTCAAGAGGGATTTGACTGTGCCCTGCATCAACATCAAGATGATAAATTGAGAGTCATCAGCTACGGTTCCAGAACACTGACAGACGCCAAGAAGACTTACCATCTCCATTCTGGAAAATTGGAGTTCCTGGCATTGAAATGGGCTATCTATGAAAGATTTAGAGATTATATATATTACAGCAATGAGTTTGAGGTATACAATGACAACAACCCTCTGACTTACATCTTCACTACAGCCAAACTAAATGCTACTGATCAGAGATGGGTAGCTGAACTAGCTGGCATCAACTTCAGTATCAAGTACAGGCCACAAAATGCAGATGCAAATGGATTGTAGAGAATGCAGTTAGAGCCTGAGAAGTTCATGCAAGAGTGCTCCAAAGAAGTCAGTCTAGGAGATATTGTGAGCACCACCCAAGCAGTACAAGTCCAGCATGAGGAATGCACACGGCTGTGGTGTCCATTGATGGTGGCAACTACCATGAAAGCACAGGAACAAGATCGCCCCATATTCATTCAGCAGTTATCAAGAGAAACAATTTGTAAAACACAATGGGAAGAACAAATTATTGGCAGAATTGTACCTTATGTGGAACAAAATCAGTTCCTGGGAAAGCAAGAGAGATTTAAGGAGTGATCAGCAGAAGCTGTCTTGATTAAGAATGGGCAAAGCGCAGACATTATTTTGTATCACAAAAGAGGACAAAAACAACAGTTAGTACTACCTGGAATATATCATGGGTTGATCTTCAAAGAACTCCACAAAGACATGGGACATCTCGGAATAGAAAAGACTAAACACTTGGTTTGTGAACTTTTCTTCTGGCCTTACATGCAAAGAGATATCCAGAGTTATGTGACCAGAGAATGTGAATATTTGAAAGACAAGCATCCTAACACACCAACCCGAGCACTTATGGGCCACATCCAAAGGACCTACCCATTTGAGATGGTTTTAATAGACTTTCTGCATCTCAAGACATGCAAAGGTGGATATGGATACATCTTAGTGATGATGGACCATTTTACTCGATTTGCTCAAGCATATGCTACCACCAATAAGTCTGGTAAGACAACGGCAGAGAAGATTTTCAATGACTTTGCTCTGAAGATTGAGTTCCCAACTCAAGACTACACCATGACCAGGGAAAAGAATTTGAGAACCAGCTCTTTGCCAAGCTAGGATCCAGAGATCTCATACTACACCCTATCATCCCGAAGGCAATGGTCAAGTGGAATGTTTCAAACATAATTTACTGTCCATATTGAGAACTTTAACAGGCAACGAGAAAAAGGATTGGAAGAGTTCTCTATCAAAAGTGGTGCATGCCTACAATGGTACCAAGAGTGAAGCAACAGGTTATTTACCATTCTTCCTGTTGTTTGGTTGATTTCCAAGACTACCAATCAATATAATGTTTGATACTCTGGTTTAAGAGACTTACAAGACATACCCTGACTATGTTCGGAAATGGAAAGAACGTATGGCAGAAGCATACAACATAGCATCAAAAGTGGTCAAGGAAGGGCAAAACAAGTTTTTTCCCCTGGACTCAACTGCCTCTCAGCCGTCAATCATCCCCTCAGTGTGTCGGGCGCCGCCTCCTCTGTTTGTATGCACGTACCCGGCGCCTGCGCTGTGCGCTCATTTTTCTGGCATGTCCCATGCGCGCTGCCCTGCAAGTCACATCAGCTGATCTAGTGATCCCGCCCCGCAGTGTGTTCTGATGTACTGATACTGCGGGGCTGGGAATCTGGTGCATGCGCAGTTAGTCTCTGTGACCATTTCCCTCCTCCTTTTCCTCCAGCGTGATACGACTCATCTGCACTGCAGCGTCAGAGTGATCACAAGCTGCAGACGAGTCGTATAAAGCTGGAGGGAAGAGGCAGAGGGAGATGGGGACAGCCGCAGAGACTATCTGCGCATGCACCAGATTTCCAGCCCCGCAATGTGAATAAATCAGAACACACTGCGGGGCGGCATCACTAGATCAGCTGATGTGACTTGCAGGGCAGCGCGCATGGCGCATGCCAGAAAAATGAAATCACAGTGCAGGCGCCGTGTACATGCATACAAACAGAGGAGGCGGGCCGGCACTGAGGGGATGATTGATGGCTAGGAGGTGGTTGAATGCGGGGGAAAAAACGTACCCCCCAGACAGAATACCGGTATGGCGTGAAATGTATAAAACTTAATAATTCAGCGTTATTAGGGAGCACAAACATAAGAGCCACATTCACTGAATGCAGCCTTAGTGCTGCAGAAGGTGGCTCTTATACATAAAAATGCCCTGGGGTGTGACAGGTTCCCTTTAACGGAGAATAGCACCTAGGGTTAGTTAAACCAACTAGAAAGAAGATGAATGTCGGGGACGACATTAAATTAGGAGGGAAGAGTGTGACAGATCAACCAGCAACTATAGGGGTTAAAATGGTTATAGCAGATAAGCATTGGTTAGGCTACTTTCACACATCAGGTTTTTTGTTTCAGGCACAATCCGGCAAGTTTTGAAAAAAACGGATCCGTTTTTTTTTACGTCAGATCCGTTTTTTCTCATAGACTTGCATTAGCACCGAATTGCGCCTGATGGGCAGACGTTTCATACTTTTTTCCGGATCCGTCCAAATAGTCATTTTTTTGTCCGGCGAAAAAAGTGCACAGTGACGGAACCGGACAAAAACTCGTGAAACGGAGATGTGAAACAATCAATCCGGCATGCGGATACGGTTTTCCAAGCATTTTCCATTGAAATCATGCATATTTTCCATTTGCGCATGGCATCCTCCGTATGTAATCCGTATGGCATCCGTACTGCAAGATTTTCTCGCAGGCTTGCAAAACCGACATCTAATGGATTTATGGGCTTAAATGTTCGTTAAAACATACAGGTCCTTCTCAAAAAATTAGCATATAGTGTTAAATTTCATTATTTACCATAATGTAATGATTACAATTAAACTTTCATATATTATAGATTCATTATCCACCAACTGAAATTTGTCAGGTCTTTTATTGTTTTAATACTGATGATTTTGGCCTACAACTCCTGATAACCCAAAAAACCTGTCTCAATAAATTAGCATATTTCACCCGTCCAATCAAATAAAAGTGTTTTTTAATAACAAACAAAAAAAACATCAAATAATAATGTTCAGTTATGCACTCAATACTTGGTCGGGAATCCTTTGGCAGAAATGACTGCTTCAATGCGGCGTGGCATGGAGGCAATCAGCCTGTGATACTGCTGAGATGTTATGGAGGCCCAGGATGCTTCAATAGCGGCCTTAAGCTCATCCAGAGTGTTGGGTCTTGCGTCTCTCAACTTTCTCTTCACAATATCTCACAGATTCTCTATGGGGTTCAGGTCAGGAGAGTTGGCAGGCCAATTGAGCACAGTAATACCATGGTCAGTAAACCATTTACCAGTGGTTTTGGCACTGTGAGCAGGTGCCAGGTCGTGCTGAAAAATGAAATCTTCATCTCCATAAAGCATTTCAGCCAATGGAAGCATGAAGTGCTCCAAAATCTCCTGATAGCTATCTGCATTGACCCTGCCCTTGATGAAACACAGTGGACCAACACCAGCAGCTGACATGGCACCCCACACCATCACTGACTGTGGGTACGTGACACTGGACTTCAGGCATTTTGGCATTTCCTTCTCCCCAGTCTTCCTCCAGACTCTGGCACCTTGATTTCCGAATGACATGCAAAATTTGCTTTCATCAGAAAAAAGTACTTGGGACCACTTAGCAACAGTCCAGTGCTGCTTCTCTGTAGCCCAGGTCAGGCGCTTCTGCCGCTGTTTATGGTTCAAAAGTGGCTTTACCTGGGGAATGCGGCACCTGTAGCCCATTTCCTCCACACCAGACTCAGTCCACTGCTTCCTCAGGTTCCCCAAGGTCTGGAATCGGTCCTTCTCCACAATCTTCCTCAGGGTCCGGTCACCTCTTCTCGTTGTACAGCGTTTTCTGCCACATTGTTTCCTTCCAACAGACTTACCATTGAGGTGCCTTGATACAGCACTCTGGGAACAGCCTATTTGTTGAGAAATTTCTTTCTGGGTCTTACCCTCTTGCTTGAGGGTGTCAATGATGGCCTTCTTGACATCTGTCAGGTCGATAGTCTTACCCATGATGGGGGTTTTGAGTAATGAACCAGGCAGGGAGTTTTTAAAAGCCTCAGGTATCTTTTGCATGTGTTTAGAGTTAATTAGTTGATTCAGAAGATTAGGGTAATAGGTCGTTTAGAGAACCTTTTCTTGATATGCTAATTTATTGAGACAGGTTTTTTGGGTTATCAGGAGTTGTATGCCAAAATCATCAGTATTAAAACAATAAAAGACCTGACAAATTTCAGTTGGTGGATAATGAATCTATAATATATGAAAGTTTAATTGTAATCATTACATTATGGTAAATAATGAAATGTAACACTATATGCTAATTTTTTGAGAAGGACCTGTATATACAGTATATATATATGTCATTGAGACACATATATATATATATATATATATATATATATATATATATGTATGTATATATATATATATATATATATATATATATATATATATATATACTGTATTTATATTTAATTCAGCGCGAGATATGTGAAAAGCCGGTAATTCAATTGCCGGCTTTTTCTTTCTCCTTCACAAACCCGACAGGATATGAGACATGGTTTACATACAGTAAACCATCTCATATCCCTTTTTTTTTTTTTTTTTGCATATTCCACACTACTAATGTTAGTAGTGTGTATGTGCAAAATTTGGGCGCTGTAGCTTGTAAAATAAAGGGTTAAATCGGTTTGGGCTCCTGCGTAATTTTCTCTGCCAGAGTGGTAAAGCCAGTGACTGAGGCTTTACCACAGGGTGTTTTTTCCCAGGCTCAAGTTCATATGAGGACATCCAGCAGAGGGCGCATCACCACAACTCAAGGTAACTACAGGACATTCCCCTGCATTACATTCATTGACAACATTTCACAGACAGGAGCGACTGCATTAGCACAGCTCCTAGCTGTAAAATGATTTAACCCCTTCAGATGGATTTACATCGTGGGACGTGACTGAACGACGGAAGGTATGGGATATTGTTGTTTTTTTATTTTTCCTTTTTTACAGAACGAGGGTCTTCAGGTGGATTACCACTATAATAAAATATTACAACACCCTATGTCTTTATTTCATTAAAATACTTTTAAATGTGTGTGTTTTATTAACCATTTCGTACTATTGGATTAATAATGGATAGGTGTCATAATTGATGCCTCTCCATTATTAATCTGGCTTAATGTCACCTTACAATAGCAAGGTGACATTAACCCTTCATTACCCCATATCACACCACTACACGGGAGTGGGAAGAGAGTGGCCAAGTGCCAGAATAGGCGCCTCTTCCAGATGTGCCTTTTCTGGGGTGGCTGGGGGCAGATGTTTTTAGCCAGGGGGGCCAATAACCATGGACCCTCTCTAGGCTATTAATATCTGCCCTCAGTCACTGGCTTTACCACTCTGGTGGAGAAAATAGCGCGGGAGCCCTCGCCAATTTTTTCCGCGATTTAACCCTTTATTTTACAAGCTACAGCGCTGAAATTTTGCACATACACACGACTAACATTAGTAGTGTGGAATATGCAAAAAAAAAGGGATATGAGATGGTTTACTGTATGTAAACCATGTCTCATATCATGTCGGGTTTGTGAAGGAGAAAGAAAAAGCCGGCAATTGAATTACCGGCTTTTCTATAGAACACCGCTGCGTATTTCTCGCAAGTCACACTGCTGGTCTGTGTGTAATCCGTATTTTTCTCGCCCCCATAGACTTTCAATTGCGATTTTTTTTTTTGCGCAATACGGTGACAAACGCAGCATGCTGTGATTTTCTACGGCCGTACAGGACCGTATAATACGGATCAGTAAAATACAGCAGATAGGAGCTGGGACATAGAGAATCATTGTACCGTATGCAATCCGTATTTTCTGCACCTCTCATACGTCCGTAAAACTCGCTAGTGTGACGCCGGCCTTAGCCAGATTGTGCCTGAAACAAAAAACCTGATGTGTGAAAGTAGCCTTAGCTCAACCCCAGGGGATACTGGGAAAGTTGTTATTGTGTCCAGGACATCCAAGAGTAAGGTGTGTGTTAGCGAGTCTCCCGTCAGGCTGAAATTAGGCAAGCTGTACAGCCCAGTACTTCCTGGGAAGCGATTGCTGTAATCATAGAAGCAGTCAGGACAGCCAGGAGCATCCTTATTACCTCAAGATAAAAGTGAGAGAGCTAAAGCACCGGACTCATCCCCCTCCCACCACCTCACTGTATGAGCAAGGTACGGTTCTGCTTAGGTTAAGGCAGTGTATGTAAAGAGAATTTATTTGTGAAGAGACTTTCATATATGTTGATGAAGCATTACATGGAGAAGTGATTCTGTGTGATGAAAAGAAGCTTGAATAAAACCCCTGTGATTAACTCCAGCTTAGAACTGTGTCATATCTGTGTGCCTGTAAACCGTTACCTCCTCTACTCTACTGTGAAGAATTATAATTAATGTTCGCCCTGAGTAAGATTTCCCAAGGATTCCAAAAATAACTCATGTTTCCTTTGTATCTCCCTCATATCCTGAGTGGGGAGCATGCAGCAATCAGGCCGATGCTGTTAATCAAATGCTCATGATTGACTGTTCAACAGCAAGTGCAACCATTTATTTTAGAGCAGAAGTTTTGGCAATTTACTTGTCTACAGGAAAGACACTAGAGTGGGAGAGACTGAGTGAACCCGATGGGAATTGGGAGGCCAGAGGCACATTAGAGGCACATGTGATGATGCCCAGTTACAGTCATCTGACCACTGTAGCCAAGCACAGCATCCTGTAATAGACTTATATGGCTTAGAGCAAGTGAGTATGCATTTATTTTAATTTTAAGTTGGACAAGCCCTTCAAATTTTTACTTAAAACTGGATTTACTCGTACTGTCCCTGGATCAGATTGTTGATAATTACTCTTGCTTGCCGCAAATACATCACAGAAAAAACCCAGCCATACTTACCAATACTTGGTCACATTTGCACCTGTCTGTGCTGACTCCACTTTTTATCATGGGGGTCTGCTGCATCCTGCAGTGCGTTAGTAATATGACATGTATTGGTAAGTATTGCTGCTTTTTTTCTGTGATGGTTTTGAATTTATGTTCTTTGCTTATCACTAGGGTTGAGCGAAATGGGTCGTTCATTTTCATAAGTCGCCGACTTTTGGCAAAGTCGGCGTCTCATGAAACCCGACCCGATCCCTGTGCGGGGTCGGCCATGCGGTACGCGATCTTGGCGCCAAAGTCGCGTTTCGTATGACGCGTTTAGCGCCATTTTTACAGCCAATGAATGAGCGTGGGCAGAGTGATGACATAGGTCTTAGGGGAGTGAACGCCTATCGTCACGTTATCGCTTGTGCGCAGTAGGGATTTGGAATGTGGAAAACGAAATTTTCTGTGCTGAGACGGATGGAGGGGGGGAGAGAGAGAGAGAGAGAGAGAGAGAGAGAGAGAGAGAGAGAGAGAGAGAGAGAAAAAAAAAAGAAAAAAAAAAATCCTTCATTTGGTTTCGTGTTTCGGCCGAAACCCGACTTTTCACGGTGGTCGGCCGATTTCACTCGACTCGACTTTTAAGACAGTCGGGTTTCACAAAACCCGACTCGACCCTAAAAAACTAAAGGTCGCTCAACCCTACTTATCACTTTCTAGCAGTTTATTGTAAATTGTAATGAGCAATTCTGTCCACTAGATGGCACCTTCTACTTAGAGTTCTCTTTAGTTGCTCACATCACTGAAGCAGATCTTTCCAGTCACTTTCATATGTTTCTGGATTTAAATTGCTTCATTTATATGATGTGCTCATATGCATCATATTTCCATAGAGATCATAAAAAGGACATGGATTTCAACAGCATTCCACGCAACTGATTTCCTATTTTCCACTTTTTTTTCTACTCACAGGATTGATAAACTTTTGGCAATCACATATGCAATAAAGTTTCTTTAAGATGACAGCATACTATTGGTGAGGCTTTTTAGTATTTTTTTTCTATTTATTTCAATAGGAAAAAAAACAGGAATTTCTAAGTAAAACTTTTTTTTTTTAGAACATTATTGCTCTGGGCGAACCTAACCTTACATCTTCTGATCTTCTGGCCACAACAAGGTCATTCCAACAAGTCCCTGCTCTGGTGTACTTAGCTTTCCTCAACCCCTTAAGTACCAAGACACTTTGTAGGTTAATCCCTTAACCTCCAAGCGTGGTTTGCACGTTAATGACCAGGCCAATTTTTACAATTCTGACCACTGTCCCTTTATGAGGCTATAACTCTGGAACGCTTCAACGGATCCCGGTGATTATGACACTGTTTTCTCGTGACATATTGTACTTCATGATAGTGGTAAAAGTTCTTTGATACGACTTGCATTTATTTGTGCAAGAAAATGGAAATTTGTCAAAAAATTTTAAAATTTCACAATTTTCCAACTTTGAATTTTTATGCCCTTAAATCACTGAGATATGTCACACAAAATACTTAATAAGCAACATTTCCCACATGTCTACATCAGTACAATTTTTGGAACCAAAATTTTTTTTTTGTTAGGAAAACCACATTCAAGAAGATTATTAACCCTTCAGGTGCTTTGCCCCCAATTTTTTATTTTCCCAAGGGTAACAGGAGAAATTGGACCCCAAAAGTTGTTGTGCAATTTGTCCTGAGTATGCTGATACCCCATATGTGGGGGGGAATCACTGTTTGGGTGCATGGCAGAGCTCGGAAGGGAAGGAGCGCCGTTTTGGAACGCAGACTTAGGGTATGTGCACACGCTGCGGACTGGTGTGCGTATTTTTCCGCACTGATTTTGATAAATCCGCAGGGCAAAAACACTGCATTTTTCTTGTGAATTTATCACGGATTTACTGCGGATTTACAGCGGTTTTTGTGCAGATTCTACTGCGGTTTTACACCTGCGGTTTTCTAATATGGAGCAGGTGTTAAACCGCTGCGGAGTCCGCACAAAGAATTGACATGCTGCAGAAAATAAACCGCTGCGTTTCCGCGCATTTTTTTCCACAGCATGTGCACAGCGGCTTTTATTTTCCATAGGTTAACATGGTACTGTACACCGCATGGAAAACTGCTGCGGATCCGCAGTAAAAACCACAACGTGTGCACATGGCCTTAGGCTGCCGTCACACGTTCAGTATTTGGTCAGTATTTTACCTCAGTATTTGTAAGCCAAAACCAGGAGTGGGAGATAAATGCAGAAGTTGTGCATATGTTTCTATTATATTTTTCCTCTATTTCTTCCACTCCTGGTTTTGGCTTACAAATACTGATGTAAAATACTGACCAAATACTGATAGTGTGACGGCAGCCTCAGATGGAATGGCTTG
The DNA here is from genome assembly GCF_051348905.1 of Ranitomeya variabilis. Taxonomy (NCBI): domain Eukaryota; kingdom Metazoa; phylum Chordata; class Amphibia; order Anura; family Dendrobatidae; genus Ranitomeya; species Ranitomeya variabilis. The sequence goes on along the minus strand of NC_135237.1, from coordinate 157,574,154 downwards.
CGGGCGTCACGTTGCATTTGCAGAGCCCCTGATGTACCTAAACAGTAGAAACCACCCACAAGTGACCCCATATTGGAAAATAAACCCCCAAGGAACTTATCTAGATGTGTGGTGAGCACTTTGAACCCCCCAAGTGTTTCACTAAAGTTTATAACGCAGAGCCGTGAAAATAAAAAATCATTTTTTTTCCGCAAAAATTGTTTTTTAGCCCCCAGTTTTGTATTTTCCCAAGGGTAGCAAGAGAAATTGGACCCCAAAAGCTGTTGTCCAATTTGTCCTGAGTACTCTGATACCCCATATGTGGGAGAAAACTACTGTTTGGGCACACGTCGGGGCTAGTAAGGGAAGTAGTGTTTTGGAATGCAAACTTTGATGGAATGGTCTGCGGGTGTCATGTTGCATTTACAGAGCCCCTGATGTACCTAAACAGTAGAAACCCCCCACAAGTGACCCTATATTGGAAACTAGACCCCCAAGGAACTTATTTAAATGTGTGGTGAGCACTTTGACCCCCCAAGTGTTTCACTAAAGTTTATAACGCAGAGCCGTGGAAATAAAAAATCATTTTTTTCCCAATAAAAATGATTTTTTTAGCCCCAAAATTTTTATTTTCCCAAGGGTAACAGGAGAATTTGGACTGCAAAAGTTGTTGTCCAATTTGTCCTGAGTATGCTGATATACGATATGTCGGGGTAAACTACTGTTTGGGCGCATGGCAGAGCTTGGAAGGGAAAGAGCACCATTTTACTTTTTCAATGCAGAATTGGCTGGAATTGAGATCGGACGCCATGTCGCATTTGGAGAGCCCCTGATGTGACTAAACAGTGGAAACTCCCCAATTCTAACCCTAATCCTAACCATAACCCTATCCACACCCCTAACCCGAACATGCCCCTAACCCTAATTCCAACCCTAGCCACACTCCTAACACCAACGCACCCCTAACCCCAACACATTTCTAACCCTAATCCCAACCCTAACCATAACCCTAACCACACCCCTAACCCTGAAACACCCCTTACATAATCCCAACCGTAAACGTAATCCAAACCCTAACCCCATCTCTAGCCCCAATCCTAACCCTAACTTTAACCCCAACCCTAACCCTAACTTTATCCCCAACCCTAACCCTAACTTTAGCCCCAACCCTAACCCTAACTTTAGCCCCAACCCTAAATTTAGCCTTAGCCCTAACCCTAACCCTAATGGGAAAATGGAACCAAATACATTTTTTTAATTTTATTATTTTTACCTAAGTAAGGGGATGATAAACGGTGGTTTGATTTGCTATTTATAGCGGGTTTTTATAGCGGGTTTTTGTTTGGCAGTCGTCACACACTAAAAGACGTTTTTTATTACAAAAAATAGTTTTTGCATCACCACATTTTGAGAGCTATAATTTTTCCATATTTTGGCCCACAGAGTCATGTGAGGTCTTGTTTTTTGCGAGACGAGTTGATGTTTTTATTGGTACCATTTTCGGGCACATTACAGTTTTGATCGTTTTTATTACAATTTTTGGGAGGCAGAATGAACAAAAACCAGCAAATCATGAATTATTTTTGCATCGCTTTATTCTGAGGGCTATAACTTTTTTATTTCTTTGCTGATGATGCTGTATGGTAGCTCGTTTTTTGTAGAACAAGATGACATTTTCAGCAGTGCCATGCTTATTTATATCCAGCTTTTTGATCACGTGTTATTCCACTTTTTGTTCAGCTGTATGGTGATAAAGCATTGTTTTTTGCCTCGTTTTTAATTTCTTTTTTTACGGTGTTCACTGAAGGGGTTAACTAGTGTGACAGTTTTATAGGTCGGATTGTTGCGGACGCGGCAGTACTAAATATGTGTACTTTTATTGTTTTTTTATTTACATAAAGAAATGTATTTATTGGAACAATATTTATTTTATTTTTTTCTTTACTTAGGAATTAAAAAAATATATTTTTACACGTGTTTGATCGCAGTGTCCCGGGGTTTAAAGTGCTGGGAGCGGTCCACGACACATAGTGCCAGGTGTCAGCTGTGATACTCAGCTGACACCTGGCAGCGAACGGCCGCACTCCCCCCGTGAGCGCGGCTGATCGCGTATGACGTACTATCCCGTCAATGGTCAGACAGGCCCAAGTTATCTCGTCGGGATAGTACGTCGGATATAAGAAAGGAGGAGTCTCTGTCACTGATAAAGATATCTGTTATTGTCAGCAGTGCTGATGTAATGTTAATAGCGCTGCAGTCAATCAGTAAGCTCTGTGGGTCTGAGCGGCTTGGACTGCCAACTCAGACAGAGCCCTGAGCTCACTTATAGGCTGCATTGAAGTAGACATGACGTCAGCGCTGCAGACAATAACAGAGAATGGAAGCAGTAGCAGAGACTCGATGCTGGATACAAAGGGGAAAAGAGTAAAGCACAGTCAGCCGAGGAAGAGGAGTTTTCCGAAACTGGAAAAACCCCTTTAAGCGCTCCTTGCACTGCAGTGCAGGATCCATGCACATGGCACCGAACTAAAAGAACAAATCCAAAATATCACGATCCACACTCTATTGTTCAGAAACCGAAAGAAATTAACTGTAATATTAATTGGTGTGCATGCAGTGTGTAGGCGCATGTTCACACTGTCCACTAAACAGACAAAACTCAAGATAAAAACATAAGAAGCAAATATCCTGCAGTAAATAAATAAATGGCAATAGTGCATGAAAATAATATAGGGTACTTGGTTAACATAATTTTGATAAAAAACATAAAACCCATCCAACCACATCAAGGTGACCCTATTCAGTACGACCCCAATTTCTAGCCCTTATTCACATTTACATCGTTAGATAAGGTTTTAATAATAGAGGTTAGGACTGTCCCTGATAGGGTCACCTTAAATCAAAATTATGTTAACCAAGTACATTATGTGACTTTATTGTTCAGAGCAGAAAAGTTCTAACTACTTTATACTGTATGGATTTGGTGCCAAAGTATAGACATAGGGAAATGTATTATTGTAAATGCATTGGAAAGGATATTGATTGGGCAATCTGGCATTGTTCAAAGTGCACCATATTTAAATATAGGGCACATTACCTTGCAAATTGCTTTAGCACCACACTATGTATGCCAAGCTACAGTTCACCCCATTCTGGTTAGAAAATAAGGGCTCTATGTTTGAAGACTTGAACCTATTCTAATAATAATAATATTCTGAGCCCAATGCAGCTTCAGTAAACATTATCTAGAAGTCATTTCTAGACATAAGAGCTAATAAAAGTGGGGTAGGAGAAATTGGAGATTCTTCATTGCTCAGCCAAAATGAAGTTGGCAAGGGTTTATCAGACTGAAGAATGCGGCCCGAAGTAGACTGGTCTGATCTGTAATCACTGCACGGTATTCTCCACTATTCAATATAAGTAAGGAGATGTATAGTTGAGAACATCCTACTCCTAAACACTATCTCACAAAAGTTAGTACACCCTCACATTTTTGTAAATATTTTATTAATGTTTTCATGGGATAACACTGAAGATATGACACTTTGATACAATGTAAAGTAGTCACTGTACAGCAGTACACTGTACAACAGTGTGAATTTGGTGTACTTTCTAAATAACCGCACACAGTCATTAATGTCTAAACCGCTGGTTACAAAAGTGTGTACACCGCTAAGTGATAATGGCAAAATTGTTCCCAAAGTGTGAATTTTGTGTGACCACCATTACTTTCAAGCACTTCCTTAACTCTCTTGGGCATGAGAGCTTCACAGGTTGCTACCGGAATCCTCTTCCACTCCTTCATGACGATATTGTAAGGGGGTTGACAAAAGTAATGAAATATGTTATGTATTTTTAATGTTTATCTCCATTGTATGATTTTCTGTATGCTTTAAAGTATTGTAATGTATGGTTTCTTTTATTTATAGGGAGAGCGTAGTACCCTAGTTGGCCCACTAGATGGTGGTGGAGTGATACTCAGCTTGTAAATAGTTAAGTGGAAGAAGCGAACGGCCATTAACCTGGGAAACATCTGGAATTTGAATCAATTGGGCCGGAGCGCCCTGAGAGGGCAGTGGGCTCCATAACGTTAAAGATAAGAGCCCAGTCATACAGTGTTCTGGGTCAGGGCCTCATAAGGGAGTAACACCAGGAGAAGTGCTAATTGTGCAGAATAAGTGGGTCTGCAGTTGCCAGAAGAAGACTAAGAAGTACGGGCAGGTCACTCAGAATGTGACGGCTTGTTACGTGGGTGGATGTACTCGAGACCGGGGCAAAATGGCTTACAGGTTCCCCTACTGAAGCAGGACTGAGCAGAGATGACACTGAGAGACCAGAGAACCCGGTCTGTCCCAGAAGCGTGCTTAGTGACAGAGAAGGTAAGGCAGGGACAGAGGAGAAATTGCCTAAAGTCAACCCTGATGCTGATGATGGAAAGAATATGTATGCACTCTGTATCAGAAGCAGTAAATTTAATAGTTCAAGCGTTGAACTGGATTGTGACTCTGTTTATTTTTCATCGTCTGAGGAGTATGTGCAGTGCAGTGCAGAAAGCCCTGAGAGGGAGCTGGAGAACGTGACAGGTAACGGAACGGAGACCTGTGATTTGTATGTGACGGGAGTTCAGTGTGTGCAAGAGACTTTTACCTCAGCCACGACTACCGCCCTGTCCCTCCCTCACAATATCACAGAGCTGGTGGATGTTAGATACCTTGCGCTCCTCCACCTTCCATTTGAGGATGCTGCACAGATGCTCAATAGGGTTTAGGTCTGGAAATATGTTTGGCCAGTTCAGCATATTTACCTTCAGTTTCTTTAGCAAAGCAGTGGTCGTCTTGGAGGTGTTTGGGGTCGTTATCATATTGGAATACTGCATTGTGGCCCAGTTTCCGAAGGGAGGAGATTATGCTCTGCTTTGGTATCTCACAGTACATGTTGATATTCATGGTTCCCTCAATGAACTGTAGCTCCCCACAGCCGGCAGCAATCATGCAGCCCCAAACCATGACACTCCCACCACCATGCTTGACTGTAGGCAAGACACACTTGTCTTTGTACTCCTTACCTGGTTGCTGCCACACATGCTTCACGCCATCTGTACCAAATAGGTTTATCTTGGACTCAACAGATCACAGGACATGGCTCCAGTAATCATGTCCTTGTCTTCAGCAAACTGCAGGCTTTCTTGTTCATCATCTTTAGAAGAGGCTTCCTTCAGGGATGACAGCCATGCAGACCAATTTTATTCAGTGTGCGGCATATGGTCTGATCACTGACAGGCTGACCCAGGACTGGCCCCAGGTTTTTGTGGGCCCTGGGCAAAAGAGTCTCAGTGGGCCGCTATAACACATACCACAATTCATGATGCACAGAGACGGTGGAGAAATATAGGTATACAACACAGGGCCCAGCCTGCCTCCTCTTCCTTCCCATATACAGACATGTATACATACAGTACGCAGACATGGACACATACAGTACACAGACATACAAACATACAATGTGCAGACATGCACACATACAGTACATAGACATACACACAGTATGCAGACACTCTCACATACAGTACACAGGCATGCACATACACGCAGACATGCACACATACAATACACAGACAGCACACATACAGTTCGCAGATATGCACACACATTCTTAGACATTGTACACAGATATGCACACGTAGACACGGACTTACACAAACATGTAAACAGATATGTACATATACATATTTGAAGACAACTTCACAGAAATACATACTATATAACCAGAAAAATACATGTGCTTCTCACAAAATTGGAATATCATCAAAAAGTTAATTTATTTCAGTTGTTCAATACAAAAAGTGAAACTCATATTATCTAGAGTCATCTATTTCAAGTGTTTATTTCTGTTAATGTTGATGATTATGGCTTACAGCCAATGAAAACCCAAAAGTCATTATCTCTGTAAATTAAAATAATTAATAAAAAGCACCTGCAAAGGTTTCCTAAGTGATCAACCCCTTTCTGACCTCGGACGGGATAGTACGTCTGAGGTCAGAAGCCCCGCTTTGATGCGGGCTCCGGCGGTGAGCCCGCATCAAAGCCGGGACATGTCAGCTGTTTTGAACAGCTGACATGTGCCTGTAATAGGCGCGGGCAGAATCGCAATCTGCCTGCGCCTATTAACTAGTTAAATGCCGCTGTCAAACGCAGACAGCGGCATTTAACTACCACATCCGGCCGGGCGGCCGGAAATGATGGCATCGCCCCCGTCACATGATCGGAGGTCGGCGATGCTTCAGAATAGTAACCATAGAGGTCCTTGAGACCTCTATGGTTACTGATCCCCAGCAGCTGTGAGCTGGCGCCACCCTGTCGTCGGCGCTCACAGCACACCTGATTTTCTGCTACATAGCAGCAAACAGCAGATCGCTGCTATGTAGCAGAGGCGATCGCACTGTGCCTGCTTCTAGCCTCCCATGGAGGCTATTGAAGCATGGCAAAAGTAAAAAAAAAAAGTAAAAAAAAATGTGAAAAAAATAAAAAAAATATAAAAGTTTTAAAAGTTTAAATCACCCCCCTTTCGCCCCAATCAAAATAAATCAATTAAAAAAAAAATCAAACCTACACATATTTGGTATCGTCGCGTTCAGAATCGCCCGATCTATTAAAAAAAAAGCATTAACCTGATCGCTAAACGGCGTAGCGAGGAAAAAATTCGAAATGCCAGAATTACGTTTTTTTGGTCGCCGCGACATTGCATTAAAATGCAATAACGGGCGATCAAAAGAACGTATCTGCACCAAAATGCTATCATTAAAAACGCCAGCTCGGCACGCAAAAAATAAGCCCTCAACTGACCCCAGATCATGAAAAATGGAGATGCTACGAGTATCGGAAAATGGCTCAATTTTTTTTTTTTTATTTTAGCAAAGTTTGGAATTTTTTTCACCACTTAGGTAAAAAAATAACCTAGTCATGTTAGCGTCTATGAACTCGTACTGACCTGGAGAATCATAATGGCAGGTCAGTTTTAGCATTTAGTGAACCTAGCAAAAAAGCCAACCAAAAAACAAGTGTGGGACTGCACTTTTTTTGCAGTTTCACTGCACTTGGAATTTTTTCCCCGTTTTCTAGTACACGACATGCTAAAACCAATGATGTTGTTCAAAAGTACAACTTGTCCCACAAAAAATAAGCCCTCACATGGTCAAATTGACGGAAAAATAAAAAAGTTATGGCTCTGGGAAGGAGGGGAGTGAAAAACGAACACGGAAAAACAGAAAATCCCAAGGTCATGAAGGGGTTAAAAAGGTCCCTTAGTGTGTTTCAGTAGGCTCCACAAGAATGGGGAAGACTGCTGACTTGACAGATGTCCAGAAAGCAGTTATTGACACACTCCACAAGGAGGGTAAGCCACAAAAGGTCATTGCTAAAAAAGCTGGCTGTTCACAGAGGGCTGAATCCAAACACATTAATAAAAAGTTGAGTGGAAGGAAAAAGTATGGTAGAAAAAGGTGCACAACCAACTGGGATAACCACAGCCTTAGGCCAGTCTCACACGTCCAGATAATTCCGGTACCGGAAAAATCGGTACTGGAAATATCCGTGTCCGTGTGCCCGTGCGTTTCTGTGGCACATCAGTGTGGCACACGTGCGGCACACGTGTGCCTCCCGTGTGCCGATTGGGTACCACACGCACCGTGCAGGAGACAGCGCTAGAGATAAGCGCTGTCTCCCCCACGTGGTGCTGAAGCCGCCATTCATATCTTCTCTGCAGCAGCGTTTGCTGTAGAGAAGATATGAATAATCCTTTTTTTTGTTTGTTTCTCGTGTTTAACATAAAGATCCCTGTCCCCACCCCCCTCCCACCCCCTGTGCGCCTGCCCGCTGTTATTAAAATACTCACCTGGCTCCCTCGCTGGCGCTGCTTCCTGTCCTGGCCGCACCTTCTACTGTATGAGCGGTCACGTGGGGCCGCCGATTACAGTCATGAATATGCGGCTCCACCTCCCATAGGGGTGGAGCCGCATATTCATTTCTGTAATGGGCGGCCCCACGTGACCACATACAGGAGAAGCTGCGGCCAGGACAAGACACTGCGAGGGAGGCGGGTGAGTATTTTAATAACAGCGGGCGCACAGGGGGTGGGAGGGGGGTTGGGACAGGGATCTTTATGTTAAACACAAGAAACAAACAAAAAAAAGGATTATTCATATCTTCTCTACAGCAAACGCTGCTGCAGAGAAGATATGAATGGCAGCTTCAGCACCATGTGGGGGGGACAGCGCTTACTGTAGCGCTGTCTCCTGCATGGCACACGGACTGCACACGGACAACGTCCGTGTGCGGTACGTGTTTTACACGGACCCATTGACTTTAATGGGTCCGTGTAATCCGTGCGCTCCCACGAACACTGACATGTCTCCGTGTTTGGCACACGGAGACACGGTCCGCAAAAAATCAATGACACCTGCACAGATGCATTGATTTCAATGTGTCTACATGTGTCAGTGGCTCCGGTACGTGAGGAAACTGTCACCTCACGTACCGGAGCCACTGACGTGTGAAACCGGCCTTAAAAGGATTGTTAAGAAAAGGCCATTAAAAAATTGGAGGGAAATTCACAAGCAGTGGACTGCTGCTGGAGTCATTATTTCAAGAGCCACAGACGTATCCAGGACAAGGGCTGCAAGTGTCGCATTCCTTGTGTCAAGTCACTTATAACCAATAGACAATGCCAGAAGCGTCTTACCTGGGCAAAGGAGAAAAAGAATTGGACTGTTGCTCACTGGTCCAAGGTGTTGTTTTCAAATGAAAGTAAATTTTGCATTTCATTTGGAAATCACGGTCCCAGAGTCAGGAGGAAGAGTGGAGAGGCACACAATCCAAGCTGCTTGAGGTCTAGTGTAAAGTTTCCACAATCAGTGATGGTTTGGGGAGCCATGTCATCTGCTGGTGTAGGTCGACTGTGTTTTATCAAGACCAAAGTCAGCAGAGCCATCTACCACGAAATTTTAGAGCACTTCATGCTTCCCTCTGCCAACAAGCTTTATGGAGATGGAAATTTCATTCTCCAGCAAGACTTGGCACTTGTCCACACTGCCAAAAGTACCAACACCTGGTTTCAAAACAACAGTATCACTGTGCTTGATTAGCCAGCAAACTCACCTGACCTTAACCCCATAGAGAATCTATTGGGTATTGTCAAGAGGAAGACGAGAGACACCAGACCTAACAATGCAGATGAGCTGAATGCTGCTATGAAAGCAACCTGGGCTTCCATAACACCTCAGTAGTGCCACAGGTTGATCGACCTCCATGCCATGCCGAATTGATGCAGTAATTGATGCCAAAGGAGCCCCGACCAAGTACTGAGTGCTGAGTGCATTTACTGAATATACATTTTAGTAGGCCAACATATCGGATTTTAAAATCATTTTTTCAAGCTGGTGTTATAAATTATTCTAATTTAATGAGATAATGACGTTTGAGTTTTCATTGGCTGTAAGCCATAATCATCAACATTAACAGAAATAAACACTTGAAATAGATCACTCTGTTTGTAATGACGCTATATAATATATGAACTGAAATAAATTAACTTTTTGATGATATTCTAATTTTGTGAGATGCACCTGTATATTTAGCCATTCACCAGGCAACATGCTGCAGCTCTGGTAATACAATTATGCTTACAATTCAGTATCCCCTGATAACATATTGTCACGGGGTCCTTCTCCAATGCCACACAATCAACAGAGTGAGGGAAGTGTGAAAAATCCCAAGACCTTTATTATAGGCAAAACTAAAAGGTCCATAAACCATTCACCACACTGAGGATACAATAGTCCAGAACACGAATGCAGTTCAGTAACAGGATAAAATGTCCAAGGAGATGAAAGTCCAATAATCCAGCAGAAAGAGGATAAAAAATCCATATGCTTCCCTTTCTTCCTGACGTGCTGTGTTCACACCATCCTTACCACACAGGAATGGACTTCCCTGCTCCTGTCCTCCCCAGCTCCCTCCTTAAGTCCAGGGGTAGTCAGACAGGTTGGGGTGGTTTTCAGGCCTCCCAGACCTGACAAAGGTGCCTCGGGGATTAAGGCACTACAGGGGTCATCAAGAGGCATAGATACAGTCAGGCTGCAGACAGTAAAGGCTGAGTCACACATAACGATATCGTTAACGATATCGTTGCAACGTCACGCTTTTGGTGACGTAGCCAACGATCCCGCTAACGATCTCTTTATGTGTCACAGCGACCAACGATCAGGTCCCTGCTGGTAGATCGTTGGTCGATGGGAATGATCAGGACCTTTTTTTGGTCGCTGATCACCCGCTGTTATCGCTGGATCGGCGTGTGTGACGCCGATCCAGCGATGTGTTCACTTGTAACCAGGGTAAATATCGGGTTACTAAGCACAGGGCCGTGCTTAGTAACCAGATATTTACCCTGGTTACCATTGTAAAAGTAAAAAAAAAAAAACAGTACATACTCACATTCTGATGTCTGTCACGTCCCCCGGCGTCCACAGGGTTAAAACTGCTTTGGGCAAGAGCGCTGCTAATATGCACGCGCTGCTGCCGAGAGCTTCCCTGCACTGACTGTGTCAGCGCCGGCCGTAAAGCAGAGCACAGCGGTAACGTCACCGCTGTTACTGCCGGCGCTGACACATTCAGTGCACGCCTGTGGACGCCGGCGGGGGACGTGACAGACATCAGAATGTGAGTATGTAGTGTTTTTTTTTTTAACTTTTACAATGGTAACCAGGGTAAATATCGGGTTACTAAGCGCGGCCCTGCACTTAGTAACCCGATGTTTACCCTGGTTACTCGGGTGCTGCAGGGGGACTTCGGCATCCTTAAGTGAGCCAATTCAATTATCAGCCTTCTGGAAGGTAATGGAGACTCTAGACAATATGGGGGATACACGGAATGATACAGTGCAACAAGAGAATACTATGAAAATCAGTAAAATATAAATATACAGAAAATGATGCCCACATAACATATCACACTATCACACATATAAACACCGTTACCTGATCTATATTTATATGAACGACTTTTCTAATTTTTCAGATTTACAGTATTTTTATGTTATCTTTATTTTGAAAATTACATTTCTATCTTTCTAAATTGCAAAGGATATTATTGTACATCCACCTAAGATTAGTTGTTAGAAAATTGCTGGCTGTTTTTTAAATGGAAAATAATGGCGCATAAACATTTACACAAAGATGAAAAAAAGTGGGTGTCAATTGTTTGTGTAAATTTAGGGACATGTGATGTCCCTAAAAGCTTTAATCTGCAGATATAGGGTCAATTTGCAGGTTGATAGCATTGCAATGCTGTCTGGCCACTGTACTCAAGGTGCAGCTACTGGGAGAAAATGAACTTTATTTTTCTTGGGAGCTGCTGGCTTTCAGTCATAGAGGCTTGCCTGGAGCTTCTTCGTACACCGCCAAGCAGACATGGTGGCGGTAAGCATGCCCTGGTACATAGATGCATCTGTGTTGAACAAGCTGTCAAAGCGTTGGGCTGTTTTTGCATCCACCGCTCACAGCTGTTGCCGCTCCATGCACGCCTCTATGACTGAAAGCCGGCAGCTCCTTAGTGGAATAAAGTTTATTTTCTCTCAGTAGCTGCTATTTAAAAAAGGCGGACGGACAGCATTGTAACGCTATTGACCTGCAGATTGGTTCAATATCTGGAGGTTAATAGTCGTTTGGGACATGACAGGTTCACTTTAACCCCTTTCTGACATCAGGCGTAATTATATGCCGTGTCGGACACCCTCCCTTTGATGTAGGCTCCAGCCGTGAGCCCACATCTTTCCCGGCACACGTCAGCTGCTTTGAACAGCTGACTTGTGCCACTAACATCAGCGGGATGAATTGCGATTCTCCCGCGGCTGTTAACCCATTAAATGCCGCTGTCAAAATCGGACAGCAGCATTTAACACACACTTCTGGCAAACGCGCTGGAAATTGGGTGGCATGACAATCAGAGGTCTCCTGCAGACCTCTATGGTTGTTACTGCCAGATTGCTATAAGCGCTGACCACGGCACTCATAGCAAGTGAGTACAGGCAATGATCAGATCGCCTGTATGTAGCAGAGCCAATTGGGTTATAGCAGCTTCTATTGAAGCATGCCAAAAATTATAAAAAAAATGTTTTTAAAAAATGTAAAAAAATGAAAAAAAAAAAGTTCAAATCACCCCCCCGTCGCCCTATTCAAAATAAAACAATAAAAATATACATATTTGGTATTGCCGCGTTCAGAATCGCATGATCTATCAATAAAAAAAAGGATTAACCTGATCGCTAAATGGCATAACAAGAAGAAAAGTAAAAACCACAGAATTACATTTTTATGGTCGCCGCGACATTGCATTAAAATGCAATAACGGTGATCAAAAGATCATATCTGCACCAAAATGGTATAACTAAATTCGTCAGCTCGGTGCACAAAAAACAAGCCCTCACTCAACCCAAGATCATGAAAAATGGAGACGCTACAGGTCTCAGAAAAAGGCGCTTTTTTTTTAACAAACTTTGGAATTCTTTTTTACCACTTTGATAAAAAAGAACCTAGACATGTATGGTGTCTATGAACTCATAATGACCTGGAGAATCATAATGGCAGGTCAGCTTTAGCATTTAGTGAACACAGTAAAAAAGCAAAACAAAAAGCCACTGTGGGATTGCACTTTTTTTGCAATTTCTCAGCACGTGAATTTTTTTTCCCGTTTTCCAGTACACGACATGTTAAAACCAATGGCGTCATTCAAAAGTACAACTTGTCCAGCAAAAAACAAGCCCTGACATGGCCATATTAACTGAAAAATATGAAAAGTTATTGCTCTGGGAAGAAGGGGAGCGAAAAACGAAAACGCAAAAACGAAAATACCTCCAGTCATGAATGGGTTAAAGAGTCTGTCCTCCTAGATCCAACATTGCGAGCAGAATAATTCCATAATTAAGGCCAGCGCTCTATTTTTCTCTCTCTTGAGTCCAAATGCTTTGAGTCACCATGCAGTTAAAGAATTAAATTCTGCCCACTATCAGCTACCACTGTAACCTTACCCCAATGGCAGCAGCAGCCATTATGATGCGCCCACAGGGCATTGGGATACTCGGTACCAGGTCCAGTCGCAAAGGGGATGTCACGGTGGCTGCTACCCAGTCTGTGGCCCTGGGCATCAAAGGGGGTTAAATGTTCAAAGTTTGTTGTGACGTCACCTGTGGGGTTCGGTCAGTATTGGAACCGACGCTGCATTAGAGGGGTCCTCTGGGGGATGTTGTGGCAGCCAAGATGTTATGCTTCCCACAGGTGAAGCGGCATCCCCAGGGGTCCTATGGTGTGTGGCGTAGATGGTGTAGCCGATGAATAAACGGAGGAGACAAGTGATAAGTCTTTACCTGGTTTACTTGTGGGTGACAGGCCACAGTCCAGGGTACTAGGCACGGATGATGGTGGACTGGCCGACTCAGAGGCAAATTAGAGTTCTCTTTTCCCAGTAGAGGTCCATGAGCCTTTCCTACTTAGGCCTTTCTAAGTGAGGTCCTTGCTCCTTTAAGCTTCCTACAAGGTCCTCCAGTTTCCTGTCATGATCTCAATGGCAAGAGAACATAGCATAAGCATATATAGGAACTAGCTCTTGGAAGATGGGAACTGAGCTGACCATGAACTAAACCTAACGCACAACTAGCAGTGGCCGGGTAGCATGCCTACGTTGATTCTAGATGCCCAGCACCAGCCGGAGGACTAAATAATGCTAGCAGAGGAAAATATCAGTCCTAGCTCACCTCTAGAGAAATACCCCGAAAGGAGACAGAGGCCCCCCACATGTATTGGCGGTGAATAAAGATGAAATAACAAACGTAGTATGAAAATAGGTTTAGCAAATTTGAGGTCCACTTACTACATAGCAGAAGACAGAAAGGACACTTTCATGGTCAGCTGAAAACCCTATCAAAACACCATCCAGAAATTACTTTAAAACTCTGGCATTAACTCATAACACCAGAGTGGCAATTCCTGTTCACAAGAGCTTTCCAGACACAGTAACGAAACTACAGCTGTGAACTGGAACAAAAATGCAAAAACAAACATGGACAAGAGTCCAACTTATCTAGTAGTTGTCTAGGAGCAGGAACAAGCACAGAGAGGCTTCTGATAACATTGTTGACCGGCAAGCAACTAACAGAGCAGCAAGGTTATATAGCGACTCCCACATCTTGATGGGAACAGGTGAACAGAGAAGATGAAGACACCAGTTCAATTCCACCAGTAGCCACCGGGGGAGCCCAGAATCCAAATTCACAACAGTTTCCCCTTGTCCTGGGACAGGGTACCTGCACAACGGGCAGCTTGAGCCTTTTTACAGGGACTCTCAGATGCCCCGGGCTCCTCCAGTGCTGCTGCGTCTCAGGCGTGATGCAGGCAGGTGACGTGTAGTGTTATGCCCTCCGGTTCTGCTTCGTGTCGTAGAGTCCACGAAAGCCTCGGGCTCCCAGTACCTGGATTCTGTGCTTCAGCTCCGAGGGTGCCCTGCCACAGTTCCCCTCTGAGCTCTGCCTCTCTCCTGTGCTCCTTCCATTCCGGCTGCTCCACATGCAACCAAACAGGTTACTCCTTCCCAGAGGCTGCAGCTCCCTCGTGGCTGCCAGGCCTCTCTGTCTGCACTTTGTTCCAGACTTCCTTCTCCTTCTGTTTCTCTCAACAACTCCCTAGCTCCTCCTCCAGGTCAGGATACATAAAGCCTAGGGAAGCTCCCCTGAATCCGGGTCTTGAGCTCCCCCTCCTGGCAGCCTGGATTCAGAGTGTGTTGCATGTGTGTGCCTTACCTGGTGAAGAGAACTCCTTTGCCTCTGAGCATGACATTACCTTCCCCGAAGGAAAAGCAAGATCACTGCAGCAACTGGTAACCTGGGGTGCTGCAATTACATTAGGCTATTCTTTTTTTCAGCTTTATAAGTGTGGGAACCAAGGTATATGGTGTCCTGTATTAGAAAAAGAGTTTTGATATATTGTAATATTGAAGAGCAAAAACAGTGTTAGAAAGTTGATATTACTGTCAAATGACTACTGTCCCAGTTTACCAGTTATGGATGTAATGCATATATTGCCTTCTGTAGTATGTGCATATACTGCTCTTTTCCCGAAGACAAATCTTTTAATAAAGTACATTGCAGATTTTCAGGACATTTAGTTCTTGATCATGTGCAATTCTTTGTATACAAATTTCGGACCTTTATAGTTTATTTTCCATAAGGTAACATCCATGGAAAATGACTTTGAACAACACAAACTCATGCTCGATGTTGGGACTCTGTAATAAATACATTTTTTTGTATATTTAAAGCCACCCACATTGAAGCTCTTGCTATACTGGGATAAACTATTTGCTTTATAAGTTCACTCCAGCATAGCTTTTAGTCCGCTCATAAACTAAGAGGCCTCTCAACTGTCAGTGATCTACACACGTTACAGGACACACATTGATGGAGGCACGGGCCGCATTTCTTCCATCCAGCTGCTGATCCTATGATCAGAGCAATGACAAAGAACAACGCTAGAGATGAGCGATTCAAATTTGTGTTGAATTTTTGGAAATTCAATTTGCGAAATCATCAAAAATGCTTGCTGCCATATTACACATTGCAGAAGAGTGCATCAGCCAGAGAAGGCTCAGATGACCTTGGGCACAACCGGGCATGCTACCCTATAGCCTTGCAGCTATTACATCATATGCAAAAACACACCAAAAAGATACAAAAAGTTCAAAAACATGACAGAAAAAGGCAGCCATATTTACCAACACAGGTGACAAAACTAATACACTTACAGGAGGCAGCAGCCCCACTTGTTAAAGGCAGAGGCAACTTAGATGAAGATAACATTCACACACCTACCGATTCATGGAGGGGGTAGTGCCTAGTATTAGAATTGTACACAGAGTAATCAAAAAGATGTAGTGCACAGTGTGTGGCTTACAGCCTATTAGCGACCTCCATACTACTGGACCAGGAGGGGGTCCAGGTCCAGGTCCCTATGACATTACTAAGGCTGTGCTTCTGCTGAAGAGCTTGAAAGGGGTTGGATGCAGTGCTAGGAGACCTCAGAATATTATACGCGTCTTTTTAGGGCATTTTCAGGACTATTAGATGACTTGTAATTTGCAGGTGAATCTTTTCACCGCAAAATGGAATTTTGGGGCAAAATCCGGCAAGGCTGCCAAATTCAAACCTCAGAAGATTCACTCATCTCTAGAAGACACAACTGTTCTCAAGAAGAAACAATGGAGAAAACAAAGACTTTAACACTTGGCCAGTCTGGGAGATGGAGCCTTGATGAAGCCTTGTATTAATTTCTATAAAATCGTTATATTTTCTACAGTATGCGGCAGTTACATAAATAGCAATCTTGTAAGATATTCACGTATACAGCTATTTGTAGTCTGTCAGTGGGATACAGGCTGATCATAAATGGCATAGAATGAAAATAGTCATTTATCAAATAACAAGTGCATTTTAGTACAAATATTATGTACCCATAGAGGAAACCATCTTGTAGGCTGAGCCAAGATTGAGCCAAAATGATGAATGTAACCACAGTTATGTATAAAGCCTCCAATTTGTGATTAGCTCACTAACAGTACATTTTTAATGTATTTTATGGAAATTACAGATAGTTAAATAACTGCATATTGGAATTCTGCAGATTTTAGTGGAGAAATTTGCTTCATCTTCACAGGGTTACCATGGTAAGTTACATTCTTTACATTCTAGAAAGTGAAATCATTCCATCAAACACTATAATCCAAGGGGTAATGTTCCTCCTTGCGGAGAGCAACAAGTCAAGCCTGACATGCCGGGGTGAGGAGACTTTTAAGCCACAATGCTGCTCACCTTGGCACGTGTCGCTCTCCGCAAGGAGGAATGTTACTACCCCCCTTGGATTGCGGTCATACACCTCTCACCCAGCCAAACCAGATCTCACACCTTGCACTGACGAGGGGCAGTACCCTGAAACACAGTGTCTGCAAACTGAGATTTTGGTTTTGGCTTTTATCCTAAGTCATGTGACAAGGCTCGACATTGACTTTTAGAATTGCTACTTCCTATCAGCGGCACTGCTAGGCTCGCTTCTTCTGTAGGCCCCATACCGTGATGAAGCCAGTTGCTGGTGAAACATGTCGGGGAGGCAAAGGAGTGAATTTTAAACAGCGAGTTAGTACAAGTAGTACCAAATAATCTGAATAAGGATTTAGGTAGCGGCCGCACCAATCCCACAGAATCAATAATACTAAATACACCAGATATAAATCGAATAGATTAGAATACAATTAGTCCTCGGGTTACGACGATCTCGAGTTACGTCGTTTCGTGGTTACGACGCTTTATACGACTCCTCATTCCGACTTACGCAGTTTTGCGTCGTAAGACGAACTAAGTGCAACTACGTGCAGCGGCGGAAGAATAGATTCCAGTACTGTACACTGTACCCGGTTACACGAGGAAAACGAGTCTCCTGCAAGCCATAACACCCTTCATTATGGCTCCCAAACGTAAGCTAGACTCATCTGATACCAGTGCATCAAAGAAAAGGAAGGCCATCACCATGGAGGTGAAAGTGGATATCATAAGGCGATCTGATAAGGGCGAAACACCAACAGAAATTGGCAGGTCATTAGGACTAAGGGCCCCTTCACACTGTGCAATCAAAGTCTGAACGAGCGTTCGATTTGTGACGTTTATCCGTCCTCGTTCCGAGGTTGCAAAGTGTGACATGGCGTTACGATTTGCGACGCAGCCCAGCATCGTACGATGTGAAAGAAAGAGCAGAACTTTCTTTCGTCGTAAATGTCTCGCTGTGGCGGTCGAAATCGTAGTATGTGACGGCGGTCATACGAGCTCGTAATGCGACTACGTGGGTTGGGCTTCCGCATACCTGTCTCCTGATTGGGCGTGACGTTTTAGCACGCCCATGCTGGTAATACGTCACGCTCGGAGTCGTAGGACTATGGCGGTGTGAAGGGTAGCGTACGATTGCGACGCGTGACGTTCACATCGCAACTACGTCAGAAAAAGCGTTAACATCGTAGAGTGTGACCGCTGGCTACGAGCTCGTACTGCGATGTCGAATATGACGCAAATGCGTCGTAATCGTAGCAGAATCGACCAGTGTGAAGGGGCCCTTAGTCGTTCGACTGTATGGTACAGTACTGTATGAACGTATGGTCCGACTTACGTCGAAATTCGGTTTACGCCGCCGCGTAAGAACGGATCAACGTCGTAAGTCGAGGACTACCTGTATTACTAAATATCCTGGTGAAGGATACGTTCTTACTCAGCAGATTTAAATTGTCCTTATTAGTTGAATAAAAGTTAAGTTTTATTATAATCTTTAGTTAGGGTCTTGTTGCCTAATGGCAAATTGTTAATTATGTGTCTAACCCTACACTGATTATTGAACAGCGATTGTTGTGATATTTTTTTTTCCAGCATTTAGGCTCCAATCAAGGATCAACGTGATGGAATCATCTTATGGATAGTCACATCATACAACTTTTGCGATACACTGTATGTAAATAGTTGGCGTATAATAGTTGTGCGAGTGTTGGCTGAATATTGTGCTACTATGTATTTAGGAATATTTGACGACAACTACTGTACACATACAAATATTCATGCATTTAATAAGTGCAATGTCTAGGATTATGGTGCACAGAATCAGTTACTGTCTAAAATACTAAACATTCACCCTTTTTATATTTGAATAGGTGTTTAATAACTTCATGAACGATCTATATAGAATTTGTAGCTTCATTTTGTCTTACACAGGGGTAAGATGCATTTCTATCTGCCTTCAGTCACCACTAGGTGGAGCTTGGGAGCTAAATGAAGACATATTTTTAATACACTGTAATTATTACAGAGCAAAGTGCTGCAATTAAGTGGAATCTGTCAACAGGTCTTTGCTTTTTATAATCTGAGAGTAGCATGACATAGGGGCTGAGAACTTGATTTTGGGGATGTGTCCCTTACCCGGCTGTGTGTTGTTGTTTCAATAAAATCAGTGTTTTATCAGCAGGAGATTATCACTGCCGGACTAGGTGTCTCATGCCTCCTAGTCAACTGCTCTGTATAACCCCACTCTCACCACTGACTAGTTGCTTTCTGTTAATGCATAGTGTACATAAAAGCTGCCAATCAGTGGTGTTGGCTGGGTTATGCAGAGCTCAACATTCTGAGCACTGCTAGATCTGCAGCAGAGAATATAGTGATTATTTTAAAATGACAGACCAGTAAGTGACACATCGCTCAAATCAGGGTCTCACCCCCTACATCATGTTGATCTCAGGTAAAATAGCAAAAACCTGTAAAAAAAGGAGCCTGGCAAGATGGTGTTCTCATTGCCTTAAATAATTGCAAGATAAACAACAAATATTAAAAAAAGAACTTTAATAGGCAAAAATATATGTTTAGCTTTAAAAAAAACTACATAAAATGTCAACTAACAGGTAGTAAATCAATTGTAGAAAACACAATTGGTATATTAGGATAACATCCTTTGAAAGTTTTGAGAATTGAGGAGCAAGTTGTATAACATATTGTACTTTTTGGTTTAATATAATTTGGTGACTTGTCTAATTAACACCATTTTGCACTAGTCCAACTGATAACCTACTTGTGAGAAGTGGTCAACAGACGTTATGGAGATTCAGTGACATAAAGGTAAAATTTTATTAAAAAAAGGAATGTAAAGACATACGACTGGATAAATACGATGATGATAAAGTAATGGACAAGCCATAAGACATAAACCACAGGAGGAAGAACCAGCAATACTCCTGCAAATCAAGAGTGCAATATTGGCATTAACTTGGAAGAAATTTCCAAAATGAAATACAAGCAGTTATTGACTCACATCCTGAAGCTACGGTCAATGGCTCCCCCAGCCCACTAGTGTTACAAGCCACACAGAACATTGTACAATCACTCTGCAGAAAGAGGAAAATGGTACTAGTGCCCAACGCTAGCGTAGTACTACTGCCCAACACAAAGGTAGGACTACTGCCCAACACAAGGGTAGTACTACTGCCCAACACAAGGGTAGTACTACTGCCCAACACAAGGGTAGTACTACTGCCCAACACAAAGGTAGTACTACTGCCCAACACAAAGGTAGTACTACTGCTCAATACAAGCGTAGTACTACTGCCCAACACAAGTGTAGTACTACTGCTCAATACAAGCGTAGTACTACTGTTCAACATAAGTGTAGTACTACAGCCCAACATAAGTGTAGTACTACTGCCCAACACATGCATAGTACTACTGTCCAACATAAGTGTAGTACTACAGCCCAACATAAGTGTAGTACTACTACCCAACACAAGCGTAGACAACTGATTTTCTACCATCTATTTTGATACTAATTGCTTATTCATTTAAGAAACACCAGTATAAGAAAGTACCAACACAGGGACCATGGGTCAGAAAAGCATATGTGGCGCAAAAGCTAATCTGTCATGAACGTGGTGCTAGAGACCACCACCTCTTTTTTGTAGTTCTTCCTCAACACAGAGTTACAAAAGAGCAACTTCATCACTATTTCCTAGTGGATTACAAGTCATTTCATTAGAGAGGTTTATGAGACTATATGCGATCAGTGCAACAGCGCCACTTTTGTCCATGGGCTATGTCAGGTATTGCAGCACAGCTCTGATCAACTGAATGGAGTAGAGGTCAGATAGAGCTTACTGGTATGAGGTGGTGCCATTTCTAGGAAAAATATATAAAATGTTCTATTTTCATATAACCATTAACACACAGCCTAGTACACCTGAGGCATAACTATCGGGGTGCAGAGGTAGACACTAAACCAGACCTTGGTGCTTGGAGGGCTAGAAAAGAATATATTTATGCCATTATTATGAGTGGTACATGAAGGGGGGGGGACTGTTTGAGATTGTGAATTTGGGCCCATGTGTTTCAAGTTGTGCCTTTGCAGTACACAGTAGGCAGCACTATTCATCATCGTTTTAAGGGGTTGTCCCATTCTACACATTTTCACTGGGATTCGCACCTGGAATACATGGCTGAGCATGCATGGCTTGCTCTGTTCACTTTCGTGGGAGTGATGAAAAAGGCAAGGGCTCCCAATGGATGGTAGTATGAATGCACGTCCACCTCTCTATTAGCGACAGAAAATTGAGCTCTGCTCTTGAGATCTGTGTCAAATCGGTGGAACCGAACCTATGAGACATTTCTAATATATCTTGTGGATAGGCTGTAAATGTCTCAGATGGGAATATACTTGGAAGATTTGCTTGGCCTCCTATCTGCATATTGACCCTGTTACCTTTCCTGTCACTGAGACATGCCTACCCTTCGACCACTGAGACATGCCTACCCTTCGACCATGGAGACATGTCTACCCTGACGACCACTGAAACATAACTACCCTTCGACCACGAAGACATGCCTACCTTGATGACCACTGAGACATGCCTACCCTTCGACCACGGAGATATGTCTACCTTGACAATCATGGAGACATGCCCACCCTGACGACCACTGAAACATGCCTACCCTGACAACCACTGAGACATGCCCACCCTGACGACCACTGAAACATGCCTACCCTGACGACCACTGAAACATGCCTACCCTTCGACCACGGAGACATGTCTACCCTGACGACTACTGAGACATGCCTACCCTTCTACCACAGAGACATGTCTACCTTGACAACCACGGAGACATGCCTACCCTGATGACCACTGAAACATGCCTACCCTGACGACCACTGAGACATGCCTACCCTGACGACCACTGAGACATGCCTACCCTGACAACCAGGGAGACATCTCTACCCTGATGACCACTGAGACATGCCTACTCTGACGACAACTGAGACATGCCTACCCTGACGAATACTGGTAAATCGTTCATGCTTTGCCTGATATATGATAATGAGGTTTACTATGTTTGTATATCACTGTGCCATTCAATGGCGGACATTATTCAGATTATAAACAATTGCACAGATATTATACTCCAATATATACATATTATCCAATGAATCATCTCCGCAGACAGATATATGAAATGTCATTGGAAAATAGCTCCGTACGATTAAGTACGCTTTTTTTACGGTAGTCTTTCTTTTCCCAAATCACGACTGCTAAATATTAAAATAAGCTTTATACACAATATTCCATGCCTAAAATGACAACATGTACTGTATATTGACTTTGATGAACAAATACCATATAGCTTGGACAAAACACATAAAACGAGAAGGTGCAAGAATATCTCTACACAATATAAAAACACAGGAATTATAAAGGATTTTCAGATTAAAAAAAAAATCTCTTAATATATTTATATACAAAATTGTTAGAGGTTTTGTCTTCCAGACAAATCCAAGGAGGAACATTGAGAGTCGCTGGGGACTATAGATTCCAACATATTTCACTGTACAGGTGTAGGTGCCCAAGTACTGCCATGTGCACTCATAGTATTAGGGTCCATTTCCACAAACGTTCTCTGAGAGCTCACTGTGCCCCAACAGGTAGAATGCGAGGAATGTTTAGACCAACTCGTGGTCATGCTGAAGCTTCAATATAGTCACTTGCCAATGCCAAATATTCACGATTTTCAGCTGCAGGAATCTTAAATCCATTCATTTTGGTTTCTTTTGGGAAAAAGTCCTGTTGGTAGTCGGGATTGTCCAGGCTTATCTGCTGGCCAATTTTTTGCTCCCAGATGGCAGGATAGTCATTTTCTGAGTAGTTTAGGATGGTCTGACCCGAGTTCAGGTATTCCAGATTATTCACACCATTCCCATAGGAATTCTTATGATGGCCGTTTGGAGGCTTTGTATTCTCAGGAAGGAGATTATGGTACACTGGGTTAGCGATGGTTGAGATCTGTGTCTTCAAATTTGTCTGGTTGACATATTCTGAAATGTAGAGAAAATGAATAGATGTATAACAGTAAGCTCTTTGTATAAAACAAATTATTCCTTTGACAGGAGTTAGAAGCATATAAATATAATTTAAACAATAAAAATATCTGTGCTATGCACTGCAAAAAACAGCTAACGGGTTGCCTTATCAGTGTCAGTGATCTGGGACCCCTCTGAAATGTCTCAACGTCTCAACTCACGGATGAGTGCTAATATGCAAGATACCTACCACATGCTGCAATAAAAATTCTGTAAACTATAAAGATGTCAGGAACTCGAGTGCCACCTTTTGGAAGAAGCAATTCTAAAATTCACTATTGACCCTTTATTGACATTGCCGCATGACCTAGGATAAGAAGCCAAACTAGAAACTCCATTTGCAAACACAAGTTTCAGGGTATTTTCCCCTCATCAGTGCAAAGCAAGAGGTCTACTTTGACTGGGTGAGAGGCCTCAAACAGAAGTGTAAGGAGTAATGTTTCTTTGGTAGATCTCTAGATCTCCTGCTAGAGGCCTCTCACCCAGAAAAAGCAGGCCTCCTGTTTTTCACTGATGTGGGACAAACATCTAGAAACATGTGTCTGCTGGTGAAGTTTCTGGCTTCGCATCTTATCCTAAGTCATGTGGCAAAGCTCATTAAGGGGTCAATATTGACTTGTAGGATTGCAGCCCCAATAAGTGGCACTTTGTGGGAGTGCTTTTTTAAGGATATTAATAATGAAAACTGTATACAAGTTGTGTAACAGCAACCAGAGAACACATTATTTCATGCTGTATACATTTACCGAATATCACCATTAGTCCCAGCCGCTGATCACATGTTGTATACTAGGCTACACATCAACTCACTATCCATCTGTCTGTCTATGATCGCTGTTACTAACCTGGCATAGGATGGAATTCATCATCAAGGCTGTCATTCAGAATGACAGTTGGGTCAGTGCTATATCTCTGGATGAAGCTGTCTTCTCTGATGGGCGGCCCCTGTGGGAAGATGGCAAAACATCAAATTATAAGTTCAGTGTGTACACACCAGACATGTCCACAATAGCATATGAATGTAGCGCATACAGAGATATACATAGGGCCTTAGGCTCCCATAACATTACATTGTCAGAATTAAACGTGGTTGGTTCAGAGGTACAATGTGTTATCTGCACAACTATGCAAGAATGGACCAACGCACACATTTCATTATTATTAAGCACATAAGTCCTATACATCATGACATCACTGGCAGGAGATGAGCCCATGTAAGTGCAGCGCCCAGGGTCCTGGTCGTTGCAGTAATGTAATTTTCCTCTAGGGGAGAGTGATGTTAAATTTGGAGGCAAAGAAGGACAACTGCATCCAGGTATCACAAACATGCAACACATTTCACACTCCAGGCCACCAGTTGTACATATCATATATTTCATGTACTGTTAATATGTCCTATTACTTAGTTACGGTATACTATACGTTATCACTATAATCCACTGTACTGATGCCTAATTTTTAGGTCATTTTTTATGGTATCTGGTGCTCTTCCACTTCCCCATTTGCTTTTCTCGGTTGCCTCTATGAAGAGACATGTAGACATAGTAAAACACACTAAATGGAATTATCCACTTAACTATACCCATTACACTGCAATATGTAATGATATTAACACCAAAATGACCAAGTGGCGTAAATTTACGGTACTTTGCTCTGGGCTTTAACCCCGGCTATTGTATATTCATGGCACAAAGTTAAAGTTTCTGTAAAGTAGCTGGAGCAGGTCCAATCCTCAACTATCAGACACAGCTGGGTACACTGTGGAGAAGACATCAGTGGTTTATTACCGCTTCTGTCTTCAATTTTTGTGGCTACATAGCCCTCAGTCAGCAATATGTAGTGCAGAGAAGCGTCAGTACTGTCTGCTGACATACCATAGCTGCTGAGTTTGAGTAGACCCAGATCAGCTCCGCCAGTGAAGCCTAGTACAGCAGGGGTTGGTTTTCCTCTGTAACTTAGGCTCTGAAGCATGTCCCAGTTGCGGTAGGAAAAAAAGATCAATAGAGAAAAAAAAAATACGTTTCCCAGAGATATTTGATGATGTCTTGGGGGAAAAAATATGTAAAAAATATAAATATATACAAAACATCTGCAAAAAAAAAGGAAGCTAATAAAAATAAAAAGTACCTACGGTGAAAAATACAAAAACAAACACATTTCTTTCCTTTTAGATACATTTTAGACACATATATACACTAAAGCAGAAATTGCCTTTTTCTATATGTGTGTTGCAAAAAAAAGATATAAAATTACAGAGTAATACACATGTACCTCAAAACAGAGCTAAAAAAATACAATTTATCCAGTATAAAACAAAGCCTCATTCAGCCATGCCAGTTAATGAATAAAATAAATTATGGCTGCTGACAAGAAAAAAATGTCTGGCCATTAAGGTCCTTTCTGGCCTTGTCATCATACTGGATGATAGCAATAAGGCCATCTGGACACAAAGAAAATTATAATGTAACACATTTGCCAATACTCTTGTCTGCTTTGAAGATACAGAATCCTAGACATATCATTAGTAGAAAATTACACTCACACTTACCCCATTTCGAGTAATGCATACAATGGGTGAATTGTTGCTTGTGGAACTCTAAAAAATAATAATACAAACATTATTTAAAAGCTATATAATTTGCATAATTTGCCTAAATTCATACAGAAAATGTAACCATACCATTGTACTCAAGAGTGGTGTTCGAGAGGTTTGTGGGCTGGTGAAAAATCCTTGATGTGGTATCAAATATTCCTCAGCGTCGACAATATTTTCCATTTCATCATCCAAAGTCTGGTGAATCTTAGACGCAGGAGGACTGGGTAAATTCATTCTATCGTCTCCCTACAAAAAAAGGATATTACATTGTATCCCTTTATTATGTGCAATAATTGCAAACCATTCTAGGCCATGTTCACACTAATATGAGTTCTTTTTCATCAGGTTTATGGTGATCTTAGTAAGTGGCTTAGTGTGGAATGCCTTAGAGGGGCATGGGTGGTGGGGCTGGCAGGTACAGTACAGGTAACTTGGTACTGGGTACCGGAGGGTCAAAGGTTATCTACATGCAGGACTATGGCAATGAACTGAACCTATTCTCTGGATGAATGAAGGCCCCTGGACTGGACTGTGCGAGTAAAAAAAGAAGGAAACCACTATGAACAGTTATCATCTACTACGAAATGCCTCAAGCAAACAGGTGAGTGTGACCAGAGCTCATAGCACACTGGACGCTGCAGAGACAACTGTGTGGACAAAAAGTCTCAAGTCTCATGGACCAGAAAATGAGACTCTTGTGGTTTCATATTAAGCAGATACTTTCTCAATACCTGGCTATACATTACAGAAATCTTACCTTTATTACAAGGTAGCGTGTTGGGTCACGAGCCATCTTACTAAATTCTGCACTTAGCTCACGGAATTTGGGACGACTTTCCGCATCTATCATCCAACCTACATATGATAAAATTAAACCATGTATTACAAACATAGAAGATCACTTTATCATGTAACATTTATAAATTACAAATGGATCATCAAAATCTACTCTTACTCATAAGTATTCTCACTCATATCTACTCATAAGCGCTCCTACTCATGTCTAGTCTTACTCATATCTACTTAGACTTATACATACCCCTACTTATATCTACTCATATTAATAAATACTCATAGTCATGTCTAGTCCTACGCATAACTACTCATACTTATAAGTACTGTACTCCTACTGATATACTCAACCATTTAAATACTGATACTCATGTCTAGTTTTATCATATCTACTCGTACTTATAAGTACTTTCACTCATATACTCAACTACTCATTCATAACTACTCATACTCACATCTACTACAGAAACTCATATCTACGCTTACTCATATCTACTCTTACTCATAAGTGCTCTTACTGATATCTACTTTTACTTATAAGTACTCCTACTTATATCTACACTTACTCATATCTACTCATACTTAGAAGTACTTATACACTCAACTACTCATATTCATAACTACTTTTATTCATATCTATATTTATATCTACTTTTACTCATTTCTACTTATACTTAGAAATAATTGTACTCATGTCTAGTCTTACTCATATCTACTAATACGTTAAAAGTAATCGTACTCATATACTCAGCTTCTCAAATTCATAGCTCCTCATAGTCATATCTACTGCTCATATCCAGAAGTATTCTTACTCATATCTACTTATGTCAGTCATAAGTGCTCTTACTCATATCTCCTTATAAGTACTCCTACTTATATCTTCTCATACTTATAAATACTCTTATTCATATACTCAACTACTTATATTAAAAACTACTCATATCTACAACACATATTCACAAGTATTCTTATTAATATCTATCGTCAGGCCAGATTCGAGCTTCTGTAAGTCAAAGTCTGAGCAAAGACCATGATGCACGGACTGGCCGTTGGTCTCCTGACCTGAATTTAATAGTCTCATATATGTTTAGGACGATGTTGAGTTTGGGTCAGGAGACCTGTAGCCAATTCATGAATCATGGACCGGGCCACTCGAATGTGTGAATGCAGCATTACTCTTATTTACTCATAACTACTTGCTCGTATCCACTTTTACTCATATCTACTTACAGTTGTGTCTACTTGTAGGCATAGCTACTCATGCTCCGTTCAAGAAATCAACTAGTTAATGCAAATATATTTTTGCTCAGACATTTTGGGGATTTAGAAATGTTTACACAGGAGATGCCTGACCATAATCTAGTTTTATATAGCTGCAGTATATTCCACATGATTAGTAGACTGCTTACACTATATGATATATACAACACATTAAAGAGAAGATTATAACTCAGGCTTCATAAAATCACAAGCAAAGCATCTACATAACATAACTACTAGCATCAAGAACAAGCCACATTGAATAAAAAAACACACGGATTGTATTAGCTCCTTACATTTCACCATAATCATGTACACATCAATGGTGCAGATTGGGGGCTGAGGAAGACGCTCTCCTTTTTCTAGAATTGTTGAAATTTCACTGGCTGGAATTCCATCATATGGTTTTGAGCCAAAAGTCATAAGCTCCCATACTGTGACGCCTGCAAACAAAATGTAACAGTAACTTTTCTATCTGGATGAAATATGGCGATTAAACATGTCTGTATACACTGAGAAAAACTCACCATAGCTCCACACGTCACTTTGATGGGTGTATGTCCTGTGCAATATGGATTCCAATGCCATCCATTTAATTGGAACCTAAAGGACGAAGCATGGAACACAGGTTTGTAATTTATAAGCTAAAGATTTGGCATATACAATGTTAATATTTCAACCTTATACAAACATAACGGTAGGTGAATATTGGAAGCTACCACCACTCAAAAACGAAAAATTCTGATCATTGTTGACTCTATCCAGTCAAAAAAACCATGTAATTTTTCTAAGGAATGACAATATTTTTGCCTAAAAAATAAAGGAAACAATACTTACCACCTCACGTTTCTGATCTGACATCAGTCCCCGCTGGTCTCTACTTCCTGGTCCTGACACGCTACACTGTAAATCGCCAGAATGCCCACTCATCCAATCAATGGCCACATTGGTGGCCCGCCTCAGCCACTGATGGGCTGTGCAGGCACAGGCCTTGCAGTGTCGAAATAGATTTAGGAAGCAGAGACCAGTAGGGGGGGGCTATGTAGATATTGAAATGGGAGCTGCCAGTATTGGTGATGCTGAGGATATTACTTTATTTTAGCATTCTGAACCCTAGAATAGTTTTTATTCCCAGAAATCTTTTGCCAGAATTATTTTTTATCAGGAACAAAATTAGTAACTGGACCCCCTCCGTTGGGGAGATATTGTCAGACAACTATCAATATCATAGGCTGCCCATACACATTATAGTCAGATGAGCGTGCCAACAATCCAATGTGTATGAGGCCTACTGAGAGTCTTGCAAAGGACGAGGTCAGGAAAAACAAGGATCAGGCATGTAGGATTTCAATAAGCCCGATCTCATCAGAAAGTTACGTTACTACTAGAAGGTTCTGGCAGTCACCAGTCTCACTCTATGCAATAAACCTGCACCCTTAGCCAAGGACGCTTGGTTATTGTGAAATTGGAGGAAACCTGTTGGATAAACTATTTTTTACCCAAAAGCTTTGATTTTTGTATCATTTTGTGAGTGTGACATAGAGGTGAAGGGGAAACTAGTTGGCTTCAGTGGAGTGGGATCTCAACATTCTGGTATATTATAGGGTCAAACATTGAGGTTTAACTCCAATAATATTTTGGGGGAAAATTGTTTAAATAGTTTATTGAAATGTAATATAATTAAATCGGTAAATGTCACAGGTGATCACCAGCCAATAAGTCATGGCACAGTAACCTATGTATAGTTACTATGTTCTTCCATCTTACCTTTCCACCTTCTGCATGATATTCCTTTTCATCTGCCCCCAAAAGCTTGGCCAAGCCAAAATCTGTAATCTTGACATGCTGGGGAGCTTTAACAAGGACGTTCCGTGCAGCCAAATCTCTGTGGACTAATCGTCTTTCTTCCAGGTAATTCATTCCCTATTGTGATACAAGAATAGATATAGAAAATCAGTAATCTGACCAAGAGTATCAGAGCTATGGCTGCATGGTACATTATTGGAAAAGAAAATATGAAGACGTCAAAAGAAACTGTTAATTCATGGTGCAAGAAAGGTATTAAAGGGGTATTCCCATCTCCAAAATCCTATCCCAATATGTAGTAAGTGTAATAATAATAATATTAGCAAATGCATCCAATTAGAAATGTAACATAGTTCTTCTGCTTTACTATGTCGCTTACTTACCTCATGTACAGGGCATTGCAGTAGCTTAGGTATCCATGGTTAGGACCATTCATATAGTGACATTTAGTTAGTTGCTAGTGATTGTAACCACGGATACCTAAGCTACTGCAATGCCTGCACATGGGGTAAGGGACATAACGAATCAGAAGAACTATACTACATTTCTAACTGGAGGTATTTGCTAATATTATTATTATTACACCTAGAACATATTGGGATGGGATCTTGGAGATGGGAATACACCTGTAAGTGCCTGAAAGCAATCCTGTGTTCACAGAATGAACAGTTACAATTCCTGAATAAGATATGGATTGATGGGCTGTAACATTTTTGGCTATTTTCATAGTATAGTACATACACATTTGATAAATATTGGAAAAGTAGTTAATGTGCACTTTACCTTGGCAATCTGCACACACCAGTTGAGAAGATGTCTTGAGCCAATATTGTCTTTATGTTCCCGAACATAGTCAAGGAGACAACCATAGGGCATGAGTTGTGTGATCAGCTGGACTGTAGAGGTTAGGCAAATTCCCAGCAATCTGCACACATGAGGATTATCAACACTGGCCATCACAAAAGCCTCCTAGAAGGAAAGAAGGAAGAACATGTGATAATAATATTTCACTTATAAAAGTGCCATCACATGTACACACCATATCACTGAACCCCTGGGAATGGGTTGGTCTTGTCATCCTATGTAAAAGTTATTCTCAGGGAATGAAAAATAAAGAATACATTCCATAATCTATATATATAATCGTCTAAGGGTCACTTCCATCTATTTGTCTGTCTGTCTGTCACGGAAATCCCACGTTGCTGAGCGGTCGCGGCCACCAGGATGCGACCAATCAGCAATGAGCACAGTCCGGCCACGAATTCGCCCCTTCCTACTCTGTCAGTGCCCCCTCCATACTCCCCTCCAATCAGCGCTCAGACGGGGTTAATGGCTGCGTTGCACCGCGTTATGCCACGGTGTAACGCAGTCCGTTAACGCTGCTATTAACCCTGTGTGACCAACTTTTTACCATTAATGCTGCCTATGCAGCATCAATAGTAAAAAGATCTAATGTTAAAAATAAGAAAAAAATAAAAAATCATTATATATGCACCTTCCGGCGCCTTTCCCGCTTATCGCGACACTCCGGGCCATGCATTGCGGTCTCGCGAGATGATGACGTAGCGGTCTCGCGAGACTGCTAAGTCATCTGGGTAGTTTCACAATGCATCGCTGGGAACGGAAGCTGGCGGCCGCATCGCGCGCATAGGGACAGCTTTGCTGGACCCCAGAGGGTGAGTATATAACTATTTTTTATTTTCATTCTTTTTTTTACCAGGGATATGGTGCCCACAGTGCTATATAGTACTTGGGCTGTATTATATACTGCGACGCTGCTATATAACTACGTGGGCTGTGTTATATACTGTGTGGCCTGTGTTATATACTGCGTGGGCAATTTTATATACTACGTGGGCTGTGTTATATACTACGTGTGCAGTGTTATATACTACGTGAGCTGTGTTATATACTACGTGGGCAGTGTTATATACTACGTGGGCTGTGTTATATACTACGTGGGCAGTGTTATATACTACGTGGGCTGTGATATATACTACGTGGGCTGTGTTATATACTGCGTTGATTCTATATATTACGTGGGCTGTGTTATATACTACGTGGGCAGTGTTATATACTACATGGGCTATGTTATATACTACGTGGCAGTGTTATATACTACTAGATTGTGGCCCGATTCTAACGCATCGGGTATTCTAGAATATGCATGTCCCCGTAGTATATGGACAATGATGATTCCAGAATTCGCGGCAGACTGTGCCCGTCGCTGATTGGTCGAGGCAACCTTTATGACATCATCGTCGCCATGGCAACCATTATGACATCTACGTCGATACTGTGCCCTTCGCTGATTGGTCGAGGCCTGGCGGCCTCGACCAATCAGAGACGCGGGATTTCTATGTCGATACTGTGCCCGTCGCTGATTGGTCGAGGCCCAGGAGGCCTCGACCAATCAGAGACGCGGGATTTCCAGGACAGACAGACAGACAGACAGACAGAAAAACCCTTAGACAATTATATATATAGACTAGATTGTGGCCTGATTCTAACGCATCGGGTATTCTAGAATATGCATGTCTCCGTAGTATATGGACAATGATGATTCCAGAATTCGTGGCAGACTGTGCCCGTCGCTGATTGTTCAAGGCAACCTTTATGACATCATCGTCACCATGGCAACCGTTATGACATCATCGTCGCCATGGCAACCATTATGACATCTACGTCGATACTGTGCCCGTCGCTGATTGGTCGAGGCCCAGGCGGCCTCGACCAATCAGAGACGCGGGATTTCCAGGACAGACAGACAGAAAAACCCTTAGACAATTATATATATAGATGTGGGCAGTGTTATATACTATGTGGGCAGTGTTATATACTGCGTGGGCAGTGTTATATACTACATGGGCAGTGTTATATACTACATGGGCAGTGTTATATACTACATGGCAGTGTTATATACTACGTGGCAGTGTTATATACTACGTGGGCTGTGTTATATACTACGTGGGCTGTGTTATATACTATGTGGGCTGTGTTATATACTGCGTGGTAGTGTTATATACTACGTGGGCAGTGTTATATACTACGTGGCAGTGTTATATACTACGTGGGCAGTGTTATATACTACGTGGGCTGTGTTATATACTACGTGGCAGTGTTATATACTATGTGGGCAGTGTTATATACTACGTGGCAATGTTTATATACATAATCAAAAAGCACCAATTTATAATAGAGTTTAAAACTCTCCCCGGATGCCCCAAGGGCATCAACTCAATTGGA
This sequence comes from Ranitomeya variabilis, assembly GCF_051348905.1. Lineage (NCBI taxonomy): Eukaryota > Metazoa > Chordata > Amphibia > Anura > Dendrobatidae > Ranitomeya > Ranitomeya variabilis. The sequence goes on along the minus strand of NC_135237.1, from coordinate 157,541,461 downwards.
CAACTCCAGAAATGTTGAAACAGAAAAAAATGGAGTAAAACAGTCCCAAACAACATATTTAAAAAGCAAATCCAAAATTTATTATTCAAATACAAATAGATACCAACAACATATATATATATCTGCTGTATGCAGTATATATCAAACAGGAGAGTAGGACAAAGGAGACATGACGGTACGTCAGGTTACATGTGGTTTAACAGGAATTCATCCCTAAAAGATGCACAAAATGTATATATCAATAGGTCCAGGAAATAGCAAGGAGCTCAACAGAGCATCAGTAACATAACAACCTATTCTGGGAATAGGTTGTACACGGGCAGTGTTATATACTACGTTGGCTGTGCTATATACTACTTGGGCTGTGCTATATATTACATAGGCTGTGTTATATACTATGTGGGCAGTGTTATATACTACGTGGGCAGTGTTATATACTACGTGGGCAGTGTTATATACTACGTGGGCAGTGTTATATACTACGTGGGAAGTGTTATATACTACGTGGGTGGTGTTATATACTATGTGGCTGTGTTATATACTACGTGGCTGTGTTATACACTACGTGGCTCCTATATGCTACATGGCTGTGCTATATACTACGTGGCTGTCTGTGTTACGTGGCCTCTGCTATATGTTATGTGGCTGCTATATATATACATACATACATACATATTCTAGAATACCCGATGCGTTAGAATCGGGCCACCATCTAGTATCTTATAATTAGCAAATCCCATGAATTTTGTCTATGGAGATAATCACTTATTACACAAAATAGACCACTGTCTTGTTAATAGTGGCGCTGATTGTGAGCATGTGCAGTAGGAAGCTCTGCTGCTGTCACCAGGAGTTAGCTTGACAGTGTGTGGTCAGGATATCTCCAGCTCACAGCGGTGGAGCGTCCTACTGAACATGCTCCCAGACATCTATCCTGTCATTGATCATTATCACATATTCTCACTTTGCTTTTCTCTATTCCCAGAAGATTTAACCCCTTAACGACCTCCGGTACGCCTTTTAACGGTGGCAGATAAGGGTACTTAAACCACAGAGCTGCTATTTAACGGCGCTGAGGTTTAAGGATATAGCACCCCCAGAGTCTGAATTTCTTCGGGGTCTTGGCTACCGGGGGGTAGTTGAGACCCCAGAGAACATGATTCCGGGTCAGTTTTTACCAACCTCCTCTGATCGCACATGAGAGGAGAGAGAAATAGGGTCCCCCGATACCTCCATTGTCCCTGGATCCTTCAGCATCCCCCCGTGAAGTTCCCCGGGCGGCCGGCGTCTTCTTCCGGGAGAAAATGGAGGGCGCATGCGCAGTGCGCCCCATTTCCTATTGGTTCATTTTGATCACAGTGATCAAAATATAAAAAATAATAGTAAAAAAAAAAACCCTTTATCACCCTCTTAGTTAGGGAAAAATAATAAAATAAAAAATATACAGCTCTGGCAAAAATTAATAGACCACTGCAAGATGTTCACTTTCTCTGATTTTTCTCTGTATAGGTATATTTTTGAGTAAAATGTAAATTGTTCTTTTATTCTATAAAGTTCTGACAACGTCTCCAAATTTCCAAGCAATAAATTTTCTATTTTTTTGTGACAAAGAAAAATGGTCAAAATTTTTTTAAAAAACCAGGGCTTTCGGGCCTCAAATGATGCAAAGAAAACAACAACACTAATGTTTCAACTCAGGAAGAGTTCAGAAATCAATATTTTATGGAATAACCATGATTTTTAATCACAGCTTTCATGCGTCTTGGCATGCTTTCCACCAGTCTTTCACACTGCTTCTGGCACAAAAATGTAAGCAGTTCTTTTTTGTTTGATGGCTTGTGACTATCCATCATCATCTTGATTACATTCCAGAGGTTTTCAACAGGGTTCAGGTCTGGAGATTGGGCTACCCATGACACGGATTTGATGTGGTGGTCTCTTAATTTTTGCCAGAGCTGTATATTTATTTCCATTTTTCCATTAGGGTTAGAGTTGGGCTAAAGTAAGTTGAGCTAAAGTGTGTTGGGCTAAAGTTAGAGTTAGGACTAGGGTTAGGGTTGGGATTATGGTTAGGGTTGGGATTAGGGTTAGGGTTGGGATTAGGGTTAGGGGTGTGTTAGAGTTAGGTTTGTGGTTAGGGTTATGATTAAAGTTGGGATTAGGGTTAGGGGTGTGTTGGGTTCCACTTTTTAGGTTGATCAAGGGGTCTCCAAACGTGACATGGCGCCACCATTGATTCCAGCCAATTTTGCGTTCAAAAAGTCAAACGGTGCTCCCTCCCTTCTAAGCCCTGCCATGCACCCAAACAGTGGCTTTTCCCCAAATATGGGGTATCGGCGTATTCAGGAGAAATTGCACAACAAATTATGCGGTCCATTTTCTCCTGATACTCTTGTGAAAATAAAAAAATGGTTCCAAAGTAATTTTTTTGTGAAAAAAGTAAAATGTTAATTTTTTCCTTCCACATTGCTTTAGTTCTCATGAAGCACCTGAAGGGTTTATAAACTCCTTGAATGTGGTTTTGCGCACCTTGAGGGGTGCAGTTTTTAGAATGGTGTCACTTTTGAGTATTTTCTGTTATATTGACCCCCAAACTCACTTTAAATGTGTTGTGGTCCCTAAAAAAATGTTTTTTTTTTAATTTTGTTGGAAAAATGAGAAAATCGCTGGTCAACTTTTAACCCTTTTAACTTCCTAACAAAAAAAATGTTTCCAAAATTGTGCTGATATAAAGTAGACATGTGGGAAATGTTATTTATTATGTATTTTCCGTGACAACACTTTCTGATTTAAGGGCATAAAAATTCAAAGTTTGAAAATTGCTAAATTTTCTAAATTTTCACCAAATTTCAGTTTTTTTTTTAATAAATAAACACAAGTCATACCGAAGAAATTTTACCACTATCATGAAGTACAATATGTCACGAAAAAACAGTCTCAGAATCACCGGGATCCGTTGAAGTGTTCCAGAGTTATAACCTCATAAATTGACAGTAGTCAGAATTGTAAAAATTGGCCTGGTCATTAAGCACAAAATTTGCCACTTATTCTGATAATGAAGATGCGAGTCTGATTCCAGTCTTTTTATATAATTAGTTAATTTTATCTACAAAGTTGTGCACATGGTTTAATGGATAAGTTCTGTTCAAAAGGATTGCCCACCTTTGAGGATTTTTTGTACATGTACATGTATTTTGATCTAGAAATCACTTTGCAGTTGGGTTCAACTAAAAATCTGGCACCGATTGGCTTTTACAGACTCTTTGTTCCCTTGCACATTAAACTTATATGTATTCAGTGGCTATAAATCAGCAGAAAAGAGCTCACGAAAAGAGGGATAAAAGAGTCAAAAAGAGCTCACTCACGGATACTTAGTTCACTCATTCTGCAGCCAGCAATAGACAGTACAACAAAGAGGCAATGGAAGGCAAATAGTGGATATATTTTAAAGCGCCATAATATTAAAAAATATATATTTTAACCCACATACAAGCATTTAAGTAAAGAAAATTGTTCCCGAAGGCGGACAACCACTTTTAATGGAAACGGTTGTCTTCTTTCCTGTTTTTTTCTGGTGGGATGACAAAAAGATAGGATACACTATGTAACCAGTTTACGTGATGCTATCACAATGCAATTCTCATAGTGAATGTGGTGCCGCCGCTCTCTTGGCAATTGTCCTGCAGTCAGGAATTGTTTGCATAACACACAGACATCTGTGAAGCTGCAGGCAGGGCTGGCACCAAGATACATTCCTAGCAAACATCTATCAGCTTGTGCTTCTGTGTCTACAATGCCGCTGTATCTGTGCTGCTGCTCTCAGGAACCATGCAATATAGCGAATTCGTATTTTTTGAAAACCTTTCTAGTTACTGCAGCCCCTTATACAATATGAGTTTATTATAGCAATAGCTGATATATTGTTGGTCAGGCAGTGTTATAATTATTTCTAGTTAATAGTTCAGTTCTTTTTTAAATTCTTCACAAGTCCGCACCAGTTAGTATCAGCTGCAGCGCTGTACACGATCATCGGAGTAGAGGCGAGAGGCATCACTGGACTGTGGGAGGGCAATAGCTCTTTATTATATATAGGTTCCATCCATTTCCAGAGGTTCCATCAATACATTCACCTAAAGGGGTTGTCCACTTTATTTTTATGTTTTATTTAACAAATGTGTTGGTAACCAGATTTTGTAGCACTAACTAATATACTAAAAAAAATTACTGATTTTCTGCTCTCGTTTTACTAGACTTGCTCACATACTGCACAGTTCTTCCTCTCTCAGAATGTTATTTGATGGAGCAGCATGTGACCAGACCCGTCCATCTGTCTCATCCAATTGAAAAACAGTTTTCCCGTCAAGTATTTTTCTAGTGGAGGAGGCTAATGGATAGATCTGGTCATAGTCTCTTCCATCGTCAGTTATTTTGTGGTGAGGAGAACTGTTCAGTCTGTGAGGAAGGCAAAAGTAAGAGAAGAACCTAAATACTTATATAAAAGGTCTAGAGATGAGCAGATCGATTCGCAGGAATTCGGCCTAGTGTCTAGGGTAGTGATACCTGGAGGCTGGACAGGAGGCCTACAAATCTCTTAACTTCCAGAGTCCCCGATGTGGCATTTGATGTGTCAGGACTGGCTCGATGTCATCTGTGCGACGTGACACACAGATGACATGACACCATTCCTGACACATCAAATGCGGCAATGGGGATGCCGGAAGGTAAGAGATCCATGGACTTCCTGTCCAGCTACCAGGTATCACTACCCTAGATGCTAGACCAGAGTCCCGCTAATATATAGTAAGTTCCACAAACCTTTTTCCAAAACCCTTTTTATTTAAAGTTGACAATTCCTTTAAGGGTGGACAACATTAGCTAACATCTAAGTGACTTTTTTTGTGTAAACAGCAACCAAGACGCCAAAATCTCGAGGTAGACATTTGCCTATTTACCTTAAATCTTCCATAAATCTGTTATACAAACAAAACACGCTTTCCTAGTCCAATAAAATGTAATATTGGCTATTTCCTGCAGCTCTGACTCAGGCGTTGGTGGACTAATTTTGGAGCCAACATAAGCTGGCAAAGGCATGTTAGCAGAAAGTTTCCTTCAAGTTTTGCTGTTGGAAGAGACATTGTAGGAGCCTAGGGGATATGAATGCTGGGAAATTCACGTGAACATGTATAAAACCTACCCAAAACACTTGAAACTCTGAAAACGTCTATTGCTTACATTTGGGCCATTGCAGGCCGACATTCAGGGCGGATTTCCAAGTTGCCATAATAACTTTTAGAACACAGTTTTAGCTGGTTATAAGCGCAGGACAGCTGATAACAATGAAACTCGGGGAAACTTAACCCCTTAACCCCTGGAGCTTTTTTCGTTTTTCGCTCCTCTTCTTCCCAGAGCCATGACTTTTTTACTTTTGCGTCAATATGGCCATGTGAGGGGCTTGCTTTTTGCTGGACAAGTTGTACTTTTGAACAACACCATTGGTTTTACCATGTCGTGTATTAGAAACCAGGAAAAAAATTTCAAGTGCGGTGAAATTGCAAACAAAGTGCAATCCCACACTTGCTTATTGTTTGGCTTTTTTACTAGGTTCACTAAATGCTAAAATTGACCTGCCATTATGATTATCCAGGTCATTACGAGTTCATAGACACCAAACATGTCTAGGTTCCTTTGTATCTAAGTGGTGAAAAAAATTGCAAACTTTGTTAAAAAAAAAAATTTGCGCCATTTTCCAATACCCGTAGCGTCTCCAATTTTTGTGATCTTGGGTAGGGTGAGGACTTATTTTTTGCACGCCGAGCTGTCGTTTTTAAAGATACCATTTTGGTGCAGATACGATTTTTTGATTGCCTGTTATTGCATTTTAATGCAATGTCGCTGCATCCAAAAAAACATAATTCTGGCGCTTTGACTTTTTTCTCACTACGCCATTTAGCGATCAGGTTAGTTCTTTTTTTGTTGATAGAACAGGCAATTCTGAAAGCGGCAATACCAAATATGTGTATGTTTGATTTTATTTTTATTGTTTTATTTTGAATGGGGAGAAGGGGTGGTTATTTGAACTTTTATTTTTTTTATATTTTTAAAAACTTTTTTTTTTACTTTTGGCATACTTCAATAATCTCCATAGGAGACTAGAAGCTGCCACAACCCAATCAGCTCTGCTACATAGAGGCGACGTTCAGATTGCCTCTATATAGCAGATTTACTCACTTGCTATGAGCCACGACTACTGGGTGGCGCTCACAGCAAGCTGGCACTGACAACCATAGATGTCTCCAGGAGACCTTAAGTTGTCATGCCAACACACCGGTGACCCTCGATCATGTGACGGGGGTCACTGGTGTGCGTATTTCTGGCGCGAATGCCGAAAGTGCTATTTAAATGCCGCTGTCAGAGTTTGACAGCGGCATTAAACTGGTTAATAGCCGCGGGTGGATCACGATACCACCCGCAGCTATTGCGGGCACATGTCAGCTATTCAAAACAGCCAGATCCAACATCAAAGAGAGGGAGGCCGACATCGGTGTACTATTACGCCCGATGTCGAAAAGGGGTTAAAGGTGTGACCCCAGAATAGAAAACTAAACGAGTATCACATGCTTGCAACAAAGTTGTTTATACATATTTTGGAAAGGTGCCAACAATTTTCTCTGGCCCATTTGTGTGGATTTGTGTGAAATTATGTCAAATTTGCCTTTTTTTCTCTGTTTTTATTGTGCTGTTTCAAAATACAGAAAGGAAATAAACATGTATATAACAAACCATGTGTAATTGCAATAATTTTCTGGGAGAAATACTTCATTTTCTGGAACAAATTCAAGCATGACAACATTTTCCGCCATGACTACATACAGTGCCTAAAAGTAGTATTCAACCCCCTGCAGATTTAGCAGGTTTAATAAGATGCAAATAAGTTAGAGCCTTCAAACTTCAAACAAGAGCAGGATTTATTAACAGATGCATAAATCTTACAAACCAAAAAGTTTTGTTGCTCAGTTAAATTTGTATAAATTTTAAACATAAAAGTGTGGGTCAATTATTATTCAACCCATAGGTTTAATATTTTGTGGAATAACCTTTGTTTGCAATTACAGCTAATAATCGTCTTTTATAAGACCTGATCAGGCCGGCACAGGTCTCTGGAGTTATCTTGGCCCACTCCTCCATGCAGATCTTCTCCAAGTTATCTTCTTCTAGGTTCTTTGGGTGTCTCATGTGGACTTTAATCTTGAGCTCCTTCCACAAGTTTTCAATTGGGTTAAGGTCAGGAGACTGACTAGGCCACTGCAACACCTTGATTTTTTGCCTCTTGAACCAGGCCTTGGTTTTCTTGGCTGTGTGCTTTGGGTCGTTGTCTTGTTGGAAGATGAAATGACGACCCATCTTAAGATCCTTGATGGAGGAGCGGAGGTTCTTGGCCAAAATCTCCAGGTAGGCCGTGCTATCCATCTTCCCATGGATGCGGACCAGATGGCCAGGCCCCTTGGCTGAGAAACAGCCCCACAGCATGATGCTGCCACCACCATGCTTGACTGTAGGGATGGTATTCTTGGGGTCATATGCAGTGCCATCCAGTCTCCAAACGTCACGTGTGTGGTTGGCACCAAAGATCTCGATCTTGGTCTCATCAGACCAGAGAACCTTGAACCAGTCAGTCTCAGAGTCCTCCAAGTGATCATGAGCATACTGTAGACAAGCCTTGACATGACGCTTTGAAAGTAAAGGTACCTTACGGGCTCGTCTGGAACAGAGACCATTGCGGTGGAGTACGTTACTTATGGTATTGACTGAAACCAATGTCCCCACTGCCATGAGATCTTCCCAGAGCTCCTTCCTTGTTGTCCTTGGGTTAGCCTTGACTCTTCGGACAAGCCTGGCCTCGGCACGGGAGGAAACTTTCAAAGGCTGTCCAGGCCGTGGAAGGCTAACAGTAGTTCCATAAGCCTTCCACTTCCGGATGATGCTCCCAACAGTGGATACAGGTAGGCCCAACTCCTTGGAAAGGGTTTTGTACCCCTTGCCAGCCTTGTGACCCTCCACGATCTTGTCTCTGATGGCCTTGGAATGCTCCTTTGTCTTTCCCATGTTGACCATGTATGAGTGCTGTTCACAAGTTTGGGGAGGGTCTTAAATAGTCAGAAAAGGCTGGAAAAAGAGATAATTAATCCAAACATGTGAAGCTCATTGTTCTTTGTGCCTGAACTACTTCTTAATACTTTAGGGGAACCAAACAGAATTCTGGTGGGTTGAGGGGTTGAATAATAAGTGACCCTCTGAAAAAACTTTTCACAATTTAAAAAATAAAATAAAAGAAATAACATTCTTTTTTGCTGCAGTGCATTTCACACTTCCAGGCTGATCTACAGTCCAAATGTCACAATACCAAGTTAATTCCAAATATGTAAACCTGCTAAATCTGCAGGGGGTTGAAGACTACTTGTAGGCACTGTATAATTCTGCCAATATTACCTTATGTAGTTGTTCATTTCTATCTAAGACACGGTATAGGTCATGTGGTCTCATTGTGAGCCCCTGGAATTACATGGCTCTATGTCCTGGGTCGCCATTTTAGGTTATGTTCACGCATCGCGTTTTTGTTGCTTTTTTTTCTTGGCAGTAAAAAAATTCAGACAAAAATCAGGTTTTGCTGGCTTCTTTGCTGCTTTTCTTGCTGTAGTGTTGCTGCATTTTTGCTCTGTTTTTCAGGATCCCAAAGTTCAGCTTTGCTTCCACCATACAAGCATGAACAATGCAAAGTATTAGGTCACCAATGCAGATTTATGTGACACCGTAAAATATTTTTGGAAAAAAGGTCAATTTGATCAAATTATTTAATGGAAAAAGATGCTTGTGTCTGAAAAAATAATGACTATTCTAAACAAAAAAGTTCATGAAAAAATACACAATTGCAAATGTAAAAATAGAGGGGGAGTTGAATTGGTCAGTCATAGTTTACCCAAAGGTACCTTCACACGAAACGACTTTGTAAAGATATCGCTAGCGATCCGTGACGTTGCAGCGTCCTGGATAGCGATATCATTTAGTTTGACACGCAGCAGCGATCAGGATCCTGCTGTGATGTCGCTGGTCGCTGAATAAAGTCCAGAACTTTACTCGGTCGTCCGATCGCCGTGTATCGTTGTGTTTGACAGCAAAAGCAACGATACCAGCGATATTTTACACTGGTAACCAGGGTAAACATCGGGTTACCAAGCGCAGGGCCGCGCTCAGTAACCCGATGTTTACCCTGGTTACCAGCGTAAAAGTAAAAAAAACAAACAGTACATACTCACCTGCGCGTCCCCTAGCGTCTGCTTCCTGACACTTACTGAGCGCCGGCCCTAAAGTGAAAGTGAAAGCACAGCGGTGACGTCACCGCTGTGCTGTTAGGGCCGGCGCTCAGTCAGTGTCAGGAAGCAGACGCTGGGGGACGCGCAGGTGAGCATGTACTGTTTGTTTTTTTTACTTTTACGCTGGTAACCAGGGTAAACATCGGGTTACTAAGCGCGGCCGTGCGCTTAGCAACCCGATGTTTACCCTGGTTAGCAGGGGACTTCGGCATCGTTGGTCGCTGGAGAGCGGTCTGTGTGACAGCTCTCCAGCGACGCTGCAGCGATCGGCATCGTTGTCGCTATCGCTGCAGCGTCGCTTCGTGTGAAGGTACCTTAAGACATTGGCAGTGCATTGAGATTGTTGCACATTGTTTACTTTCACAAATTCTTCAGCCATTGAGTTGGTCAGGTAGTGCTCACTTTATACCATATCACTAATTTAATTAAACTGTACTAATACTAACAGCCATGCTCATGTGGAGACACCCAGACATTTTTGTTTAAACTTGGGAAAAATCACAAAAATAAATGGTTTCCACATCCTGCTGTACCCGCTTTTTTCACTAAAAACGCTGCAAAAACTGATGGCAACATTTTTTGCTATGTTTTTACTGCTTTTAGCACTTATTCATTGCTTTCAATACGTGAAAAAACGCTGCAAAAGCGCTGAGAAGAATTGACATGCTGCAGGTTTATTTTTTAAAAAAAGCAGCAGTTTCCCAATTCAGTCAGGAAAAAAAAACAAGCCTGTGCATGAGATTTCTGAAATCTCATAGCTTTTGATGGTACTGTTAACAGAGGCTTTTAATTTGCATAAAAAAGCAGTAAAAAAATGCAGCAAACATGTGTGAAGAACGTGTGAACATAGTCTTACAGTTACAAGAACTGCACAGATTATACCACACACTTTCTCCTGGAAATCAGAAACTACTATCACAGATACTGATTATGACTAAACACCTCCCGTCACATAGTTACAATGAAAATGATGACAATACAGCCCCCTGACTGTATACATATAATCTGTTATCTTATTTAGGAGAACATGTGGAGGAGGAGACAATCACAATGTTCTCTCAGCAGGCAGAGATGTACTGCTCATGGCATATGGAACTGGTGCAACATGGGATCAATAATAGGAAATAGAGGAATAAAATGCAAGACGAGAGCTAAAAATCTGGAGGCTTAGGCCACGTTCACACTTTGCGGGTTCCTCTGCGGGTTAATCCCGCAGCGGAATTGATAAATCTGCAGGGCAAACCCGCTGCGGTTATCCCTGCAGATTTATCGCGGTTTGTTCCGCGGTTTCCGCTGCGGGATTACTCTTGTACTATTGATGCTGCATATGCAGCAATATGCAGCATCAATAGTAATGTAAAAAAATAATAAAAATTGGTTATACTCACCCTCTGACGTCGCGATCTCCTCGGCGCTGCAAGCGGCTGTGCCGACAAGGACCTTCGTGACGTCACGGTCATGTGACCGCGGCGTCATCACGGTCATGTGACCGCGACGTCACCACAGGTCCTGTTCGGCACAGCAACTGAGACCGGACGCCGCAGGCAGCGCTGAGAGGTGAGTATAGCATTATTTTTTATTTTAATTCTTTTTTTTACACCAAAATATGGTTCCCAGGGTCTGGAGGAGAGTCTCCTCTCCTCCACCCCGGGTACCATCGGCACATTATCCGCTTAACTTCCCGCAACATGGGCACAGCCCCATGCGGGAAGTTAGCGGATCAATGCATTTCTATGGGTGCAGAATCGCTGCGATTCTGCACCAAGAAGTGACATGCTCCTTCTTTTTTTCCGCAGAAAAGCCGCGCGGCTTTTTCCGCGGAAATCCGCAGCATGTGCACAGCGGGTTTTGTTTTCCATAGGGTAACATTGTACTGTACCCTGCATGAAAAACTGCTGCGGATCTGCAGTGTCAAAACCGCTGCGGATCCGCGGCAAAACCCGCAAAGTGTGAACATAGCCTAAAGAGAATAGGGAGGAGAGGCTACACTGCGCTGGGGTCCTGGGTTCAAATCCCCACCAATGACAACATCTGCAAGGAGTTTGTATGTTCTCCCCATGTTTGCGTGGGTTTCTTCTGGGTTCTCCAGTTTCCTCCAAGATTCCAAAGACACACTGATAGGGAATTTAGATTGTGAGCCCCATTGGGGCAGTGTCAATAATGTCTGTAAAGCGCTGTGGAATTAATGGCACTATATAAATGAGTAAAATAAATAAATACAAATGGTGTGATACAACATTAGGTGGCAGGTGCAGTGATGGAAAAAAAACTAGGAATGCTACTTTATTTACCAGTTACATCACATTGAAATTAAAAGGAGATGCTTATAGTGAATGGATGAGCATGGTCCTACAGAGTAAGAGAGTCTTATCAAACTCTCTACTCCAATAGTTACTAACCTTGAAAAAAACATTTAGAATTCCTAAAACAAAGTTGTTTGAAAATGACCTTTCAAAATAAATCCTGTAAAAATAGAAAAATATCCATATCTCAATGAGATTACACTTTCATTTACCACATTTGTACTAAATATTCCTCCCATAAATTAAACTTTGGTGGGCTTCTTGTCCCTTGAAATGACACATTCACTTTAGAAACTTTAGAGATCCTGGCACACATGACAAGTCAGAAGCCATTCACATTTTGTTCTATTCTCCTGAAAACTGGGAAGATGACTTTAGGTCATTGGCAGATGTTGCAACTATGTGTCAGTACTGAGCTCTTGGTAAATACAGGAAATGTTGGTGGATTCCATGAAAAAAAAATATTTTGAAGGGAAATGTATCAAAACCAGACATGTTTAAAGAGAAAAGTACTAAATTATTAGCAAAAATTGATGGCAGATTAAAAGTGTTGGATTGGTACATCTTGGTGTCACTGAAATCTATGTAATGAACATCCTCTACAGAGAGACACTCTTTGTAGTTGTTGTTTGTACTGACTCTCTAAAGATTTCTGTCTGCATAAAGTTCCATTTTGGTACAAATTAATTAAAAGACTTTGTGGAAGCATAAATTGCCAACTATTAGTACTGTCTTTTGGCCTTGTTAATATTGTCCCTACATAGACTGATACTGTAAGCTGTATTGCAAGTGTTATTTTAACCACTGTGTCATGGACTGATGAAAGCCTGGAGAGGCGTGACTAGGCGAACACCTGACTCCTCACTAGAGCCCCTGATGGTGGGATTAGACTTGGCTCCAAATGGATGCCAGGTACTACTCAAAGACAGACCTCTGACACATGGCAACAGACCCCCAAAGGGTTAGGAAGCAGGAAGGGCTAGGAATGGATGACACATCAGGCACAGGCAGGCGCCAAGCCAGTACCGGCAGAAACGGCTTGTATACAAGTGGACACGGCAGGCATACAATGCACACTGTGTCGTTAAAAAAGAGACCGGGTGCGTGTGCGCTCCTTAAGAAGCGGGGATATAACAATGCCATAGGAGCCATGGGAGAACCAGTGTCGACACCACTGGAACCGCACAAGCACCGGAGTTGAGTATTGGTGTAATTTTTCTCACTTGGTGGAAGCATAGGGATTCAGAAGGGGCTGACCAAGTAATGGACAACCCCTACTTTAAAATATGTAGTTTTCACTTTAACATGCAATACTATTAGTACACCATCCTTCAGCCTACTGCCCTTTATCTCTAATAAGACTACAACATCCAGGATGCTCTAACGGCCCCAAAGTATCGACGAAGTTGAAAATTCCAACTAAACAAAGGGTCTTTCTTTCTACATATTATTGTATATCATGGTTACATATTACATGGAGTGATGCCATGAAGCCTTCCACTCCAAACACAGAGTCTGCAACTTCTTCAGCCTTTGCAGATTTCCAGAAACTAGAGAACAAACTGTGCTTTGTTTCCAATTGTTTACCTTGGAGATGGTGAAGGTACATGGTGATCTATTAAAACTATGCCTGGTATTTGGTCGCAAGCTGCTGCAAAAAGCCCTTTGTTAAAAAAAAACATCAGCCTATGGGAATTGTGGTTACGTAGAGCTGCAAGGTGAGAAAAAATAACTAATTTGTCACCAGATCAGATTTTTCATGAGCTCAGTTTTAATGTGTAGGATTTTCATGTAACGCATTGCCATACCACCAATGATACCGAGTAGTGTCGAATAACATGCAGAGAATTTAATGCAAAGCTTGGCAATCAATGAAGACGGAGCAAAATTAAAATTTGGCACAAAAATGTATTATTTGGAGAAGGACCAAATAATTTGAAGTCCATTTAGTACATTGATACTCACATCTAAAATTTCCTTGTTGGCTTTAGGTGACGTGGCCTCACGTAACTCTTTGATAGCAACAGGAATTTTGATACCTTCACCTTCTGGAATCCAAAGACCCTAATAATGCAGATGAAGTCAATTAGATAATTATGAAATATGTACATGTTCATAGTGAATTAGTCACTGTTTTTCAATACCTTGTTAATATGAGTAAATATGTTTCATGAGTAAAGATAATTTCTTTTCCACAAATCCTGGTATACTAGGACAGTTGTCTAATAAGACACTGGACACTGCCATTATAGGATGAGTCCTTGGAACACATAAATGTCTAAAAGCCTGAGCAGGTACGGACTGGGGCTGAAATTCAGCCCTGGCATTTGAAATCACACAGGCCCATGTTGTCCCCTTCCTCATGAACCAGATGGGATATATTACTAATATTACCCTGGATGGAGGAAAGCAAGATTTACTACAAGACCAATATTTCTAATGATACCCGTGGCCTGCTGGAGTAAGTGACGGAGTCAGCGAGTTTGTGCTCCATCACAACTTTTAACAGTATGGGTGTCTTGAGAACACCAATTCTGTTAACAACGTAGCAGAAAAGGCGGCCCGTGACTGGACAGGCCCTTCTGGCATTTGCCAGAATTGCCAGATGGCCAGTCCGGCCCTGAGCCTGAGCCATCAAGGTGTCAGTGTTCTGGTGTAAAACACTTTGAAATGTTGCAAACTTTTCACACAACTCAATTTTGCTCAAAAATTAGCGATTTTGGCATTTTTACACCAGTCCCGGACAGCTTTGCCAAAATTGGCAGATTTAAGGCGGGATGGGACACGGCAAAGGCCACCTGCCCTATTCATCAAAATTTAAGGCTCTTTTAGTGGTGGAAGTCAATTCTGTTGGAGATGCATGGCATTTGTCTGATGCATCTAGTTCATTAAGTGGCATAAGTCTCTTAATGAATTTGGCAAAATACATTCCAGTGGTTGCATTCATTCAGTCTGATGTACAAAACGTCAGTCCTAAAGCACCACTCCAGTGTTTTTATTAATGCAGTAGTGGAGTGGTGCTACTAATGTGAGTTTCCTGCACCTAGTCTCATACGTACCTGCTGCCGTCTTCTTCTGTTTGCGGCGCTGCTCTGGTCGGTTTTCTGCAGGTTGTGATCTGCCATATAGCTCCAGTGTTTGCTGGACGAGCCAGAGATTACTTTTCAATGTAAGTCTATGAGAGCCAGAACGAGGCCAGAATTAGGCCCTCATTGACTTGTATTGAGAGCTTGTGACCTTTACCTCTGACTTCCGGTCAGTCAGAAGTTGCGGTCACAAGATGGTAGCACAAGAACAGAGCGGTGTCGGAAAGAGCTGAAGACAGCAACTGGTGGATTTAATAATAGGGGCAGGAAACTTGAATTTGGGGCACCACTCCAGCACTGAAATTTAAAAAAAATGCTGGGGTGGTACTTTAATGAATCGGGCCCTAACTGTTATGTAACACGTCTGTTCCGCTATTAAACAAATCTGTTATTGACAACTTTTGTTTAGCATCTGTTGGCAAAATGGCAAAGGAAATTCTCTCCTCAACATCATACCTGATATACAGTACCAAACGCCCCGGACCCAAGGACCTTTATCTTCCTGAATTCAGTTTCTTTCAAGATTCGAAGAAGTGCTTGGTTTGGAGCTTCACCACTGGGTGTAATAGGTTCCACTAGCTGCAATGAAATATTGTCATATTGTAATATCCTATAGCTTCTCATTAATGTAATGTTCCACAAAGCATAATATATTTTATGGGGAGAAAAAAAACAAGTATTTGTACAATCATTGTATAAGGGATAGAGTTACATAGATAAGATTACAACCATAGTAAAATAACTGGCTGCTTTCTGACAAATGCTACAGGTATACTGCTTTTGACACTATCAGTGCTAAAGAGCCCCCTCTAGGAGGAAGAAAACCATTTTACTAGCGCCAACTCTATGTAGGCAATGAAGTAAGGATGGCAGGCAATGGGGAAGGAAATAAACAGTAGGGAAGAAGTTTTCCATTCTTAGATTAATATAACTGTATAAAAAAAAATGCAAGAGCCTAATATACTTTGTGGCCGTTTCCTCAAGACTGGCGTTTTGTATGCCAGGCTTGATCCAGCGTGCGCTGCAGTTTATGATATGACTGTGATTCATTACTAACTTAGATAATTAGTTTTTACAATTTATATTGTTCTAATTGCTTATGCTTTTTTCCATATTTCATTTGCAAATAATCAACGATGTCCGCACCTCTCTTTCTTGCAGTAATCTTCGGAGTGTACGCTTTCTGTTAATGCGATTTCTTCGAATAAAGAAAAATGCCACCAGTCCTAGCACAACGGCTGCAAGAATGCCTCCAACAACACCAGCAGCAATGTACGCCACTTTAGAGCTAAGAAGGAGAAAATATTTTGTTATAAATAATCTTTGTAGTTCGTCTCCAAGGGCCATTATTGGACATTGTAAGACTCAGGGAACCAGAGCAGGCCGGTATCAATGGTATATTGAATCCTCCGATCATTTGCATACAAAAATTCTAGCAAGGTTTTTTTTGAACAGGAGACCAGGGCATCACCCCTCAAAAATAATCCTCATAAAATAATATATATTAGATATACTATCATGTATATTACTATTACACCAGAACGATGGGGACTTTACTTTCTAAAGTGCTTGAAGCCTTTTCTTACAGCTTGTATATTATAGCAAGTTGGAAAATCTGACATAGTTCTTGCAAGAAAGCCAACAGACGATTGTCTCCTGCATTAATCAATGTGCGGCTCCAACTCAGTCGCTGGGCTGGTGTTCTTTTTACATCTAAACATCTACGAAAAGAAGCAGAGTGAACGCTCAATAAAAGCATGAACTGCTTGTGCTCGGACCTCCTACCAACATACGTTTGGAAATCTTCAGGGATGTGGACATTACATCTCAGTTCTAAAAGCTGAAGGGGCAAATTCTGTTGTGTAAAATGTGAAAGATATTTAAAGCACCACTCCAGTGTTTTTTATTTCAATGCTGGAGTGGTGCCACTAATCTAAGTTCTCTGACCCTAGCAATATACTTACCATCTGCCGTTTTCTGCTTTTCCTGGTGCTGATTTGGTCTCGCGCTACCATATTGTGACTGCAACTGCTGATGGACCAGAAGTCAGAGGTAGTGGTCACAAGCTCTCAGTGTAAGTCTATGGAATCCTTGTTCTGGCCTTGTTCTGGCTCTCATAGCCTAACACTGAGTTGTGACTTACGGATCGCCCAGCAACTGGAGACATTCGGCAGGTCACAAACTGCTGCAGACCAGAGATCGACAGGAGTGGCGCAGATAACAAATTAAGGCCGGAGTCACACTACAGCGAGATATGGCCGAGTCTCGCAGGTTAAAAACAAGCTCTTGCACCGGCACTCCGGAGCGGAGCGTGTGGCTCCATGTGTTGCTATGCGGCCGCACACTCTGCTCCGGAGTGCCGGTGCCAGAGCTTGGTTGTAGCCTGCGAGACTCGGCCGTATCTCGCTGTGTGTGATCCCGGCCCTAAGACGGCGGTTGGTGAGTATAATAATTGGGGCAGGGAACTTAGATTATTAACACCACTCCAGGGGTGAAATGAAAGAAAAATGCTGGAATGGTGCTTTAAAAGGAAATCTTTCTTTTGAACCCCAATTTGACCTTGCACAGTTTTAAAGCAAATCTGTTTTTGCCATTAATCTGAGAGCAGCATAATGTAGAGAAAGAGACCCTGCTTCTAGAGATGTGTCACTTACAGGGCTGCTTCCTGTAGTTTTGATAAAATCACTGTTTTATTAGCAGGAGATTATCACTTGAAGACTAGTAAATATGCTGCCATGTAGTCCTCCTTATAATGAGGTCTGTATAACCCCAGCCCCACCACTGATTGCCAGCTGTCTGCCTATATACAGTATCAAAAAAGGGCTGCGCGGCACACCACTGATTACTGGGTGCACGAATAGGATACCATTCCAAACAGTCAAACAGTCTAAAAATCTTTTTTTTTTTTTTTTTTTTTCTTTTTTCTTGTTTCCCCCTTTTTGTTGATTTCTTCTATATCTCAGGCTCCGGACTCTGTATTAGATTCAATTAATATTTTTTCTTACAAATTGAGAACACATCAGCTCTATATAGCACACAAGTTTATTATGCTGCTTCTAATAATTAATACATACATGCACTATGGAGTATGAAATTTATCTTTTACTTTTTATTTTTTATTTTTTATCATTCTGTTTGATGTATGCGATATACTAAGTTCTCTATCCATGTATTGAACCTACATATTATACTGAGACTCTTTTTTGTTTATCATTTGTAGTTCTGACGAAGGCCTGACTTGGGCTGAAACGTCAATATTTATATACAGTGGATAGATCAATACTAATAAAATATTCTCTAATTTTTCTGCATTAAATTTGGAGTGCCAAATTGATTTTTTGCCTATATACAATGTACACAGAAAGCTGCCAAACAGTGATGTGGACTGGGTTATACAGGGCTCAGTATTTAGAGAACTGCTAGATCTGCAGCAGATAAAACAGGGATTTTATCAAATCTGCAGCAAGCAGCCAGGTGCAAATACCTAGTGACAAATTCCCATTAATCAACATAAATTAATAAGCCAAGAAGAACAAAGGAGAACTAGGAGTACACAATGTTATCCAATAAAATCAGTAATCAATTTTATTAATTAATATATAGGGTTAAAAATTAATGATACAATACATCATAACAAGAGAGTGCCAATCCAATGCAGATTAAATAAATCCCCCGCACCCTCCCCCCCAAAAAAATCGCGAAACACCTCAGGTAAGTCTCATTTACATATCGAGTGATTCATAGGGGGGTAATAATAAGCTCCAAGTCAATTCATGAGGGGCAATATGAGCTAATATGTAATCAAAAGTATTCCTCACTGGAGGCTCAAAATGAAAAAAAATCCCATGGATAATACCAAAACAAGTCACATTGATAAGCAGAGCTCACCTGTAGATGTATGGGGAGGAGAGGGTCCGGACCGTATACCCCCGACGTACGTTTCGCGGTGACACGAGGTCGCTTTCCTTTGAGATTTATTTTATCTGCATTGTATTGGCACTCTCTTGCAGGGCCGGACTGGGACTAAAATTCAGCCCTGGCATTTGAAGTCACACAGGCCCACTTGTCGCATGGTGACTGTATAATATCTTTGTACACTTGTAGGCTACAAGAAGTGAGGGGAGTGTAACACGACTATATAACATATAATTACAGCTGTATCCAGCATTACAGCTCAGTCCCCATAGAATGTAATACAGCACAGCCCCCATAGAATGTAATACAGCACAGCCCCCATAGACTGTAATACAGCACAGCCCCCATAGACTATAATACAGCACAGCCCCCATAGACTATAATACAGCACAGCCCCATAGAATGTAATGCTGCACAGCCCCCATAGACTATAATACAGCACAGCCCCATAGAATGTAATGCTGCACAGCCCCCATAGGCTATAATACAGCACAGCCCCCATAGAATGTAATACAGCACAGCCCCCATAGAATGTAATGCAGCACAGCCCCCATAGACAATAACACAGCACACCCCCATTGAATGTAATGCTGCACAGCCCCCATAGACTATAATACAGCACAGCCCCCACAGAATGTAAAACAGCACAGCCCCCATAGAATGTAATACAGCACAGCCCCCATAGACTATAATACAGCACAGCCCCATAGAATGTAATGCAGCACAGCTCCCATAGAATGGAATGCAGCCAGCCCCATAGAATATAATGCAGCACAGGCCCATGGAATGGAATGTAGCCAGCCCCATAGAATATAATGCAGCACAGCTCCCATAGAATGGAATGCAGTCAGCCCCATAGAATATAATGCAGCACAGGCCCATGGAATGGAATGCAGCCAGCCCCATAGAATATAATGCAGCACAGGCCCATGGAATGGAATGCAGCCAGCCCCATAGAATATAATGCAGCAAAGCTCCCATAGAATGGAATGCAGCCAGCCCCATAGAATATAATGCAGCACAGGCCCATGGAATGGAATGCAGCACAGCCCCATAGACTATAATGCAGCACAGGCCCATAGAATGGAATGCAGCCAGCCCCATAGAATATAATGCAGCACAGGCCCATGGAATGGAATGCAGCCAGCCCCATAGAATATAATGCAACACAGCTCCCATAGAATGGAATGCAGCCAGCCCCATAGAATATAATGCAGCACAGGCCCATGGAATGGAATGCAGCCAGCCCCATAGAATATAGTGCAGCACAGCTCCCATAGAATGGAATGCAGTCAGCCCCATAGAATATAATGCAGCACAGGCCCATGGAATGGAATGCAGCCAGCCCCCCCAATAGCTCCACAATCCAGTCATCACTTATTGACAAAAAAAAAACACTCTACTCACCTCTCTCTTCGTGCCCCGCGCTGCTCTGGCTCCGGTCTCAGCAGTCGCAGTCTGCCCGCCCGGTCACACAGCAGGTGCGCGATGATATGACGTCATCGCGCACCCGCAGTGTCAGCGGCAGGCAGAGCGGGGAATGATGGGAGAGGGGGCGTCAGCGGACGCTCTCTCCTCCATCATTGCATTCGACTGTACCGGTGTCTATGACGCCGGTATAGTTGAATGCGGGGCCGGGAGTGTGCCGCGACAGCGTGGGGAGTATGCCGACAGCGGCACACTCGAGCGGCCCACTACTGCCATCGGCCCTTCTGGCATTTGCCAGAACTGCCCGATGGCCAGTCCGGCCCTGCTCTCTTGTTATAATGTATCGTCTCATTAATTTTTAACCCTATATATTAATAAAATTGATTACTGATTTTATTGGATAACATTGTGTAGTTCTCCTTTGTTCTTCTCAGTTTACTGGAGTTGATGCAGCTAGTCTGGGGGTGGATTTTACGATTTTTCCACTACCCTGGTCTATAAATGTGTATTTGGGATCTCTGTTGATATAAATTAATAAACACCCACAAAATAATAACTACTTTGCTCTACTAATTTGGTCCTTAATAAAGCACTCCAATCAACGTTCTTATCCTCTTAATATATTGTAGTCATGATATTATATAGCACTATGAGCTTACAATTGCTCATTTTGCCTTTCTACCCAGATAATTCTCTTTTCTGTGTAGAAACAAGAAGTCGCTTTTCCCTGTATTTATCATTCTCCTCTTCATCATCTGATCCAGCTGCTCCCTCCTCCCTCCTGCAGGGACTTTTGCAGTGACTCATGACTCGTACAGGGGAAACTGACCTCCTGTTCCTACATAGAACGTAGAAGGATTCAGCTAGTCAGTTTTTAACCATGTAGTGTAGTAGACCTAATGAAAAAGAGAAAAATTATCTGGGTAGAAGGGAAAGGCAGTAATTGTAAGTACACAATGCTATATAATATGATGATTGCAATATATTAATAGGGTACACATTTTGATGGGAGGAGGGCTTCTTTAATTAACATGATGTGTTCTCTGTTCTTTTATTTACTTTTCCATTACAAGAGAATATTGCATTGTGGGAACTGAAAAATGACAATTCTATAAATGTTACAGATCTATTAACGTTAGGACCTGTGACCTGTGAAATACATGTCAGCAATTCAGAAATCTTACCCGGGGGGTTTGCATCCTTCAATGCCAGGGCCTGTACACCTATAAAAAGATAAAGAAAACCAAACACTTTAAACACCTTTACTTTTAGCAGTTGTAGGAATTACACCCTGCCTGGGACAGAGAACAATACTGGACTCTATTACCAACACAGTGCGACAGCATAATTCTGAAAATGTCAGTAGATGGCAGCATTAATCAATAAGAGTGGTGTGAATTCATTCTGATACAGACCCGATCTCACCCAGTAACATATAGCAGATGAATTATCCCATGATCCCCAAACGTAGTAGTGCTTTTGTTATCACAGAGCCATGAAAAAGTAACCTCTGGGACCCTCAAGCTATCTCTACACCCCCTATAGCTATGCCCCTGGTTTCCGTCACTATAAAGTGATTGCATTAAACAGGTTTTCTGTTATATTTTAACACTCACCATGTGACACATAGTTTATAAGTGCAATAAAGACTTAAAGTCCAGCTATAAAATATAGCTCTGTTTGCCACGTCCTAACTTAAATAACATTTCTCGCTATAATAAAAGATTAACCAATAAATATAAATCCTTGAGTTGTCTACTTCTGACGCATAGTAAAGATTCTGCTCAGTCATTTCTCAGTTACTGTAAAACAGTTTCTGAGTAAGCAGCGTGACAATCGGGACGTCTTCCGAAGAGCGCCAGATGCCAGGGGAAGCCATGTGCAATGTAGACCTACAGTAGGCACTAGTGAGAAGGCGTGATCCGAGCATGCTCGTGTGCTAACCGATTGACTTCAGCGTGCTCGAATAATAAGTCCAAGTGCCGCGGCTGCATATCTCATCATGGCTGATCCGACAGTCACAACACGTGCAGGGATTGCCTGTTTTCGAGCCGGGTGGCTAGGAGCGCCACTATCCTCTTAGAAAGGCGCAGCTTCCTTGTTCCCACGATCAGTGCAGTCCAAGATGATGGGACCCCGCTGTCAAAAGGTGACCGCATTTCCTAGCACTGTGCCATCACTTCATGAGATGAAATGACTCCTTTACATTTAAGGGGTGGTGCAGCTTTACAGCCAATATTTTTTGTCAATATTTTTGATTCGAAAATTCCCCTACTATTTTGTGTCTGCATACAAACAACCCCTCAGCCACCTGGTTTGTGTAATCTTCATGTATTTTAGCAAAGGGGTCGTCCAGTCTAAGGCTACGGTCACACTATGGCTATGTTCACAGGTTGCACTCTTGATGCGTTTTTTTCTGCAGGCAAAACCTGTTCTCTTGGCAGTAAGAAACTTGCTTCAAAAAAGCAGGTTTGCTCCGACTTTGCTGTGTTTTTGTCATGGTACATTTGTCTCTAGTGTATCCTGATAAAGTTTAGTGCACATAACAAAATCTGAATCTATTTCATCAGGTTTTGGCACAAACAATGCAGCAAAAACTGATACTTGCGTTTTTGCAGTGTTTTTACACCCCCCCCCCATTGCTTTCAATGAGTGAAAAACGCTGAAAAATTGCTGAAAGAAGTGACATGCTGCATTTGGCAAAAAAACAAATTGCACAAAATACTGAGGACAAAAAAAACAATCTGTGTGCATGACAGTTCTGAAATCTCAGAGTTTGCTAGTACTGTAAAACAAAGCTGAAAATTTGCATAAAAAATGCTGCAAAAACGCAACATGTGAACATAGCCCATCAGTGTTTTTAAACCAAAACCAGGAGTGGGTGATAAATACAGAATTGGTACATATGTTTCTATTATACTTTACCTCAGATTGTTCCACTCCTGGTTTTGGCTTACAAATACTGAGGTAAAATACTGACCAAATACTGAAAGTGTAAACGTGCCCTAAAACTACAAGTCTAGAGACACTCTCTGTGAGGATTCTCCAGTGCCAGCAGCGAGAGGTCATGTAACCTTTGCACATTTCCAACTATATTCCAACTAGACTGTATCTGCGCAATACACTTGCATTGAGCTACCGTCTAGTCGGCATGTGACTGCCTGTATGCAATTCACATACTTGGGCTCACGCCACCTCCTCTCCCGCTGCCAGCACCAGAGAACTCTCACTGCGCGCGGAGCCTGCATTTACATGGAGTGACTGCAGACTTGTAGTTTTAGACTAGACAACCCCTTTAAAGAGGGCATGACTGTAGTATCTGACTGTTTGTAGTCTGCTACCATGGAGACATATAGATCTGCAGACACTAAACGAATAAGAAATATTATTTTAGAAAGTGGCTTTATTTGTTCTTTGGCGCAGTAACAATGTTAATGGTCAATGTGCATGAAGCCTGTAAATGATAGAGTGACTTACCCCGTCTTGCATTCTAAGCTGCAGTACTGACAAACTCCAGTTTTATCTGCATATTTGGGAACTAGGTTATTACTGTCACCATAATAGGCAGGCACGCAACTTTTCACACAGTTTTCGCCATCCTTGTAATTTTCACATTTTTCACAATTATTTGCATCCTAAAAAAAAACAGGATAAGATAAAAAAAAGCTCAAATATTGCTGAATACTCTTAACAACAAACTCTCCTCAAAATGCCTAGGACTCCATCTCTCTTCTATACTAAAGACCGGAAGTAAACTTGCTTTGTTTGAGAAATGAAGGAGAAGTTCTGGTAGCGTTATAGGAGGCGTCACAAGAATGTGGAGATCTGGCAGTGTAACCATGCCTGCTGCTTAAAGGGTATCTGTCACCAGGTTTTTGCCACCTAATCTGAGAGCAACAAAATATAGAGACAGAGACCCCGATTCCAGTGATGTGTCACATACTGGCCTGCTTAGTGTACTTTTTATAAAATCTCTCTTTTATCACCCGGAGATTATCACTAGAGGACTAGTAGACCTGCTGACAGGTGGTCAAGCATACTCAAGAGCTCTGTAGAACTCCGCCCCCACCACTGGTTGGCAGCTTTATGTGTACGCTATACATGGGCAAAAAAAGCTGCCAATCAGTGGTGTGGGCGGGGTTATACAGAGCTCAGCATTCAAAAAACTGCTAGATCTGCAGCAGAGAAAACAGTGATTTTATCAAAATAAGAGCAAGCAGCCCAGTATGAGATACATAGCTGGAATCAGGGTCTCTGCCCCTACAGTATGCTCTTCTCAGATGTGGTAGCAAAAACCTGGTGACAGATTCCCTTTAAAACATATCCATTGGTAAAGCATGTTTGTAAGGTTTTGCTAGAGAGGTTTTTGCTTGTGCTAGAGATTGGAGTTGGACACACACTGGTAAACAAACTCTCACATATACTTTAGGTATCTGTTGCTGAAAGATGGTTTGGTTGACTGCCCTGATAGCGGATTATCGCACCGAGAACCAAAGGATTGGCAGTCTGAAATCGGACATGTCAGATACTTATCTCCCAACATCACTTATTGGGGGAGAGTCGGGGTCTCCCATATACATGATAGGCTTGACTGACGTTACCCTAACGTATATGGGGGGCCTGAATGATGGCATATGCTATAATGTTCTATGAGAGAAAAACAATAGATGCCCTTATTTATAGCTTCTCTGTAATGATGCTGCAAACACGTTTTTACCTGTTTTTATTCTAATTTATTACAGAGCTGTTTGCAATATTGGACTGTGTTTAGGCTATTTTCAACTTTGAGTGGTTCGGATATTTATTTCCTAATGATGGGTACAGTTTAAGAGAAATTAACATCTTTGTATTTACTCTCTTTTACTGTTATTATTTGTGGAATATGTTTTTTTATTAGTAGAAAAATAGCAAGTTCTAAATCCTATCATAAAATAATGCTAAGTCAAAGCCTGAAGTGGTTAATACCGCTGACCGTGGCCTGACACTCTGCCATACAGATAATGCCTTAAACATCTGGCGACTCTCATTTGTCCAGATGTTAGTCTTCAGCCTACGTTCAGGCTCAGCGCCGGGCTGTATTTGAGGCAATATGTAATGCTATCCAGTTCCTGCTCTGATTTAATACTTCCCATTGAGGAGCACTGCTGTCTTATCAACTTCCCAGAAAAAACACAAAAAGCAATTGGTAACTGTCTCCAGTATGAGATAGAAGAAGGTTCAGCAGCATACAGACGTCAGATTCATGAACGTTTTCAGAAAATGGTGGTGAACCAAGGTTACATGATGACCAAGCAGTATTACAATATCTACAAAACCCTGGCTATACTAAAAAAAAGTAATGAAAGAGTTAAAAAATTGGAGAAAACTACAGTTTATAATGTTGGAAATATATAAATATATCAGGGTCTCCTGTTAAAGCTTTGCAATTCAAACTGCACACATTATTATACACATCTTAGACCTGACGAGTTAGGTGTACTCACTTTCAAAATCCATCTCACAATGGCTGTTTAATCCCTGATGAGCAATTCAGATCTCAGCAGTCTGAGAGCTCATGAGTCCAAGAGTATTCAGTCTACTCCCATACAGCCTGATGGACAGCTGCAGCTTATACTGAGCAGGGTGAGATCCCAGCAGTAGGGAAGAGAGACGCTGAGGTGCTGTCAATCAGGCTAAATGGGGAAAACTGAGTTAAAGGGAACTTGTCATGACACTAAACACAATTAACCTACAGTTATAAAGTTAATTTGATGTTAATTGCATTACAATGCTGCCCGGCTGCCTAACAAGGTGCGTCTACTGGGAGAAAATGAACATAACTCTTACAAGAAGCTTTCAATTATAGAGGTGATTACGGAGCGGCTACAGACCCTACTGTCAATCTGCAGGTTAATAGCATTTGGGACATGACAGGATCTTTTTAAACTGTAAAGGGTTATACAGCCGTTTTGACATGGATTTTTAAACTAAGTACACCAGAATCAACAGATCCAAGGGATTTACTGAATTATTTATACGGTTTCTATTGTGAAATCAGGTGACAGATTCTCTTTAAATGGAATCTGTCACCAGGTTTTTGCCACATAATCTGAGAACATCAGAATGTAGACAGAGAGACCTTGATTCCACTGATGTGTCACTTACTGGGCTGCTTGCTCGAGTTTTGATAAAATCACTCATTTATAATCAGGAGATTATCATTAGAGGACCAGTAAACCTGCTTCCAGGTAGTCCAGCCATGCCCCCATCACTGATTGGCAGCTTTCTGTGTACAGTTGAAAGCTGCCAATCACTGGTGTGGGTGGGGTTATACAGAGCTCAGCATTCAGAGAACTGCAAGCTCTCAAAATGACAGCAGGCAGCCCAGTAAGTGTCATATCACTGGAATCAGTGTCCTGCCCCTATATCTTGCTGCTCTCAGACGGGGGAGCAAAACAGACAGACAGATTCCCTTTACTGGAACATAGTTAGAAGTTCATACAATAATTACCAGTCAGCAGCATCTCCGTCATTTACTCTATAGCGCCATCACTACATCTTATCTATGGATGAAATGCTGGGAACCACATTGTTAATGTGGCTTGAATTAGCAGAATCATTTTTGCTTTATGATGAGAAAGTCTAGAGATATCTCATCCATCTTTTCATCTGCTTTCCCAAAATCTAAACCACACTTTTTTTTAGAGCAATTCATTTAGATGAAAACTTATGTGATGATAAAGCTCTGGAAAGTCCCACAGCCTAGAATGTGCCGCGTGGCCATGGTGGAGCTCTGGTGCCTACATAAATAATGTATTATTGTACCCTCCTCCAAGTCAACTGCAGCTTGGCCCTATTCAGGCCAGATGTGAAATAATATTTGCAAAGAAAATAAAAAGGTAATCAGAAACAGTTATCCGTCATTTTGCTTCAATCCCACTCCGCAAGACAGGAAGTTTAACTTCCCCGAAAATTTCACTCTGTTTTTTTTTTTAAGCCTAATTCATAATCTCACATTGGGAAAATATATATACTGTACTTACAATCAAGTCACCAAAGCACAAACCATACAGTATGATCTAATGTGGTGGTTTACAGCAAAAGCTTCAAAACTGGATGAAACGTGCAGTTCTTTGGCTTTACCTAAATTCCTTTTTAGATTAGAAAGAAAATGCCTTTCTTCCAGAAACAGCGCCACTCTCATCCCTAATCTGTGCCTAGATTTGCTGCTCAGTCCTGTTCAAGTAAAAGAGTCTGAACTGCAATACCAGACACAGCCCATGAAATGAGTGGCACTGTTTCCAAAGGAAAGGAATACAACCAACAGAGAACTCAACAAAATGGCCACATAATCTGGGGCTCGGCATTTGTTTTTATCTGTCCTGTATTTGCAGCGCCCCAGAGTCCTGGTCGTTGCAGTAATGTTATTCTTCCACAAGGGGGAGTGATATTACGTCTGAAGGTAACAAAGGAGATCTTCCTACCAGGTATCACAAACCATACACTACACTTCACACTCCAGACCACCAGGGGGAGCCTTGCTCCTGTCTACTAGGGCACTCCTCACAGAAGGGTAAAACTGGTGGGCTGGATAGAAAGTTAGAGAGACACTGACTGGGCTTTGCCCAGGCAACACCTGTCAGGCAGACAGGGGGAAAGGAGGAACATCTGTGCTGCAGACAGAGGGTCCCTGTCAGGGGTGGGATCCTGACAGAGGCCTAGCGGGACAGAAAGACACGGAGTTGCGCCTGCCCCACGTGCGGCAGCATCCTAAGAAAGGACACAAAGAGAATTGTATTGTAGAGGGTGAGAAACGAAGTCACAGCACTAGGAGATAACACCAGAAGAAGTTCTGCCCTGTAAAGGCTGCGTCCTTCTGAGGCGCGTAGCCGGAACACCGAGGGAGTAATAGACTCTACGCTTTACTTCAAAGACCGGCAGGACAGTCAATTCCAAGTTGGCTGCCCGACCTTAATACCTAAGAAGACACAGTGGCAACTTGTGCTGGTCGGGGCGTCTCTAGGGTCCCTATAAACAAGCCTCAGGCCATCAGTCATACGGGTTTGTCCTATCCATACCATCTGGGGGACAGAGAGGAAGAAATAACATCTAGAACATCTCATCATCTAGAGTAGTGAGGACCTTACCGGGAAGCTCAGCAGGGAGGTACTACAACACCCAGGCGCTAGAGGAAGGCTACTGATTTCCACCTGGATAAGGGGACTCTGGATTTGCCTTTGGACCGGCTGGACTCTGCCTACCCTGTGGTCTGTACCCTGGACTGTCGATGCTGAAGCCTCCAGTAAAGGTAAAGAGACTGCAACCTTGTGTCCTCGTTATTCTCTGCGCCTTACATCACCCACCATCACCATCTACACTTCTGGGAAGCCCTGGGGATACACTTCACCTGTGGGAAGGTATACCATCAAGCTGCCATCACATCACCCCAACGGACCCCTAAACAGCGTCGGTCACCCTGACCGAATACCACAGGTGGCGTCACGAACTTTATACAAACTCTCCCTTTCATTGGACGCCCATCTAAGGGCCACGGACCGGGTCAGGCCACCGTGACATCCCCCGAACCGAAGGACCCGGTACCGAGTACCCCATTGCCCTGACGTGGGGGCGCTCTATATTCAAAAGTACTAACCCCTTATTAAAGGGCATATGGAGGGGAAACAAAAAAAGTGATACATCATACAGTTTGGGGGAGCTGTGAGACCATCATACTGTTTGGTGGGCTGTAGGAAACACAATACTGTGTTTAGGGCTGCTGGGTATTATACTGTGCGGGAGCAGGTTATGTGGGCATCATAATGTGTGGGGCGAAATGTGGTGGGATTTTACTATGGGAGGGAACTATGGGGCACTGCGAGGGCCATCATAGTATGTGTGTGGGGAGTGGAGGACTGAGGGGTCAGAGAGCATCTCACTGTTTATACAGGGATTATACTATGGGGGGTCAATGTGGGAGCATCATACTGTGGGAGGGTCCCTGTGCAGGCATCATCTTGTGGGTGCTCAGTTTGGAGCATCACACTACTAGGGGATCATTGTGCAGTCATTATACTGTGGGGGTCAGTGTGGGAGCATCATACACTGGGGAGGTCAGTGTGCAGGCATTATACTGTGGCGGGGGTCAGTGTAGGGGCTTACTGTGTGGGTGGTCAGTGTGCAGGTATTATACTGTGGCGGGTGTCAGTGTGGGGGCATTATACTGTGTGGGTGGTCAGTGTGGGGGCATTATACTGTGTTGGGGGTCAGTGTGGGGGTCACTGTGCAGGCATCATCCTGTGGGGGTCAGTGCGGAAGCATCATACACTGGGGAGGTCAGTGTGCAGGTATTATACTGTGGTGGGTGCCAGTGTGGGGGCATTATACTGTGTGGGTGGTCAGTGTGGGGGCATTATACTGTGTGGGTGGTCAGTGTGGGGGCATTATACTGTGAGAGGGTCACTGTGCAGGCATCATCCTGTGGCGATCAGTGTGGGGGTATCATACTGTGAGAGAGTCACTGTGCAGGGGCATCATACTGTGAGAGGGTAACTGTGCAGGCATCATCCTGTGGGGGTCAGTGTGGAAGCATCATACACTAGAAAGGTCAGTGTGCAGGCATTACTGTATATTATGAGGGGGTAGGGTAAATGTGGGGGGCATCATACTGCGAGGGCTTGCTGTGCGGTCATCATACTGTTCATGTGAGAGGTATCATGGGTGTAAATTCTGTGGCAGAATACAATATGAAGTATCATACTGTGTGGGACGTTTTCGGGGGATATCCTACTGTATGCAGGCTATTAAAGGGGTATCATAGTGGATGAGAACCCTACATGCTGCAATACATGTCTCTTTGTGTTTAAAATTTGGGAGGAATGCTCCGCTGGAACTACGCCTGTGTCCTAACCCTGCTTTATCCGTAAATAATTCAAATATTTTTTTTTGGGGGGAAGGGCAGGAACAAATGCGGACTGTTGCTATGTGGCCCTTTGATTTCTATGTATGCACCTGAGTATACTTTTTTTTTACCTCTCACTACTGGACAACCCCTTTAAGTACCTTGTGGCTGCAAACAAAAGATACTTACTGGTCCATTGCAGGTAGCAGTGTGGTTCATCTTCAGGCACTGTGGGTGGCATGAAGTACAGATTTCACCATTTTCAATGAATTCTCTTGGCTCACTACAAAGAGAAAATGGAAAAGTTATGTTTAGTTTTCGTGTCATATGGAGAACGCAAATATTTTAGTATTATTGTATCAAACTGTAGTGTGTTTTGGTAGAATTACCGTATATTTAGGATTTTAAAAAAAAGTTTTGATACAGTTTTTTCACTTCTTTTTTAAATGCACCAAAACAAAGTGTGAAACAAAACCTTGTTGAATGTTAGTCCTATGTCTATGAAATTTCTCATGTATTCTATTACATAGGGTACTAGTGGTATGGCTGTATAGCTGCTTATTCCACCCACAAAAAAAATCATATATTTTTTGTATCCCTCTGATGTGACAGTCATGAGAAATCTAGCATAAAGACTGGAAGTGTGGCAATGCCCTGCCAAGAAGCGGTCTTAGCGCATTTACAAGGCGCCAGTGCACTTTCAGTCTGATTTCCAAATTGCTTCTATGCAACATTTCTCGTGTATCATGGGACCGCTACAAATGTAGCATCAGATCGTTTAAAAAAAAGTATAATGTTTGGGGGGCGACAGGCACCTTTACATATGCTGGTCTGCAGCACCCTTAAGAAGGGATTGCCCAATAGTGGACTAACCCTAAATGAATATATAACCCCGATGATATAGAAGGCCTGTGCTCAATATGGTGGACTTAGCATGAAACTGACCAGGAAAATCATATCATGGGCCATCAGACTTTATATGTAAAGGGAATATTGGGGAATATCTCCAAATACAAGGAGTCTGATAAAGCCTACTAGAGGTACGAGTCTACAGAAATTTCTTTCAGGCAGATTTGCTTGAATCGTCTGGCAGGTTCACTTTGGTCTTAATTGAAAGTGTTCCGAAAGCGCCCTGAAAAGACATTTATTATGTTCTTGGGTTTCTCCAGACCCTAAAGCATAATGTATGGATGGGAGAGAAGGGGTTACAAAATAAAAAATATTCTACTCAGTTGTCTGAGGCCCTCACCAGACTGCTTATGCCGCAACGTGATAGTGGAAGTAGCAAAGACCTGTGTGGAGGGCGAGGAAACTCTGTGCAGTGGAGGTCAGGTGAAGGCTTAGGACAGGGGACTAGAAGGGTTAATTTTTCTTTTAACTTCTTCCCAGCACTCAAATAATATAATCTAGGCCAGTTTTTTTTTTCCATTTTCATCGATTTATGCATATCAAATTCCAGAAATTCCAGAAATTTCTAGAAACATATAACAATTCTATTTGTTAGTAATGAATTTGCTCATCTCTAATCTATAACTCGTAATACAAGATTCTGAGAGTGAAGTAAAGGGGTTGTCTGGCCTAGGGTTACAGGTCTGCAGTTACTTTATGTGAATCCTCTCATCGAACCATGCACACTGCGCTGTGAAGATTTTATGGCACTGGCGGTGGGTGCGTGACAACAAGTATATGATTTGCATTCATGTGGTCACGTGCCGATGTGCACGGCCTCACTCAATGCAAGTGTACTGAGTAAGGCCGGACACAGTCTAGTTGGAATGCTCCCGGCGCCGGTATCGGAGAATCCTCACAGCGCGCACCGTGTGATTCACAAGTCTGCAGTCTCAAAGAGTGGCTACAGATTTGTAGCTTAAGACCAAACAACTCCTCTAATAGATGTCTGGATGGGGATCTAAAGATCAAGCACACGCGGAGAGGGAGGAAAGCAGGCTCTCCTATTAGGGTTCATGCAGACGTCCATGAATATCGGTCTGAGCACGGACTGCTAATGTACGTACTAGCTGCGACACGCGTGACTGGAGCATGAGAGCTTCATGTAGTTCTATGTGGCTTTCCCACTACACTTGGGAGACCCATGGCCAGTCCGTGCATTGCGATTCAAGATATGATCGAGATCCACAGACATCTGCATGAGCTCTTATATGCGAGATGAGATTATTCGACTTGTTTTTTTTTTTTTTTAAGTCCCCATTTATTTTGATACTGCTATTCTGGCATTTGTAATTTATTTCATGCTTTTTGCCATTGGAAAAAAAATAGAATAAGTCTTTTCCTCATAGAGTGTGGGCTTACTCACACGAGTGTATTAATTGGATGAGTGTTATCCGATGTTTTATTGGATAGCACTCGGCCGAATGTTATATTATTGGGCAGTGCATGCTGCAAGTCAGTGGAAAATACCGTACTGGACTTAGATGTCATCTGAGTGCAGTCCGATTTACGTGGACAGAGACAATGGAGAAGATGGAGAAGGTAAGTTCTCCTTCTTCTCCGCACCTGTGATACGATTCACTCACGCGAAAGAACACAGTAAAATGACACTGATCTGAGTCTGTGCCAAGTGATTACCATAACTGAGCTGATTGTCTCGCATGAGAGAATATACCCGACCTAAGACTGATATGGGTGAATTTATACAAAATTACCAAAAATTGCTTAATAAAATGACAACAATGATTTTCTATGAAAATCTTATTGGAATTTACAGTGACCGCATTGCAACTGATAGTAAACCTTTTATTTGTTTGCATAGAAAGGTGCTGGTTATATTTTCATAGGATGGGTAACCGTGAGATGCAGGAAAACTAGAAGGGATCAGCAATTGTAAGCTGCTACGACACACAGACCCTGCTGTCCAATTATACTTTATGCATTTAAGAAATCTTGCGATGACACGGAGATCTAGATTTCCAGGAAAGCTAAAGGTCTGGCTAAGAAGAAGATTAAAGGCAGTTTTAATGCAATCAAGAGTTGTGCGTTCAATTTCATTATGACTTTCTGTGTGTTTCTGAAACTTCATCCAGTTATTACGCAAGTCATCAAGAAGATGAGCTAAAATTAGTGTTCTAATTAGAAAGTGTTCGGAAAGGATTTTCTGTTGGTCGGTATAGTGCGTTATTAAATTGGAAAAACTAAATACAGAATGGAAAATGCTTCCGTTAGATTAGCTGTGGTATCTCACGGAACAAATGCGTTAGTGAAAACAATACAGCCAAGGATTACATGACACACCTTCCACAGAGGGGGCAGGTTACCTGGTGATCATACTATTTATATGTTAAATACGTAACACACAGAATACCCACAGTTGGTTTAAGAGATTCTTTCCATCATATTGGTTCTCAAAAAAGAGATAACCACATTAAATTCAAATTGCTAAAACCACCAAGGTGCGCTGTGCCCGAATGCAATGAAAAACCACTGCCCAATCATGTACCAACACAAAGCAATACCACACGGATCACAAGAAAAAAGAATATATACAAAGCATAGAGGTATCAAAATACGGCTTTATTCGAAGAAATGCCAAATGATTTACATAATCAGGAAGAAATCATTCTTTTTAAAAATTTATAAAAATTATATATATAAAAACAAACACATCCGCGCAGTACAGGATTATAGGGCTGTGGGTATTAACCAGCAATATGGCCCACCATACCAGGATTTTTTAGGGGCTGTACAGTATACACTAAAGTGCAAATAAAGGAGAGGATGGAGATGTGAAACTATCTTCGTATAAAAAATTATTTAAAAAAATATTTATATAAAAATACTTTGAAAATACACACGCTGCTCACATAATAATATCCAGTGCAAAAAAATAAATATATGTGCTACACAAGAATATGTGTATAAAAATATATGGGGAAGGGGTTATTAAAACCCTATAATAAAAATCACAAAACCTTGATTAAACCATAATTAAAGTGCACTCAAACAAAGTGTCAGGATAATTCCGAAACGCGCGTCGGGCACGCGCTGGTACAGGAGACCCCCCCAGGCATAGGTAAACATCCTTATTGTGGCTGTACTGTTGCATACTGAGGTATGCTTTATTGGGTGGATGGTATCACCATTTAACTTTGGTAGTTGTTTGCAAGCGTGCACACCACTGAATTCACCCTGCACTGTGTCACTTTGTTTGAGTGCACTTTAATTATGGTTTAATCAAGGTTTTGTGATTTTTATTATAGGGTTTTAATAACCCCTTCCCCATATATTTTTATACACATATTCTTGTGTAGCACATATATTTATTTTTTTGCACTGGATATTATTATGTGAGCAGCGTGTGTATTTTCAAAGTATTTTTATATAAATATTTTTTTAAATAATTTTTTATACGAAGATAGTTTCACATCTCCATCCTCTCCTTTATTTGCACTTTAGTGTATACTGTACAGCCCCTAAAAAATCCTGGTATGGTGGGCCATATTGCTGGTTAATACCCACAGCCCTATAATCCTGTACTACGCGGATGTGTTTGTTTTTATATATATAATTTTTATAAATTTTTAAAAAGAATGATTTCTTCCTGATTATGTAAATCATTTGGCATTTCTTCGAATAAAGCCGTATTTTGATACCTCTATGCTTTGTATATATTCTTTTTTCTTGTGATCCGTGTGGTATTGCTTTGTGTTGGTATATTTATATGTTAGCAGTGGCATAACTTGAAGCTCGTTAACCCAATGCAAAATTTCCAACATCGTTCCCAATTATCACAGGTTTTTAAAAGCATTAGTCTTCTCATGTTGGGAAAAGGGGGATTTAACCCCCCTCTCACCCTTTTTACCCTTCTTCCCAAAACCAGGGACCCGATTGTGACTGCAAACCCTGCACCCACTAAAATTAGCCTCCTGAATAATAATCCATTACTCCATGACGCAGCATTTTATGTTTCCTTTCATTCTCAGCATGTTTAA
The DNA here is from genome assembly GCF_051348905.1 of Ranitomeya variabilis. Classification (NCBI taxonomy): domain Eukaryota; kingdom Metazoa; phylum Chordata; class Amphibia; order Anura; family Dendrobatidae; genus Ranitomeya; species Ranitomeya variabilis. Next base: position 157,506,538 of record NC_135237.1, on the reverse strand, counting down.
AAAGCTAATATACAAAAACCACACCAGCGCTGACCTAAAGGAAAGAAGGAAACACTCTCAGCAGCTGGGATCGAGACAGGAGGTGCCGGAACACTGTCGTAGGGATAATACACACTGAAAAAATGATTCGAAACCGCGCTTGAGGAGGTGAAGAAGCCTGTGAAGGTAAGTGTGGGATAGAACATACAAACCGGAACATACACAGACTGCCCTGTAGATGTGTGTCAGCGGGCGCAATGCACAAAACAATAGGCTGGGAATTCTGCGTCTAAGGGGTGCCCCGACTCTTACACGCCCAGAGCTGGTCACCTACGGGACCTTTTTGGCCCTAGCACTGCTCCGTAGCCAATTTTGTGACGTCACACGCCAGTCAGTTCTGTCGGCCTTTTTTTCTTCTGTTCTCCTGCACGCACCCAGAGACGCCACCGGCCGGGGTCTCTCTGGCTCTGCGGAGCACCTCATCACCTGCTCTCCGCCGACGCCCATCTCTCTCCTGACGCTGTGGACTCTCCAGCTCCCGGCCACGACCGCTTCATCTATCCGGTGAGTCCAATACCGATACACCCGTCAGTTAGATTCATAGCCCATTAGCGGCACCATCTGGGGTTCAGTGCAGCGTCCCGTAGGTGACCAGCTCTGGGCGTGTAAGAGTCGGGGCACCCCTTAGACGCAGAATTCCCAGCCTATTGTTTTGTGCATTGCGCCCGCTGACACACATCTACAGGGCAGTCTGTGTATGTTCCGGTTTGTATGTTCTATCCCACACTTACCTTCACAGGCTTCTTCACCTCCTCAAGCGCGGTTTCGAATCATTTTTTCAATGTTTAAAAAGCTATTTTTTTGTTTTAATGAATGTATTTTTTTGTTGCTTACAGCACCATTAATGTTACAGCTCTTTACAGACATCATCATAACTGCCCCATTTGGGCTCACAATCACAATTACACTTCAGTACTTCTGTACTGCTCTGTATTATATCTGTCAGAGGAAAACTGGCAAGGACTAATAGACATCTGCACATGCCAGGTCTTGATGCTATTGCTCATCCACTGTCTGTCATGACAATTCATCGGCAACCCTCTATCACGTCACTAACTGTCTGTAAGGGTGGCTATGTGTTTTTTGGGGGGCTATACAGTGAAGAGCAAAAGGACAACAATGTTTTGAACTTTTGACTTTCATTCGCCATATCTTGCCATCCACTACTGCCTCGAACATGAGACTGCCATCATTTTATAGACGATCATCTTGGCTATCTCATACTTAAACTTGACTTGCAACTATTTAGCACGATTAGTTATGCAGATTCTTGTCATGTCACTGTATTGTTACGGTTCTGCTCCTAAAGTTCTAAATTTTAATTATTACTATTTTGTTAGTATTTTCTAAAACCAACTTTGGCTTTCAACACTTCCTGAATCTTTCTGGGCATGCTCTAGATCAGTTTCAAACATGTCGACCAAAATTTGAATCAGTTCTCTTTTACACGTTCCCAAAGTTGGCACATACTGGTCGCCTCACTTGGGTATGTATACAGTATTTTCCTCAATTCTACCCACAAGTGTTTGATTGGGTTGAGGTCTGGGGACATTAAACCCTTATTACCCCATATGCCACCACTACAGGGCAGTGGTAAGAGAGAGGCGAAGTGCCAGAATTGGTGCATCTTACAGATGTGCCTTTTCTGGGGTGGCTGGGGGCAGATGTTTTTAGCCAGGGGGGGGGGGGCAATAACCATGGTCCCTCTCTAGGATATTAATAGCTGTCCTCAGTCACTGGCTTTCCCACTCTGGCAGAGAAAATTGCGCTGGAGCCCATGCCAGTTTTTTCCGTGAATACATTCTTTTAGTAAATACTGTACATACAGGTCCCAAATTGCACACACACAGTACTAACAGTATTAGACACTGACATCTATAAACCTAACTATTCTGCATGGACTTACTGTAATTAAACCGTGTCTCCTATCCTGTCGGCTTCTGCAATTATTTCACAGAAGCCGACAAATGAATTACCGGTTTTTCCGCTATATGTCTATGAAATAAAGATATATACTGTATATGTGTGTGTTACTGACTATATATATATATATATATATATATATATATATATATATATATATATATATATACAGGGGTTGGACAAAATAATGGAAACACCTAACATTTTGGCATCATAATCTTCGAACATGTGATAAACATGCAAACCGTGACATATGGTAATGTTTTGTAGTTGATTATTTGTGTCATGTGATATGTGTATGTAAATTAGCTGTTTGCTTTGCATAATTGTAAGAACATTGATGAGAACCTGATACCAATAGCAGACCTCTCGGATTTTCAAAGAGGCCAAATTGTTGGTGCTCGTATGGCAGGCGCTAGTGTAACAGAAAGAGCCCGAATGCTTGGCGTGTCAAGAGGTACTGTCTCCAAAGTAATGACTGCGTTTGAAAGTGTCATGTCGGACGCTGTTCATACTAGTGCGTTTGACAGCGATAATTTCGCTTTTGTCCACTATGCGCTCAGTGGCGTCGGCTAGTTTTTATCTAGCTGGTCCGGGGTTAATTTAGCTGGTGCTCGGACTGGAAGCTGGGTCACGCCCACTGCCTTTAAATAGTTCTTCTGAACATTGGGCGTCGCCGATTATAGCTTCTGTCTTGTGCTTGGTTATCTCGGTCTGGAGTGGTGGTCTAGGAGAAAGAGAATCGTATCTGGTGGTGTATTTCCCTTTGTCGTATTTTCTCCTTCCTTTATTTGTATTTGTTTTGCCCTGTGCACTTATAGTGTATTCCTGTGAACTGCGGCGTGGTGCATATTTTCTGTTATCCTTGTCTGTGCTAACTGTGGGTTTTGATGTGTGGTCTCGTCACTGGGTGGTGGGTGGAGGTTTCAGCCTAGGGTTGAAAAAGGAGACAGGGTGAGGGTGGAGGCCCAGACATGCACACCATCAGTGTAAACTCTAGGAGAGGGTCAGTCAGGGTTTCCCAGAGTTGAGGGAGATCGCAGGGGCCTGGGTTATTAGTTTCTTGCCTACCTAGGCTTCCCTGTTGTGAACTCTGTTTTCGGGCTCCCTCTTGTGGTCACAGGTGGTATGGTGTGACTTTTGTTTTGGGCTCCCCCTGGTGGCTTTGTTTGTTATCCTGCGGATCTGTGGCTTATCAGCTGCCTCATTAGTCACTGGGAGGTTCCTATATAGCTCTGTTTCACTTCCACTTGTTGCCGGCTGTCAATGTATTCAGTGCCTTTCTGATTACTCCTGATAATCTTCGGTTCCTGTCTCTTCTGAGAAGCTAAGTTCTGTTTAATCATTTTTTGCTCATCAGTTTGCAATATTATGTCCGTGTATGATGAGTTTAGTCCAGCTTGCTAATATGTGATTTTGCCGCTGGTTAACTCTGGGGTCAGAGTTGCTTCCCCCGCATCGTGAGTCGGTGCGGGGGCTCGAGTAATCTCTGCGTGGATTTTTTGAATAGGGTTTTAAATTGACCGCACAGTTCCCTTTCTATTTTCTGCTATCTAGTGTTAGTGGGCCTCATTTGCTAAATCTAATTTCATCTCTGCGTTTGTGCTTTCCCCTTAACTCACTGTTAATATTTGTGGGGGGCTATTCTATATCTTTGGGGTCACTTCACTGAGGCAAGCGAGGACTTTCGTTCCCTCTAGGAGTAGTCAGTTTCTCCGGCCGTGACGAGACGTCTAGGAATATTTTAGGTAACGTTCCACGGCTACTTTTAGTTGTGTGCGGATAGGATCAGGTTGCGGTCAATTCAGTTACCACTTCCCCAGAGTTTGTAGTCTGTTCAGGTACTTAGCTAGTCCTACTTGCGATCCTTGCCACTAGGATCATAACACTTCCCGTCACAAAAAGAGAAGGAAAAACGTCCGCAGCAAAGCACAGGTCCGGCCGAAAGTCAAAGTTGACTGAGAGAGACCGTCGGACTCTAAAGCGAATTGTAAGAGAGGATCACAAGACCACGGCTCCGAAAATCACTGCTGAGCTCCATGAACACATACAGAACCCAGTTTCCATGAAAACTGTTCGTCGGGAGCTGTAGAAATCTGGATTCTATGGAAGAGCTACAATTAGAAAACCGCTGGTTTAGAGTGGTGTAGAAACCTCCAGAATTGGTCCCTCGAGCAGTGGAAACATGTGATATTCTCAGACGAATCATCGTTTACCGTATTTCCGGCCTCCGGCCGATTGTACGTTTGGAAACAGCCGAAAGAAGCATTTCATCGAGACTGCCTTCTCCCAACTGTAAAACATGGTGGAGGTTCTGTGATGATCTGGGGTGCTATTTCGTTGAGATCCGCCGGGCCAATGATATCCCTTCATGAAAGAATTAATAGCTAGATTATTTAGGCATTTTGGGCGACCAAGTGCATCCAATGGTTCAAGCACTGTTCCCGGAGGGGAACGCCACATTTCAGGATGATAATGCACCAATTCATACAGCTAGAATCGTTAAAGCATGGCACGAGGAACATTCTAATGAAGTTGAGCATCTCATCTGGCCCCACAATCCACAGACCTCAACATTATTGAGCATTTATGGTCGATTTTAGAGATTCAAGTTAGACGTCGATTTCCGCCGCCATTGTCACTCAAAGAACTGGAGGGTGTTTTAACTGCAGAATGGGCTAAAATTCCTTTGGAAACAATTCACACCTTGTATGAATCCATACCTTGGAGAATTGAGGCTGTAATCGCCGCAAAAGGTGGACCTACACCATATTAAACTAACTTTTGTTGATGTTTCCAGGTGTCTCCATTATTTTTTCCAACCCCTGTATATATATATATATATATATATATATATATATATATATATATATATATATACAGTATTTTCCAGCGTATAAGACAACTTTTTAACCCTTTAACCGTTAACCTTTTTAAAGTCGGGGGTCGTCTTATACGCCAGGTACGGCGTGTGCAGGGAAGCGGTCCTGGTTGGTTCCCAGGGTCTGGAGGAGAGGAGAATCTCCTCAACCGCTTTCTGCTATTGGTGTACTATTCCGTCTATGTGGGGTGGGCCCTATTTCCCAAGGACGGAATAGTACGTCCAGAGCGATCGGCCGCGCTCACGGGGGGAGCGCGGCCGATCGTGGCCGGGTGTCAGCTGACTATCGCAGCTGACATCCGGCACTATGTGCCAGGAGTGGTCACGGACCTCCCCCGGCACATTAACACCCAACACACTGCGATCAAACATGATCGCAGTGTTCCGGCAGTATAGGGAAGCATCGCGCAGGGAGGGGGCTCCCTGCGTGCTTCCCTGAGACGATCGGTACAAGGCGATGTGCTCACTTTGTACGGAACGTCTCCTCCCTGCAGGCCCCGGATCCAAAATGGCCACGGGGCTGCAACCGGGTCCTGCAGGGAGGTGGCTTCACAGTGCCTGCTCAGAGCAGGCGCCGGGAAGCCTCCCTGCTGTGCATGTCAGATCGCTGATCTCACACAGTGCACAGCAAAGTGTCAGATCAGCAATCTGTCACTTTACTGTGATGTCCCCCCCTGGGGCAAAGTAAAAAGGTAAAAAAAAAAAAATTACATGTGTGAAAAAAAAAAAAATCCTAAATAAATAACAATAAAAAAATATTGTTCCAATAAATACATTCCTTTATCTAAATAATGAAAAAAAAAAACAATAAAAGTACACATATTTAGTATCGCTGTGTCTGTAATGACCCGATCTTTAAAACTGTTCCACTAGTTAACCCCTTCAGTGTACACCGTTAAAAAAAACAAATAAAAAAACAACGCTTTATTATCATATTGCCGAACAAAAAGTGGAATAACACATGATCAAAAAGACGGATATAAATAACCATGGTACCGCTGAAAACGTCATCTTGTCCCGCAAAAAACGGGCCACCATACAGCGTCATCAGCGAAAAAATAAAAAAGTTATAGTTCTCAGAATAAAGTGATGCAAAAATAATTATTTTTTCTATAAAATAGTTTTTATCGTATAAAAGCGCCAAAACATAAAAAAATTATATAAATGAGGTATCGCTGTAATCGTACTGACCCGAAGAATAAAACTGCTTTATCCATTTTACCAAACGCGGAGATAAGTGTGTTCGCAACCCGGGATCCACCGTGCAAGAAAGAACCTGCTGCTAAGTAAGGCGGTGAAGTAAATTAGTATAAACAAACTCTGTTACTTCACAGAGCCCGTAGTAAAGAGAACGCTGTGCCCTGTTTAGCTCACAGGGGACACAGCTACTGAGTAGAGCCGACAGTGCTCATGCAGTCCAAACCAAACACGCAGCTCCTCTCCGGTGGAGTCGGAATTCTAATGGCTATTAGCCAACCCTGAATTCACTCATAGTAAACTCCTCGCCGGAGGTGCCAGCATTCTAAGGGCTTATTTCAGCCAGGTCTCTGACCACACTGGCAGTGAGATTGTACATATTTGATACTAGCGCATGGCCGTGCGGTCATGAGAACCTTTTATAGCTGCAGCAACTTCAGGACCTTCCCAGATGGACCAATGGAAGACTGCCACAGAACTTGATCAGGTACAAGACCTTTCTGGAGGACCAATGGAAGTTGCTGCAGTACCTGAGCATGTGACCCTTGCTCTCCATTGAGAGATCTTACCCTGGGCATGCTCAGTGTGTGCAAAGCAGGACTTAGTCCCAGAAAAGCCTGCGCGCCACAGACCAGTGCAGGGTACAATAGCAGAGCCTGGAGAGGCAGCAGTAACCCTTTGCACAGTATCAGATTCAGTGAGACGCTGGGACTGACGTCTCCGCTGAGCAGGCTCCGCTGCGGCTGATGCAGAATGGGAGACCGCAGCAGACACGGTTCGAGATTCCCCCTGTGCAGCGGCAGGAACTCGACTCCTAACAGAGAGAGTCTCCTCTCCTCCAGACCCTAGGAACCGTCTGGACTGCACACGCTGTATAAGACGACACCTGGTGTATAAGATGACCCCCGTCTTATACAGCGAGTATATCCCAAACTCCATATTTTATATGGAAAAGTTGGGGGTCGTCTTAAACGCCCAGTCATCTTATACACCCAAAAATACGGTGTAAATTGGAAGACAGTGACCCCTGTTATAGCTAGGGGGCGCTATTTGTTCTCCCCAGGATGCGCACAGAGGCTTAGTGAGGCCATGAGGGGGCGTTACAGTCGTAGGTGTGGCTGTGACTACAACTGTTAAAAGCCCTGTTGTATAGAGAGGTTGGAGATTTGAGTCTGAGGAGTCTCAGGTGTGTCAGGGCCAGAGTGAAGCCGACAAACCCATGGCATTACACAGTGGTGCTGCTGTCCATGATGACTGGTCATGGATGTGGACAGGTCTTGTGCCCGAAGGTGACCGGAGGTAGACTGTCCTGTGCCCGAAGGAAGGACCAGTGTGTGTCACAGGTGCAGACAGGAGGATGTCAAGGTCTGTGTACAGCTGTGAGTAGAGACTGTCATACAGCGGTGCAGGACACCCATAGAACTAGTCAGAGGAGGACTAGCATGTGTAGTGACTGCAATATAAAGGATGCTGTAATGAGCTGTAATGAACTGGTGTGAACTGAACACTGAAGTTATGTGCATTTAAGTTATATGCTTGGAACTTATTCTGTGTGAAGATAACGCATTAAAGTTACTTTTATGTTTGAATTTAGTGGGTCACTGCCTCTTCACTGCTACTGGTGCTTTACAATATCTATCTATCTATCTATCTATCTATCTATCTATCTATCTATCTATCTATCTATCTATCTATCTATCTATCTATATACACACCCCTGTTCTATGTGTATATTTCTATTCTATTCTAACCTAACCTATTCTATACTGTATGCGGCAGATCATTTGCCGGCTTTTAATCTCTCTCTCTCTCTTTCTCTATCCTTCTATATTATTTCTAAACACTCTTTTTCGGTGATTACTTTGTTTTTCCGTTCATACTGCACCCACACACACAAATGATACACCATTTGAAAGGTAAACTTGCCCCTTTCAGCAAGAAAATAGCCAAAAAAACCACATCCACGATGTGATCACAATATACAGTTTAAACCTTAATTTTGATAAACCTGCAGTAAGGAAAAATGACCTGCAGGTGGCACCACACTACCCCAAAGCACACTACCACAAACAAATTCTAACATTTGCCTTGGGGGGCTTTCCAGCTTGACGAACTCCTTGCCCAGCTGATTTCAGGCACATTGGAGGATTGCACACTTCACTGCAGGTGAGTCACATACTGTATGCAAACACATTTGTAAACATGCACTGCTTTTTCAGTGATTACTTTGTCCCACACACAAATAATACACCATTTGAAAGATAAACTTGCCCCTTTCAGCAAGACACAAACAAACCACACATTCACAATTTGATCAATAAATACAGTTTAAACATTCATTTTCAGAAACCTGCAGAAAAAAACAATAACCTGCAGGTGGCACCACAACCTCAAGACATTTTTTAGCCTCTACTTATCAAACCAATTTATTGTATTACCAATCTACATATATAAATACCTCTCTGTGTTCATCATCTCATTAAATACATTAACATTTGACCAGCTTGATTTTCCTGAAATTGCCTGCGCCCCTGACAACCAATGTGCGAAAATTTCGCAGGGGCCAACTAGTATATATATATATATATATATTTTGAAGATTATTTGGTATTAAAACAATGTTTACAGTTGTGTTTTACAATGCATTTTTAACATGAGCTTTTAAATTGAGAGAACTACTGTATGTAAAAGCTCATGTTAAAATCGCATTGCATACGGATGCCATACGGATGTCACACTGTTACTAGATGTGTGGAAATCACATCCTCGCATTGCAAATGGATTACATACGAATCACTGTTCGGGAACATTTGTGCGATTGTCGGCCGTCAAAATCACACTGATTTTTTATACGTTAAGTGTGACTCCAGCCTGAGTTTTTTTAATTTTAACGGGGGCAAACATTCAGATTGAGAGGGAATTGTCCTAATAGTGAACAATAGTGTTGAGTAGTGTTGAGCATTCCGATACCGCAAGTATCGGGTATCGGCCGATACTTGCGGTATCGGAATTCCGATACCGAGTTCCGATACTTTTGTGGTATCGGAAATCGGAATCGGAAGTTCCCAGTGTATGGTTCCCAGGGTCTGAAGGAGAGGAAACTCTCCTGCAGGCCCTGGGATCCATATCCATGTAAAAAATAAAGAATTAAAATAAAAAATAGGGATATACTCACCCTCTGACGTGCCCTGGTTGTAACCGGCACCCTCCGTTCCTAAGAATGAGCAGTTTAGGACCCTCGATGACGACGTGGCTTCTGATTGGTCGCGTGCCGCTCATGTGACCGCTCACGCGACCAATCACAGGCCGCGACATCATCGCAGGCCCTAAACTCCTCAATGAGTCGAGGCCTGTGACGTCGCGGCCTGTGATTGGTCGCGTGAGCGGTCACATGAGCGGCACGCGACCAGTCAGAAGCCGCGACGTCATCGAGGGTCCTAAACTGCTCATTCTTGGGAACGGAGGCTGCCGGTTACAACTAGGGCACGTCAGAGGGTGAGTATATCCCTATTTTTTATTTTAATTCTTTATTTTTTACATGGATATGGATCCCAGGGCCTGAAGGAGAGTTTCCTCTCCTTCAGACCCTGGGAACCATCAGGATACCTTCCGATACTTGGTGTCCCATTGACTTGTATGGGTATCGGGTATCGGTATCGGCGATATCCAATACTTTTCGGGTATCGGCCGATACTATCCGATACCGATACTTTCAAGTATCGGATGGTATCGCTCAACACTAGTAATAATACATCAGCAGAGGAGGTTCAGCGGACATTGGATGATCAAACGTCCCACCTCTCATGTCGCTCACTCCCTCAAGCTGTCAGTAATAATGAAGCTCATCATTACTAGTCCGTCCACACGCTGGTGGTGCTCACAATTTGCGCTGCGTGCAGAAAGCAACTGAGATCACAGCAGGGGGCCCCACTGGGCAAGTGACCAGCCTCCTTTCCCCTAACGCCAGCCTTGCATTTTTGTAAGTCGATGATACCAGGGTTCTGCACTCAAAATACAGGTAAAGGGATAGCCATCAATAAGCAATGGAGATGTAGATTTACCCTTTAAGAACATTGCAGGATGCTACACATTGTTTTCCACGTTTAAATGCCTGACAGGAAAAACACTGCGAGGGTCCAGATCCCCAACAACCATCTGAACACAAAGGATCACAAATCTTCCCCTCGGCAACTGCAAAATATGAAAAATGTAACATATTCAATCACAGCTATTAAAGTGTATACAAAAGACCACCTCTTTAAAAGGAAACCAGTCAAGTAATGCATGGCTACAGCCAGGTATATTTTTCAATGAAATGCTCCCATAGTAAGAGACCTGTCAATGACCTATAAAAACAGGCCGAGGGCGGCACCGGACCACTTTTTGTCGCTGGTTATGGTACCTGGCAGGAACCTACAAATATATTTCTGCTGAAAGACAGGTTTATTAGCCCTAATAGAAGTCACCTGCGTGTACAGAAGTAATATCAGGCCTTCATCTCAACTGGTGATAGGAAATTTTAAGGTTAATTTAAAGGGGTTGCCTGTGGTAAATTAAATTTTACCCTGGGGCTTTGGTTTTCCAAAAATGAAATCAATTAAATACACAGGTTGTCACCTCCTTAGGTCAGTCACCACCAGATGAGAGCCTGTAATTGGGTGCAGAAGAATGGAGACTTGAGCAGCATGTAATCAGAAAAAAATGTAATTTTTGGATGTTTTATACAGGGGGTGGATGGGTGCTTTCAATTCTGGCCTCAGGCATCTGAAAAGCTAGAACTCTGTCTTTAGGACTGTTTTGCCTTCACTAATGAGCAGCACAGTAGTGCTTTCCTGCCATAGTGGTGTACATTGGGTCAGTGCATTACCATCTCTCTCTAATGGCTAGTACTGGCGGTTTTAGAAGGTTACTTACCACAGTCTTCATCCTTTTTATTATCCAAGAGTCTGTTCTGTTGTTTCTTTGTCCTGAATATACTTGTCCAGTTCATTGTGTCAAGATAGCAGACTTTTTTATTACTTTTAATTATGATGTCGCCATCACTCACTTCTGTGAGAGATCGTAATCCCAGTGCTGATATGGATAGGTTTGTTATAACGAGTGAATATCTCCCACTAGAATATAAAAGACAGAAATTGTCAGGTTTCCATAAGGAATCTTATATATTCTTGCAAGTGACATGTTGGGAAGACACATATTTGTCTGTTTTACCCAAAAATGACCAACGGTGAATAGTCTGCACTTTCAGGAGAAGCTAACAGCCTCCTTAACATCAGAATACAGATTGCATGATCCATTATTGTCTTGACGATGAAGATTTCCTTCTTTCCACAGGTGTGACTGGAGCAGCTGTATACTCTACTAGCATAGAATGGGATTGTGACATGCACAACCTGGTCACACGAGCACCCCCCTCACCTTCCCCTAACTTCCTGTACCCGATACTGTATCAACCTATGTGCGTTTGTCTCTTTTTTTTCATCAATTGTAAATGATCAAATTAAAAAAATGATAATATTGAACCTAAATATACTTACTATTGCTTTGTCCTGCCTCTGATTATTTCAAGATTTTCGAAAATACCCAGATCAGTGAAATTTTTCGGCCACCATTGAATCATCAAATACCCTGTAACAAGAGGGAAGTAGTTATTATGATAGTACATTTTCAATTACATTTTCCATGTTAATTGGTAAACAAAATATGTACAATTAATTTTCTATATAAAATTCTTGAATTTTCCCCAAAAATCTGCTTACAAATAGAACCTGTTAATAAGAAACTCAATCCTACGAATGCGATGGACAAAAAGGTGCTTAGATCTTGAAAGCCATGAAGAATTTATAGAAAAGGAGCCTTGAACGCCCTTTAAATGGTGACTTATTTTGTATCCTAATGACCTACCTGATATTTCTCGGATGGTTCTTAGATTATTCAGTTTAGCTGAATCCATTCTTGGTGTATTGGTATAACGATCCCTAAAAAATTGGTTTAGATTTGGTTAGTGCAGGAGTGTAATGTACGGCTGAGTCAGATGATATGTGTTGGCATCAGAAACTGATATGGGATCGCACTACTCTGTGCAATCATTATTTTATGTACAGTAGAGATGGTAGAATAAAATTCACTTAAAGTAAACTAACTGCATACAATTTGAGCAACTGAGGTAGTTTTCAAAAGAACAGAAGATATCAGAAACTTCAAAATACAACCCCAAACATAAAAACGTTTTTCCATTAATCGTACAAACTGGTATTGCACTTACCCAGTTTCTGCAAATTGCAAGATGTTGATACTTCCAGTAACTTTTGTACAGTTTTCAAAAGAATCAATGTTTGTCGCATTTATTGATAAGGTGTGTTCTAGAGCCCCAAATCCAATACCCTCACAAATTTTATCTGAAAACAAAAAAACACAGTATTTAGTGGAACATCAGTTTTGATTACCTTAAAGTGGATCTGTCACTAGATTTCATAGTACAAACTGCATATATTAATTAATACATTTCTCAGACCTGATGAGGTTGATGTACTTACTTTCAGTGACCAGCGGTGACGTCATCTAGGTTACCGCAGGTCACTGAGGCTGCATGTCCATTGGCACTTCTCTGTGAGTTGGGAATTTGAACTACGGTGACCTCAGTGAGATCACCGGGATCACCATGAGATTCCGCCAATCAGAGTCTGTGCTTGCCGCACTTGTCATGCAGATGACAGCATGGCAAAAAAGGGATGTTCGGGCCCCCCATTTATCTGAATGGGATCCGGATTTGGGTACCATACTGGTACTTGAATTAAACTTTTTTTAGATGTTCGTCAGGACCCGAAAATCCACGGGTTTGCCCAACACTACTGAAGAGCTGTCAGCCATGCTATGTAGGTGAAGATTGACTACACAGCCATTCATATATGGAGGTAAAAACACCAGCTCGATTAAGTATAATTAATTTTTTTTTATAATGCACAGACATTGCAGTGTGAAATCTGGTGACCTGATTTAATGATTAAACAGTTCTTCAAAACTTTTTAGACTTTAATGGAACACCCAACTGCAGCAGTTCTGGTCAATTAGGCTACATTCGCATGATAAGCTTTTGGTAACTGTAATTTTTGCACCTATTTAAATTAGTTGATTTGCACTTTTTTTTAATAAAAACGTGTTTTTATAGTGCTTTTGATGCTGCAGTTTTTTCTCTGTTGGGTTTGTCATGCTTTAAATAAAGCTGCTTTGTGTTTTAAACTTCCTGGTATTTGGCTATGGCTGTTAAATGAGCCATAATCGTCATGGCGTGTAGGCCCGCATCAAAGCCAGAGAGTCAGCTTTTTTATTGTGTTTAACCCCTTCATGACATATGACGTACATTTACGTCATATGTCGTGAAGGGGGTTTAAACATAATAAAAAGCAGCATACACTGCTAGGAAACCTCACACTGTTACCTACATCATTTCAGCACAATTAAAGTGCCTGCAATTTGTTGGCAAATAAATTTGCTGAAAATCTAATTTTGGAAAACATTTGTCAAACCAGATGAAAAGGTTCAATCATGTCTATAGCAAATACATCAGACAAGTCAAATTTAAGAATTTTTATAAAGGAAAAATACTGGATTCACAATTAGAAGTGGTTTTCTTGTATAATGTCAACATGTATCACCTATATTTGAAATGAAGAAACCAAGGAAACAATGAGCTGATCTAAAAGTTTAAAAAAATATGAATATTCCACTGGTTTAATAAGAATAAAATACACTTTTTTTCATATTAACAATGTTAATTCAACAATTTGGATATTTACCCTGTGTACATGGACCATTACATGGTTTACAGATGCGGACACCATGCTCCTCTGTCTCATATGAAAATTGATCACAAGTCCGAACACAAGCCCCATGGTCTGTCACTATGTAATTATCTATATCATAAAAATTAAAGTTTCATTAAAACTGCACATTTTTTCATAAAATGTATTAGTAAACAAATAGGGCTAAATAAAATAAAAACATAAAAAAACATGGATTTGTTTCTGACAAATACTGAATATATAAATGCATATACAGTAATTACATTTTCTATACTTGGGCTACACAACAGAAATTTCCTTACCCCCTTTTATCCAAATGACATTGTATAAACTGCCAAACAGGAAATAAGATTGAACTCAATACTGATATTGACAAAGGGAGGGGACTGGGACAGATGTGCTGTACAGGTTGACCATAGATGACAAGTATTAATGCCTGTAAGGTGAAACCCAAGGGCCTAAAACCCTCAATGGCAATGAAAGAGATCAACCAAAGCAAACCAGTAATGACAATAAGTAAAGTTCGTGCTGCGCAAAACTGGACACAAGGTTAATGAATGGTGATGAGCGAATGTGCTTGGATAAGGCATTATCTACGTGTTCTCGTGTGCCAACCGAGTGTCTTCGGCGTGCTCGAAAAATATGTTTGAGTCCCCCGGCTGTTAGACAGCAGCAACACATGCAGGGGTTACCTAACAAACAGGCAAACCATGCATGCGTTGCTGCTGTCAAACAGCTGTGAGACATGCAGCAGCAGGGACTCAAACATAGTTTTCAATCACGCCGAAGACACTTAGATATCACACGAGAACGCTCGGATAACACCTTATCCCAGCACGTACGCTCATCACTATGTAATGAATGGTATCGGTATTACTACTGTAGTATGTTTAATGACGATCCAAGAATGGTAGTAGTTCTACTTACGTGGACACTTTGTTACGCATGAGGCACCAAAACTGTATTTCCCAAAAGGGTTGCGTTCCATCAGATAAGTATTGGGATTGTATACATTCACTGTAGGACAGTTTTCTTTGCACGTGTCACCATCACGAAACCGGCGGCAAGCCTAGAGAAAAAGTGTTACACAAGGATTTTATAACAATAAAACTTGAGTTCTATGTGCACAAAATATAGTTGTAGTAGCTCTTTGTATTACCAGGCAGTCTGTTTCTTTAGGACCTCTGCAACCAGAAGCACACTGGCTGTGACAGCAATCACTAGGCGCGGATCCCCTGCACCGTTCAGAACACTGTTGGGCACAATCAAGTTTTGTAACTGAAATAAAAAAAATGTCATTACGTTAACTTATTGAATACAGTCACCTAAATATACTGTACTGGCACAAAGCTGCTTGATGAATAGCTACCAATACACACTTACAGTACATATGCACATATACACTCACTGGCCACTTTATTAGGTACACCTGTCCAACTTCTTGTTAACACTTAATTTCTAATCAGCCAATCACATGGCGGCAACTCAGTGCATTTAGGCATGTAGACATGGTCAAGACAATCTCCTGCAGTTCAAACCGAGCATCAGTATGGGGAAGAAAGGTGATTTGAGTGCCTTTGAACGTGGCATGGTTGTTGGTGCCAGAAGGGCTGGTCTGAGTATTTCAGAAACTGCTGATCTACTGGGATTTTCACGCACAACCATCTCTAGGGTTTACAGAGAATGGTCCGAAAAAGAAAAAAAATCCAGTGAGCGGCAGTTCTGTGGGCGGAAATGCCTTGTTGATGCCAGAGGTCAGAGGAGAATGGGCAGACTGGTTCGAGCTGATAGAAAGGCAAAAGTGACTCAAATCGCCACCCGTTACAACCAAGGTAGGCCTAAGAGCATCTCTGAACGCACAGTGCGTCGAACTTTGAGGCAGATGGGCTACAGCAGCAGAAGACCACACCGGGTACCACTCCTTTCAGCTAAGAACAGGAAACTGAGGCTACAATTTGTACAAGCTCATCGAAATTGGACAGTAGAAGATTGGAAAAACGTTGCTTGGTCTGATGAGTCTCGATTTCTGTTGCGACATTCGGATGGTAGGGTCAGAATTTGGCGTAAACAACATGAAAGCATGGATCCATCCTGCCTTGTATGGAGCATCTTTGGGATGTGCAGCCGACAAATCTGCAGCAACTGTGTGATGCCATCATGTCAATATGGACCAAAATCTCTGAGGAATGCTTCCAGCACCTTGTTGAATCTATGCCACGAAGAATTGAGGCAGTTCTGAAGGCAAAAGGGGTCCAACCCGTTACTAGCATGGTGTACCTAATAAAGTGGCCGGTGAGTGTAATTCACATACAAAATAGATAAAGTATTGTATGTACAGAACTGTGCAAATGTCAGAGTTTCACTTTTCAGGAAGAGGAGAAAAAATGCAGGTGACAAATTTATCAGAAAAATATACAAAGGTGTAGAATAGGAATATTGCTCAAATTCAGTTTCGCTCATCTCTATTATAAATGGCAATCTGACGATGATACATATCCTAATTACAGACCATAGTGTTGTTGGACTTTGCAAATATGTTTAAAATTGTCCTATATAAATGCTTAATAAGTAGGTTAAAGGGTGGTTAATTTAATCTCAAATGTGTATCTATTTAATGTAATAATTAGTGATGAGCGAATATACTCGTTACTCGAGATTTCCCGAGCACGCTCCTGTGTCCTCTGAGTATTTTTTAGTGCTCGGAGATTTAGTTTTCATCGCCGCAGCTGAATGATTTACATCTGTTAGCCAGCATAAGTACATGTGGGGGTTGCCTGGTTGCTAGGGAATCCCCACATGTAATCAAGCTGGCTAATAGCTGTAAATCATTCAGCTGAGGTGAGGAAAACTAAATCTCCGAGCACTAAATAATACTCAGAGGACACAGGAGCGTGCTCGGGAAATCTCGAGTAACAAAGTATATTCGCTCATCATTAGTAATAATCTACCCCACAGGTGAATTGCCCGGGATTAAACATTTTGTGCGTATTTAGCTAATGAATGGACTTGAATACAGGATAAGTATAATCACAATTCAGTACCTGTGATACCGATGCTTGCGGGAAATAAATAAGATTGGGGTAATGGTTTAAGCACTTTGTAATCAACGCATTACATATTTTACTTACTATTTTTAGTATTTTAATTGGGACTATTATATTTTAGATGTAATAACCAAGTGGCACACGAGTTATTTAGTCATTGTGATTTATCTCTCCATTGTTTCCCACATTCTAGTCCTTTTCAACAGCCAATCCCCGATCCGATACATATGTTTAATAGAGAAATTTGAGCACCCTTCCCACCAAACAGGAAATTACTCATCGTGGTAGTCTGACTAATGTATTTTACAGTATAGCGCAGGTAAAAACATTTTAATTTTCATTGCCTACAGTTTTTATCCCTTTGTGTGGTAGGGATTATTACCCGCAGCTATCCTTGTCCATATTACGAGCGCCGCTACCCTATAAACTTTTCTTTGATAATAAATCAAGTATTACATGTTCTGGATGCAAAAAATTCTTATGCAAAGCCCATGTTTATTGTTCTTCATGCAAGAATACATAAATTTATATTACCATGTAAATATGTTCAAATTGAAGTGTTTATTATCTTTAATTTTTTATCACAAAATGTTTGATTTGCTTGTTTTGGTTTGTTTTTTTACCACATATGTGTAGTTTGCTATTTTTCGTTTTGCTTATTACGAAGTTTTTTTTTTATAAAAAAATAACTATATAAAGATTTCAATTTCATTTTTCTTTTTTTTTTTTTAATTTCCAAACATGTTCCCATACAGTCTAGTAACCCAAAGGTATAAAAATAATTGAGTTAGAGTATCTAAAATCAAGATTTAATAAACCGGGTCATAGTGACCCAGGAGCAATACAAGTGTATAGTACATGGGAACAAAACAGCAGGGTTAAAGGGAATCTGTCACCACATTTGACCTATGTATACTATTAATATGGGCATACAGGTCAGACAGCTGAAAAAAGTCCTACCTGTAGGTCTCATCAGGTGCCTTGTTATTGAGAAATCATCTTTATGTAAATAACCGCTTCCAGGCTATGGGGAGGATGGTGCCTGGAACTCTGCCTCCAAATTATTTTACATGAAGGAGGAGTTGCCAGTGTGAGACATGTAACTAACGCGGAACAGGAAAAAATAAATTTGTCTTTTTGCAAAAACATTTTTTTCCTTCTATCTCAGCTCTGCTGTATTGCAACAATATTACACCCTGTCGGCCTGTGAGCTCGAAGCTGAAGCTGAGAGGAACCTGCAGATGTGTCAGGAATAATTACACTCAGCTCTGCAGTGAGATCAGGAGAGCAGAGAGCGGCCATTACACATTACACTGGTAATTCCCCTTCTTTTTGGCATACAAAGCCATCCACAACCTGTCTCCTCCATACATCTGTGATCTAGTCTCCCGGTACTTTACTGCACGCAACCTCCGATCCTCACAAGATCTCCTTCTCTACTCCCCTCTTATCTCCTCTTCCCACAATCACATACAAGATTTCTTCCACGCATCACCCCTACTCTGGAACTCTCTACCGCAACAGATCAGACTCTCGCCTACCGTGGAAACCTTCAAAAGGAATCTTAAGACCCACCTCTGCCGACAAGCCTACAACCTGCAGTAACCACTGACCCAGCAAACCGCTGCACGACCAGCTCTATTCTCACCTACCGTACCCTCACCTATCCCTTGTAGATTGTGAGCCCTCGCAGGCAGGCTCCTCTGTTCTACTGTACCAGTCATGACTTCTATTGTTTAAGATTACTGTTTCTGTTTTTATTATGTATACCACTTTTGACATGTAAAGCGCCATGGAATAATACAATACAGCAGAGCTGAGATAGAAGCAAAAAATGTTTTTGCAAGAAGACAAATTAAATTTTTCCTATTCCGCATTAGTTACATGTCTTACACTGGTAACTCCTCCTTCATGTAAAATAATTTGGAGGCAGAGTTATCTTCCTCCCCATAGCCTGGAAGAGGTAATTTACATAAAGTGATAAAAGATGATTTTTCCATAAAAAGTTTTCTGATATGAAACAAGATCCTTATACCCAAGAAAAAGAAAAAATGAAGTTCAAGTCCAAATGGCTTAAAAAGGTATAAATTTATTACAAAAATTAACACATTCACAAGTAGTAAGCAAAAGTTATAAGTAAAATACTGATGACCATTATAAGTTCAGCGAGGAAAACAGCTAGAAATTGACCGGTGGATCAACCAGAGATTACCACACACATTATAAAATAAAGTGCATAGTGCCTTGTAATGAAATAATAGGAAAGAGAACCAGGAAGGGGTGGTAGGTGTAGCTGGTGTAGAAATCTTACATCCACAAAGATCAGTGCCCTGTCAATATTATGAACCCCCATACCCTGGCTACCTTACCCATTCTGTGGTTTCATCTGGCTCACCACTGTGCAGCCCCAACGCGCGTTTCGCATTGGCTTCGTCAGGATATGAAACAAACAAGGTGGACCTTTGTCTATAGCCTGTGTGACCATGTTAATAGTTTAGATATGTCAAATGTGGTAACAGATTCCCTTTAAATGATTTTTTAGATGAAAAGAACATAAATGCTTTCTTGTTTTGAATGATGATTCAGTTGTAAAATGTGTTTTTTTTAGAGCAAAATAATTTATACATTGTATCTACATTTTTCCAACATTCAAGATCCTCTCCAATCCTTTGCTTGAATTTGATGGCCGTATTTCAAGCGTTAAAGGTACCTTCACACGAAACGACGCTGCAGCGATAGCGACAACGATGCCGATCGCTGCAGCGCCGCTGTTTGATCGCTGGAGAGCTGTCACACAGACCGCTCTCCAGCGACCAACGATGCCGAGGTCCCCGGGTAACCAGGGTAAACATCGGGTTGCTAAGGCTGGTTTCACACTTGCGTTTTTGTCTGCAGCGTTTTTTGCACAAAAAACGCATGCGTTTTTTTCCCTATATTTAACATTGAAAACGCATGCGTTTTTATGTGTATGCGTTTGGTCGCGTTTTCAAACGCATGCGTTTTTTTACTGCATGCGTTCATTTTCAAAAATGCAACTTGTAGTATTTTTGAGGGGCGTTTTTTGGACCAATAAAAACGCATGCGTTTTCATGCGGGTTTTTTTGGACAAAAAATGCATTGGAGTCAATGGGAACGCATGCGTTTTTTGGACATGCGTTTGCATGCGTTTTTTGACGCATGCGTTTTTTTTAACAAAATTTGAATAGACTGTAGATAAGGTTATCTAGACGCTGATAAGCCTTCCCCATAGCAGCAGGGTTATAAAAGGAAGGTTGGGGGAAGTTTATGGTCACTTTTCATCAGACTCAAAAGAAGACCAGACCCTGGCCGGACGCATTGGTGGACAAGACCCAGAGCAATGTGAGTATATCCTAGGCAATGCATTTATTTTAAATTTTTTGGATCTACATGTCCTAATTTTTTTTTTTATTTATTTCAACATGCATCAGAATGTCTTCTACGGAGTATTCATCAGATGAGGAGTTCCAGCCACGTCAGTCAGAAGTGGATCGTGTCAGTGAGGTTAGTTTTTGGTCCTTCAGCTTGGTAAGTATTGACTGTCACATCGACACATGAGACAATTTGATTTTTTTATTTTTATAGAGCACTTCAACTGAGGGACAGAGAGGGACTGAGCAGCGTAGTCAAGGTCCGGTGGGAAGACGTCAGCGGGTATGTATACAAGGCAGACTGTCCTTATTGAAATATTCTTAAATCTTCCTTTCTGTACCCTTGATTTTCTTTAAATTTTTCTTGTATGATCCTTTTCTTAAATTTGTCTTTCATATTCCTGCCCTTTCTCATATTATGTTTTGGTTTTTTTCCTAATGTGATTGAGCAAATGTATTTATTTTTTTTCTTTTAGGTATCACAACGGGACGAAGACCGGATCGATAATGACCTCCTGATCACCCTGGTCCAGGAGGGAGTCCCGTTGTGGGACAGCCGGGATCCACAGCACGCCGTCAACAGTACGCTACGTCGTTTGTGGAGTGAGGTGGCCCAAGCGTTGTGGGATGGCTGGGAGAATGCCCAGCCACGGGTCCGTAATGCATTTAGTAAGTATTGCACTGCAGTGTGAAGCAGCAGAGACCTTGGCCGGGCTCTCTTGACTGTGTGTGATGAAAGAAACTTTTCGGAGTTTCTGTCATCACACACAGTCGAGAGCACGGCCTAAAGTCCTTTTTCTGACCATTATATTTTATTGTTATTTCACAGTGGACAAAGTAAGAACACGTTGGCGTTCCATGAAGGGCCGCTTCAACAAGGACCTTCGTGATGAGAATCGTGCAGCCAGTGGTTCCGGAGCAAGGCACCGGCCGTACAAATATCACCGTGTGCTGGCCTTTCTAAGACCGGTCCTTCTCATGAGAACGTAAGTATTTCTCACATGCTTCCGGTTGTATTGCATTGAGATAATCTGTCATTTTTATTTCCACAGGATGTACCGTCTTGTTATAGTTTGGTATTAATTTTCTTTTTTCTTTTTTCACAGCACACACTGCACGACTGTCGCAACAGGTTCTGGAGCGGTCCTTCAGCCGGCAGCCACGGACCTGTCCCAGCCATCCAGCAGCGCAGCACCAGGTGGGTCTTCCACACTCACTGGAGACCTGGGGGCTGGCACATCAGGTCTTCCCCTTTCGCAGTCCTCTTTCACTGCACCCATTTTTGCGGGCACATCCCGGCAGCGACAGAGGGCTTCGGATAGGTCCGTCATGCCCGAGTTTTTGCACTTGAGCTCGGTTTTACACGAAGCTATCAAGGCTTTAGGTGCCAGAATGGATGTGACCCATAATCTCTTACATTGCCGCATCCAGGATGTCGCCAAAAGCGTTGATCAATTGAAATCCGACCTCAAGAAGCCAGCTCATCATTTTTTTAATCAAATCCTAGAGGGCATGTCGGAACACCTTAGCCCTGATCTCCAGCTGAGTGTGATGCAGGCCTGCAATGTTGCTTTTGTGCAGGCTATGCAGCAGAGTCAGAGTCGTAATGTGGCGGCATATCCAACTGTGCTGTCACTGTCACTATTAAACACCATTCCTACCGCTGCTGCATACCACTGCACGGCCACCTCTATTCCATCCACAGGTGTACTCCACTACAGTGCCAACATGATGACGAGTGCTGTTGGACATCCCACCGCCACCACCGTGACAACCGCTGCTCCGGCTTGGACCTCCTCCGCTGACACCACGATGACGCAGGACCCTGGCGTGGCTTATCGGCCCGGCCCCCTCCAGATGCAGCAGGACCCATCCATGGCATATCGGACCAGCCCACCACCGATGCAGCAGGACCGAGGCCTAGCATATCGGACGGCCTACCCCCCGATGCAGAAGGACCCAGGCATGGCGTATAGGACGGGCCACCCCCCCATGCAGCAGGACCCAGGAATGGCGTATCGCACTGGCCCCCCCATGATGCAGCACGACCCTGCCATGCCTTTATGTTCCCCCCCACCACCAATGCAGCAGGACACTGGTATGGGCTTTGTTTCCCCCCCCCAACGAGGCACCAGGACCCTGGGAGGGTTTTATGTTCCCCCCCCAACGAGGCACCAGGACCCAGGCGTGGCTTTATCTTTCCCCCCCAATACAATGCTGTTGGACTCAGACGTTGCCGAGCGCTCCAGAATGGAGACGGACTGTGTAATTGTTGAGCCGGGTCCTGACGTGTCTCCCGCCAACACTCAACATCCTAGCCCAAGAATACATCCCCCTACCAGGAGAACCCAAAGGCAAACCGGAACAACTCACAAAAAAAAAAACTCTGAATATTCCTCCCCCATCACCTACCGATGTGTCTCTATTGTCTGTTGTGTCTCAACCTTCCAGTGTGTCTCAAGCACCTCATGTTTTAAGCCCCATCCCCGAACTTCCAGACCCTTCCAGTTTTATTGCCCCTTCTCCTGCCACCTCTGCCTGCTCCACGGTGAGCCATGCTTCAGTTCTGAACACCCCCCAGATACGTCACTCCACCCCACGCCGGCGCGGTACAACCCGTCGCGGCACAAAAAAATAAATTTGTTTTTGTTTAATCAATAAAAAAAAAGTTTATTTGTAACAATTATGCTTGGTTTATTGTGTCTTTCACCCCTCTCAATACACATCAATAAACTTCGCCACACACTTATTCTTTTGGCCAAAACATATCTCCAGTAGTATAAAATACAAGACAACATCTATATGTGTTTCTTTAATATATAGATATGAGTTGGCCAAAAAAATATTATTTATTTCCATACTCTTTTTTTTGTACCTAGTGTAGTGTCACTGTACAAAGAGAAGATTGTGGAAATCAAGTTCAGAACTCAACTGAACCGGTCAGATGTCAAAATAGACACCTGACCGATTAAGTTGATTACTGCCTTGTATATTCACCATATTCTATATAGCACATTATGGTACAATGGTTGTCACACGCTACATATCTATGCTCACCTGGCCAGGTGTAAAAATTGGTGAATTCATGATCATGTATATGTTTATTATGAATTTATTATTTCTTACACTTGACTTGATGGGTATAGAGACCGTGACAGTCTTGACGCAATGACGTCAACAAGATTAACAATAAATAAATGTAAATTTTGTACCATTATTATAAGTATTGGGGCCCGTGTTTTATATCATTCTTTGAAATCCAAAATAAGGTGTGCAACAGAGGTAACTTACGACTAAAAAATAAAAATTATTACCTCATCAACTATCACCCACTCCTGGATTTGGATTACAAAATATGATATACATATCTACTTCCCATCTTTGGTCAACCTTTGTTTAGAGAGGAAAAAGATAATAGACATGGTCAACACAAAAAAGTTTATTAATTAGAAAAATTTGTATCAGTGTTTAATAATTTGTAAACATAAACACACAACAGGACATTTACACAACATTGTCCTGCCATGACACACGTCCAATATCGGACACAAAATAGGCCGCAAATTGGTCCCGCATAAGACCAACGGCTGCAGTTGACCGCATCGGGTGAGGCTGAAAATCAGGCAATGGGTGTGAAACAGGTTCATCAAGTTCAATGTGGGGTCGCTCCTTAGGCATTATATAATTGTGTAGGACCACACAGGCTTTGACCACCTCGTCCACTGTTTCCACTTTTAGATTGATGGCTGTTGCAAGAATGCGCCATTTAGCAACAAGGATGCCAAAGCTGCACTCTACGGTTCTTCTGGCCCTGGTCAGTCTGTAGTTGAATATTCTTCTAGTGTGGTCCAAGTCCCTACTAGAATAGGGCTTCAGGAGATTTTCACACATCTGGAAAGCCTCATCCCCAACCATAACAAATGGCAGCGGTGGACCTTGAGTGTTGGGGAGAGGTTGTGGCGGGGGAAAATTAAAATTGTTGCCATACACCCGACGGCCCATATCCGAGCTCTTGAAGGTCTGGGAATCATTGCCACGGCCAAAACCTCCAATATCCACGGCGATGAAGCGACACTCCGCATCCGCTATTGCCATGAGCACTACCGAAAAATATTTTTTATAATTATAAAACTCAGATCCAGTTCTGGCAGGTTTGACAATGCGGATGTGCTTTCCATCCACCGCCCCTAAACAGTTGGGGAAATCACACACGTTCAAAAATGTAGTTGAAATTTCCCGCCACATGTCCACGGTGGGTACGGGTATAAACTCCTCACGGAGTACATTCCATAACGCACGACAGGTGTCCACAACAATTCCAGAGAGGGTTGAGATTCCAAGGCGGTATTGGAAGTGCAGGGAAGATAAACTCTCTCCTGTGGCAAGAAATCTAGAAGAAAAAGAAACAAAAAAAACATTTAAAATCGTCTCTTAATGGTGTTTTTAAAAAAAAAAAAAAAAAAAAGGTCATAACAACAAATTTGACGGTCATTGGTTTAGTTTTGGAACGTACCGTAATGTCACTAACAGACGTTCCTCAGGTGGAATCGTTCTACGGAGCCGTGTGTCCTGTCGCCTTATGGATCCTTCGACACGAGCCAGTAAGTCCCGGAAAGAATCTTGAGACATTCTGGTATAATCCTGGAATTTCTCCGGGTTGTCATTCAGCTCTGCATAGAGCGTGTGATATGCTCCACGGCTCTCACGCACTTCAATGATGGGGTGCCTCCAAAAACGCCGACGCTGTCTCCTTCTCCATCTTTGGCGGTTTCGGTCTTGCTCCCAAGCAAAAACACAGGCAAGGAAAATCTTGAAGCTGAACTCCAGTTTGAAATAAAAGTTATCCATAGCAAGATCCATCATTACACCAGAAACAGTAGCAAGCTGTGAAAATTTCTGTCCCCCTAGGGTCTATATATTGAGAGACAATCATATACGCCCTCTATATTCCCATTGGAGGTGTCTGGTTATCTTAATTTGTTTTTTGTTTTTTTTTGTGAAAAATGCTCAAAAAAACGCAAACGCATGCAAAAACGCATGCAAAAACGCATGTAAACGCGTGTAAACGCTGCGTTTTTTTGACGCATGCGCTAAACGCGTGCAGCCAAAAAACGCAGCGTTTACACGCGTTTACATGCGTTTTGCACCATGCGTTTTTTTAAAAAAACGCATGCGTTCAAAAACGCAAGTGTGAAACCAGCCTAAGCGCAGGGCCGCGCTTAGTAACCCGATGTTTACCCTGGTTACTAGTGTAAAATGTAAAAAAAACAAACAGCACATACTTACATTCGCGTCCCCTGGCGTCCGCTTCCTGCACTGACTGACTGACTGAGCGCCGGCAGTAGCAGGGCACAGCGGTGACGTCACCGCTGTACTGTGCTTTCACTTTCACTTTGCGGCGCTCAGTCAGTGTGGGAAGCAGACGGCGGGGGATGCGAATGTAAGTATGTACTGTTTGTTTTTTTACATTTTACACTGGTAACCAGGGTAAACATCGGGTTACTAAGCGCGGCCCTGCGCTTAGTAACCCGATGTTTACCCTGGTTACCAGTGTAAAATATCGCTGGTATCGTTGCTTTTGCTGTCAAACACAACGATACACGGCGATCGGACGACCAAATAAAGTTCTGAACTTTATTCAGCGACCAGCGACATCACAGCAGGATCCTGATCGCTGCTGCGTGTCAAACTAAACGATATCGCTAGCCAGGACGCTGCAACGTCACGGATCGCTAGCGATATCGTTACAAAGTCGTTTCGTGTGAAGGTACCTTAAGAGTAAACTATGCAAGTGATTTTATCATACCCCTCCAAATTTCAGTTCTCAGTTGTGGGCCATTTTAAGCCCAAATCCAGGGTGGCCCACAAAACATCTAAGAAACCCCCCTTAGGGGAACAGTAACGTCAACCTCACCACTTTGAGGACACCTTTTGTGGGTGGGGTTTTAGCCATCATAGTTTACTTAAAGTTGCCCAATGCTTAAGGTAACAGTATGGTACCTGATTCCCAGAGAAATGATACATCCTATCTTAATCCGTGGTATGTGCACATGATATAGTGCAGAATACATCATTCTAGCAATGATGGGTCCAACACAGAGAAAAGGAACATTTTGGTGACATGATCTGTATGGCCTCACATTATTAGCAATATACTCACGTATTTGACAATTCTCTGGACCAGAATCCCAACACGATGTATTGCATGTTTCATCACATTTAGGACCTGTAATTTTAAAGAGACAAGTTCAAGCTATGTAAGAGTATTGTATGGACAATTCAAATGCTATTAGTGCACCAAAACCAGAGGAGTTTCTATAGTGAGAGGAAAGTAAATTGCTAGCTCTGGTGCCGGCTTATAGATATAGGAGCCACCAAGATGACAGTAGTCATGCTATGTTAATAGGGTAGTGAGCTACGATGCTATTTGCATTGCATGATATTTCTTTTTCCAGGTGAAATGAGTGGTGTGCTTCTCAGATAGCACAGGCGCTTACGCTATTGCAGTAGTGCACAGTTTTCATGATGGTGGCTGCTACATTTCTATCTTCTGTGGAAATAAAGGATCGCCATGTTAAACTCCAAATTATTCAACATTTTTTTCCCCCTACATCTGCCATTGAGGGACAGTCAGGACATCACTGTACACATACGCTAGGACTCTTTGACATTTATGCTAAAATTGTTGTGTAAAGTTGACATTTTACTAATGTGTATGCCTACTTTTAATGAGACTAACGGGCCCCATAAAACAGACTGCTGCCAGGCGAACCATAGTTTGACCATTTATTTGGCTGGCAGCTAACTCTTCCAGCTCCACCATATGAAGAAGCGCTCACTCTGCCGAGCGCTTCTCTGTTCTCTACGCTTCATATAGTAATAATCTTAATTAAAATCAATAAATCACAGATCCCTAGGAAACAAAGAAAAGTTTGTTCCTTGGAGAGCTCAATACTCTGGGATGAAGTGTAAGTGATCAGTTAGTAAGTGAAGTCAATACATACAGCCTGAGTGGGTACTATTCTCCACATATATAACATAGTCGGGGTGAACTATGTCCTCCCATTGGATGGAATCAAGGTTGCAAAGCATCGGATTATTTTTTATTGTAACACCACCATGAAGAATTTCTGTAAAAAAAGGAAAACCAAAAAGAACGTTTCAGATGCAACACTTCATGAGTAAATTGAAGAGGCATAGAATAGACAAAGAGACCAATTTTTGGCACTGAATTTTCACCCCTTCCCGCCATCACCATCATTTTTATTATTACTTTTGTTTTTCATCTCTGCTTTTTAAGAGACTTTTTTTTATAGGATGAGTTGTAGTTTTGATTTTCATTGTTTGCCATACCGTCCACTGCTCTGGAATTGTTCAGGTCACATTTTAGCAATGTTTTTTGTACTGTAGAAACTAAATGTTAATTTTATCAGCACGATTACCGTGCTAAATAACCAAATTTATATAGGTTTATATTGGTTATTTATTTATAAAATAATATAAAAAAAATTTAAAAACCGTTTTATAAACTAAAAAAATTGCCATTTACCCAATACTATTTTATTTTCCCATTCTCTTTTTTGATTGCTTATTTTTCCATTTTACATGGTTTCTAATTTTTTTTTCGGGAGGCAATGTAAAAAAGTAACAATGTCGGTATCAGCATGCAGGATAAATAACATAATATTTTAATATTTCAGGCTTTCACAGAGTTAGCAAGTATCATTGGAGAAAATGCATTTAATTGGTTGTCCACTACTAGGACAACCCCTTCTCATTCCTCATGTTTGGCCCTGTTAAAATAAAAACACCTATACCGACTTCCCATGATGGTGCCGTTCCAGCGATGTCGCCATTCACTCTCCTATGGATCACGTGGGGTTGTGATGTCAAAGAAGGCCTGCACCCAATCAGTGCCGGTTTCACTCTCCCCAACTTCAGACATATTGAACATCAACTTTCTCTTGAAGTCGCCTTTTGCAGCAGATCTGGGCAGTTTTTCTGCATCTGCCGCGTAACGGATCACTTACGGCAACACTGCGTTCGGCCTCATTCATTCCCTATGGGATTTGCGGCACTTGCCATGATCTGGCAAATGCGGTACCATACATCCCAACTTTTGAAGAAGGGAAGGAGGTATAAAGTGTGCGGCGCACTTAGTCCCAACCACAGCCATTTAGCACCGCTAAATGGCTCATATTCCCCCCCACCCACCCGTATGCATGGCTCATATTCCCCCCCACCCCGTATGCATGGCTCATATTCCCCCCCTGAATGCATGGCTCATATTCCCCCCCTGAATGCATGGCTCATATTCCCCCCCCCCGAATGCATGGCTCATATTCCCCCCCCGAATGCATGGCTCATATTCCCCCTCCTGAATGCATGGCTCATATTCCCCCCCCCCGAATGAATGGCTCATATTCCCCCCTGAATGCATGGCTCATATTCCCCCCCGTATGCATGGCTCATATTCCCCCCCTGAATGCATGGCTCATATTCCCCCCCGTATGCATGGCTCATATTCCCCCCGTATGCATGGCTCATATTCCCCCCGTATGCATGGCTCATATCCCCCCCGTATGCATGGCTCATATTCCCCCCCTCCTGTATGCATGGCTCATATCCCCCCGTATGCATGGCTCATATTCCCCCCCTGAATGCATGGCTCATATTCCCCTCCCTGAATGCATGGCTCATATTCCCCCCCTGAATGCATGGCTTATCTCTCCACTTCCCCGCTCCCGCTCCCATCTTGCATGGCGCGCCGGCTTATGTCCACCTTCATCCCCCCTCCCCATCCCTCCATCCCTCATACTTACCTGTTCCTCACCGCGCGGCCACGCCAACATCCCTCTCGCTCTGTCCCGACTCCCGGCGCAGCACCTTCTTCCTGTGTGAGCAGTCATGTGATACTGCTCATTAAGGTCATGAATATGCACATATTCTTTACCTTAATGAGCGGTACCACGTGACCGCTCATTCAGGACGAGCTGTGTATGCGGAGACCAGGCATCGCTGGAGCAAGGTGAGTATCGTCTTCAAGGAGGGGAGGTGGGAGGCGGGCGGCCGGGGGGAGGGTTGGTCGGGAGGTGACCCAGGAAAAAGAAAAAAAAAAAACTTGCTCAAGTGCCGCCCCCTGCATTGTCCCCGCCCTAGGCACGTGCCCTCAAGTGCCTAGTGGCAAATACGGCCCTACTCACATGACTTAAATGCACAGGAGCCCCAGGAACGTGAGTGCTGACACCGCTGGAATGGCGCTAGCACGGGAGGTGAGTATAACTTTTATTTTAATGGGGACATAGACTGGGGAAAATAAGTATTTGATACACTGCTAATTATGCAAGTTTGCAAGGAATGTAATTTTCATTGTTGGTACACTTCATTTGTTGGTACACTACTTTCCTGTAGTTCTTGACACTGCAGCAGGGATTTTGGCCCATTCCTCCATACAGATCTTCTCCAGATCTTTCAGGTTTCGAGGATGTTGCTGGGCGCCATTTCAGCGGTGTTGACGTTTCCTCTTCCAGGGCTAATAATCCAGTTTAGCAATGTCACACAAGCTCAGTCAGTGGTGGCTTCATTCTCCCCACCTTGAGACAAATCAGCTGTGGCTGCTCTGTCACTTCCTCTGGATATCTGGTTTATCCAAAAGTGAGTAGAGTGGAGCCAATGCTGATTGTCTGCAGGGATCGCCTCAGGAGAACAAGTGCCGACACCAATGAAACAGCTCCCGCACCAAATGTGTGTATAGGTGTTATTTTATAAGGGAGGAATATAGTGAGTGAGAAGGGGTTGTTAGGGTAGTGAAAAGCCCCTTTTGTACCAGTTTTTTTAGCATAAAAAAGTTGCACATTTTGGTGCACGCAGTTTTTGCACAAAAGCTTTCAACTCTGTGCTATTTTATGCCGTTCTTGCCACTTTGCAAAAATAGGCTTAAAAGTGGGCGTGGTTAGCTATGTAAATAAGCTGCAAGGCAGATTTAATGAATTGTAGTTTTTTGAAAGGTGGTAATTCTACTTTGGGGGGATGGAGTAAAAAGTAAAGAAACAGTTTTAGAGTGAGGATATACATACAATTTTTCAAACACTATGTGATACTTGGATAAATTTGGGGAAAATAACAGCAATGTAGCCACAAGGGAAAGTGAGTTAAATAGTCCTCTCAAAATAAGTGTACCCCATTATTTTAACTGTTAGTGCTCTCCGAGTATAGCTTTGGGCCATGTCCATCAGTTTCAGATTTTAAAATTCAGTGTGATAAATAGGTTTAATAATAAATACTGGAAAAGTGAGTGCCTAATAACATACAATGCTATTAATCAAAGAAGTAATTGACATACCTTGCAAATTTCTCATAGGCAGCCACTCCAAACCAACAGTTGTACTCTTATCCTGGAAATTTGAAAGTATGGAGAGCGCAGAGTTCTTATGAAATGTGTTCCCTCGGATAATCCTAAGGTTGACCAATGGAATTTGCTTAACAGCATTCACAGCAATAAGAACATATCCATCCACTTCTTGTATATCCTGCATAGACATGAAACAACATTCCAGGTAACTATGATAGGTAGACATTAATAAATATAAGTCATTATGTTGAATACAAGTCAAGAAAAGTAAATTAAATACATACATCTAACAAAATAATTTAGATAAATAAAATCAGTATGCAGTAAGCTCGTCAGCGCCCTCTACTGGTGGCTGCAGCCAGACAGAATTATATGCTTTAAAACCTTATGTATGGTGAATTTGATGCTCTGGATCACAAAGTGAGATTAACCAGGACAGAATTTTTGAACTAAGGATGAAGTGAGGGCCATTGTGGAGATACACTTGAATATGTTTTGGGATATTAAATATTTCATTGAGGAATCCCTTTATTAAGAAATTCTGAGTCAATAAAATGGGAGGCCCTCTGTACAAGGGTGTAATCAATTATCCACTCCCAGAGTGGCTACAAATAACCCAACAAGTCTACTTTGTGTAATAGTAGGATCTGAGCACTTACTGCTGGGCTCCTACAGGGATTACATTTATGTCCTGCTATTGCATTTAGCGCAGCAGGGACATGAAATAGATGTGTGCAGTCCGTGTGTATTTGTAGCACACTGTCTCAGTAATTTCAGCACTGGGGTCCTGATTTTTCTTACCAACAAGGACTACATTGGCATAGACCTTGTATGTTCTCCATATGTCTCCATGTACAGTCCCTCATTTTTTAATTAAGCTACAAAAAGGTCAAATAGCTTTTTATGAAAGTGGCTATATAATATGTTATGTGAGAGATAAGGACACACAAACAAATGGCATTTACTACAATCAGTGTGGGATTTTTTTCAATAGATCTTAACCCCTTCACACTGACGCCTGTTTTCACCTTCCTGACCAGACCAAATTTTTAATTTCTGACCAGTGTCATTTTATGCGGTTAAAACTCTGGAACACGTCAAGAGATCCCTCTGATTCGGAGATAGTTTTTTCGTGACATATTATACTTCATAAAATGTTACCTCATAAAATAGTAAAATTTGTTCGTTATGAATTGCATTTATTTCTGAAAATATCAGAAATTTGGCAAAAATGAAGAACATTTTGCAATTTTAAAACTTTTAATTTTTATGCTCTTAAATCAGAGAGTGTCACACAAAATAGCTAATAAATAGCATTTCCCACATGTCTACATAAGCACAACTTTTGAAACAATTTTTTATTTATAGGAAGTTATAAGGGTTAAAAGTTGACCAGTGATTTCTCATTTTTCCAACAAATTTCCAAAACCATTTTTTCTAGGGATCATGTTACATTTGAAGTGACTTTGAGGGGGTCTATATGATAGAAGATACCTAGAAGTGACACCATTCTAAACTGCATCCCTCAAGGTGCTCAAAACCATATTCAAGAAGTTTATTAACCCTCCAGGTGCTTCACAGGAATTAACAGAACGTGGAAGGAAAAAAATGAACATTTAACTTTTTTCACAAAAATGTTATTTTAGACCTCCTATAGGAGGTGGAGCCGCATATTCATCAGTGTAATGGGCGGCACCATGTGACCGCTCATACAGGACAAGCTGCGGCGCTGAGGAAGCATCGAGGGAGCTGGGTGAGTATTTTAATGACAGCGGGCGGGCACACAGGGGGTGGGAGGCGGGAGGTGACAGGGAACTTTATTTAAAAAAACAAACAAAACAAAAAAAAAAACATGATTTATCATTCCTTCTCTCCAGCGAACGCTGCTGGGGAGAAGGAATGAATGGCGGCTTCAGCACCACACACAGGGGGGACAGCACTTAACTCTAGCGCTGTCTCCTGCACGGCCCGTGTGGTCCTCAGTCGGCACATGGGCGGCACACGGCTGCCGCACGTGTGCCACACTGATGTGCCACGTGAGCACACGGACACACGGACACGGATAACTCCGGTACCGATTTTTCCGGTACCGGAATTATCTGGACGTGTGAGACTGGCCTTAGAGATGCTTTGTATTGCAAAAACTAGTTTTTGCATCTCCATATTTAGATAGCTATAATTTTTCCATATTTCGGCAGAGTCATGTTATGGCTGGTTTTTTGCAGCATGAGTTGACATTTTTATTGGTATCATTTTTGGGCACAGGACAATTTTTTATCGCTTTCTATTCCAACTTTTGGGAGGCAGAATGAACAAAAAATAGAAATTCAGGAATTACTTTTTTTTTTTTATGCCGTTCCACATGTAGTAAAATTGATAAGGCAGCTTTATTAATCGGGTCAGTACGATTAAAGCGATACCTCAGTTATACAGTTTTTTGTCTTTTGGCTCTTTCATAAAATAAAAACTATTTTATAGAAAAAATAATTCTTTTTATTTAGATTTGTCTTTTTGATCACGCTTTATTCTATTTTTTCTTTGGCGGTATGATGATAAAGCATAGTTTTGTGCCTTGTTTTTTTTTTTTACTGTGCTACTAAAGGGGTTAAATAGTGAGACAGTTTTATAGGCTGGGTTGTTCTGGATGTGGTAATACCAAATGTGTATACTTTTTTATTTTTTGAGCTTGTACTCTGAACATGAGCTGACAGGCCACCATCCCTAGGTAACCCAACGGCCATCTTGGGACCAGGAGTCACCATGGAGACCATCGACAACGCTCACTCTCTCTGTGATGCCCTACAATGTTGCTGTCACTATTGACAGTGGCATCACAGGGGTTAAACGCCCACAATACCTGATAGCACCGATTGTGGGCGTCGCTGCAGGCTGTCAACTTTCACATAGAGCTGACACCAGCACTTGATCAGAACACTCAGCATGTGTATATATTGGCGCATATTGGGAAGGAAATATATTATTAGGATCAACTCTCCTAAGCCATCTAAATGGGCATATAGGACATAGGAAGAGGAATAAAATGATACCTTGATACCTGTGATCCAATTTCTTATTCCATAGAAGTCCAAGTTTTTCTTATATGTAAATGAGCTATTCAGGACTATGGGCCGGACACTGATCTGCATGAAAATCTGACTCCAGTGATTATTATAAATAAAAGGGGCCGTTACCAGTGTGAGACATGTAATGATGAAAGAACAGTAGAACATAACTTGATCTCATAACAAACACATTAGCAGCTGCAGCTCTCACTGCTCTGCTGTATTGCAACAGATCACGAGGGCTGAGAGTGGCCATTACACATCACACTGGTAATGTCCCCTTTTTATATCAAATATTTTCTGAAGGCAAGTTCTCATGGAGATCAGTGTCCAGCCCATAGCCCTGAACAGCTCATTTACATCAAAATGGATTTCTCTGGAATAAAACATTAGATCGCAAATATCAAGATATGTTTTATTCGGCTTCCCATGAACTGCATGCCATACAGACAACTTAGGAGGGTTGATCCTGCTGACAGATTTCCTTTAAGCTGATGGCCCACTGACAATCACATTTACCTAAAAACAAACAAAAAGACAGCACACAGCATAGAATCAGATTTTCAATCGTTTACCTCTAGGAAAGACACATTATAATTCCGTTTTAAGTGAGTGATTTCCAGATTTCCAAGCACAACCTGACATCCATTGTACATTCTCTTCATAAAATTGTAATGATCTTCAGGTGAACCAATTTGTGTCAACTTGTTGTCAGTTCCTAAACAAACTGGAAAATAATACAAGAAATCAATCAACTGAAAAGCATACCAAATTAAGAAACATGAATTAGATCAGACAAATAAAATAAAACAGGTTACTCCTCCGATTACTGATTCTATAAAGGGAGATCAAAAATATAGAAGCAGACTGTTCTAAAGCATGCACCCCATATACTGCTGTTATAGTAGGAGATCTACACCACACAGCCAGACTACAGTTATACAGGGAGTGCAAGACTATATATACAGATAGCTATTACAGGGTTAAGTCTAAGCTATACATCCAGACTGATATTATAGGGGAAAGTCTACATTACACATCTAGACTGCTGTTCTACTGGGAGATTTAGACTACACGGCCAAACTACTGTTATAGTTGTAGGTGCATACTATACTTTTAGACTTCAGTTGTAGGGGGCAATACAGACTACACTGCTGGACTGCTGTTATAGGGAAGGTCCAGATGATGCAATCAGAGTTCTGTAAAGAGGGAGGTCCAGACTAGAGATGAGCATTTTGCTTAGGGTCCCTCTTATTCGGCAAGCTATAGCGCTTACCCAATAAGCTGCTTCCTGGATCGCGCCGGCCGATCATCGCGGCACCTGCATGTGTCACGGCTGTGTCACAGTCACGACACATGCATGGAGAGCCTGTTTGTTGGGCTCTCCATGTATGTGTCATGCTTAATACAAAGCCGCGACACATGCAGCTGCAGCGCCGATCAGCTGGAGCAATCCAGGAAGCTGGGTTGCCTCTGCAGCTTATTCGGTAAGCGCTATAGCTTGCCGAATAAGAGGGAACCCAAGCAAATTTGCTCATCTCTAGTCCTGACCATGCAAATAGACTACTATTATAGAGGAAGGTCCATACTACACAGTTAGACATCTTTTATAAGCATATCTAGACTAGACTTTTATTATAGGGGCAATACAGAATTAACTGCTCTTATATGGGTAGATACAGACTACACTGCCAAACTGGTGTTATATACGGAGGTCCAGAAGATACAATCAGAGTGCTGGAATTGAGGGAGATACAGATCGTGCATCTAGAATGTTAAAGGAGGGAGGAGGTTGCGACCATGAAATTAGACTGCTATTATACATGGAGGGCCATACTACACAGTCAGACTTCTGATTTAAGAAGATTCAGACTACATATTTAGACTGCTGTCATAGCGGACACCACAGATCGCCCAACCTCACTCCTGCTGTAGGACTTGATCTAGATCCAGACTGCTGTTACGGAGGCAACACAAGGGGAAGTAATGAATTTTACCTTCACTTATTTTTAACTGTATAGCTAAAAGTAATTTCAAAGTGATTTTGCACTTAATGTTAGAAATAATTTTGGATTCTAACATTATCACAATCTATCATCCCTTTTAAGAGTCTGCCATAGGTCCAGTTAAGTTGGGAACAGGGAGAAAATAGACTTGAATTATTCAGAAAGCTATTCATTTTCTCTAGCAATAATCATTCGGACTTGACAGAGAACGAACTTTGATCCTTGAGTGTTAAACAGAATGCAATGGTAACTGGATGACAGGAACGACAAAGGTCAATCCATTATTAATGTAGGAGGGCTCCTATTGTACAGTTCTCCGCAGAAGACTGTAACCCAAGACTGGTGTGCAACTTACTGAGCACTTGTTGATAATGGTCTATGTAAATGGTTGTACAGATAATTTATATGATATATTTACACATGACAGATACTACTGTTATTTACGAGTTACTGTAAGTCAATGCTTTTTAATTTTGCAATCATTTCATCAATTACTTCTGTTGACAAATTTCTCTGTTTGTAAATGTCCTTCTCAGACCATCTAATACTGAACTGTGAGGACGTCTGACCTGGGGGAGGGGGTAGTATGCTCTTCCTTCACCCCAACCATGAACTGTCCAACAATATGAAAGTGCATTCTTTATAAGTCTGAAGTCAGTAAGTATCCTGCAGAAATGCGTGTATTGCACAGCTGCTTGGGCTACACAGGAAGTTTACAGATCACTGTGTGTATACAGAGACTCAATTCTTGAACTGGCATCACTAAAGTATCAGAATCACAGCTGGAAATGACCTGGCTTTTTTTACCCGTTCACTGCCTAAAGTGAGAATATGGATATATATTGTGATACATTGAGAGTCAACTAGGTCTTGGGATTATCATCTTCTGGGAGAGAAGGATGGCACAGAAAGCACTTCAAAGGGAGTCTTTCACGCGACTCATGTTGTCAAAAACTCGGGCAGCCAAAATCAGAGCTTGGCTGTACCATTATAGCCAGGTATAGCCTCCTCTGAAGTGCTCAGGCATCTCAGTAAAAATATAGATAGAAACGAAACTAATCTGGCAAATCTCCAAGTTGGCTTTTACCAGCGCAGCTCCAGGTGATTGACAGGTCTCTTACAAGATCTTGTCTTGTCTCTGGGTATGGTCCTCATCAAGATCTTCTAACTTCAATATTTTCTGTGAACGTTTCATGGTAAATATACTTGGCTGCAATCTTGCAGTCAGACTCCCCTGGTTTGGGCAGCATGAATCAGTTGTCAGGTTTCCATTAACTCGAATAAAGTGGTTTAGATTCAACACTTTCTGCAGCCAAGTTTATTGTCTTCATACAGAGACACGCAAAACAGTCTTATGAATGTAAACACTAGGCTGCGTACCCTATAACTAAACATGCAGAGAGTCCCTCACTATGAGATCGTGGACCTACTACCAAGGTTGCTCCTACAGACCGTTCTTTCACAAAGTGAGTGCCTTGTCTGACAAGCTCTCGCTTTTTCTAGTTGAGCCCTTTCTGGTGATTGATCTTAATTAATTCAACTCATGAGTGCCCTGGGGTTTTCTCTTTTTCCTTCACACCACCAACAACGCTCTCTTCTGAGTTTTCAGGTTGCCATATACCTTAGGTAAAGGTAGTTTTATGAACAACCATTGGATGAATGATGGCTGTGTGAAGTCATTATAAAATCTTAGCCATACACATTTTTGTCCATATTGGCCATTGAGAATCCTGGCCATACTATATAGCAGGCAACAAATTAATAATCTTTCTGGGAATATTCTTACAAACTAAGATGGATTGTGAATGAAGAATATTTTATTCAGAGAAATCTCTTTAGTCCAATCATTCTATGACAAAAAAAAAAGTCTGGCTTCATTGCAGACAATCACGGTCTGTGATCTCCCCGCTAAATATATTTTTCACTCTTAGGGCAGGTGTAGATGGCTGTATTATAGGCTGATCGCACCTGGATCAATGTTAGTCTATGGGGCTATGCATAGGTACGATTTTTTTTCCCATGGATAGAGCCTGTCTGAGGGGAAAAAAAATCACTGCTTGTCTGAGTTTGATCGAATATTTGGGTAGCACACAGCCATGCAAGTCAATAAATATGTGAAAATCATCAGATTGCATTCGAATGACATCAGAGTGCAGTCTGATTTCCACACACTCACACAATGGAGAAGATGGAGAAATTTAGTTTTCCATCTTTTCATCACAGTGTGCTCCGATTCTCTAATCCGAGAGAATAGGATCGCACTATACTGACACTCTGATCAAACTCTGATCTGAGTGTCATTTGCATAATCGGCCTGATTCTTTGGGATGAGTAAATCTATGGCTGTCTGCGTGAGTTCTTAAAGGGTTTTTTCTCCTTTAGGAAACATGATCCCCAAAAGTTTTTTTTACGTATAAGATAACAAACAGAGCTGCTCACCCTCCCGGGATCCAGTGGTCTCTTTATTTTGGCTGCTGAGGTGATGTCACATTGACAGTGCATAAAAGAGCAGCGGTTGATGTGCACTGTCAACATGACATCTGTGCTGTAGCCAAAACACAGAGACCTGAGTATTCGCTGGACCCCAGGGGGCAAGTACCTCTTTCTGTTCTTTTACAAGTATAAAACCTTTTGGGGACCACTTATCATCAAGTGAGAAATCTTTTTAAGAACAAAAAAAATATTTTCAGTTGACAGATAGCAGACCATGATTGCTATGTTTGGAGAAAGAAAAACAATGCATTACAGCATAAAAACCTCTTCTGCGAACATGGTGGTAGTATCATAGTTTGGGCCTGTCTTGCTGTATCATTGCCAAGACGGCTGCCATTATTGATGGAACAATGAATTCTAAAGGAAAATGGACATCTGTCCATGAGCTGAATCTCATGAGAACCTGGGTCATGCAGAAAGAGGACGACAAAAAATCCCACAAGTCATTCTGCAAAATAATGGTTAAAGAAGAATAAAATGATAATTTTGTTATGGCCAAGTCAAAGTACTGACCTTAATCCTATAGAAATGTTGTAGAAGGACTTGAATCACGCAGTTCATGGGAGAGAACCCACCAACATATTTGAAGCGGTTTTGTAGGTAGGAATGGAATAAAATTCCTCCAAGCTGAGGTGCAGGACTAATCAACAATTACTGGAAATCTTTAGATGCAGTTATTGCTGTATAAGAGGGTCACCCCAGACACTGAAAGTAAAGATTCACTATGGCCACATTTACACGTTCAGTATTTGGACAGTATTTTACCTCAGTATTTGTAAGCCAAAACCAGGAGTGGGGGAAAAATTCAGAAGTGGTGACGTGTTTCTATTATACTTTACCTCAGATTGTTCCACTCCTGGTCTTGGCTTACAAATACTGAGGTAAAATACTGACCAAATACTGCTAGTGTGAACGTGGTCTTACTTTTGTCACTCACAGACAAGTGATATTGGATCATGTTCATCAGTTAACAAATGACAAAGTCTATTATTTTTTTACTCACTTGTTTGATGTGATTCTCTTTAACTACTCTTAGGACTTTGTGTGAAAATCTGATTTATTTTTTAGTCAAATGTATGCAGAAATATTGAAAATTCTGATAAGCACCACTGTAAAAATATCTTGGGGAATTAATATTTCAGCAATGTGTACGTACAGATTGACTGACTTACTTTTTAAGTACTGTTGATAGACAAGTCCTTATTATTGCTGTCTGAGTCATTTCCTTCTTCTGAACGTAACTTTGCACTCCTCCACCTTTATATTTCCTGTTGCATCACTACCTAGTCATACCTGCACTGGCACATTTAGTGCTGAAAGACTGACATTACGGCGCACATTTCTTGTTGCTACCTGTGCTAACTTTCCACATGCAAACATAATAAAGCCATTATGAGGCCCAGCAGATGCTCCTATCAGTACGACATTACCATAAGCTCTCTATCTACCATTCACATGTACTCTTTGCTTCCTTCACCAAAGTTCAGATCACTGTCCTCTCTTGTCACTCTAGCGATAACTATTAACCTTTAAAAATGTTCCATGAAGGGCAAATATTTATAAGAAAACACAACGAGGAGATTGTACAAAAGCGAATGTTGGCACATGAGGTGAAATGGATGACGTCAATCATTTTTAATGACCTAAAAAAAATTGCAGTGTGGAAAAAATGGACGTGTGCTGATTCCATGGATGGTCCTATAGAGTGTTATCTGCTGGAGCAGTATTTCTTCCAGACAGTGGTTTTACTACTCTACATCAACCTT
Organism: Ranitomeya variabilis; assembly: GCF_051348905.1. Lineage (NCBI taxonomy): Eukaryota > Metazoa > Chordata > Amphibia > Anura > Dendrobatidae > Ranitomeya > Ranitomeya variabilis. The sequence goes on along the minus strand of NC_135237.1, from coordinate 157,466,585 downwards.
TTATCTGCCAAATATGAATACAGTCCTACTATACAGCCCAGAAGAGAGTCACAGTGAAAACCACCTTTCAGTATTTCCTTTTAATTCTGCCTAGAAACGTAGACAGGACAGGAGCAATATTTTGACATTAGGTGGGTCTTTTTTAAAGAGGACATGTAACCGGGTCATAGGTGGCAGAATTTTGCTCGTATTTAATTCCCTAAAGTTTTGTAAAATCTGCACTACAGTTCCAGAGATATGGACTTTTTTATTTAGTTCTAATTGTTATAGGGCGTTGCTCAAAGGGCAATAATGCAGAGCAGTCTAAAGACTCCCACCCCCCAAGGAAATCCTGTAAGCGACGCCCCTTTCGTAAAGACCATAAACATTAGTAAAAAAAACAAGTCTATATCTCTGAAATCATATGTTGGATTAAAAAAAAAATAAGAAAAAGGAACGATAAGCTGAGCAGCAGGAGTAAAACAAGAGCAAAAACAGGCCACTTTTGACCCGGTGACAGGTCCTCTTTGACACCTTACAGGCTATTTTTGTGGGTTTAAAAATGCATCCCTGAAAGGATGCTGTTTCTGGGACTTTGCTGCTGAATTTTCGTTGGGAGTTACAAGACTGCCTGGTTTTTGGTATTCACATCCATGCTGTATCTGAAGTTGACTCCTGTCTCATTATTTTATTAGCCTATATACACATGGTATAGGAGCATTCATAGGGACTGGTGGAGATTTTGCTTTGGTTTTATGCTCCTAGATTTGGCACAGTTTTGCAGACATGATATCAACTGCAAGAAAATACAGGGAAACTTCTCAAAAAGACCACCTATTGGAGTAAACCATACTTTTATCCAGACCAGACCTCTTAATAGATTTTCAGTTCGATCCTGTAATATGTATACTAGCCACCTTCCAGGAGCCAACATGAAATTTCACGTGGTTATCTTTCTTTTCTAATACATCTGATGACAACCTTACATATTCCTCAGGGATAATGTTTTAAGGTATAAATATTCCCCTTTTTTACTGTCCACAAACTTCTCCATGCCCTCATTCTCACCCCCTAAATTTACTTTCATATGCAACGACCCTTTGCATACTCTTTTCCTGCCCCTAAATATTCCTGGGTGCCAGGGCTGCATCTGGTGATGCTGGATTCTAGTACCATGCACCAAAATATTCAGGAAGTGCAGCTTCTCGAGACATATTCGGGACACCCTCTGGTAATCAGGGAAGGCTTCCCTTTTACCAAAAATGGTCAGAATGTTGGACAACCCCTTTAATAGATTATATCAAGTGACTCAAAAAGAGGAACTCATATTTAACATCAGTGGTACATCTACCCCACATGTGATGTCTAAGTGTCTAAAGACATCTGAACTCAACATGCCATCTAAGATAACACACTGTGTAAAACGTAATGTCAAGGCAAAATAATACTTTTAGAAAATTAATATGAAAAGAGTATATGTGTATGTACTTTACACTTTAGTGGCGTGGTGTACTCAGGGTAAACGTTTTTATTTTTGAATATTTTTTCACCGTTCACCCTGTTTTCATGTGTTAGTTACTCGCCTAAATTTTCTGGGGTTGGGAAAACAGGCCAAATATGCTGAGTTAGATGTGGTCTGCTTTGCCGTAAAATTATGATTGCTGTGGAGCACAGCTGTTGGCATCCCGTCTACTGGAAGCCAAAACCACAACTTTCTAAAGAAGGACATGAAATATAAAAAACAAAGAATGGCTATAAAATCTGAAGAAAGAATACGTAAACAAAACATAAGATATAACACAATAACCAAAAGATTATTAATAATAGTACTACAATCATTCTACTTAAAGGGAAGGTGCCACCAGTTTTCTTGTAGTTTGTTTTTTGTGAAATTAAGCTTAAAATAGTAAATAAAATGTACTAATGCAATGTTTGCACTGTTTGCAAACATTTCTATATGAAAAATATTATATATATTCTTACAAATATATATATTGACCACTAGGGGGAGCATTTTCCGTTTTAGACCTCAAGCAGCTATAGTAAGACTTACCAGCTTTACTGTTAGCTGGAAAATCTGGGCAGTAACTGCTGACATCAGCATTTCCCTCCCCTTTTGGGTGGTCTAATATCCCTGGGGCAGAATGAAGAGCAGCATCACAGGGCAGAGCCATTTTGTGTGTGACTGCCCTGTGATCTGCTATCACCAGCAGTTACTGCATCCATAGTTTATGTGGTGTTTATGTATGGAGCAGCATTGTCTGTGCAGAGCTGTCTGTGACTCATCCCTCAGTAAGATAAGAAGGAGCTCCAGGTCTGCAGTGAATGGCCAGGCATTGTGGAGGGAGGAGAGATACATTGTATGGCAGAGACAGGTGTCAGGTGTGAATGCAGCTTAATGGAGTGAATGGAGCTCCTGTGATAGAGAGTAAGTGGAGCTTGGCAGAGAGCACTGGGCTATAATAAAATGGCGGCTAGTCACACCTACAGCAGTGAGTTGTGCAGCCCACAGAGGCGTGCCCAGCTCACTGCTAACACCTCTCCAATGTTATAGATAGGGTCCTCGCTGGTCTATTATCTCCTATGTCCATGGGGTGCTGTAAAATGACACTGTTAGTGCCCTGCTACTGCTGCAAAACCAAGATGTCAGCCCCCAGTTCCTTCTTTAAACACATATAACACACGAAATCTGTTTCACATGCATTTAAAACTTGGTTATAGCAGCATGTTATGCTACATTACAGTGATTTATTAATGATCTACAAACGCGGTACCTTACCTTTAAATAAATACCTATTCATACTTCTAAACTCATGTACTAAAAAATGGCTTCTTAAATGTGGTCTTTTATAGAATTTTCACTTAGTGTCTTGGATTGGGATTCTACAAGTGATACAATCGTTATGGGACAAACAATATTGTCACAATATAGTGTGCATTTTTCATAATAGTTCACTGAGATCAGATAAGCAGTAGATTTTTAGTATTTTTGTTTTGCAGCGTATTAGACTTACTGTATTGTGGATGAGATGTGAAGAGATCTTATTTACATGTATGTTGTCAATGACACCTATATAATGTCAATTTACACTGAGGATTTTCACTAAGTTTTCACTCTTAGCAATGTAAAGGGTCAAATATGCGATAAATCAATATTATAGAATTCGCCACCTTATAGAAATAGTGTAGCTCAAAGGCTTACGCCATTTCCAAGATTCCGGTTCACTTCTACTGGAGCTATGGACAGAATCCTTTTATGACCGGGATCACACACAGCGAGATACGGCCGAGTCTCGCAGGTTAAAACTAAGCTCTGGCGCCGGCACTCCGGAGCGGAGCGTGCAGCTCCATGTATTGCTATGCGGCCGCACGCTCCGCTCTGGAGTGCCAGTGCCAGAGCTTGGTTTTAACCTGCGAGACTCGGCCGTATCTCGCTGTGTGTGATCCCGGCCTAATGGACAGAATTAAGGTGTTTAGAGTTTTAATGCACACCATTTCTTCAGTCTAAACTTTTATACATGAAAATTTCCCTATGTCTACAGAAAATCTAGTGGTGACATTGTGGTTGACAGGATTACAGACTTGTTTTCCCAGCATGGTATAAGATAGTTTTACACTGAAGTTGTTTTATACCACCCACCACTTTTTTTGGAATGACATTTTAATTACCATTTAGAACAAGCCTTTATAAAATCCTGACTGTGGTTTTTCTACCTACACTTTTTTTTCCTTGGAGTACTACAGAAAGCCCTCAATTTCTGGTCTTGAAATCAATAAAACAATAGGAAGAGTCTATGTGTAGGTGTAGATTTACCATGAAAATGTACTGATTATTCTCTAAATACTTCCTTACTCACTGCAGCTTTTAGACTTCTACCACTGATGTATTGGTTATGGCCTCCTTTACAAGATTATTAGAAAGTATGCAATGCCACCAGCTGGACAATAACCGACAAAAATACTTATTACAGAAATATTCAGGAAGTCAAAATGATTTTTACTGTCCGAATCAGGAAGTCTGTACAGCTTACAGATCAAAAAATATGATTATTAAATGACTATTAACATAAAATACTAGTTAATTTAATATTAGGAGGCATCTGTACAATCATCATTAAAATACATCTGTTACATCCATAACTGTGTATAAAAACCCTTCCTATCTCCTTATAATACAGTTGCTTGCATTAGATCACCTATCCAATCGACTATTGAAACAGAAGGCGGCCTACCACTTGAGATTGCCTCTTCTTTACTAATCCCAATTGTCATGATATACTATGGATCTGTTTACATGAATTGACTAGATACTAAATGACTGCTGATTGGTGAATGTATAATGATCACAGATCCATAAATGTTTAATGATCAGCGGTCATTTAAATGCCTGTTTACACATGCAGTCTGTGGTCATGGTAAACGATGCACACTGAAAAATCTGTAACAGACTGTTCAATACCCATAGGCTACCGTTGTTGTTGGCAGCACAAGTCCTGTTTACACAGGATGATGTGCTGCCAAGAATGATAATATTTAAGCAAGACTAAAAATTGTTTCACCCAATGAACAAGCCTTTTGCTTCTTCATCGGGTGATCCTTAGCTTGTTTAAACTGCAAAAATTATTGTGAAATAAGCATTCTTCGTGATAATCTTTTACAGTAAATACCCCTTAAAGAATACAGAAGCAGACCTCCACCAGCTTTAATGTCAAAATTTGTTTTACTGCAGAGGACAATACAGCTCATCAATTTTTCGATATTTTATTAGCAAAGTCGGAGCTTATAGATGTGGGTCCTTATTCAGGATCCTCATCTATTTGCCAATGCCAGTCTCTTGGTCTGTGTAATGCTTCATTTCTAGTATGGTGGCGTTATAGAGAAATTGAAGACATGCAGTTGTGTTCTCTCACAGATTACATCTGATTGCTGCGATCAGCTTATTTTTGAGGGTCCTATTTTAAAGAAAGGAATTTCCAAAGTAGGTAATCCTGAGAGCAAAGGCTATGTGCTCTTAGACTCCAGTAAGGTTCGCCATAAGACCAGGTTCACACTTGCAACTTAATAGCTTTGCTAGATTCATCACTTGATGAAAATGTGTGGCACCTGACGGACCCCACAGACAAAATAGCACAACATGCTTTAACATTTTCTCTGGTGGTATTTTTTGCCGACTCTGTGACAAAGGCTTCAGCACAGATTTGAACATGAACTACGATTGTACACTCCACATACTTAAGGACATTTACTTTTCTCCAAAAAGAAGACAATAGATACAATAAAGAAAATACATTTTTACAACATAAGGTAATTACTGGTAACGAAAATATTAAACTTGCACAAGTGCATACAGTGAAAAGATCCAAAACAGAGCATTTTATAAATGTACAATGGTTCGGTTTTCTTTTCTCTGCTTATAAGTCATGGCAGCCCTAAATGAATACATAGGAATCTGGCCACCTGAAATAACAGAATTTAACTTCTGTTCCCCACAGGAGAAATGTGACTCGAGGCTCAGGCACAAAGAAAATAATCCATACTAGGCCAAGTAATGAGCTTTCAAATTCTAACAGAAAGGTGACCCGGGAGTTGGTGGTGCACCACATAATAAAATTTGTCTTTGTCTAGGAATACATTTTGCCAATAATTAAGAGGAGTTTTACCATAGAAAGAAAGCTGGTAAATTTGAGTCGTAAATTAGTCAAGAAGTCTATAGAGAATATATCCCATAAAGGCAATAGGAGTCAGGAACAAATCACCAATGGAAGGGAATCTATCAATGATGCAGCCAAGTGACCAATTCCTAGAAATCATAGAAATAATACATGACTGCAACTTCTCTATTATCAATTAGTTTCAGTTTGATTGAAAGATAAGGTCGTAGAAAAAAATTGAGCACTCTAAGAAAGCAGGAAAAGGACAGTTTTGCACATACTGTATCATAACTCTGAATGGATGGTATCAAATACCAGATGACTGATTTGTAGAAATGTGGAAAGAGTGGTCTGGTACATAGAACTGTTGAAGGAGTGGTCTAGTGCATACAGTGCCTTGCGAAAGTATTCGGCCCCCTGGAACTTTTGAACCTTTTCCCACATATCATGCTTCAAACATAAAGATACCAAATGTAAATTTCTGTTGAAGAATCAACAACAAGTGGAACCCTATTGTGAAGTTGAAGAAAATGTATTGGTTAGTTCAAATTTTTGTGGAAATTCAAAAACTGAAAAGTGGGGCGTGCAATATTATTCAGCCCCTTTACTTTCAGCGTAGCAAACTCACTCCAGAAGTTCACTGTGGATCTCTGAATGATTCATTGTTGTCCATCATTAGGCATTCTAATGATGATAAATATAATCCACCTGTGTGTAATCAAGTCTCCGTATAAATGCACCTGCTCTGTGATAGTCTCAGGGTTCTGTTTGAAGCACAGAGAGCATCATGAAGACCAATGAACACAACAGACAGGTCCGTGATACTGTTGTGGAAAAGTTTAAAGCCGGATTTGGATACAAAATGATTTCCAAAACTTTAAACATCCCAAGGAGCACTGTGCAAGCGATCATATTGAAATGGATGGAGTATCATACAACTGCAAATCTACCAAGACCCGGCCGTCCCTCTAAACTTTCATCTCAAGCAAGGAGAAGACTGATCAGAGATGAAGCCAAGAGGCCCATGATCACTCTGGATGAACTGCAGAGATCTACAGCTGAGGTGGGACAGTCTGTCCATAGGACAACAATCAGTTGTACACTGCACAAATCTGGCCTTTATGGAAGAGTGGCAAGAAGAAAGTCATTTCTCAAAGATATCCATAAAAAGTGTTGTTTAAAGTTTGCGATAAGCCACCTGGGAGACACACCAAACATGTGGAAGAAGCTGCTCTGGTCAGATGAAACCAAAATTGAACTTTTTGGCAACAATGCCAAACGATATGTTTGGCATAAAGGCAACACAGCTCATCACCCTGAACACACCATCCCCACTGTCAAACATGGTGGTGGCAGCATCATGGTTTCGGCTTGCTTTTCTTCAGCAGGGACAGGGAACATGGTTAAAATTGATATGAAGATGGATGGAGCCAAATACAGCACCATTCTTGAAGAAAACCTGTTGGAGTCTGCAAAAGACCTGAGACTGGGACAGAGATTTGTCTCCCAACAAGACAATGATCCCAAACACAAAGCAAAATCTACAATGGAATGGTTCACAAATAAACGTATCCAGGTGTTAGAATGGCCAAGTCAAAGTCCAGACCTCAATCCAATCGAGAATCTGTGGAAAGAGCTGAAAACTGCTGTTCACAAACGATCTCCATCAAACCTCACTGAGCTCGAGCTGTTTGCCAAGGAAGAATGGGCAAGAATTTCAGTATCTCGATGTACAAAACTGATAGAGACATACCCCAAGCGACTTGCAGCTGTAATCGCAGCAAAAGGTGGCGCAACAAAGTATTAAGTTAAAGGTGCCCAATAATATTGCACGCCCCACTTTTCAGTTTTTGAATTTCCACAAAAATTTAAAATAACCAATACATTTCGTTCGACTTCACAATTGTGTTCCACTTGTTGTTGATTCTTCACCAAAAATTTACATCTGGCATCTTTATGTTTGAAGCATGATATGTGGGAAAAGGTTGAAATGTTCCAGGGGGTCGAATACTTTCACAAGGCACTGTAGAACCGTGGAAGGAGTGGTCTACTACATACCATAAAAGTAGAAGGGATAGTCTGCCACATAGGAGAAAAGTGGAAGGAGTGATCTGGTACAAACGAGAACTGTGCAAAGAATGGTCTGGTACATATGATAAATGTGGAAGGAGTGGTCTGGTACATACAAGCACTGTGGAAGGAGTGGTCTGGTACACAGAACTGTGGGAGCAGAGGTCTGACACATAGGAGAAATGTGGAAGGAGTGGTCTGGCACATGGGAGACCTGTGAAAGGAGTGGTATGATGCTTGAGGAATTGTGAAAAGAGAGGATTGGCACAAAGAAGAACTATGGAAAGAGTGGTCTGGCACTTAGGAAAACTGTGAAAGGAGTGTATTGGCGCATAACACAACTGTGGAATTAATGTTTTGGCATATAGAATTGTGCAAAATACATGGATGTTCTGCTCAATGTGGACTAACACACTGGAAATCTTACTAGATTAAAAACATTGGTTCTGAAATATGGCCCTTTTGTATATGATTGCAGAGCTTCTGATGCGTGAAATATGAAGCTAAGAGGGGTGACTAAAGGTGGTTATTAGTGATGAGTGAATGTGCTCGGATAATGTTTTATCTGAGCATGTTCGGGTTTTATCCAAGTATCTGGCAGTGCCTGTATATTATGTTCGAGTCCCTTCCGCCTGAATGATTTGCGGATGTCAGACAGCCTCAAAACATGTGGGGATTCACTAACAAACAGGCAATCCCCACCTCTGATGACTGTCTGACAACTGAAATCATTAGGCCGCTGGGGACTCGAACGTAATATAGGAGCACTGCCAGATGTTCGGGTAACACCCGAGCATGCTCAGATAAGACATTATCCGAGCATCTTCACTCATCACTAGTGGTCATACATTCTGAAAGCACATTCATCTCAACAACCCCATACATGTGTATATTTAGTGATTGCTGTCATCTTCAAAGTGAGAGGAGAATAATTATCTAAAAGACTCTACCAGGAAACAATGGTTTGAGTATGTTGAAGTCCAACTTTCCCAATCCTTCTTGTTCCTAACATCTGCCATCGAAGGAGAGTCAGGACACCCCTATACATATTAAACAGTCAGTTGGTTCTGCCAAATTGTCCGTTTTAGCCAATGTTCACCTAATGCCACCTTGTGATGAACACTTGTCCATATAACAGACCACCAGTTAGTAATGCAATGCTGAATTTGCATTTAAACCCCCAGTGTAGGAGTTTATGGCAATATGGCTTCTCATATAACACAATGTATTTCCTGGTTCCAACTCCTAACCAGCAATAACTCTTATTACTCTCCTAACGTAACTGCAGAACCAGACAGAGAAAGTCTGATCCCACACAGATTTTCATTTTATTCTTCTAAAGTTAATGACACAAACAGGAAACAGACTGCACATAAATGTACAACAGCGCAGCTCCTTATTCTGTGCCCTGATGAGGAATCCAGGCCAGGAAAACACAATCTGCTTGTAATGCAAGTACCTGATTGCAACCTCCACTGGAGGAAATGAAGATACCAGACTGGCTGGACCACTGCTGAGCTAGCAAGATAATATATGGTATGTTTTCCCAAGCCTGCTCATTTATGGGGGTGCCCTGATTTCCGAAGCAATAGTGGGTGTAGTGACACGGGATACGTTACATAAACTCCTGTATATCTGGACTCTATCAGCATATGGTTATAAGTCACAAAGCAGGGGTTCACTGCTTTCATACTATGAATGGTTTATTTGGAGGAATAGTCTTAATCCACTGACATGTAAATCATATCTGCATGTATTTATGTGTTAACTGGAAACATAAAATGGGACATGATACTTCTTTACACACACAATATGATGGAACTTCCTTTAGGATTTTAGATGTGTTCTGGAAACATTGGGATCTGGATTATTTCCAGGCGTGGTCACAATATGGCATTGTGTACTACAGATCTGAAATACTTTCTAATATATGGGATGGGATGTAACTTATCCTTTACCAAGCCTTTACATCCTACTTGTCATCATAGATTACAGCTTCCTAGACTGATCCTGCAGTCAAGCAACTTTACAATATTGCACAACATGTCATATTAAACATATAGTTTTGTGTTCTGATTTAAGGTTACCGAATATTGTTAAAGGGAATCTCTCATTGTGGAAATGATGTACAATTTTTGGAAACATGGTAGAAAGCAGAGAAGCTGAAAAGATCAAAGTATTGGGTTGTGGGAAAAGATTCATTATAAATTAACTTGTATTATATTTATTGAAATCTCTGCTCACTTTGGGCTGGCCTAATCAGTGATTGGTAGCCTTTCCTGCATAAGGGCTTGTTCACATTGCATGACTTGCTATATATTTGCTGATCGGCAGTCATGTATTGTAATTGTCTGTTTAGACAGGCCAGCTGCGCATCCGATACACATGGAGTGATCGCTAACAGACCGCTCGGTGCACATGGGCTGTTATTGTTCTTGGCAGCACATGTCCTACTTACACAGGGAGAAGTGCTGCCAAGAACAGAGATTTTTAAAGGACTTCTCCGGGAATGGAAATAACTAAATAACTATAGGGAATGTTATTATAAAGAAATTCCTAAATACATTTAATTAGCAATTCACATTTGTTTTGCCTAGGGAGGTAATCACTAGAATTAATATGACCACATGCCTGGTATCCCCGAGAGAAACCTGTCCTAGAATGTTAGGACTCCGGCCTGTGAGCATGTGCAGTAGGAAGCTCCGTCCACCATCATATGTAGGAAGATGTGCTTCACTAATAATACTGGAGGTCCCAGGGGTGCAGGGGTAACCAGGCTGCTCACACTGCTGTGTGCCCTGTGTTTGTGATCTAATACTGGAGATACCAGGGGTACTGGGATAAGAAGCTGCCCATACTGCTGTGTGTCCTGTCTTTATGACATGATAGTGGAGATCCCAGGGGTGCTGAGGGTAAGAAGAGGCTGCTCACACCGCTATGTGCCCTGTCTTTCTGATCTTATACTGAAGATACCAGGGGTGCTGAGGGTAAGAAGAGGCTGCTCACACCGCTATGTGCCCTGTCTTTCTGATCTTATACTGAAGATACCAGGGGTGCTGAGGGTAAGAAGAGGCTGCTCACACTGCTATGTGCCCTGTTTTTCCCTGATACTGGGGATCCCAGGGCTACTGGGGTAAGAGCCTGCTCACACTGCTGTGTGCCCTATTTTTCTAATTGATACTGGAGATATCAAGGGTGCTGTGGTAAGAAGAAGCTGCTCATACTGCTATGTGCCCCGTCTTTCTGATCTTATACTGAAGATACCAGGGGTGCTGAGGGTAAGAAGAAGCTGCTCATACTGCTATGTGCCCTGTGTTTCTGACTAACAATATAAGTATCTCCAGGTCACAGTGGCGGAGCTTCCTACTGAACATGCTCACATGCTGTCAGTGTAACAAGATGATGGACATTTTTTAAATCTATAGTGGTTACCTCTCTAGACAAATCAATTGTGATTTGCAAATTAAATGTATTTAGGATTTTATATATATTTACATTTCTTTCACTTATTTTTTTTTTTTTATTCCTGGAGAACTATTTTAAGCAAACTTTAAAATAATTTCACCCAATGAACAAGTATTTTTCATGCTCATTAGGTGATTGTCACCCTGTTTACACTGCAAAATTGTCCTTGAATGCGCATACACATAAAGCTGTGAGTGTGCATACACAGACAGCAGTTAGTCACTAATTAGGACTGCCCTCTTGACTCCTAAGCCACGAATGAATATAGCTTTCAATGAATGCAGTGCAAATTCAACTAAATTTGTCCCAACAAATCTATTCAGCTTCTTCTTCTGTTCACATATCAGACTGCGTGTTTAATGTGAGAGGTTCTCTTTAAAGGAGTATTCCCATCTCCAAGATCCTATCCCAATATGTAGTAGGTGTAACAATAATGTATACCTCCAATTAAAACTGTAATATAGTTCTTCTGATTTGCTATGTCTCTTTTCTCATGTGCAGGGCATTGCAGTAGCTTAGGTACCCATGGTTACGACCACTCATACAGTGACAGTTAGTAACTGTCACTGTATGAGTGGTTGTAGCCATGGATACCTAATCTACTGCAATGCGTACATATGTGGTAAATGACATAGAGAATCTGAACACCTATACTACATTTCTAATTGGAGGTATATATTATTGTTATACCGACTAGTAGCGATGAGCGAGTGTACTCGTTGCTCGGGTTTTCCAGAGCACGCTCGGGTGCCCTCCAAGTATTTATGACTGCTCGGAGATTTAGTTTTCATCACGGCAGCTTTATGATTTACAGCTACTAGCCAGCCTGAGTACACGTGGGGGTTGCCTGGTTGCTAGGGAATCCCCACATGTAATCAAGCAGGCTAGTAGCTGTAAATCTCCGACCAGTCATAAATACTCGGAGATCACCCGAGTGTGCTCGTGAAAACCCGAGCAACGAGTACACTCGCTCATCACTACCTACTACATATTGGGATAGGATCTTGGAGTTGGGAGTACTCCTTTAAGTTGAAGTCCAGTCCTGGCAGTGTAGAGGACCTTGCCAACTGTATGTTTCATCTTTTTTTTTTTTCTTTTTCTGTCTTCTTGTAGCCACTTGCAGCTGTGTCTGATTGTTCTTCTTGTTTTTGTCATTCTCTTCTCATTTCCAAACACAATATGTAGTCTTCCATCCCTGGGGATATGCATTGATTTTTTTTTACTATCTCAAAGGAAAGGAATGATGCAGCTGTGTGTTACTCAGGACCCCTACAAGTGCTGAGCAATTTATTGAAGAAAATGATAATATGATGAGTTAATTGAACATCATGGTGCTAATCTTTTATTATAGTATTTTTCTGGCCAAGTATTCACTAAATAGTGATCAAGAAAAACATGCCAATAAGAAACAATTAGCACTTTGCTAATTATGGCAATTTCAACTATATCTAAACTAACAAGAAGGAAAAGTCTTCCATATGTATCATTTTAACAAGGATTTCACTTCCTCCGGCTAAAGTATGTCCTGGTCTTATCCATATCATCTGAGAAATTAGGGTGAGCAAATAAGGCAATTACCCAGTGACCTTCGCCTCTCCTCTTGTCATGGGATCAAAGTAAAGTAAGATTTATGTTATTTTCTGGGGAGCAGATGGGACACTGTTACTTATTAGGAGGCACAAAGGTGGATATTTTTTTTATCTTGCATAGCATAAAGGTTGCTTTTTTTGTTTTTTTGGGCAAAAAGAGGTTATTATTATTATTATTATTATTATTATTATAATATCCACCCTTCTCTACACGAATACAGTTACAACAAACACTTTTGTACCACCATGCAAAAAATGCCCACCTTTTTATTTTCAAGGGGGCACAAATACGGAGTTATTACACTCCAACGGGTTTTTAGAACTTTGCAGGAAGCACAAATCTTCCAATTTTAATTGATCTGTGACCATTGCTGTTGTGTTGGGTCTGAAAGAGGGCATTATTGCTATGTAGGTACAGAAATGGGCACCAGTGCTGTTTGTGGGCATTGAGATCACAATTTATTACTGTGTGGGATACAAAAGATGAAAATAGCTTCTTCACGGACTAAGAGAGTAGGGCTTCTAGTGCCACCTGTTGGAAGTACAATGTGGTTGAAAGTTTGTGCTCCTTTCAGAATATTCCCTATTGCTGCATATATTTGACCTAAAACTACATTAGGTTTTCAAGTCCTAAAAGTGAATAAAGAGAACCAAATAAAAAAATGAGTCAAAAATATTAAACATTGTCATTTTTTAAATGAGGAAAATGATCCAATATCAATTGTCTATGAGTAAAAAGAGTATGTGAACCTTTGCTTTCAGTATTTTCCGATGTGATCCCCTTGTGCAGCAATATCTGCATCTAAATGGCTACAGTAATTGTAGATTAGTTCTGCATGGTTTGGGGGAATTTTAGCCCATTCTTCCCTACAAACAGCTTCAGGTCTGTAATGTTAGTAGTTCTGCAAGGCTTGGGGGAATTTTAGCCCATTCTTCCCTAGAAAAATCTTCATGTCTGTAATGCTAGTAGTTCTGCAAGGCTTGGGGGAATTTTAGCCCATTCTTCCCTAGAAAAATCTTCATGTCTGTAATGCTAGTAGTTCTGCATGGCTTGGGGGAATTTTAGCCCATTCTTCCCTACAAACAGCTTCAGGTCTATGATGTTAGTGGGTTTTCTCCCATGATCTGCTCACTATACGTCTGTCTACAAGATTTTTAGATATCATTAAGGTCAGATCTTGGATTTAGCCTTTACAAAACTTTGATTTTAATATTCTTTAACCCCATAAAAATGAGCACTATACATGTATGGCGTTTGATGGCATTCAACCTGCATCTATTAACCTGGTAAATGCCTCTGTCATTTCAACACACAGAGCCTGGTGGGTGTTCTGTTCTAACTGCCCATCGCCCCCCCCCCCCCCCACAACGCAATCCTATCATGACTCTCACGCTGCGATTCTTTCCTGAAGGTGCTCCTATGAATGCCAGCTTATGATTTTTAGCTATACTTTATTTTCGTACATGTGATCAGACAATTGCAGGTTAAAGCCTCCTAAGGAAATTAACAACTAAAGTAAAAAGTTGTTTTTTTAGACACCGTATTAAAAAAATTGAATCGTCTCTCTCTTCCCATATTAAAAATAAAGATAAAAAAATACACATATGTGGTATGGTTGGGTCCATAAATGTCTGATCTATCAAGATAGAAACTGAATAAACCAAACTGGTAAAAAGCTGTAAGGTGAAAAAAAATTGTTTGCTATAACTGCGTAAAATCTATACAATAAGAAGCGATTAAAGCGTTGCATTAACCCCAAAATGGTATGATACCAAAGATGTAAGGTCACACTGTAATATACAATCCCTAGACAGCAACACTGACCATTTTGCAGTACATTGCACAGTAAATAAATGTTATCATTAAAAAGTACAACTCCTCCTGCAAAAATTTTTATGGCTAAGTCGGCAGAGCATTAAAAAATGATGGCTCCTGGAAAGAGGGGAAGAAAAAACAAAAGCACAAATATGAAAAATTGCCCGGTTCTTAAGGGGCATTAAACATTCTTTTGTAGAACGGCCTGTGTGCTTTGGGTTGTTGTCTTGGCGTATGAATCAAATTCACTTGAGATTGAGCTTTTGGACAGATGTCTTGATATGTTCCTTTACAATTTTCTGATTCAGAATTCATTGTTCTATCAATTATAGCAAGCCATCCTGGTTCAGATTCTGCAAAGCAGGTACAAACCATGATACTATCACCACTGTGCTTCATAGATGGTATGAGAATCAATGCCTTTGAAATGTGGTGCTGGATAAGGATGTTATCAATAGTATAGATGGCAAGAAGAACAAAAATCAATTTTGGAAAAATCAAGTGAGACATGTCACTAGAAGCAAGGATCACCAAACTACAACTGGCATGCTATGAACACATCAAACCAAGAGAGCAATCACTGGAGGAAGACCAGCAACTCGATGGCTTGATACTACCAAAATAACAGTGAAGAAGACTTTGGTGGACCTATCTAGGCTTGCACAAGACTTCCTACACAGTGTTCACCCATCAAGTTGCCATGGCTTGAGATCCAGCTGAAGGATGTTTTTTAATGCTATTATGCGGTGTTTTTCTTTCCCCAAACATAATATTTGTCAGAATATTAGTGTAATTTTTGCACAAATATTATTGCAATAGCCTTCTGGATTGTACAGGTGATCTTTAGCAAGCAGCAGATGAACATCAGTGTTATATTTGGAAAGCAGTGGTTTTCCTCCTCGTATCTTGCCATGCACATTATTGTTATTCAGTGTCCTCCTTATTGAAGAGTCATTAATATTATTGAAAGCTAATATGAGCAAGGCCTTTAGTTGCTTAAAGGTTACCTTAGGTTCCTTTGTGACCCCATGAACTATTGTATGTCTTACTCTTATAGTAATCTGTCTTGGTTGATCATTGTTATGGAGGGACATAATGGTCTTCTACTGTATTTCCTTCATTTGTACACAATCTGCCTGACAGTGCATTGGTGGACTGGAAACTATTCAAAGTTGCTTTGGAACTGATCCAGTCTGATGAGCATCAACTACTTTTTTTTCTGAGGTCCTCAAAAATCTCCTTTGTTCATGACATGATACACTACGACAAACTTGTGTTGTAAAGATCCGAGTTTAATATATTTCCACTCCATTGTAAATATACCTGACACTGATCCCAAAAATGGGATAATTTTTGTACTGCTTTTTAAAACCCTATTGCTTTTTCATTTCCAAAGAGCACCATTGCTGCTCTTAAAAAAGCGATGATTTTTAGAAGGCTTATTAAAATGCTATTACTTCATTTTCCATATAACAAAACTATTGTAACTCCCTAAAAGAGATCAGACTTGTATCAACGCTTCTCAAAAAGCCATGGCTTTTTCCATGTACACCGCCTGTGTGTAAACTCCATAACTGCAAGCATCTGTCTCCCAAAAGTGTTAATTTTTAGATAATTTTTACATTTCATAAAGCATAAAGTCTTTCACTGTAGCGTGTTATTAAACAGGAACAGGCTGTTGCCTTCATATGGAAATGGGAAACATTTGTTTAAGCTGGCACATTTGAATTTCAAAAAGTTTGCTCATCTCTATTAAATTTTTATTTTTATTCATCTACTTATGATACCATATAAACTAAATTCCTTACTTGCCTTGTGTCTTTTTGAAATAGAATCTGAAGATTACAATGCATTTATGGGTTCTCTAAAAGCAAACTTTGCACCAGAGTATGAAATAAGTGCAAATATGTACATTGCGTGGAGCATCATCTTTATCCATTTATGTCTACAGCTAATCCGACAAAGAACCTTTAGACACTTGTAATATCGTTAAACAGTTTTCAATGTGAACAGAAGAGACCTAGTTAAATATTAAACCTTCCACCTCAGACGGGCAATGAAACCAGTAATGTAGCACATTTTAGTCTGGAGCACATTTTGTTTACAAGCACGTAACATAGTATTGGTGAAATAATAAGAGATAAGTCCTATAAATTCAACCAGGAATCCAAACCATAAAAAATGGCTCCATTATTCCTCCTTCACCATACTTAATAGCTTGCACTATACATGCAGAAAACAGTTTTCAGGCATGGGCCAAACCAAGGCTCATTCAGTAGATGTGCCAGATGATGAATCATGATTTATCATTCCAATGAATTCATTTTCACCATGCAAGAGTCCAAAGGAATCGTCTTCTCACCAGTCCAGCTGACATTTGGCATTATGCGTGTTGATCCAAGACTTGTGTGCTGCTGCTTCGCTATGGAAATCTGAATCTGTGAAGCTCCCCATGAACAGTTCTTGTGTTGATATTGTCTCCATAACTTGGCACAGTTATTGTGTGACCCACAATGACTTGTCCCTTTGTATTTATTTCCCAAGACATCTATATTTACAACCATGCTAGCGCAATAGTTGACTTTTCAGCTCTAGAAGGACACATAGTTAGTAAATGCATTGTATATAGGCCAGGCTAATGTAAATTCTAATTTCTTCCTCTTTCCCTGGTTTTGACCCATTATGACAAATTAAAAAAAAAGAAATAAGTATGAAGTTTAGTGACTCATTTGACGACCTTGGACTTCAAGTCAACAATTTTTATTGACTCATTAGCTGCATTTTCTATTTCACTTTTACATTAATCATTCAAATTGGAGTCTCTATGTCTGTGACTGTCTTACCCAAGTTACTATATTGATATGGTGTCATTTTACAATTCATAATTAAGAAAACAAATTGAATGAGGTCAATGGTTGAAAGGATTTTCTCAGAATTCCATTCATTTATATAGGATATAGATCATTCTGTCAGTTATATAGAATGTTCCTTCAGAACCATTTAAGAGAATGATATAGTGGTGGAGTATGGGAACCACCACTCAATTCATGCCTTGGATTCTTGCCTTTCTCAAGATCGATGGGTCACCTCATTGATACATGTATCATCTAATATATGGATAGGTGATAAATTTGTATAGTAAGAAAATCCTGAATAAAAACATTGCCTACTGAATACCTAAATAAAATTGAGAATAGCCAAACATTTCAAGTCAACCAGTTAAGTACATTTTTCATGAGGGATTTATTGTCTTTTTTTCTTGATATGGTGACCTTTTCCATCATTCTCCATATCATATCCATTTATTATTGTATGTGTATATAAGTATTGTTCAATAAATATTACTATTATTTCTAAATTTATCCCCTTGAGTTTTTGGTTCTCTATTAGTGATGAGCGAGTGTACTCGTTGCTCTGGTTTTCCCGAGCACGCTCGGGTGGTCTCCGAGTATTCGTAAGTGCATGATTTACAGCTGCTAGCTCTCAAGCCAAGGGTTATTTTAATTAAATTTGCAAAAATGTCTACATTTCTGGGGGGTTTCTCAAGTCAAGGCTTGAGAAAGGCTCAGTCAGAGCCGAAACGTTGCATGGAGATGTGGGCTTAATAAATACCTGCATATTGTCTCAAAGAAAATGGAATGCTGCCTGCTTTTTTGAATTATATGGGTAGATATATAGATATAATTTTGATAAGCTGAACTCAGTTTTAGAATTTAATTTACATTTAAGGGTTCATATATAGGAATGGTTAAGCAGTCTGGATTATGTACATTGCTATGGGAGGATTTTGAACTACGGTGGTGGTGCACAAGGTTTATTGACTCCATAAAATATTCTCTCTGTTCTGATGACATAAAGTCGTTCATTGCCTTGCTGATGTAACCGTAGGCCATGGCAGAATTTTCAAGGATGTCCTGAGTTATCCTCTTATCAGTCATCACAGAGCAAATATTAACTGTTCTCTGAACCATCTTTTGTGTAACTTCCAATTCACGGTAGAGGGGAGAGTTGCAAGACTCGCTATGGACTCCAATGCTACGTGTTTGCAGAAAGATTTATAGTATGCCTAACAGGACATTACGCAAAGTGACTGATTACTAGCAGATAGTAAAAAAAAACTGTGTTCACAATGTTTAATATCTGGAAAAAAAAGAATAAAATTAACAAGGACAAATCCCACAACAAATATGATTTATTAAAACTAGAAAGAGGGAAATTTGGATCATTTACCCATAGCAACCAATCAGGTTATGACTTATTTAAAAACTGTCCTCTGAAAAGTGAGAACTGAATTCAGATTGGTTGTTATGGTTAACATTATTTTTCCTTACATCAGCCTTGATGAATATCCTCCTTAGTGTATATCTGCATATTATTAACTAATTATTTAAAATTAAAAATCAAGTTGTTTTTTAAAAAATACATAGCATTATACAATTATACAGAAATACTATTATAACATGCATCCACAGGTTGCCTCATGTCATCTGTCAACGTATAGGCGAGAATATTCTAGAATGTTTCTACAAGAGATTAAAAATAGTCATGATAATAAAATACACTTCCTAACATATTTAAGCTATCCAATACTGTATCATCCTAAATCAGTCTACTAGGCAACCGACAAAAAAAAACAAATAGATGTCAATCTTTTTGAAGGACATCATGACAAGTTTGTAAAATAGAATTTTTGGGAAGGGCTACAGTACCTTTAACATTCCTACACTAGGTGGAACTTAGTTTGCCTGAAAAGTCTATGTCTAAAATGGTTAACAACCGGCCAGACTGCATAGTACTCAGTTCTTAAATTTTCACTTGCTATGGAGCAGAGCTTGTTTAGACGAGGAAGCATCTAAGGTTTATGAAATAGATAACAAAGCCAAAATCATGATTTACTTCCTCTTGAAAAGGCCATAAAATGTCAAAGTGCTGTAAAGTTGGAAGGTAACATCAGGTGATTTATATAATTAATATAAAAAGAAACTAGCAAACCATAAAACTCAACTCTGGAGCCAAAGGTTAACAGACTGAAAACAACTACATATGATGTCTCCAAGGACAATTAGTGAGAATGATAACTTGAAATCTGCATGAAATCAACTGTTTGTCAAAATAAAAGTAATGGTTCAAAATCACGTCACACACGAAATTTAGAAAATACTTCATGCAAAACAAAAAATGTAGACACAGTAAGTGGATCGGAGAAGATCATAAAGGTACCTTCACACTAAGCGACGCTGCAGCGATACAGACAACGATGCCGATCGCTGCAGCGTCGCTGTTTGGTCACTGGAGAGCTGTCACACAGACCGCTCTCCAGCGACCAACGATGCCGAGGTCCCCGGGTAACCAGGGTAAACATCGGGTTGCTAAGCGCAGGGCCGCGCTTAGTAACCCGATGTTTACCCTGGTTACCAGTGTAAAATGTAAAAAAACAAACAGTACATACTCACCTTCGCGTCCCCCGGCGTCCGCTTCCTGCACTGACTGTGAGTGCCGGCCCTAACAGCAGAGCGGTGACGTCACCGCTGTGCTTTCACTTTACGGCCGGCGCTCAGTCAGTGCAGGAAGCGGATGCCAGGGGACGCGAAGGTGAGTATGTACTGTTTGTTTTTTTACATTTTACACTGGTAACCAGGGTAAACATCGGGTTACTAAGCGCGGCCCTGCGCTTAGTAACCCGATATTTACCCTGGTTACCATTGTAAAACATCGCTGGTATCGTTGCTTTTGCTGTCAAACACAACGATACATGGCGATCTGACGACCAAATAAAGTTCTGAACTTTAATCAACGACCAGCGATATCACAGCAGGATCCTGATCGCTGCTGCGTGTCAAACACAACGATATCGCTAGCCAGGACGCTGCAACGTCACGGATCGCTATCGTTATCGTTTAGTGTGAAGGTACCTTAACGAGTAGAGAAGATCTTGGCACCTTGGACAAGACTATCGGCATCTGATGAAACTCAGCCTTTCATTTTTAAGAGACAAAGCAGACTTTATCAGCAGCTTGTTCCTTCTTCTTTGTTTGCTAAAAGTGCATGTAAGTGTCAATGACATACACACAAGTTTTGTGTGAAACTCCCTATTACAGACCTGCAAGTACTTCATGTGATGTCATATGGGTGCAACCTTGCTTTTTAAGAATAACTGCTGTATTGCAGCATGAAATAAATCTAATAAAGGCTGTAATAGAGTATGAGCCATATCATGTTATCTACAGTGTGGGCCATTTATATGGATACACCTAAATAAAATGGAAATGATTGGTGATATCAACTTCCTGTTTGTGGCATATTTGTATATGGGAGGGGAGAAACTGTTCAAGATGGGTGGTGACCATTTTATTTAGGTGTATCCATATAAATGGCCCACCCTGTACATCAGTGTTCATGAGGTCTAAAGCCCCACAAACACATTAGACCAAAGTTGTACATAATGGTCAATTTTGCAAAAATCATTTGTTCGTCGTTGGGTTTTTAGATGTCCAACAATCGAGCACCGATCGACTTTTCAACGACTAACGTTCATAGTGATCCAAAAAATGTATCAAGCATGATTGATATTTTCATAAGAACATCATCAATGACAAAATGTAAAATGTGCTGATTGTTTGAAAAACAAAAGATCTCTTCATTTCAGTTTTGACTCACAACCAACCCATTATCAAACTTTTTTGAAAAATGTAAGACTTCATCTGAATGTCTGTGGTTAGGTAGTGCAAATGAATAATCGTACGAATGAAGAGCGATCTTTCATCATTCAATTTTCATCTTATGAGTATGGGGCCGAACAATGCAAAGCCTATGAAAAGTCAATACTCTGTTCAGGGGGCAGTGGCCATAGGTAAGATAACTAATACTAGCTTAGACTGGCCCTACTCAATCTATTGCCCCCAGTTACCTTAGACAGAAGTTTTTTTTTAGTTTTTTTAAATATGCATTGTTTGGACATCTCATTATAAAAAACATTTGCTGTGCTGCACTCAGGATACTGAAATGTAGCATACATGGATAGAAACCCTATTTTTGCTACCATACTGTATTATGTATAGCTCTAGGATGTGTTATACTTCCAATAAGCATGCTTTACTCCAAACTTATAGACATTTGAAGGAATCTCCCAAATCTACATGACACAGTGCTTCAATGAGAGAAAATCTGAGTCATGCACCACGTCAGGCTCTACAGTGAATATTCTGTGCGTGGAGTGCTCCTTTATATAAATAGGCCATAAAACACCAGCCTAAATGTATGTACAGTGGGTACGGAAAGCATTTATACCCCTTTAAATTTTTCACTCTGTTTCAGTGCAGCCATTTGGTAAATTCAAAAAAGTTATTTTTTTTTCTCATTAATGTACACTCTGAATCCCATCTTGACTGAAAAAAAAACAAATGTAGTAAATTTTGCAAATTTATTAAAAAAGAAAAACTGAAATATCACATGGTCATAAGTATTCAGACCCTTTGCTCAGTATTGAGTAGAAGCACCTTTTGAGAGAGTACAGTCATGAGTCTTCTTTGGAATGATGCAACACGTTTTTCACACCTGGATTTGGGGATCCTCTGCCATTCTTCCTTGCAGATCCTCTCCAGTTCTGTCAAGTGGGATGGTGAATGTTGGTGGACAGCCATTTTCAGGTCTCTCCAGAGATGCTCAATTGGGTTTACGTCAGGGCTCTGGCTGAGTCAGTCAAGAAGGGTCACAGAGTTGTTCTGAAGCCACTCCTTTGTTATTTTAGCTCTGTGCTTAGGGTCATTGTCTTGTAGGAAGTTGAACCTTTGGGCAAGTATGAGGTCCGGAGCACTCTGGAAGAGGTTTTCATCCAGAATATCTCTGTACGTAGCCGCATTCATGTTTCCTTCAATGACAACCAGTTGTCCTGTCCTTGCAGCTGAAAAACACCACCATAGCATGATGCTGCCACCACCATGTTTCACTATTGGGATTGTATTGGGCAGGTGATGAGCAGTGCCTGGTTTTCTCCACACATACCGCTTAGAATTATCACCAAAAATGTCTATCTTTGTCTCATCAGATCAGAGAATCTTATTTCTCATAGTCTGGGAGCTTTCATATGTCTTGCACTGAGGAGAGGCTTCCATCGGGCCACTCTGCCATAAAGGCCCGACTGGTGGACAGCTGCAGTGATAGTTGACTTTTGAAACTTTCTCCCATCTCCCTACTGCATCTCTGGAGCTCAGACACAGTGCTTGGGGTTCTTCTTTACCTCTCTCACCAAGGCTCATCTCCCATGATTGCTCAGTTTGGCTGGACGGCCAGGTCTAGGAAGACTTCTGGTAGTCCCAAACTTCTTCCATTTATGGATTATGGAGACCACTGTGCTCTTAGGAACCTTGAATACTGCAGAAATTCTGTTGTAACCTTGGTCAGATCTGTGCCTTGCCACAATTCTGTCTCTGAGCTACTTGGTCAGTTCCTTTAACCTCATGATTCTCATTTGGTCTGACATGCACTGTGAGCTGTGAGGTCTTATATAGACAGGTGTGTGATTTTTCAAATCAAGTCCTATCAGTTTAATTAAACACAGCTGGACTCCAATGAAGGAGTAGAACCATATCAAGGAGGATCACAAGGAAATGGACAGCATGTGACTTAAATATGAGTGTCTGAGCAAAGGGTCTGAATACTTATGACCATGTGACATTTCAGGGTTATTTTAATTAAATTTGCAAAAATGTCTACATTTCTGGGGGGTTTTTTCAATCAAGATGGGGTGCAGAGTGTACACTAATGTGAAAAAATATATTTTTTAAAATTTACTAAATGGCTACAATGAAACAAAGAATGAAAAATTTAAAGGGGTCTGAATACTTTCCGTACCCACTGTATCTCTTTAAATCATATCCAAGTAAACCCCAGCAGATAGGCCATATGCACTGTACTGCCGAGATACTGCCAAGAAATGTAATATAAGACACAGCAATGCATTCCTTTTGTCTGTAACAGCTTGCTCTATAAATACAGCACATTTTTATTGGCTATAACGCAAGTATCAAACTGTGCAATAATCATTTTGATTATGTGTTTATCTTCTTTAACACATGTATTTAAGATGTCTTGTTATTCCATATTGTTCTCAGCACTGATCTGAAGCCTTTACTACCATACCCGAAAACCAAAGTTTAAATGTGAGTCACTAAATATATGACGGGCAAATGGGCCCTATATAAGGTTTCAGAAAATAGAAGATAATAATAATAATAATGTAAAATTCTATTTGGAAGAATTGCCCCCAAAATAATTATAACCAAAATGTAAACTACAGAAGCTAATAATAATAATAATAATAATAATTATTGTTATTATTATTATTATTATTATTATTATTATTATTTCCTGTTTTCTAAAATGTTATATGGGACTTTTTATTTTAATTAAAATGAAAATGTAGACCACATACATTAACAATAACTTTTATTATTATTATTATTATTATTATTATTATTAACTTCTGTGGTTTACATTTTAGTTATATATATTCTGAAGAGTGATACTTCAACATACAATTTTACATATTATACATAGCATAATGCATTTTGAGTTGTTACACAAAAAAATTCATAACTAACATTGAAATAAACACATAAGTGAAATGAAAGACAACTTATGCAATTTGCATTGTATTGAAATTGGAGCTTACACAATGTAGAACAATGAGAATATATCACCCTCTAATTATATAATGAAACGCATATGAAAAGTGTTGCCTTAAAGCTCCGGTGTAGAACAAATTAACCAACCTCATTGCGCCCATATTGACAGATACATCGTTCCTATTGTCTGTATGTTGCCTATAGGCACATACAGGTTTGGACTGGGTGCCAAGGGTCCACCAGTGATACTGACTTTGGGGGGCCCACTTTTCACCTGCATGCAAATATTACACTTCCCTCGTACATAAATTTGCATATGCTTCTCTATAATAGTAAACAGGGTAGTTTGATTAGTGAGTGATGATATGCTGCTTTTTTCTATACTGTACAGAGTAAATCAAGTGAAATATGCCAAGTACTGCCCATACAGTGCGGTTGGCGGCCCATATCTGCAGAAGGGCCCACCAGGGGATATCCCTGTTCCCCTGTGGGCCAGTCCAAGCCTGGGCACATATGCAGAACTATAACTAATGTTGGAGCGGGGTTCTGTGGGCCCATCTGAAGAATTCATTCACATACTGTATATAGATATAACTTACATTATACACATATACCTTAATAAATGTTATAATCTTTTCCCGATAATCAATAAAGTCAAATTAATTTGAGAACTCTGTCATAGACCCTGGAAAAAAAGTGACTGGCTCCAAAGCTTCAAGTGGGAAGGTCTTGAGCTGAAGCTTTGTATCCCCCCTGTTATCAGGGGAACAGTATTGTACCTGAAAGGTCAGCTAGACCTTGACTCTAGCAACTTTTTATTTTATAGTAGACATTATTGTTTCTGTTATTCTCACAAAAGCTACATCAAAGTTTCACAAGGGAGGAGGTATAATCCTGCTATAAGTAACAATAACTATAAATGATCTTCATATGAAGATATAAAATATATTTTTTGGTCCAATAATCTACATTGACTAAACAGAAATGCTCATGAACTTTGGGATATCGCATTCTCAAATAATTCTGTATTATACATGTCAATCAAATATTCACACTGAGCGATTTAATCTTAAAGAGAAGAGACAATGAACATGTTAAATACATACAAGATTATGTCTGAGTAGATTGATGCCATTAAATTGTTAAATGTGATCGTAGGCAGAGCTTTACAATTGCCAGCGGCACCTGCAGTCCGGTCATATCTGTTTTTTTGTCACGCAATCACTATGTCACTCATCTAATATGAAGGGCAGCTTGAAATACACAATATTCATGACAGATTTCTGCCCCCAAGAGTAATATGACACAATAACTAGCTCTTCTACTTGGTTACTGTGAACTCTTAGTTTTACCCCAACCACCACGGCCAAATCAAGGTTAGTGAAGGCCCCAGGTAAAAAATTGCAGCTGCGGACCCTTTCCCCAATAGCAATGTCATTTACTGTGAGGATACTGTGAATTACACTGGACACAAACATTAGATAAATGTCAGAAGATGAACATAATTTGAGGACCATCGATGTAAATGAGGACAACTTGCCTGTCCTCTGATTTCCTTGTAAGGCTTGTTTTACACTTACCGTTTGGTATGTTAAATTTTACCATGTCATATCCTCAATTTTGCCAGAACATAAGCATCGTAGACATATGTGGCAGCCTTTTATCTTCATCTCCCTCTTATATTAAATATACATTCTCACCAGATTTCATCCAGCATTGCCGGCAGTACCATGGAGCACTGGCCATAATTAATATATATTAATAAAAGCCACATACTTTTCTCTTCTGCCATATTTTACATTTTTGCAATCATGGAAATATACTTTAATATTTTCATTCTCCCATCTCTTGGTCCCTAGATGTGATCTTTAAGGCTGGAAGGTTCTGAATTTGCCTTGACCCCATTTGCCCTCACTATAATCTGATCCTGCTATTTATTACATCACAGAGGGAACCTGTCAGCTTCCCCAAGCCCACCAAACTGCCTCTCTTTATATAGTTCCTAACAAACCCCTTTTTATAATTACAGATTTTTGAATATGCCTAAACCTAATGTTAGAAGTGATCCTGCTATATGCTAATTAGTGAGTGACTAGTCGTGGCGGTGTTGCTTTCCCCAGACTAACCTTCCCACTAATCATGCTATCACGCAAGTGTTATTGACTTTGCAAAATCTCTGCCTTCCTAGCTACATGCATAAGGCTGTGTGTCCATGTTGCAGAACAGAAGCAGAATTTTCTGCTTCAATTATGCATACCTTTGGCAGGAAAAACGCATGCGGATTTAGACGCAGTTTACATGCATTTTTACCACATATTTACCGCGTTTTCCATGCGTTTTTCAAGCGGATTTCTAATGCATGTCTATGGGTGCGGAATTGCCGCGATTCCACAAAATAAAGAACATGCTTTTTTCCGTGATGCATTTCCGCCGCGGAAAAAAATGCAGCATGGGCACAACAATTGCGGAATGCATTAGAAATTATGCTGTTTGTAGTTTTTTTAAGCGTTTCCGCCGCAGAAAATCACGGCAAAAACGCTTAAAAAATGCAACGTGGGCACATAGCCTTAGGGCTGGGTGTATGCTCCCAAGTTTTATCGGTGCACTGCATATTTCTGGGGGGGCAGCAGTGACGTAGGTAGCCAACCGTGAGTTTAACAAAAAGTTGTCAGTAACGGTCCAGAGAGTGTTGTGTCACTGTTGCCTCCCTGGGCATGCACAGTGCACCAATGAAGCTGGGGGATACACCTGGCCTCAATACACATTGCCAAGGAGTCAGAGATAACATTATTAGTGGAAAGATTAGTCTGGATACAAGAATGGCCCCTTAATTAGTCACTTACTCATTAGGGTATCACAGGCCAAGTTATAAAATTGATTTTATACATGTTAAGAAAATAATTAAATGGATCAATAAAGACATGATGGTGGTTTGGGGGTTCTGGGAATCTGACAGATTCCCTTTAAGGCTATATTCACACATCTGTATGACACATCTGTATGGTTCTGTTTTTTTCTCGGCCAGCACACTGAACCATAGACTTTCATTAATCCATACACACATTATTTTTTAACAACTGATCCGTGACTCCAGTCCATGAGACCCAGACCATGTCCTGTTATCATCCATTATGTGGCTCAGGCTCAGTCTCTGAAGTCTATGGGGACCTGGTTAAGGCTACATTCACACACGGCAGTATTTTGGTCAGAATTTCACATCAGTATTTGTTCGGGAAAAATGCAAAAGTGGTGACGTGTTTCTATTATACTATTTCTTTGATTGTTCCTCTCCTGCTTTTAAAGTACAAATACTGATGTGAAATACTGACCGAAATATAGCTGTGTGAACGTGACCTAAAACAGATAAAGACACTGAAGACATAGTGTGTATTTCAGAGATCTGAGTTTCAGCCATTTTTTCCTGATCCATTTCTGAGAGTCCATGCATAAAAATAAAGTTCAGACAGTTTGCCTGCTTCAATTTTTTAAACAAAAGAGAAAGAAATGCAACACGGAGGCAAAATGGATGACACCTGGGCAAAAAAATGAGGTGTTTTACCCAGATGTAAAAATAGACATGGATGTGTAAATGTAGTATAAAGAGAACCTGTCTTCAAAAAATGGTATTTACTGGATGTCGCCTCCAGTCACCAGGGGCTGTAAAAGGTCACCCCTCACTACACAATGAAGGCGTTGTAATAGCACCCACTAGCCCTTAACTGACATCCTGCTCCGCAGCCAATGTGCCGAGAAAGATGTCCGGCACGGATCAGTGGTCCTCCACTGTAAAGTGAGTGGTGACTGCTCACCGCCCTAGATGTAGCCCACTTGACTAGAAGTTGGTATTTATTTACCTACAAATTAGCACTATGACAGCAGGTAAACACCAGTTTTTTTATGACAGCTTTCCCTTAACAGGACACAAATATAGTTAATTCAGAACAGTATGAAGCCGTAATTGCTAGTCATCTATGTCAGGAAAGAGAATATTAGGTCCACTCAGATAACTTTATGTGCGACTTAATGATACCACTAATATTTAGCTAAGGAGTAGTTCTGACTAGATGACTATGACAGTATGCAAACCTTAGCACACCCTGTTCAGTAAGAGACATTGGTTTTCTTATCAACTGATCAACCTAAATACAATTGTGACACAGATAAAACCCACAGGTTGAACTCACAGCCATGGAGTATGTACAGGCCGTATCCCAGAGTTCCGACACAAATTTACCTCAGTCCAAAGCCTCTCACCTAGTCAAATCAGTTCTCATACTTTGCACTGACGAGAGGCAACAGCCCCGAAACACCGTGTTTGCAAATTGAGATTCTGATTTGGCTTTTGTCCTAAATCACACTTCAAGGCTCTTAAAGGGTCAATAGTGACTTGTAGGATTGCTGCTCCCAACTGGTGGTTCTATAGAGTTCAAGTCCTCTTCCTCTCTGAAGAGGCAATTTGCATAGAAAGGTATATATTGATTACATTTCAGCCCGCGGCGTTTACAGATTTGCCTATATTATTATTTTCTTTGATAAGCCATTATAATGGAACAAAAAGGATGTCCAATAAGTTCTGAAATATTTGATTACACATATTATTATTATTATTATTATTATTATGTCCCTTATTAAAAAAACATGGTTAAAAATTATCATCTATGGCGATTGGAGTAAAAATCTAATAAACATTAATAGGCCTTTACATAGGACTGATTTAGGGTAATTAGGCGTTTCCCTAACGCTGTGTGTTCCTCACATCTATTCTCTTTTTTTTTTCCACTTCACTATAATTACATTGTAATAATAACAATTCAATGTAGGCTGCAGAAATTGTCATGCATGTCACTGAGGAAAGTCTATTTGAATAGATGGGGGCTTTTACATCTTATTCAACGCTTGCCATCGTTGTTATTGGCCATTTTCGATACTGAAGAACATCAAGAATATTCACACCAACTTTTAGTAGAACATACAGAGGCATATCCGTAATATGGCAGTGACTTTCCAATGGATTTGAAGTTTAAGCTAAAGATTCACAATTTTTCTTATCAACACTGTCTTTTCCTGCATAAAAATCTGCTGCAAATAGTTAACGTGTGTATATACCCCTAAGGATACTGATATGCTGCAGATTTGAAAAAAAAATGCTTTGATGGTTCAATTCCGCAGAGAAAAAACAAGCAGCATGTGCATGTGCATGACCTTTCAGAAATCTCATTCACTTTGCTGGTACAGCGGTTTTTACTTTTGAAAAAATGAATGAAGAAAACGCGGCAAAAACACAGCGTGTGAACAAGGTTGAAATTTACTATCAATAGTGAAAATATTGTACATATACAGTATCTTCCACACTATACAAGTATGCTGCTGATCCATCATTTCATTCAAATTTTCACAGGAATGCACTTTCCCAGGAAGAAATGTTAAAAAAATTTTTTTTAACGGAACCGTGTATAAGGTGTACAGATCACTATGAGCTTGGGAACTGTTTAATTTTAGGGACTTTTCCAAGATATCAAAATTCCAGGAAGAAATCCTTACAGCCTTGGGTTGACCTTTGGATAGTTGTCACTTGTACAATCACTTTTTGCCTAGATATCATTTTACAGGAAAAAAACACAGATGCAGTAGAGTTGATTTGATTGTACTAGAAATCAATCATTGACATTTTTGATGAAGTTGTACAGGCTAACCAATCTGAATAGGTAAAATTTCAATGTCAAGAAGCAGAAAAGCAGAGCAGTAACTGGAGTCTCTTATGAGACTTGAGATGGAGTTTAGGCTATACCAGATCCCAATCCTAGGTAAGAGGTCAGTGATGTAACTTGAACGTTGTAGGCCCCAGTGCAAAATCTTGACTAGGACCCCAAATTTTGCATGTCTTTGATAGAAAAGGTCTTTTCACATAGGTCAAAGGTCCATCCAGGCTTCAGGGCCTAGGGGCAATTTCACCAATTAGGCTTCTTTTACACTTGCCGTGTTTTTTCAGCCCCAATAGATTTCTATGGGGCTGCAAAAACGGGCAGCAAAAATTCGTCGGAGTGCCATATGCCGTATGGCAGTGAGGGCCGTATTTACGGCCGTGAAAAAATATCGAGCCTGCTCAATATTTTTCACGGCTTACGGACACGGCTCCAATTGAAAATTAATGGGGCCATAAAAAAAACTGGAAGCTTGTTTTTGCAGTGCACCGTGAAGACAGTATTTGCGGAACGCCATTTTTCCTTACTATTCGAAACCAGAAAAATGGCGATCCGCAAGATTTTTGCAGCCAGTTTTTGCAGCAGACCGTGAAAATTATGGCAATATGACCCGCAAAAAAGGCCCACAAAAACGGGCCGCAAAGAAGAAGCCTTATAGTTACGCCCCTGAGTATAGGTCAGCCCCTTGTTATTCAGATTAGGGTTTACATAGAACTTACTACCTACAATAAGGCCCCCTCATAAATAGAATTGTACAGAAATAACTTGATCACTTTTAATAATACATATATGACAAATTAAAAAATAAATAGAGACATTTTAAATTCGTAAAGTGAAAAATTATGGACATCACAATTATACAGGACATTTAACATATGCAATGAAACCTTTCCACAGGGACAGCTGTCAAACAGCATATAGATATATTAAAGTGAGTGTAATCCTAGTGCGCACATTGTATCTACAAATAGATGTGTATGGCTTTTATAATAACTTAATTAGCGAGTCTACAGTTCAAATACAGTAGAAAGGATCTTATAAATGTACATATGAAAAATACCATCATTAGATATCTTGGTGCCTATGATGCAAGATTCTTCAAGAATTCTTAATAAAGTCCACAAGGAAAATAGTTATAAATTATGGTACCTAAAAATTGTTCATCACATGTGACCATCCCATTTAATATAAAATCAAAAGAGACAAATATGTGTTCTCTACATGGATTGTGATTGAACTGCAGAAATGTGAAGCTGGCCTCAGGGTGATTTTTTTTATAAAGCATGAGCCCTAATCTTAGATCAATAATGTCACCATTCCCTTAAGCTTGGAGCTGTAATGTCACTATTCCCCTAAATTTGAAATAATAATGTCACCATTCTGCAAAGCTAGAAGTATTGATGCTACCATGCCGCTAAGCATGGGGTGATGATGTCATAATTGCCCCAAGCTTGGAGTTATTACATCATCATTCTCCTAATCTTGAGGTAATGCTGTTACCGTTCCCTAAGCTTGAAGCAATGATGCCACCATTCACTTGAGCTTGGAGTAATAATGTCATTTTTCCCCAAAGCTTGGAGTAATGATGTCACCATTTCCCTAAGACTGTCATAATCATGTCACATTCTGCTTTGATAATCTATTTTAATGTGAAACACAGAACTTTTTCAGAATTTATCTTAAAAAATGTAACCAGTACAGTCTGTTTTTTAGGTCTGTACTCTGTAAGGATCGGGAAAGCTACATGGCTGTCCTTTAATTAAATCATTAAGCATCATGAAGCTGTGTAGGATGGACCCGTTCATACATTTTCACTACAGACTTGCTCAGTGTCTTTGTCTAGGGTCATATGGAATTCTTAGTCTCTGTCCTCGGCAAGCAGCGGAAGCGGTGAAAGTCTAAATAAACTCAGGATAGTAGATAGGGGGGACAATATTACACATGAAGACTTCCTGAATAGCCGAAACACAAACAGAGAATGGATCTTGCTGCTGTGGCCAACAGGAAACGAACTGGGACTTGTGCTGATTTAGGTGGGTAGCTCCCTCTTGTATTCCAAAATATAAGACTCTTCTATAGCTTAGCCAGGAAAATAAAAGTGAGCTTTCCATTGTGGGGGCATGAAGCCCACACATTTCACACATCATTCCTGCACGGCTCACCAGCTGCTTCGCCATTCCCCAGCTGCAGAGAGATGAATTCCAGGCAATGAGCAGCCAGCACCAGTAAAGGAGCAGAAGGCAGCCAAGGCTCAGTACACAGGGTCATACAACACACTTCTGCACTAGAAAAATTTCATAAAGTTCATGGACTACTGGAGAACTCTACATACTGGCGTCAGGTTAGGATAAAAAAGTGGCATGCACATTTATATTCCCAAACTACAGTATGGTCCTTCCATGTATAGCCCAGTATTAACTAAAATGCTAAAAATGTATAATGTAAAAATAATAAAATATCGTACAATTATTAGCATTTTCAGCAACACAAGTACGCAGCATCCTAAGGGATTGTGCATTATGATATAAAAATGGAAAACACAGTAGTTTGACAGTAAATTGCTTCACCCAACCACTAACAACGAGTGGAGAAAAAGTTTTGGTGTTATCATTCATATTCTCTGGAAAAAAAAAAGCAAAGAAAGCAAAAATTCTGCAGGGGTATGTAAACTTTTGAGCACAACTTTTTCATGCGTAAAAATCTCGGCATTTACATTTGTAGCATCCTATTGTTTCCCTTCACCAGTAACTGATTGTTTCCACTTGGATCTGACAGAAAGTAATAGTATTGTCTTAACGCTCACATATGTGTATCTATCTGCAGCGCGGTTTGTACAGATCAGTCCAGCATTCCCGGAGGAAACCACACGTCTGGTTCCACATTTTTCCCTGCGATCTGGACTGTGGGACACTTTCCTATCCAGCTGTAGTAAATGAACAGGTCATCAATGCTCTGAATACATCATTCAGATATCATTCTCAAGCTTCTGCTTCTTGATGACTCATCACTTGGTGGTTTTCTTACCTCATTGTGCTATTTCAAGCTTTCATATTGTTTTGACACATTAAATAACATTAAAGCCATTGTTTCCCTTGTATCATTAAAAAGTGATCTCATCAATGTCGACAGATGTTTTCAAAACTTTAAGTGAATGGACGTTCACCAGGCCTAAAATGTTTTGCTATGGTTAAAATATGGAGGAGCACCAATCCCTTGTGTGGGAATAAACGGCACAGTGTAACTAAGATACAAAGTTAAACAATATGATCATTGTAATACTGGAAGAAATAGTATATGCTGTAATAAAAATAATTTAGTTTTCCCATAAGTCCAAAATTGCAGTATTTAGTGTATAGTCATAGAAGAAGAGGAAAGAAGAAGATTAATATTTGGCAGTTGACGCTCACAGGCTTTTGGCTGGGGTGGGGTCAGGCTGCCTCATCACAGCAGTTATAGTGTTATTGTGAATGAACTAGCTCTCTTTAACTCCCAAGTATTGGATTTTTGACCACTACCCAATGTTTGTCAACATTCCCAGTTTTGCCAAGATAATCTCCGGAACTATATCTAAAAAAGACATGGTTTACAAGGGCCAATAGCAAATTGGTCATTTTTGGAATGTTCCTGGTGGAGGCTTTAAAATCCTTGAAAATATTTTTGTAGTAACTGAATTCGGACACTTAGCATCAATATGTCACCTTGTAACCAGTTTCTCAAATTTGGATGCTAGTGGCAATAATTGCTTTGTCAAACACCCACCAAAAAAGAGAAATTAACGGTAAGCTTTAAAGTAGCTGTTCAGATTATGGTACACTACAGACTACAGAAATTGTCCTTATTAAATACTAGTTGCCAATATTAAATTAAATATATACAAATTAGAGATGGTGCAAATTTGTTTGTGGAACCCATTCAATTAGCCACAACAGTGGCCGGTGGTCACTATATAGAACTAGGGGGACCACCTCTTCTCTGCCGACATCAACACCTCTTCTTTTGATTAGTCGGTCTGGCATCACATCATCAATGCGCTTTGATACACATCTGGCATTATACAAGGCAAGCTGGTAAAAGAAGAGCTGCAGATGCAGGCACATATGAGGTAGTTCTCCCACTCCCGTGTTGGAGCCACAGACCACTGGCATGGCTGATGGAAAGGGACATATATATGTGTTGCACTTGGAAGATGGCGCTCCCACCTTCCTATCTTTCAGAGGGGAATACATTTGAATACTGATTTGCCAGGACAGGAGCAGCACAGTGATCGTCAACCCTGGCCCCGACGTGCAATGATATGACGAGGTCAGAATGCTGGTGACATCATCACACTCCTGCTGGTGCCAGGCCGCGAGGACACAGTGGGCACCGGTAAGCGCTCCAGGAGGAGCCAAAGAAGAAGTGTGTTTCTTTTTTGTTTGGTGTTGCTTTCCAAGGGACATTATGGAGCAATAGGGCCACTATGGGACAATGGGGAAAATTATGGGACAGGGGGGCACTATGGGGAAATTGGGCCATTATTGGGCAATGAGGAACGTCATGCGGAAATGGTGGATACTATGGGGCAATTTGAGACATTGGGGGCTTGTGAAAGGAGATTTAGTATAATGAACAGTGATGTACAGTACAGACCAAAAGTTTGGACACACCTTCTCATTTAAAGATTTTTCTGTATTTTCATGACTATGAAAATTGTAAATTCACACTGAAAGCATCAAAACTATGAATTAACACATGTGGAATTATAGACTTATAAAAAAGTGTGAAACAACTGAAAATATGTCTTATATTCTATGTTCTTCAAAGTAGCCACCTTTTGCTTTGATGACTGCTTTGCACACTCTTTCCACTTCTTGGCTACACCATTGTTCTGCTGACTCCTATCTCCAAATTAAGGATCCATATAAAAGCAATGAACTTTGAGATATCAACAGTGTGCCCTTGTTCCTACTTGTCCCAAATGCTTTCTAGGAAGCTTTTTGCAGTCATGCCCCATGTGTTTACCCACAGTCCATCAACGCTTGCAGTAATGTCAGTAAACACTACCTGTAGTGCAATTTAGCTTCCTGCCTGAGTTATCCTCTGCATGTGATAAAAAACAAAAGTTGAAAAATGGAAAATAGCCATGTTGGGAAGGGATTAAACACATCATGGAAATTAAAATGTCTAGATAATAGCTTACTGCAGTTAAATAACAATATTTGCCATAGCCACCTCCACATAGCAATGTTAAAAGCTTTTTCATTGCCGATTGTGACCAGAGCAGACATCACTACCTCTCCTGCTCGCCACATCACATCTAGGGCCATTGAGATTTGAATTTCCTCCAGATTATTAGGTACAAACTTGCAGAATGTCCTAGGGATGCACTCCGCTTGATATGAAAGCAATAGTCATAGGCCTGCTGTATGATTTAAACATGATGGGCAGAAACTTTGCAGATATTACATATACATAACACATAATTCCCTTATGCCAAAAATAAGACGATAAAGATTTTTTAAAACATCCTCGGAGATAGATGTGTAAACATTTCCAAGAATAAGTAGACTGGAAATAGAAAAATAAATGAATAATGTCAGCACTCAATGTGGCATCAATATGTAATAATAATATTCAGAAGGTGTAAAAACAGTAGACTTGCTGAAATGATTTGTTCGGATGACTATCTGAATTATTGAGGTGTACATTTCCTTTTAAAGGTAAAGTGTTTGTAGGTGAATGAGCAGGGGCACATAACTGGAAGTAGATTGGGACATGAAAAACAAGCAGTGTGTTAGATGAAGTCACTTATTATGGTAAAAATTCGGATTCTCTTATCTCCAAAAATCCCCAAATTTGTCCCAATAATTTTTGATGGGCCTACATTGTACCCCTGTGTGCCTCTGCTGTTGCAGCATATGGAGATGCAAAAAAAGATATGGAATCCATAAGAACAAAAAATGTGGTGTATGTCACACACCAAATTATGCACAAATTATCCTCTAAAGGCATTGCTTCCATGGTAGAATGTGGTGTTTTACAGAGGGATACATACACATAAGATGAAAATCATCAGGACCCAACAATTTAGGCAGAACATGCCAATCATCTGATGTGTATGTGGGCCTCCTGATTCTTCTCTGGACAGATGATGACTGGCGAAAGAAGGATTAAACAGTTGGAATTTCAAGGACCGATCCTTTTGTTTTCACTGGAGACAAGCTGCCACCAGAGGTGACTGGCATGGACTTTCTCCTCCCTCCACATTGACAACACATGAGCTTATTATAGCCAACCCAAGCACTCGTGTGTAAGGAGGTAGCTGTTTGCTGAACAAACATTTGACTGACAGCTATCTTGCATATGGCCAGCTTTATGGAATGGAACAAGGTCTGAAGAGGTGGTTTCACACTACTGGTTCCTGACCCAAACTTCCCTGATGTTCAGGATTAATGTTTTACATTTCCTCACAAAATTTCTTGTACAATTATTTATACAAAAAAGTGATTTTTGCTTCCTCTGCTCCAAAGGCCCCCAAGGGAATGGCCTATCCTGCATCCTACATCCCCTGTAGGAGGTTTGTGAGCTATTGAACAGGCTTTGTAAATGGTGCTGTACCATGAGAATGGATCTAGTTTCTCATCTGTAAAGTGGACAATCGTCAGTATGATGATGCCTTTGTATTGCTTTACTTAGATAACAGGAAAATAGATATTACTATTATAGATAAAAATTTAAAAGCATGGATCTTCCTAATGTTAATATGAAGTCAGCCTCATCTTCTTAATAATAGGTGTCAAAAATCGCACAAAAATAGTGTGCGGACAAATTTGCACCTTGTATGCCAAAAATGTGCTGCAAATCTGTTAATAAATTCCACCTACAGTGTCTATAATAAATACCACACTATTGGTAACGTTTGATAACTACAACCTTAAATGAATAGAATTGGACGGACAATAATTTATACACATATTTTTTAGTTCCTTTCTGTAGTTTTTGGCAAATAGGATATTTCTTTTTAATAGCATAGCTGTTTTCTGAAATCCCATAAGTGAGCATTTTCAATCGTACGTAGTAATAAGTAATTTATCTATTCTGTGCATCACTTAACCTTCGTTATGTCCATATCTGAAGTTTATCATGCGTAAATGTGTTTTTCACTACTAAAACCAGATGGGTAAAGTTGAAATCCCTAAGTAGAAATATTTTCATATGTAATGAAAAGAAATGCACACTGCTTGAAAACGGGAAACACAAATACTTTTCAAATGAGAGGCGGTTTTGGATCGAAATCTCGATATATCAGGAAGTTGAATCCCTTACAAAGCAGTGCAAATGTTACCTCTTTGCCAGAAACAGCATGGAGAAAAATAAGTTTAAAACATCACGCTGTGCCTGCTCTTGATTTGTTTTCCTTGTTACCCTAAAGTTAAGCAGATGCGAAACAAAAACTCAGATAGAACATGAGAACTATTTCTATGCAGTAACTGGTGCTCAACCATCAGGTTATTGTTCTTGCTTGTCCTCTCACTCTCCTCTTACTCTCCTCTTACTCATTTGTATATGAGATGGAACCAAAATGACGTTCATGCTATTTTGTTTTGTTAAGACATATTAAAAGGAGTAGAATAGGTTCAACTAAACCCTCTTGACCTAGGGTCATGACAAGATGATATGGGAGGCATATCTATTTACAGCACTTTGTCACAAAATATAGTTCAAGACGTTGTCCACATTCACTTTATTTTTTGCAAACATTTTGTGGACACAATTTTGTGGCACTTACTGATATATAAGTAATGCAAGCTCTCCCGCTAGTAACGCACTGGCTGCTTTCTCTAAGACTGTCCATCTCTCACATTGACAGTTGACTTGGGGGGCATGTGACCAGACCTATCCAACGGTCTGCTCCAATTAAAAAAAATGGTTTCTGGTTTCTTTCAATCCCGAATTTACAAGGACTGCCCAATTTTTCAGATACAATCTTTGCAAATTCTGAGTTGTCCTGGGTCCTGCTCTTATGTGTGCTGCTCCGTCTGGTTTGGAGCATTCCTGGGTGGAATTTGATGATGATGGGACTTCATGGTCAATAAATATATCACCAGTGCAGGAGAAGAACCTGTAATACTTACTGTATATACTAGTGAGTGCCTCAAAATCACTTTCCTAACACGTGAAAAGTTCTGGGAAAAATATTTTTCATTGTGGCCTCTATGTAAATAGTACGTTTGGTAAAAGCAAGTACTTGTCTTACTGGACAGTTTATTACTCAGTTGTCTGCTTGATTTCTGGTGACCCTTATATCTTGTATAGGAGAACCCAAATTCCATGTGGACCAGAAGTCAGTCTCTCTAGGGTATTCATATGACACTTTTATAGAAATGCATAGAGAGAATGACTTCAGATCCACAAAGAAGACGGTGTAGGATACGAATAATCAGATGACGTAGCAGTGGTTGGAAAACGCAGCAGGTAATTCTGCAGTAAAGTACTCATTAAGAGAAATACCAATGTTTTCTTTTACTTGATGTTCAGAAGCAAAAATACATTTATTTTATAGGAACGTTTCTTTAATAGCGAATAATTTATTTCTGCTCATGATCAACTCAAGAAGATATTTTTATGGTTCAGAGCGGTTTGCTCTAAAAACATTTGCAAATACCCCCAGAATTTACATGCAAACTCAATTAAAAATTGTCAGCTGGATCTATCCGTGTTTACTCTGTGTTTAGACTTTACTGAATATACTGTTCAGAAATTTAACATCTAAAGTTAAATACACTCTAGGGTTTAGATTGGCTCGGCCAATTTTTAGCCCACGACATACATATCTGTTGCCAAGGTTGTAAAAATCTGGAACACAGAAACACTGACATGGCTATAAATCTGGCACAGAAACTTGAAAAATACAAATTCAAGATGCAATGCTTATTCACAGGATCTAAAAGGCAAAAGTTATCATTAATATATTTTATTGTCTCGGTATCAATGAAGATGCTCTTGCTCTACTTATATATAACTGGCAACACCAGAGCGGCCACTGTTCAGTGGTCTACTCAATGAAGCCCACCAATTATAAGATAATTTTAAAATGTAACATTTATTAATAATCCATAAAAGATCCACATGACCACTAAGAATATTTGAACACAAACAATAACTCCAAGTCAGAGGGGAACATCCACCTACAAAATAGAGCATATCAAAAAAAGTCCAAAGATATAAATAATATCAATATCAGCGGGCAAGGCAGAATTGCATCTTAGAACAAACTACGGCTCCATCCTATTGAATAGTATGGTTGTATAGAAGTATACACCTTCAAGCACTTAATCACACCCATAGGATACCCATAGTAAATAGCTATAACCAGTGCCAAGCAGCATCTCAACGACCATAAGCTAATGAGAACCAGAGTGAGTGCCACGGTGAAAACCTGATGGGAGCCAGAAGAAGCAGAGGGCGAAACGCGCGTCGGGGCGCCGGAGGAGGACATCCACTGGACGGGCATTCACTGGGTGAGGCATTGGCTTCATATCTTCACTAGCTCGGGCTCCCATCAGGTTTTCACCCACTGACAGGAAAACAAATGGCCCCCAATATTGTAGAATGCAGAACTGAAATTAGAAGATTTAAGTGGACTTAAGGCCGTCATTCACATTAGACTAGAGTCGGCTGAACCTGCTTGCCAACTGATAGCTGGTGAAGATGTCAATCTTGCATGTCTGATTTCAAACTGATGATTGCATTGTTCTACTTCAGATAACAGGGCAGACAAAGTACGCCTGCACCGGAGCCGCAGCGTGAAGACCAGAAGAGGACGTCATGGAATGAAGATGGGAGGCGCTGTACCGGACCTGAGACACCCATCGGAGCAAGACCGCCCCTGGGTGAGTATAATCTAACTTGTTTTTCTCCTCTTTCAGGTAACATCGGCAGCTTATCTACAGCATTACAGAATGCTGTAGATAAGCCCCTGATGACGATGAGCTTACCTCACCATCGATTTTGGGGGTGACAGGTTCCCTTTAAGTCTACATTCAAGCTTAAAAACTATGAAACTACAAGTCTCTGGCTGATGTGTGGCCCGATGTGTTAGCGAACGGCTTTCTCATAGAGAACACAGGTGCGCTCGGCTGATCGGCTGTCGGCTGAACGATCGACCTGAGCATCATTTGGCCAACAGTCCAATTGACTTTAATCTGAAATCTGTTCTTATTTCAATTACTATGGCAATAAAAGATTTAGGACAATCCTACTCATGCCATCCTCTACACACTAAAGCCCAATACTGGTCCATACAGTTTTCATGAAATGGGTAAGACAATGCCTACAGATCTGGTGCTTAGTATTTGGGAGTCATTTATCCTACAGAGTGTTCATCCAAGTCGCCATGGCTCGAGATCGAGCTGAAGGCCGTTATCCAAATAATAAATTATGTCCAAGCAAATGCAAACTTCCTAAACTTTAGCTATCCCTTTAATTTTACTTTTAGAGCAAGTTGCTGTCTTTTTTTGGTAAACTATTTGAGTTGAGAAGTTTGTTGACTGCCATCCCTAAATGTTATTTGGCAACCGCTGCCCTCTAAATTATTATGATTTAGTGTATTTTTGGCATTTTTAGTTTTTTACAGTAAACCATATATTTTGTACTAGTCTGGTGGGTAATATATGTGTTTTTCCTCAAGAAGGAGAGTAGATTTTAACCTGTCTACACTCTTTTTAGGCTATTTCAAGTGCTAAGTACACACAGTATTTAAAATGACTAAATATATAAAATAAATGAAATATATAGTGTTTTCCTAATTTCCTCACATTTTTTTCAACTTATTTGTGTTAATCACATAGCTTAACAAGTTAGTGGCATGAATATCTGATATTTTATAAAACAGTGATATGGCCTGTGAAAAGATCTATGAAGAACAACTTGTTAAGGGTTTCCATGTAACTACATGCATTTGAAATAATATGAATTGGCCACTAGGACGGGTGACCACAATTTTAAAAAAATTTAGTTTTAACAGTGAAAGCAGAATAAAAGTCCTTTAAGATCTTTTAGTCATGCTGACATTATCTAAAATAATACAATAAACGTATAGATCAGCACAAAATGATCAGTGTCTACTAGAGTTTACCTGTCCGTTCGCACAAAAATTGTACCATCATCAGCCATTGTGCAATTACTTGCCTGTCCTGAACTGTACCATCATCCCCTACAACAAGTTTAACCCCTTAGTGACGGAGCTAAATTTTTTAAATCTGACCAGTGTCACTTTAAGTGGTAATGACTCTGGAATACTTCAACAAATCCCAGTGATTTTGAGATTATTTCGTGACACATTATACTTTATGATAATGGTAAATTTAGGTTGATATGTTTTGTGTTTATTTATGAAAAATATCAGAAGTTTGAGAAAAATGTAAAAAAAATTAGCAATATTCACATTTTAATGATTATCCCTTTAATCCAGATAGTCATACCACACAAAAACATTAATAAATAACATTTCCCACATGTCTGCTTTACATCAGCCCCATTTGTAAAATATTATTTTATTTTCTTAGCATTTTAGGAGGTTTAAAAATAGAGCAGTAAGTTTTCATTTTTTCAAGGAAATGTACTAAATTTATTTTTTTAGGGACCTATCCAGGTTTGAAGTGCCTTTAGGGGTCCCATATATTGAAAAATCCAAAAAGTGATACCATTTTGAAAACAGAACGCCCTGACATACTGAAAACTGCTGTCAGGTAGTTTATTAACCCTTCAGGTGCTTTTCAGGAATTAATGCAAAGTGACATGACAGAAATGAAAATGTGTATTTTTACCACCTAAATGCCGCTAACTTCTGAACAGATTACTACAACTGTCAGACTCTAAGGCCGCTATTTGGTCGTGAATTGCCATGGCAAATATCAGGACCACAAAATCATGATCTGAGGGCACCAATTGTGATGAAGAGGAAGCCCCCAAACTCTGTTAACCATTTATAATGAAGTAGTCACTATTGACAGCAGCATCTAAGGGGTTAAACAGATTTGGACAGTGCAAACACTGATCGAGGCTGATGCAGTAAAGGTACCGTCACACTAAGCGACGCTGCAGCGATACAGACAACGATGCCGATCGCTGCAGCGTCGCTGTTTGGTCGCTGGAGAGCTGTCACACACACCGCTCTCCAGCGACCAACGATGCCGAGGTCCCCGGGTAACCAGGGTAAACATCGGGTTACTAAGCGCAGGGCCACGCTTAGTAACCCGATGTTTACCCTGGTTACCAGCGTAAAATGTAAAAAAAACAAACACTACATACTTACATTCGCGTCCCCCGGCGTCCGCTTCCTGCACTGACTGAG
Organism: Ranitomeya variabilis; assembly: GCF_051348905.1. Classification (NCBI taxonomy): domain Eukaryota; kingdom Metazoa; phylum Chordata; class Amphibia; order Anura; family Dendrobatidae; genus Ranitomeya; species Ranitomeya variabilis. The sequence continues at coordinate 157,424,356 of NC_135237.1, read as the reverse complement.
CGCCGGCCCTAACAGCAGAGCGGTGACGTCACCGCTGTGCTGTGCTTTCACTTTCACTTTACGGCGCTCAGTCAATGTGGGAAGCGGACGCCGGGGGATGCGAAGGTGAGTATGTAGTTTGTTATTTTTACATTTTACACTGGTAACCAGGGTAAACATCGGGTTACTAAGCGCGGCCCTGCGCTTAGTAACCCGATATTTACCCTGGTTACCAGTGTAAAACATCGCTGGTATCGTTGCTTTTGGTGTCAAACACGACGATACACGGCGATCGGACGACCAAATAAAGTTCTGAACTTTGTTCAATGACCAGCGATATCACAGCAGGATCCTGATCGCTGCTGCGTGTCAAACTAAACGATATCGCTAGCCAGGACACTGCAACGTCACGGATCGCTAGCGATATCGTTTAGTGTGACGGTACCTTAAGTTGTCAGCTATAGTGTACATCTGACAGCTGCTGGATTGTCACTTCTATGGGGATGCTATTCTCTTATATCTCAGGTCAGTTAAAAGACGTATTGGCAGTCATTAAGGGGTTAAACTACCTTTAACCATTTCACAACATGCAATATATATATATATATATATATATATATATATATATATATATATATATATATATATACACATATGTCGAAAGTCAGATGTGGGTGTATGGAGCGGGCTCCCGCAGCAAGCTTGCCCAATACCCAGCAGGCGATGGCTGTGTATTACAGCCAGGAGCTGCAGCTAACAATTGCGCTAACAATCTCTGATGGCAGCATTTAAGTTCATATGTCCTTACTTCCGACCATCAGTGCGCCTGTGACGTGATCCCAGGTCACCGACGGGCTGTTATTTACCGATTGCTAAACACCATAAACAGGAAAAATTAAAGAACGCCAAAATTACGGTCTTTTTGGTTGTCACAATGCCACAAAAAATGCTGTATCAAGCGATTAAAAAGTCACATCTATCCAAAAACAATACTATTAAAAACATTGCCTTGCCCCGCAAAAAATAAGCTATCATATAGCTCCATCGGACAAAAAGTGTAAATGTTATGGATCTCAGAAAATGGCAACACAACAAAAAAACATTTTTTTTTGCAAATTTCACTAAAATAATAAAAAAAAGTACAAGTTCAGTATCACTGTAATCGTATTGATGAGGAAAATTGTATTGCATTGTAATTTTTACCAGAAAATGAACACAATAAAGACAATTCCCTAAAAACAATGTCAGAATTGTGTTTTTTTCACAATTTCACATCCCTTGGAATTTTCTTCCTGTTTTTGAGCACACTATGTGGTAAAATGAATGGTGTCATTCAAAAGTACAACTCATAAGCCCTTATATGTTTATGTGGTCAAAAAAAAAAAAAAAATAGTTATGGCTCTGGGAAGAAGAGGAGGAAAAGACAAACGAAAAAAAAAAAAAAAACGGGAGGGGCCTGAAGGAATTATCCAGGGATAAATTATTTTTTTCGCTAAAAGCCAAAAAACTAATAGGCAGGAAATTGCTAACTAGATAGCAACTAATCCTGCCTGCTCTATTCAGCTCCGGCTTAGAGTGGTCACTGACCACTCCTGAAGGCGATTTAACTGCTTCACGTCAACAGGACAGCTCTTCCTCTTTTAGGTTGCTCTGTCAATGGGGTGTGACTGCCGACATCATGCTGATAGCCATCTATTTATATAATTATCTTAAATTGTCTGTCATCCACTTCCGTCTGGACATCCTTGAATCCCACAATCCACCGCACCGCAAGTACGCCGACCACCATATTTTAATACCCAAGTGATGGGTGTTCCAATATGGCACCCGCTGGTGGTACCAGTCTGTCTGTCGCTCCCTGTCTCCCCTCTCTTCTGTCCGTCACTCCCTGTCTCCCCTCGCTCCTCTACGTTGCTCCCCTTGCTTGGTGGGACAGAGTGCTGATCGCCGCTCACATGGATGACAGAAGGCGCGGCAGATGGATCCTGGAGCGGAGATGGTGAGAGGCGTTAATCACCGGCTGTAACAGGGCGTGTCCTCTGGGGAGAGGAGGAAATACCGTATACTCTGATGGAGGCCCGATGCGATAGCTTTGCAGCTTGCCCCCATCAGCACGTCACCACCCTCCTGATGCGATAGCATCGGGCCTCCATCTAGTCTTTCCATAGCTATGCAGTGGGGAACGGGCTGTCAATCAGCATGACATCGTAAGTCATGCCACGTCAACAGAGCAGAGCAACAGAGAAGCTGCTACTCTGTCGATATGATGTCAGCGAAAGCAGCAGAAACGTTCGCAGCAGTGATCAGTAACTGCTGTGTGCTGACAGAGATTTGTTCTGGGCAGAAAATACAGGTAGTCAGCAACTACCTGCTGGTTAGTTCATAGGGTCACAGTAAAAAAAATATATTGTTACAAAACCCCTTTACGGCACATACTATTATAAAATGTCTAGGATCTGTCTAAAGTCTCATGGTTTGCAACTTGCCATTCACACTTCTTTGGAAGATGGTTCCTCTTTATCAGCATTTCTACCTGCACAACAGGTGCAAGAACTTCTTTTTATTTTTTTCCCAGCATGTATTACACCTAACATTGTGCAATGAATTGCCTCTCCTGAACTGAAAGCTTGTGTCTATTATGCAGTTTGACAGACAGAGAAATAAAGAGTCAAGACCCACCCTCACTTTCTGTAATCCACCTCGGAGACTTAGTTGCTAGAGAAGGATTACACTTGACAACAGGCAGTGGAGACAATGTTATACTAGACAGAAGGGACACTGAAGTGCTTGTTTAGGGTAAAACAACATTATTTTTAAATAAAGTGATTTACAAATGACCACACTATCAAATGACAGAGCTGACTGAGTGTGACCATTAAATAAGTCTCAATATTTTTGTGTTTGGACAAAATTTAGAAATGTAACAACAAAAAAGTACAGAAAATGTATTACGAAGAAAAAAGATTTGCATTTGCTTACTATTTAGTCAATGCAATAAAACGAACAGCCTTCCCATACTGTTTTTAACTTAGTATTTAATAAGAGCACTTCTCGAATTAAAAAAAAACCTGTTACCTTCCCTTTAATACTCTAAAATCCTAAAACACTCCTGCATGAAATGTGCTTACTAATATGTATAAAAGGCACATTTAACGGGGACATGTAACAATAGTAATGTGCTCTTAAAAGCGTCCATATCTAATTGAATTGTCTTCTTTAATCAGAACACACAGTTGGTTTCCATGGGGTTTTTACACATTCAAGTTAGCACACGCTAAACAGAAGAAGACAAAAAAAAGAAATGTCTCTGGCATATTAACTCTAGCAGCAGGAGACAGCCGCGGGGACAGAGTTTAGCCGAGAGCAGACTGAGGAGCGTATGAGGTTCCAAGAAGCAACAAACCACCGAGTTTCTTGCTGTTATCAGATTATATGCAATGCCTGCATTACAACCTTAATATGATTGACATGCAGGACAATATGGCCCCCAACCACATACACGTTTACTGCCAAGAAGCCTGTATTTGTCTCTGTGTATTTGTCTCTGCAGGAGCTCTGATGGTGGTAAAGAATCCTTAAATGAAACACATATGGAAATGTAATCGGCCATAAAACTGTAAAATGAAATAATAAAACTGTAAAAAAAAAGTTAAACTGTAAAAATATATAAAAGTGATATCCATTATTGGCTGAGCACATACTCCAATTCTACCAGTGTGGTTTACAAGTGATTACAAAGCTTTCTAGCATATACAATGCTTCTAGATCTACCAATGCAGCGCCACATTACCAATCTGACGTTGATTTCAATAGCCAACGTTCAAACGGTAAAGACAAGTGACTTACGCTATATTTCTGCCGAAAGAACTAAGTATGAATGGTGATTTGAAAGTGCTGGGAGTTATGCTATAACATACCTTCCTATATGACTCATGTCATCTCCTATGTGATGAACTGTTGCAGGCCGCTTTACTTATTTTCCAATTGCGGTGATCTGGACTGCTTAATATCCTTGTGTGGAAAGTGTGTTGACTTAACTTTTACTATAATGAGACACCAAATCTCCTCTTACTGATTATGAACTTACGAAGACATTTTTAATGAGCCAATTTTCAAAATGCAGCAACAATATTGTCACAATCCATTTTTGGATTTGTGGCAGCTCTGGTTCCACTCACATTAAAACTTTTTCCTTTCAGTCCAGTGGGGGATAAATGCAGTTTTTCCTCCGCTGGCTATCTGGTGTTACTGCAGTGCTGCTGGGTCAGCTGGTGTTGCTGGTGACCACTCCCGCATCCTTTAAAAAGGTCACCTGATGCATCAGCTGACTGTTGGTGATACAGGTCCTTTCTGGAGACCAACCTAGCTGGAGCAGCTCTTTGGTGTCAGCCAAGTCTGGTGTTTGGAGCCCTGTTGCTGTGCTATCTGTGGTGTGGAGTTAAGCAGCGGTGTGCACAAGCTAAGTGCTGAGTTTTTGTTACCTTGTCCCTTTGTTGTTTGTGCATTCCCCTTTTGGTATTGAGTTCCCCTCACTCTCAGATTGTGTCGTCCTGTTTATTTGCTTTGTGGTGCAGTTTACATTGTTCACCTCCTGAGGTGGGGGTTGAGGGATAGCTCAGGGCTTAACAGGAGACAGGGCAAGGGCAGAGGCCCCAGCATCCTCGCCATCTGAGGTATCCCAGGGAACAGGGCGAGCTAGGGCACACTGTAGTGCTAGAGCCAGGAAAGGTGCCCCTGGTCCCAGTTTACTCGCCAGTCCTATCATGACAAATATTCTAGTAAGAATAATGGCATTGTTGGGAGCAAGTGGCTCAGTGGTTAGCACGGTAGTCTTGAAGCACTTTGCTTCTGGGTTCTAATGCCACCAAGGACGATATGTGCAAAGCTTTTCTGCGATCTCCTTGTGTTTGAATGTTTTTTTTTCGAGTTCACTGGTTTCCTAATGCTAATAGGACATTTAGATCGGGGGCCCCAATGGGGACAGTGTTGATGGTATTTGGAAAGTGCTGTGGAATATGATGGCACTATATAAGTGAGGAACATAAAAGTAAATATGTTTTGGAGCTCTCTGACAATACCAAAGAACCTGTTCGCACGTTGATTATGTTTACATGTAAAAAAAATGAAATATATATATATATGTATATATATATATATATATATATATATATACGGTATATATATATATATATATATATATATATATATATATATATATATTATGATCAGTTAACAGCAGTTTGATGACAATTTCCACATCACAAACTTCCTTTTATACTCAAAGTTGTATGTCCACTTTAGTTAATTTGTAAGTTAAGCGCATGAGTAATAAACCAACAGAAGTGAATTGTTCTGAAATTGGCTGTCGTGAACCATAAACCACTCCTGAGAATATCAGGATCAGAAATAATAAGGTGGACATTCACTACATTCAGTTTGGGCACTGCAAACATCAACATCAAGATCTAATTGTTACAGCTTGAACTTTTGTCAGGGAGCCAGTAAGAATGAATTTGTAGGTGATGTTCACCAACAAAATGCTCATTGTCCTTCAGAATTAGGATGGTCCACTCTCCTTGACTTCCTTGTGCACCGTGGTAAATCCACTACACGCTGTTTACACTGCTAACTACAGAACATAAGACAATTGTGCAGTAGTAGAATTCTCTTGGCCAAACGGGTTACTTCAAGCAGGAGAGGTATGAACAATAAGGTAATTACATATGTGCAAAGGGTAAAACATTTCTATGGTTAGATCAAAAGTAATATAACCTTTCATTGTGGAAAAGTTAAAACCATTATTTTTGTTAGTAAAAAATTGCAATCTATAACTACTTTCCCTTCTTGCCAAAAAGTGATCAGTGATGATCCTGACCACCATCTTTCTGTGTAAGTTACTGGAACATCTGTGTTCTTAATGGAGAAAGGGGAATAAGCTGCTGTCAGACTGTCCTCAGTATAGTTAATAACTTACTGGTTGGTTAGTGTTCCATTGTTGGGGAGCGCATCGATCAGCAGATGAGGAAGTTTCTATGCCCAGCATGAATAGAGAGCAAGTCAAGAATGTGCACTGCCAATTCATTCTAGCAGGGATAAAAGCTCCCTGATCTGCAAATAGGTGCAGGTCCTAGCAGTCAGACCCTCATTGATCAACAAGATATTACCTCTCCTATGGAGATAACTTGATCTCACTGGAAATCCCATTTAAGAACCAGGGATTCGGGTTCAGGATATTGGCTACACCAGGACCAGGGATTTGAGTTCAGGACTAGTGATGAGCGAATATACTCGTTACTTGAGATTTCTCGAGCATGCTCAGGGGTCCTCCGAGTATTTTTTAGTGCTCAGAGATTTAGTTTTTCTTGCCGCAGCTGAATGATTTACATCTGTTAGCCAGCATAAGTACATGTGGGGGTTGCCTGGTTGCTAGGGAATCCCCACAAGTACTTAAGCTAGCTAACAGATGTAAATCATTCAGCTGCGGCAAGAAAAACTAAAACTCCGAGCACTAAAAAATACTTGGAGGACACCCGAGCATGTTCGAGAAATCTCGAGTAATGAGTATATTCGCTCATCACTATTCAGGACCCTTGCCACATCAGGACCATGGATACAGGTTCAGGACTCTGGCCCTACCGGGACCAGGGGACCACACAATTGCACTGATAGAACACCACCCTACATAATGTCTGAACGTGTTGCTTGGCAACTCCCTAAGGGGGAGGGAGTCTTTTATACAAGATGCCTCCCAGCTACTGGCTGAGAGCCATGAAGGTGCACAATTATACTAAATTCCTCTCAGCTACAGGCTGAGGGCATTTACTATATGTGCGCCCCTGGGAGGTTCGGCACACACACAAAACAGGAAGCAGGAACCACAAGGCGGGGCTAGGGCGGTGAGTATGCCGGCATCTCTGTATGGTGGAGGGAAGGCGAGCCATATGGGGATGCCGGCAGTGGCGTTACACTCCTTTATAAGTAATTACAAAAGGGCACTTTTTTGGTTTTCCTTTAACTAGTTCCAAATAAAGGGTAAAGGTTACTTTTCATTGCATGCTAATGATCATTTTTAACAACTCTAACAACATTTGAGATCGTTTGTGTCCTCAGACTAAAGAAGTAGTAAAGCAGACTAAAAATACTTTTGTTGTGTAATTCTAAAGATTGACCACAATATGAAAAGGATATATTATTGGGCCACTTAGAGCAAAAACTGCTACTTATACTTTACAGGATATGCTAAGTATAATGTGACTTCGGGAAAAGACTCACTTCGAGATGCTAGAATAGACTTTATAGATGTGAAAACTGGACACTACATTGGGTTAGTCCATTGTCATTAAAAAGTCTTTATGTGAATGGTGGCTGTAATCATCCCAGAAATACACCATGTAAAGACTGTTATCAAATGGAAGGATAAAGTGCAGAATTATACATTTGTGGCTTCTCTGTTGTAGGTAGATGATAGATTTTACAGAAACTGTTTTCTGTACAGATGTCTGCTGATGCTGTTATGTTAGGAACGTGGTGAACGATAAGAATGCTTTAGACTAAAAATGTCAATAATTCTCTTAAAGGGAATGCATCATCAGAAAATGACCCAGTGTGTAAATAAGGCTTTAATGTTATTTTTTTAAAAGTTTTTAGGAACCTATTTTTAATTTTCCATATGATTATCCATTTTAAAAAAAGTGAGAAAAGAATCTTTCAATTTTAACAAAGGTTATTAGGCCTAATACTTGACTACTTCCTCTTGTTTTTCTGCAGTCTCATGGACATAGGCAGCAATAGACTGGATCTGACTCACTGGCTTCTATATAAGATTTTCCAGGGCAAGTTCTGATTTGGGAAAAGGTCATTTTTAAAGGACAGTGAGGAGGTGAGCTTTGACCATGACCTACTGTGAATAGTGAATTCCGTATTATCTACTGTATATAGAGATGTTACTGGTAATTGTAGGGCAGCAGAGTGGTTCAGTGGTTAGCATTGTTGCTTTGGGGTCCTGGGTTCAAATCCCACCAAGGACAACATCTGCAAGGAGTTTGTATGTTCTCCCTGTGTTTGTGTGGGTTTCCTCTGGGTTCTCCAATTTCCTCCCACACTCCAAAGACATACTGATAGGGAATCTAGATTGTGAGCCCCATCGGGGACAGGGATAATAATGTCTGTAAAGCGCTGCGGAGTATGATGGCGCTATACAAGAAATTCATAATAAATAATTGTAATCCTGCCTTTAATGATGGGACTGCTGAAAAATCATCTGTGCAAAGCAGGAAGTATGCGTCTACAAATAGGATTATTGGCGAGTATAATAATTGGAAGTTTTCCTATTTCTTTTAATAAAGATATTGACATGAAAAATAGAAAAAAAAGAAATAAAAACTTGATGTAAACAATGGATAATATTCTGATGACACATTGACTGCAAAGATATGTGTAATTATATCAATCATAATACATGTTTCTTGGTATTCTTGAAGCACCATGTATTATATAGGAAATGTATTACAAATAGTAGAATTGGTCAAATTCAAGCCATCAAAGACATACGTTGTAGCTCACGGACAAGTCTATATATGCAGCACACATCTCTACCTGTATACTGTACATACCTAGAGGAATTTAAAGTCCATCAAACATTGCTTATATACTAGTTTATGCTACGGCTTTACAAAAACATGAATAAACTGCTTAGTAATTTATTTTTCCAGTGATTCTGAGAACATGCTGAGCTTAACTGGAAGTCTACCTGTCTGTACTTGTGAAGAACCCTGCCTTTACAGCTTAGATCTGAATGGTCCTCAGATAGAAGGCGGGAGGTTTACATCAATAATCCTTTAGACGCCAATGAAACACGAATTAAGATCAGATGAAACGTCATAAAAAGATTTTGTTTTCTTTCATGAGAGAATAGAAAACATATTTTACACATCTTTTATTAGACTCTTACAACCATTGCTTTATGTGGGTCTTTGAAGTGGGGGGTTGGAATAAGGGGCATTTTTTTTATCATTTATCATTTTTCTATAGTCCAAACATGAAAAGAAAACTTCTGTTTTTGGAGTCAAAAAGCATATTTAACTTTATGGATGGAAAGAGAATTCTGTAACCATATAAGATAATACAATACAGTCATCGTTACTGGTACATTTTCATGATGGAGTTACACTAGGATTTATTTTTACAAGGATTGTGACAAATTTATGAAAAATACCTATTTATTTTTATTTAATTAATTTGTTAATTTATTTATATGGAATTTTATAAAGTGTACAAGTCTGAAGTCACTCAATGTAACTGTAGTCTTGTGAATCTTTACATCACAAGCACTGTTATCTGTGAGGATTCTCTGGTGCCAGTGACGGGTGTGTGACCGCAACTATGTAATTTGCATTCATGCGGTCACATGCCAACTAGATGGATGTGGCCTTGCTCAAAACCAGACAAGTCTAGTCAGAATGTGGCCGGAAGTATGCAATTTGCATACTTACGCAGGAAAATGCTCACTTGCAGCTTGAGGCCAAAAAACCCTTATAACTTTGGCTCTGGTGCAAGACTCAAAAAGCATCATAACAAATAGTTAGAGGATTGAAACTGTTGCACAACTTGACATCATCAATTCACCACTGACTTTATCAGGGGTAAAAAGTATTAGAACGTCCCTAGTCCGATGCAGGTTCTTGCCTAAGGGCTGTTTTTCGGCCCTCTGTGGAAGAAGAGTCCATGAGCACCAATAGGTAAATGTTAAAACATAACTTTTACTGTGCAGTTAAAAACATGGTGAAAAAAAGCAAAAAGGATAAAAAAAATCTATTTTTCTGGTTAAGGCTAGACAAATGATTTTGTTTGGGCTGTTATGATTGTAATCATTAGATAGACAAGAACACACCAAGGTCTGCAACTCACACATACAGTTAAAATCCATTATGGGAAAGGGGAACTAGAAGGCTCATAACCCAGCAGGTCATATGAGAGAGTGCTCCTCTGGGGCCATAATGTGTCAATCTGATTGTTTCACATCACTGCTACATACTATTACATTTCTTTTCTCAGACAATGGAAATGTCAAGATCATCGACTTTGGAGAAAATGATTAATTGAAATTTCATCACTTGACGAAGAACAGATACAGACTGTAGGAAATCTACACAGCTATTGCATCTTAATGATTTATGTTTCCTAATAAATCTTTATTAATATTGATTCTCTAATTTAGCACAAAATAAGCTTTGCTTGAAAATCTAGGGAATTACCGCATACCGATTAAAGATGTGCAAATATATTACAGCGGAAATTTAAATTCTACTTACATTAAACAAATTACCATTCACCAAAATGTTGATTATTTTGTCATTCTTTTCTGCATGTAATTAGCAATATGGCACTGACTGGCCACCACTTTGCTAAACCATAAAGAACCATCCAAAGGTTAAAACAAAATCATTATACTCACCTTACTGCAGACCTCTCCAGTCCCCATCCGCTCCTCAGTGTATCTTCTTATCACCACCGCTGAACTCTGAAATTGTGGGCCTCTTCACACAAAGCTGGGACTTCTGGCACTGAGGCACAATACATTTTCGAGCATGCATGCTCTGGGTCATTCACATACAGAAACATCCTGGAACTCATCACAGCCAGAAGTCCTGGCCTAACGTGAAGAGGCCTGGAGATTTAGCACTCGGAGACGGTGATAAGATGATGTGCGGAGGACCAGATGGGGGATGGTGAAAAGTGGAGGGGAAGAAGGGGTGAGGGGTAAGGCGAGTATAAGGATTTTTTAAATTCATACATCTTACATTTATTATGGTCTGGGATTAGATAGACCCAAAAAAAGGACATTCAATTCACAGAGAATAACTTTGCTGCAAATCAAATTTCCATGTGATTCGTCAATTTAGAATTTTGGCAGAACTGTTCATCTCCAATGCTAATCATTTACTACTTAGATTAATGTTTTGGGTGTAAAAATGTAAATAAATTAAAAAAAAACATGGTCTTTTTCGCCAAGATAAATAGATGGACAGATAGACGGATGGACGGACAGACAGATCTTTCAGTGTAGAGGAGCATGCATAGTTAATACTTTCAGAAATTATATAATTTACATTTAGTAGTTAGACAGAAAAAGGAGAACAGTTTATATTTACAATCAGCTTCATTTCCTATTAATGATGGGAATGTCTTTAAGTTTGCCAAGTTCAAGTCCATTCCTGTTCTTTTTCACTTAGCAAATTGACACAAGTCTGCCAAATTCTCACCGTCTCTCCATTTTCTCCCTTTGTTTCTTTTGCTTTCCTCCATTTTCTGGCATGGGTCACACCTGCTGTTAATTATCCCAGCAGGCACAGAGACGTGTGTACCCAGGTTGCTATGGAATAACTCTGCGCTGACACATTCTCCAAGAAATGCCAATTCTCAACATTTCCCTAATTTTCTCCGTGGCCTTTATTTCAAATTCTATTACTGACCATTTCACACTCCAAGAATATAAAATATCCAGCTGGAAAACATCACTAACCTAGATGTTTTGCCAACGAGAACACAAGGATAAAGAATTCTTTAGCTGGCTGTGGAACATTGTTGAATTTTGCCCTTCAGATAATTCTGCGCATACAGCATAATGCAAAATTCCTCCAAAAAGTCTATTTTGGGCTCTGTATTAAATACAGAAGCCAGTCTCTCAATTTTATACCACTTGTGTTTGTATTATTTTGCAAAATACTGTATAAAAAATTCCCTTCACAATTCATTATTTTTAAAATAGTAATTCAGAATTGAAAATCTTTTTAACGCCTTGCACAGTTATTTTCTAGGAAGAACCTAATAAGTTTAAGGAATAATCGATCAATAGGTATCACTTCCTGTAAAGTGAGTGACACTATTTTATTACCAGGTAAGGTTTCTCCTTGTGGAGAGTGACATACAAGCTCTGGCTTGTCAAGGTAAGGAGGCTTATTTGCCGTGCAATGCTCCTCTGGGAAATTTAATATGCAAATTGCCTCTTCAGAGAAAAAGAGGACTTGAACTCTACAGCACCACTTGTAGCGATCCTACAAGTCACAATCAACCCTTTCATGAGTATTGCAATATGACTTAGGATAAAATGCCAAATCAGTATTTCAATTTGCAGACACGGTGTTTCGGGCTGTTGGCCCTCGTCAGTGCGAAGCACAAGAACGTGACTTGTAGGATCGCTACTTCCAACAGGTCGCGTTCAAGTCCTCTTTTTCTCTGAAGAGACAATTTGCATATTAAATTTCCCAGAGGAGCATTGCACAGCGAATAAGCCTCCTTACCTTAACAAGCCAGAGCTGGTATGTCACTCTCCACAAGGAGCAACCTTACCCCTTAGACCTCAGTCCAGAGCCTCTCACCTAGCCAAATCAGTTCTCATGCTTCGCACTGACAAGGGCCAACAGCCCGAAACACCGTGTCTGCAAATTGAGATACTGATTTGGCTTTTCTCCTAAGTCATATTGCACGACTCATTAAAGGGTTGATTGTGACTTGAAGGATCGCTACTTCCAATAGGTGGCGCTGTAGAGTTCAAGTCCTCTTTTTCTCTGAAGAGGCAATTTGCATATTTTATTACCAAACACCAATGCACACAGTGGTGTCCCTCACTATGGCTCAGAAGGAATGGAAGTTACTTAATTTACAGGAAGGCGGAAAAGAAAAACCTTGAAAGGTATTCTCCTATTTACTATAAAACAAGAAGAAATTGCTTCCTTATCACTAGTGGTTATCTAGTGGTTTTCAGAAACAGAGCTATGTTTCAGCTCAGTCAAGCATACATGACTTCTCAAGTAGGAAGAAGGAAGTAAAGATGAATTTTCACTAGATGAATATAAGTGAACATTCCTCGGAAAGCTTGCTTCTCGATAATCGGCCAATATAAACCGACTGAAAAAATGCTCGATCATTGGGTGGAATGATTTTCAATCAACTCAGAAGTGATTAATATAAATGTCATCACTTAAAAAACAGATTGTATGTGCTGCTGAGAACAATGACAGCCTATGTGCGCAGAATGATCATACAGTAACATCGTTGTGTGCACATGGGAAGTGTCGTTGACCTGTCTAAACAAGCTAATACATGACTGGCAAATGGCATCTATGTAGCTGATGACCGCCAATAGCCAGTGTATAGGTCATAAGGCTCCGATGGTGGCTTATCTTCCTTAATACAAAAGTATCCTAATGCCTCAAAAATCAGTCATCAGAGGGAGTTGGGAGATCCCAATACATTAGTATATTGGTTGGCCCTATTAAAATAGATTGATTTGGCTAATATACTGTATACATATGGCCACCTTGACTGAAGTTTTCACACTTGCATCAATGGACTTTTACAATTCAATAATCCTACTGAGATATTCTACCTTTTTAAGTAATACATAGTTTGACCTCAGTGACATTTTCAGGCCAGTAGCGATTTGTTCTATCTACTCTGTACTATAATGCTGGCATGTTACATGCTCCAGATCAGATGGTGTACCTGTGACACAGGATGAGTAAACCGGGCACAGTCTTACAGAGTCAGTTGTACGTAAGCATGACAAATATGTGCTACCTATTCCTGCACTCATTTCCTGTGCTGTATAGAGTGCCAAAACCTTTGGCGGAGCTGAAAGGTATGAAGAGCTGACACAGGTGGAATGATATGTCATACCAAAACCAGGACCATTGGCATTGCGGGTAGGATATTTACTCAACTTTTCAACATTGTGAAATATATTTTAATATCACTTGAACAAACATGCTTATCTTTTGTACATGAGAGATAATTTGTTTCTTGCTTATGGCCCACGAAGTGCTTAGAAATTAGGCCTGAAAAAATATTGCAGTTCTGAAACATTCTAGACACCCAAAAATATTACTGCAAAGATAAAGGGAAAGACCTGAATAATGGCATTTACGAAGAGGAGATAGATGAAAAGATTGTACATAAAAGGATGATAGATAGATAGATAGATAGATAGATAGATAGATAGATAGATAGATAGATAGATGATAGATTTTCAGTGTACAATAAGCATCATCTGTAAGGGTACTGTCACACAGTGGCACTTTTGTCGCTACAACGGTACGATCCGTGACGTTCCAGCGATATCCATGCGATATCGCTGTGTCTGACACGCAGCAGCGATCAGGGACCCTGCTGAGAATCGTACGTCGTAGCAGATCGTTTGGAACTTTATTTAGTCGCTGGATCTCCCGCTGTCATCGCTGGATCGTTGTGTGTGACAGCGATCCAGCGATGCGTTCGCTTGTAACCAGGGTAAACATCGGGTTACTAAGCGCAGGGCCGCGCTTAGTAACCCGATGTTTACCGTGGTTACCAGCGTAAAAGTAAAAAAAAAACAAACAGTACATACTTACATTCCGGTGTCTGTCCCCCGGTGTTCTGCTTCTCTGCACTGTGAGCGCCGGCCGGCCGGAAAGCGAGCACAGCGGTGACGTCACCACTGTGCTTTCCGGCGGGCAGACACAGTGGAGAGAAGCACAGCGCCAGGGGACAGACACCGGAATGTAAGTATGTACTGTTTTTTTTTTTTTACTTTTACGCTGGTAACCACGGTAAACATCGGGTTACTAAGCGCGGCCCTGCGCTTAGTAACCCGATGTTTACCCTGGTTACCCGGGGACTTCGGCATCGTTGGTCGCTGGAGAGCTGTCTGTGTGACAGCTCCCCAGCGACCACACAACCACTTACCAACGATCACGGCCAGTTCGTATCGCTGGTCGTGATCGTTGGTAAATCGTTTAGTGTGACAGTACCCTAATTCTTAGGTATTTAAAGCTGGCCATACATATTAGATGACTGTCGGCCGAACGATGCTTTAGTTGATTTTTCCCTCTCTCACTCAGCTGAGCACTCCTGTGTTCTCTAGGAGAAACCTACTAACTGACACATCGGCCAGTGGTTTATCTCCGTTAGAACAATGTGACTGGCAGTCCAAAATCGGATATGCGCGATTGACATCTTTTCTGAGAATCAGTTGGCCGGCACCCCTATACACATAAGGCCATCGGCCAAACCTGTCGATATTAGCAAGTTCAGACTAATGTGTACAGGGGCCTTAACAGTGAGAATTCAAGGTAACTCTAAGTGAAATCCATCATAAAACTGAATGCATACACTTTTACACTGAGGTCCTGGATATAAAAATGTCATGAGCAGATACAATACACTTTCACTAGACAGAGAATAATATACACACCCACATAATAAACCCAACACCTTCTGCAACACGAGTTCTTAAAAGAATAGATTGTATTGACATTTCCCTGGAAAGTACAGCTTGTGTCAATGGTTTTATTTTTTATTAACGGTTAAAAAAATACAACTAAACCAAAGCCAATTTCTCATACAATGACATACAAAAAAGTCCTTTCTATGGACAAGCAGCTGTACATGGACCAAGTAACCACACTATAGAAGACCTAAACTCTACTATGCAAATCTGGACCTATTTACCCCAATTTCCATTAAGCAAACAATCTTACGTTAGCTATAGTGGCTTGTGAAAGTAATCCGATTTGTGTGTGATGCATCAGCACTAAATAGTCTAAGTTGGTGAAGTAAAGTGAGAAAAATATAGGCGTACATTAAATTTATGGGATCAAATATCTAAAAATTGGCATGTGCATATGTAATGACCCCTTCACCCCTATATGACCCTTCATAAATCACATGCTTAGTGAAAGGAAGTCCACCTGTGTGCAATCTAAGTGTCACATGGTCTGTCAGTATATACACACCTTTTCTGAAAGGCAACAGAGGCTGTAACACCAAGAGGCATCACTAACCAAACAACATCATGAAGACCATGGAGTTCTCTAAACTAGTCAAGGGCAAAGTTGTTGAGAAGTACAAGCAGGGCCGCCATCAGGGCATTAATGCCCTGAATGGTGTATAAGACTCGATGAACAGAGGGGGCCTGCATCGGGCCCTGTCTCTTCTGCTCATCGGGCCTCAGCGGCAGGCTTCTGCCACTGCAGTAACTGAACCTGCGTCGTGGCAATAGTTAAAAGCTGCCAGCCAATCGGAGGCTGGCAGATGACATCAGCGCACACTGCGCTGGCATATGACGTCATGGTCATTCGCCGGCGAGTACGTGCTTGCAATGCCTGGGGTGGACATCGGTGCTGGAGGGTGGCAAGGTAAGGAGAAATTTTTTTTTTCTTTCATTTTTATTGAAAGCGACAGGGGCAGAATGGAGACACAGGGCAGGAATGGAAACACAGGGGGCAGGAATGGAGACACAGAGGGCAGGAATGGAGAAACAGGGGGCAGGAATGGAGACACAGGGAGCAAGATGGAGACACAGGGGGGCATGATAGAGACACAGGGGGCAGGATCGTGACACAGGGGGCAGTATGGAGACACAGGGCAGGAATGGAAACACAGGCGGCAGGATGGAGACATGAGGCAGGATGGAGACATGGGGCAGGAATATGGGGCAGGATGGAGATACTTGGTGCAGGATCATGGGGTACGATGGAGACATCGGGCAGGATGGAGACACATGGTGCAGAATCATGAGGCAGGATGGATACGTTGGAGACAGATGGGGCATGATCATGAGGCAGATGGGGCAGGATCATGGGACAGATGCGGCAGGATCATGGGACAGATGGGGCAGGATCATGGGACAGATGGGGCAGGAATGTGGGACAGATGGGGCAGGAATGTGGGAGACAGATGGGGCAGGATTGTGGTACAGATGGGGCAGGATTATGGTACAGATGGGGCAGGATCATTGGACAGATGGGGCAGGATGGGACATCACATGGGGCAGAATAGATACACATGAGGGCAGGATGGGAGGACATATGGCTGGAGCCAGGAATGAGACACATGGGGGCCAGGATGGGAGATATTATTATCATAAGGGCTAATTAAGGGATATTATTACTGTAGTGATGTATTTATTTTATTTTTTGAGGATACTGTTTTAAATGGGGCGGTCCTGTGCTACTACTGTGTATGTCACCTTTCTTTCTTCATCCGGTGTAGTGTAGAAATTGGGAAAAAGTAAGTAATGTGTTCGGCAAGCAGTGCTCTAGATAACTGTGTTATTTTCTGCAGAGACCAGCCCTGGCTGGAAGAAGTGATGGCGGTCTGTGCTGGATGAAGGTGAAAAGTGAAGCTGTTGAGATGTTTTTCGGCAGCAGGGACAGGGAAAATAGTCTGAGTCGAGGGGAACATGGATGGTGCAAAATACTGATGTGCTTGAGCAAAACTTGTTTCAGTCTGTCCGTGATTTGAGACTGGGACAGAAGTTCACCTCCCAACAAGACAATGATCCAAAGCATATGGCTAAAGGAACACTTGAGTGGTTTAAGAGGAAACATGTAAATGTTTTGGAGTGGCCTAGTCACAGCCTAGAACTTAATCCAATTGAGAAACTGTGGTCAGACTTGAAGATTGCTGTTCACCAGAAGAAACCATCTAATTTGAAGGGGATGGTGCAGTTTTGCCTTGAGGAATGGGAAAAAATCCCAGTGGCAAAATGTGGAAAGCTCATAGAGACTTATCCAAAGTGACTTACGACTGTAATTGCTGCAAAAGGTGGTTCTAGAAAGTACTGACTTTAGTGGAGGAATAGTTATGTACAATAAAGGTTTCAGCTATTTTGTCCTATTTGTTGTTTGGTTCACAATAAAAATAAAATCAAATGTTCACAGATGTAGGCATGTTCTTTACATGAACTGATGCAAACCCTAAAAATAACAGTGAAATTCTAGGTTGTGAGGTAGCAAAATGTAAAATATGCCAAGGGGGTGAATACTTTCCCAAGCCACTGTATATACATTAGGTAAAAGTCAAAAGCACTTGATGATTTTTTTCAGGATTCTGCTGCAGATTCAGTGAATATGGGAGACTCTCCCCAAGGACAGATGACACACTGCAGAATACAATATTTGGACTCTACTATGAGTACAAATATGGATTTCTGCCCCACATCCCTCTGAAGATAATCCTTAGTAGGCTGACTAACTATACCCATTAGAAAAAAGTCGATAAAACCTGTTATCTTCTTGCGAATTTAATGAATAAGAGGGAACCTTCTCCAAAGACAGATACTGAAGGAAAGAAAGATCAGACATGTTCTAGTCACCTTCAGTCAGTGATGTGTTGTGAGACTGGTGTAGACTAGTCCTGGTTATGTGTCACGTACAGTCCCTTGTATCCAGTTAAATGTTGATGCCTCTAACATTAATACCATGATATGTTTAAGTCACTATTATATTCTGTCTCTGTTTTAGCAATGTTAATAGGTGACGCTCATCCTGTAAGAAATGAGTAGTGCTACAGAGCAGAATAGCTTTGTGCTCCATAAATGTTTATATCATAATATTAGGATCTAAATTCCTGTATCCTAACATCTGGTTGTCAGAACTAAATTAAAGCTCAGACCTTCTAAATAAGAAATTGTAAAGTATAAACTATCCCAATGACAACAGTGGTTAAAATGTAATAATATTACAATGTATATGTTCTAGTTCCATCACACCTCACTTTTTCTACAATATTGCCAATCTAGGTCTGTTTTCCCTGAATAACAGGAATGACAAATGGTCTAAATAGATCTTTATCCAAGGAATCTAGATATCACTCCTTGTCTAGAACATTGGACTTTTACAATTAACCCCTTCTCAACCTGGTGATTTGCCATTTTTGTCCTTACAATTGTCCTCTCTTTTTCCAAGAGCCATGACTGTTTCATTTTTCTGTCGACATAAACATATAAGGGTTTATTTTTTGTGGGATAAAATGTAATTTCGAATGGCATCATTCATTTTATCATTCAATATAGTGGAAAACGGGAAAAAAAATACAAGTGCAGTGAAATTGCAAAAAAAAACCAGGAATTCTTCAATTTTTGGGGGGTTTTGTTTTCTGTTTTTTTGTAATATAAGATTGTCATGATTGTCCAGGTCGGTATGACTCCAGGGATATTTATATAGCTTATTTGATTTGGTGAAAATAATTAAGAAATTCATAAAAAAATTTTTTTCAAGACCCTTAACATCTTCATTTTTTGGTTGATGGAGTTGCCTTAGGGGCTTGTTTTTTTTGTGTGGCAAACTGAAGTTTTTATTGGCACCATTTTGGCGTACATAAGACTTTTTGATCACTTCTTGCATTTTCTTTGAAAAACAAATACAATTCTAGGGTTTCAATTTTTCTTTCAATTGGGTTAGTTCATTTTATAATTTGATAGACTGGACTTTTATGGATGCGGTGATAAATACATATATTTTTGAAATTTTAATTACTTTATTTTCAACAGGGGGAATAGTGGATGATATATATATATATATTTATCTACATGATTTTAGATAATTTTGTAGTATTCTTAGGGGGACATGAACCTTGTCTGATCACTTATGCTTTAGTATTGCAGAATATAAAAAAAAAAAATCAGTCTCTTATGAATACCGCTCACAGGCTGTTAGGGGTCGAGATCCCGCCTCTGCACAGGGGGAATCTCGAGCCATCTCCGCTGCGGTCTCCCATCCTTCTCCAGCCGCAGTGGAGCCTGCTCAGCGGAGACGTCGGTCCCAGCGTCTCGCTCAGTCTGACTCTGTCCCAAGGGTTACTGCTGCTTTTCCAGCTTCTGCCATTAAAGCCAGTACTGGGCAGCGGCGAGCAGACACTTCTGGGACTAAGTCCTGCTTTTCTCGTTCTGAGCATGCCCAGAGTAAGATCTCTCAGTGGAGATCGAGGGTCACATGTTCAGATACTGCAGCCAAATCTATTGGTCCTTCTAGGAAGGTCCTGTAGGTGCGCAGGCTCTGTAGCAGCCTCTCATTAGTCCTTCTAGGAAGGTCCTGTACGTGCTGCAGCTATTTAAGGCTCGCATGGCTGCACGGCCATGCGCTAGTATTGAATCAGTTTTGTGCATGCGCCAGTGTGGTCACATTTATGTGCGTGTTCAGGGACTCGGCTGAAATAAGCCCCTAGAATGCCGGCACCTCCGGCGAGGAGATTGTGTGTGTGGATCTAGGGCCCCGACTGAAATAAGCCCCTAGAATACCGGCTTCTCCGGTGAGGAGATTGTATGTGTGTGACCACAAAGTAGAATAATCACTGCACTCGTATGGTTTTTTGTTTGCGCCCTACAGCCTAGACACGGACGGTGTCGGCCTGCTCCCACCTATCCACCAACGTTGGCTCCCTGTGCAGCATACTGAACAAACTACCGACGGATTTCTAACCTCTCCCGTTCCTTTGGAGACACATAAAAAACGACACAGGAACCCTATAGCCACATTTGGTGTATTATATTTCCCATATGAAACAGCAATACCTTCAAATCCTAAATTAATACTACTGTGTACTTAGCTTGAGCTACATCAGCAATACACTGGTTCATACAACTGTGCCCTTAACAAAATCATCACGGCCTCACAGTATACCTAGTCTAGTGAAACTTCATAATAGGTGATATTTGTGATCAAGGCCACGAGTTGGCCGAAACGTTTTTGTGCCTATCGCTTCACCACCACTATTGTCTAAATAAACTTTTTCACCTGGAGCAAACAAAAAACCATACGAGTGCAGTGATTATTCTACTTTATTGTTTATGGGACTTAAGGCCCCTTTCACTGGCATCGTGAACCACAGTAGTCGAGTGCTAGCTTTGTATGCCTTCTACTGTGTGTGACCACAGACTGCCTTCAGCTCGGCAGTTAGCTGTGAACTCCTGTGGGGTTAATAGGGCATAGCGTCTTGTTTCTGTGTGACTCTCTGAAGTAACAGAGGTCGCTTAAACCGCCATATAGTGCTGTCATTTGCTAGCAGCAGGTTTCTCCTGCACGGTGGACCCCGGGCTGCGAACGCACCAATAATAACATCTATATTTACTCGGTGCGTTCCGCTAGCCTTAACACAGGCTGATTTTCATAGAAGCAGTATAATGGCAGACATGGGTGTCTTCACCACACCCTCAGCTGTCATAGAAACCTTTCAACACCCCTGGTACATTGCAGGGATGTCAGTGGATGTGTGGAATGATGCGTCCCGCTGCCCACAAGCTATAAATGCCGCTGTAAGATTTTGACAGAGGCATTTAAATGGTTCACAGCAGCAGTCGGAGTTAAGCTCCATTCCCTACTGTTAGAGGCAAAAGATGTCTGTGTAACACAGCTTTTATTTGCCAGGAAAGATGCAAGCTCAGTTTTTGAGCATGCATCAAAGACCCTACATGTAATTGAATACAATGTCATATCTCAGGAAAGGGTCAATTAGGGGTGTAATGAGGGGTGCCTGCTGCCTCTGTATCCCCTAAGTGTAAGTGGAATGTGATAAATGGGGGATTCTGATACAAATTTGATACTGGGGCATAGTAGCTTCAAATTGCACATTTGAGGATGATGGACACAACAAATCTACAGAGCAAGTAGTTTTTACTTTTGACTTGACTTTTTTGAGGACCTGGAAGGTAATTTCTACTACTAATTACTAATAGTAACCTTTTATATATTATTAAAGGGTTTGTATCACATAGCCAAGTCTATATCTTTATGCATGCATGTGCAAACAAACACACCACTTCAATCAGGACTGAGGAAGTATCGATTGCAAGCAGACGTAACTTTATATGCCTACTTACATCTGCACATGATTCAGAGCATTTGTGATGTCTTATTGGGGATTATTTCACATATTTTGTAATTATAAATACATAAAATCGATTTTTCGAGTACAATTGAAGGCCTGGTTCACACAGTATATACAGTAGAATATTAACTGAGCATTGTAGTAAATCACAGTTGACTGTACTATATATTGTACTATGCTTGCATTTGCTGATATAGTATCTAGCATAGGTGTTTGACTGGTTTTCAAGCAATTTATTATGTTTTCCTTTCTGTCATTTTGGTGTAGAAACAACGTACTGTTTATTATTAAAAAAAGATATATGTACTGTATATCATAATACAAAGAGATAATATGAAATTGTCTAGCTCTGATGATGGCAACCCCAGCCTAGATGCCACATGGGAGGTGTAAAGGTAGAAGTGGCAGGAAGATCCAGGTGCCTCAGGAGTCCCAAAGAATAGGTTCAGTAGGTAAGGTCTTCCTGGTCTAATTATTCATCAGGGGCTCGCAGCTTCACGTTACATTTCCGGTCCCACCCGTTCATTTAGCATGTGCATTTTGACTAAACTTCCTTAAGCTATGTTCACACATTACGTTTTTGCAGTGTTTTTTTTCTGCAGCCAAAACCTGCTCTCTTGGCAGTAAAGAAGCAGCTTACATAAAGCATGTTTTGCTGCATTTTTGCTACATTTGTATTGGTGTTTTTGTTGTCTCTTGCGCATGTTGATAAAGTTTAGTGGCCCAAAGATTTCTGAAATCTCATAGACTTTGCTGGTACAGTAAAACACAATTTAAAATTTGCATAAAAAACGCTGCAAAAACACAACCTCTGAACATACCCTAATGCTGACATTTCCAGGAGCTGCTTGTCTAGGTGTACCCTTTTTGTGGCCATTTTTGTACCATTTAACGGTACAAAAATCCCATAGAACATTAATTTTTACAATGAATGGTAAATGTGTACTTTTGTACAGGTAAGACACAGCATGATTTATGGCCACAGTATAGCAGCAGTAAAAGAGTTAACACAACAAAATAAAGAAAGGCACTTTTCTCAAGAAACATCATGAGCAGCGGACAAGTGCCTACTTGTGCTGAGGAGCAAATCTGAGCTTAAGCCTCACCTTATTTCCGTTTAGACTAGAAGTTTAATATAGGTTTCTCTAACTTTTTGCTATTCATGCATTCACACTATTGAAGAGACACAATACTTATAAAATAATTGAACTACCGCATTAGACCGTAGCAAATGCATTACAACCATGCTGAGTCATGTGACAACTTGTTAAAGGGTCGACATTGACTGTTAGGATTGCTACTTCCAATAGGTGGCACTAGAGTTCTAGTCCTCTTCCTCTCTGAAGAGGCAATTTGCATATTACCCAGAGGAGCATTGCGGCTTTAAGTCTCCTCATCTCGACATGCCTAACGTGTCACTCTGCACAAGGAGAAACAATACTTCTTGGAACCATGCTGAGTGAAAATGGCTGGGAGGCGGTGTAACAAATGTTATTGAAAATGATTAGATTGTGATTGAGTTATCATTAGTGATGAGTAGTGTTGAGCATTCCGATACCGCAAGTATCGGGTATCGGCCGATATTTGCTGTATCGGAATTCCGATATCGAGATCCGATACTTTTGTGGTATCGGGAATCGGTATCGGGAACGATATTAATGTGTAAAATAAAGAATAAAAATAAAAAATATTGATATACTCACCCTCTGACGCGCCCTGGTTGTAACCGCCAGCCTCCGTTCATAAGAATGAGCGCTTGCGACCAATCACAAGCCGTGACGTCATCTAAGGTCTTTCAAGCGCTCATTCTTATGAACGGAGGCTGGCGGTTATATCGGTAAGGTCCAGGCTGCGTCGGAGAGGTGAGTATATCAATATTTTTTATTTTTATTCTTTATTTTACACATTAATATGGATCCCAGGGCCTGAAGGGGAGTTTCCTCTCCTTCAGACTCTGGGAACCATCAGGATACCTTCCGATACTTGGTGTCCCATTGACTTGTATTGGTATCGGGTATCGGTATCGGCGATATCCGATACTTTTCGGGTATCGGCCGATACTATCCGATACCGATACTTTCAAGTATCGGACGGTATCGCTCAACACTAGTGATGAGCGAATACACTCGTTACTCGAGATTTCTCGAGCACACTCAGGGGTCCTCCGAGTATTTTTTAGTGCTCGGAGATTTAGTTTTTCTTGCTGCAGCTGAATGAGTTACATCTGTTAGCCAGCATAAGTACATGTGGGGGTTGCCTTGGTGCTAGGGAATCCCCACATGTACTTATTATGCTGGCTAATAGCTGTAAGTCATTCAGCTGCGGCAAGAAAAACTAAATCTCCGAGCACTAAAAAATACTCAGAGGACCCCTGAGCATGCTCGAGAAATCTCGAGTAACGAGTATGTTCGCTCATCACTAGTTATCATAGAATGTGGGTTACAAAACATAAAAAAAATAATTTTACATCGAGAGTATGTGTGCTGCCATGTTGAAATTTTCATTATAGTCTCCAACATGTAACTTTCCTACAGTCACCACAAAGCCCTATAATGCCACAGGTTAACGACCACATTTATTGCAGACCTTAAAGAGGTTTTACGGGTTCGAGTTACTCTACATGACTACAGACTGCCAAGTCACGATTTCTCGATGCATGACGGCGGTCATGCGACCACATGTGTGTGATGTGAATACTTGTGATTTTGTGCCAACTAGACTTGTTCTGCTCCTCTCAGTGGAAGTGAAATCGCAGGAGCCAGACGAGTCTTGTTGTGACCACAAATATGCAAATCGCACACATGAACTCACTTGATCGCTTGCTCGCATTGGAAATACCAGTGAATCATGCAGAGTGTGCACCACATACTGTCAAGATTTGGAACTCTGAAATCACATAAAGTGAATGCAGACTTTTGTCCCATGCCTGGTCAAACCCCCTTCAACATTCTGTAAACAGGAAATTTCGATTTTTTTTTTATTATTTAAATTACAGAATACTCTTGCTTTATAATGTTTGTGCTTTCTTTCATTATATTTCAATTTTTTATATTTTAATAAATAATATCAGTGAAAACTATCCAATAATACACATAAATTCATTTAAATTACAGTTTTAACTGTAGCTTAGTGCTGTAGTTTACTCTAGTGTAGTTAATACTGTAGCTTTTTCTTTTAGCCTGTGTTTTTATATTGGGTTATTTTTTTACTTTGATTTAGTATCTTGTACTTTGTATATATGGAGCGTGTGTCCCTCTTTTTGGGCTTTTACATCTTGTCTATTTGGTTTTCCATGGGCAGTTATGAAACCGTCAGGTCTATGCCCTTCTCTGCCCCCATGTATTTTAGGTCTGCTGACACATAGAAAGGTGAACTACAAGAGTTAGGGTCTACCCTGATTGGGCACACCCTGTCAGGGTGGGATGCTTTTACGCTTTTTTATCAAAATAGTGTCAACTAAGTACCCTATGTTATTTAAATATACTATTACTAGTTTTTTACTTACTGCAAGATATTTGTTCATTTCTTTTAGTCTAGGTTTTCTATGTTTTTGTAAGCCTATGTAACTGTACACTTTCTACATCTTTTTTCATTTTTCTTTGAAAAAATGTACACGTTATAGCTACTAAATAAACATATTTTACATGAGCTTTTTGTACTTTTTAGTACAATGATGTCTGTGGGTCAGGAATAAATCAATATAATGACCACTGTATAAATATAGACATGCTAGGAAAAATAGGCAAAAAAAGTTTAGCATTTATGAAATCCCATCTTGTTCCCATTACAAATTTTCTAACGCTTACTGGTCGTCCACAAGTTGAGTATGTTGTCTTATCTTCTCTCTTAAACCTATCTCATGCAGAAGAAGACAAAAGATATACTTACATTACAGAGACCTGGGGAAGGAGCACTCACATTTCACTCTTAGGATAGATAGGGTGGAAATAGATATTCGAGGCGTGCAACCATTATGACATTCCGCTCTGCAAAGTGCGGATTTATTCTTCAGCGGGATACATCTATCTGATCTACATTCACTATCCATTATAGATTGCACAGCTATCAATGTGTGACCTGAATAAAATAGGGAAATATCACACTTACCTCCCAGACCAGGCTGCTCCTTCGCTCCAAGCTCTGCGTCCATTCACTATTTCATAACATAAGCAGTGTCAGTAGATTGCCAGGGAACACAGTGGTCAGAGTGGAGACGAGGAGCTGGTTTGGAAGGGAAGTATGCCTTTTCTTATTTTATTGATTAATTTATTATATATCAACAATATAGTCCTTACCAATATAGTCTTGAGCAGTATTCACAGATTGTATTCCATTACATAAGTCACAGACCCGAGAGGGCCATTGCTCAGTTAGAAGACAGAGCTGTCACAGCTTCATTATTATCGGAAGCCATGCCAGATGCCGTTATTGAATACAGCGCCTAAATCAACTAAATCTGCGTGGTAGGAAAAGAATATAAATCTGTATTTAGCGGAAGCTTTGCCATGATTGGATTAAATATATGTTGAATTATCCTTATCGCAATACAGCACATGCCCCTTTGCGAAGCTCTACTAGTAATGTACATGGACTATACTGATCAACATAACATTTTTCAATGACTTTTAGGCAGATCTGTCACCAGATTTTCAAAGTACAACGTGCATATATTATTAACTAGTTATCTTATTCCAGATGAGGATGGTGTACTTACTTTGAAAATACTGGATATGATAATATGATATTTTTAATATCACATAGGAAAACTTTCAAAAGCAAAAGGTGTAACAATAATAGGTGCAGGAGTTGCAGTCGTACCCGGATGCTGTAACTTAGGGAGGCCCAAAAAGAACCCATTAGTCCATATGAGAATACTAATACTGTTAAAGACCAGTGATACTGGGGGCCCTGTTGGATATTGTGCAAAGAAGCCCACGAGATTCAAATTACACCACTGTACTTTATGTGGCCATTGTCATGGATTATCAAAGTAGGTACACCAGCCTTATCAAATATGAAATATCCATTTTATGCAGTGAAATAGAATCATAGAATGTTAGAGTTGGAAGGGACCTCCTGGGTCATCGTGTCCAACCCCCTGCTCAATGCAGGACTCAGTAAACCATCTCAGACAGATGTCTGTCCAGCCTCTGTTTGAAGACTTCCATTGAAGGAGAACTCACCACCTCTCGTGGCAGCCTGTTCCACTCAATGATCACCTTCACTGTCAAAAAGATTTTCTAATATCTAATCTGTATCTTCTCGCTTTGAGTTTCATTACATTGCTTCTAGCGTTTCCATGTGCAAATAAGAATAATTATGATCCCTCTCCACTGTGACATCCAGGGATGGACCCGCTTTAAAAGGGTTCTGTATAAATCCCATTTGATGTTTCATGTCAAACTTTAAAATTCTGCCTCCCTCAAGAAAAAAATTAAAATAACAAACAAAATTATTCAAAATCAGGAAAAAAAAAACAGTATTTGGGCAGCTCAGACTGTATCAATAACCCAAGGATGTTTGTCTATGTCTAGATGTGTGAGGATTAAGATTAATAGCGTTCATGATATGAAAACCTTCTCAGCTGCTCTGTGATGGAACCATAGATGACATTCCTCCGTGTGACCAGTGACTCCATGCTCCCGTCTTCTGCACCGACAGACCCAGACGGCATTTCCTTTGTAAAATAATTCCAGCTGTCTTTTACGTAACATCCTTCTAACTATAGCTATGTGCCACTAAGTTCAGCGCACTGTTCCAATCACTTCTCTCTGTGAGCAGAACCAAATGTCCAAACGATCATGGCTGCCAAAGGTCTCTGTGCGGTCTCTCTAGGGGAAATATCGCCATACAAAACATACATGTCCATATTATAAAGTACATCCTATCGTAGGCACCAGGCTAATAATCGAAATCTGAAAATTAATTCCTAAAATATTTCATCTGTTGATTTAATTTACAGAAAAATAATTGAAAAAGCAGATTAAGATTTTCTGTGAAGAATTCCAGAATTGTGAAGAGAAGAATGCAAAGAATAGTGATCCCTAAAACAACATCCCCAAAGTGATTCAGTATGTATACATGTGAGCAATGAGAAAAACCAACTGAAAAAGGCACGGGCGCACACATACTTCACTTTGATAGCTGTCAATGATGTTCATAATATTGTACCTTAGTGTACTTAGACCGACGTTTTCTTCTTTACCCTTAAGGATATGGCTTACAAAAAAGTTTCCTAATGTCTTTCATCTATTAAAACAAGACAGGACTGAAAAGCCAAGCCAAGAAAGAACACAAACGTTTGTGCAGAGAAACTGTATTCAGTGTAGAGCAATGGAAGATAATCCGCTGGAATCCGTTGATGATTGGCGGGGATTAGGCCAAATATTTCCAGCACTGCTAAATCTAAAAGACGCAGTCCTGCCGGATTTTCTGACCCTACTGACTACATACTAATATCACAATGTGACTATTGACAACTTTATGTCCTGCGCTACAGAAATAGGTGTTGACATCTCTTTTATAGGTCTCAATGTTTCACCATTGGCTTGTGCATTTCTAAAAAATGCTAGCTCAGGGAACTCAATCTTTACACCAGATGAAAAAGTTTACAAAAGTTAGCCAATAACCTCATCAGAAAATTCTTAAAATGCATTTTTCACCATCATGTGTCATCAATTTTTTTGTTAGCAGCAAGATGTAGGGTCAGAGATCCTGATTCCAGCGATGTATCACTTCCTGGTTGCTTACTGCAGTTTTACTAAAATCACAGTTTTATCTGCTGTGGATCAAGCAGTTTTCTGATTGATGAGCTCTGCATAACCCTGCCCACACCATTGATTGGTAGCTTTCTGTGTACACTGTGTGTAGGCAGAAAGCTGCCAATCAGTGGTGGGGGCGGGATTATGCAGAGCTCATGGACATGGAGGACTACATGATTTTATCAATACTACAGCATGCACCCGAGTTAAGTGGCACATTGCTGGAATCAGGGTCTCTAGCTCTCCATTATGTTATGCTCATGTTTGGTAGCATAAACCTAGCGACAGACTCTCTTTAAGTTTAAAGCAAAATTTGTATTTTTCATTAAAAGTGGGTCTCTCAGACTCAAGAGACCTGGCTCAGCCCTTTCCTTTTATATCCTCAAAAAGGCTTTTTAACAGGATTTTGACTACTTTACATTTTTTTGTCTCTACTGCTCAAGACTATATTAATGAAAAAGCTAAGCAGGTTAACTACTGTTTCTGAAGAACCAAGACCACCCATTTTATATTAAAATGAAAAGATTTAAACAATGCATAAAACTGTGATTGTGATACAAAATGAGGGTCATTTCTAACTAGCAAACCTGACAAAAAGTATTATTATTAGAAAATATCCATCATTTTGTAAAATGGGGCATTTATTAAAAAATATTGGGATAGAACACTTTAGGGAAGGAATTGCACAGGGTCTCCTAATGGTCACCTCTAAATATACCCTGTGATCAATTCATGCTTTTCATTTCACAGAACCAATGACAAAATGCTATTTTAGAGAGGTTTTAGTATGAATGTCATTAGCCTGAAGGCCCCATGAACATTTCATGTCTAATAAATGCCTCTGGCAGCAAATACAACACATAGATCAAATGGACTTGACCATTGATGCAAATAACATATCCAGTTATTTCAGTCTCTCTGGGATGTAAAGTATCACGAGAAATCATTTAATGCCCCGTTTCATTAGAATCAATGGGGCTAACGACATTTGCTCTTCTAGCAATTCCATTGGAGGCTAAACTTTATTGATTGACAGTTAAAGGATTTGCCTTTAAGGATAATTGTTTGTTCAATATCATTTAAATCCAGATTTACTGGTGGTTATCTTGTCATGAAGGCATCGGTGCATGAGGCTGAGGCTTCACTAAGTGCTCCTGTGTTGTGCGTACTGCTCCGTCCTGTTGCGGACATTAATAATTGATATGTAAGCTGAGATAAATGTACTCCACAACAAGGTCCCTCTTACAAATGGAAGCTATAATGTGCCATGGATACTAATGCAGCAAATATTCCAGTGCTGGCTAATAATTATTAATACTATGCAAGTAAGGTCCTGTATATAAGAATATACCCGGCAGTAAATACCTAATGTGTCTAATAATGAAAAATTTGGGGTTGGGGTAAACACTAAAATCACTTTTGAAGATTTGATAAAATATATCACCATGAGGCCATATTAAAAATATAAAGCAACAATGAAAATAATGGTTCTGTGCTTTAAACACACAAGTAGACAACTCAACATCTAACGGTCCATTTATGGTCCTACCGTCAACACTAAACACTCACCGGCCAGTAAATAGTTACCGACCGACGGTAGTTTAATAGGTCGTTTACACATGCAGAGCATGGAAATAAATTAGCACTGAACGGTCTGTAATAGATCGCTCGGTGCGCACAGGCTGCCATGGTTCTCGACAGCACGCGGCCTGTTTATAAAGTATGATGTGCGGCCAAGAACAATGATGTTTTGTGCAGAAACACTCATCCATGATAATCATTCAGTATAAATTCAGTTTGGGTTCTTTCTTTATCAAGGGTCCTTCCATAATGCACGGATCCTCGTGTTTGGGATGGATCATCTGTAAACTGTTGGGTAATAGACAGGAGTCAATTTCATGAAATTCGTTTTTAGGCTAGATTTATCCTATTCGGCCAGAAATTTAGAGTTGGACTAAACTGTTTTCTTACAAATTGAAAGAGCTCTAAAGCCTTCAATGGTCCTGAAAATTACACCTTGTGGTCTCCCAGGCCAGTATCCTGCTAACCCCTTTCAAGTTCTTTAACGCAACGACAGCTGTAGTAATGTCAAAGCGACTTTAACATATGCGGCTATGGGTACACACTAACTTGTCAATGGTTAAACTAGAATTAAAGGTGGTGTGGTGTTAAAATACTTGTAGTCTAATGCAGAAAATCCAGAAATATTGGGTGCGGCACAGTAGACAAGTGCAAAAATGAGCTAAAGTGGAGTGACCGAGTGAATTACATCACTGATAGCAGCAGCTCCCTACCAAACCCTGGGACTCCCATCTCTATTCATTTCTTACCATTAACTCTATCTATTCTCCTCTCCACACACTGCATTCTGTGTAATTTCTGACTGAGTTGTGAAGTCCTTTTTCCTATCCATTTTTCACACAAAATGGCAGCATTTCCTGTTTGGGTTGTTATGCTGGCTACGTGTGACTTCTGACCTATAGTCTCTTCTGGCTTGCTGTACTCTAGGTTGGGGTAATTGCATTATGGGGAATCCCGGGTCGGTCATGTGTGTTTCTTCTTCTTTGTCTGATGCTATCTGTAACATGGTGATGGCCATTAAGAGATTCGACCATATTGAATATTATTCAGATTCTCAAAACTTCATCAAATTTGGTACCAAATTCAATTTGTGCAGAACTGATTCGCTCATCTCTATACTTCATCATCTCTACTATATTTCGAGATAAAAACGCTATAAAAACTCATTAAAAATGCATACATTATGCATCCTATTATTTAGAATGCATTCTGCATGTTTTGTGCACATGATGCCTTTTTTTCCGTGAAAAAACGCATCGCGGTAAAAAAAGCAGCATGTTCATTAATTTTGCGGATTTTCTGCGTTTTTCCTGCTATTCTATGCATTTGGAAAAAAAAGCCCAAAAAACGCACCAAAAACGTGTCAAAAACGTATAAAAAATGCGAAAAAAACGTGAAAAAAACGCATGCGGATTTCTGGCAGAAATGTCCATTTTTTGTCAGGAAAATTTCTGCAAGAAATCCTGACGTGTGCACATACCCTCAAGGTTTATGATTTGTAGTGCCAAAACAGGGAAAACAAGTTCTGCTGGAGAAAAGAGCAATATTGTGGTGTTCCTGAAGAAGAAGTCTTGTACTTTGAAACGCATTGAATAAATCCATGATCTAATGGCTATATATCTGGACCATGAATCATTCAGCAGCGCAGATTAAATCCACGTTTTTACCCATTTTTTTTTTTAAATAAAACACTACAGAATTTGATGGAAATCAAAGATTATGTGTGATAATGCCAGGTCCTCCACAAAAAAACACTGTTTATTGCTCTGTGATCTTTCATATAGATGGCGGTCCAGAACGGGGGGGGGGGGATTTCTGAACCGGACTGCCTCTTTAAGAGATATCAGTGCTCCCTATTCACATGTGTAGCAACCTAAATTAATATTTCTATGACCACACTCAGGTGACTTTCATGATCATGCTGATTTTGGCCACAACACAGTGTGAGAAGTGTGTGAAAAGCCTAATAAAAGCAGCAATCGCGGAGAGTGATATCATTTGTGTTTTGTTCTGGTAGATCTGTTGACAATAACATTGCACAATCGGCCTTTGTTGTCATTGTAGGTGTGCTTTTATCCACATCTACAAGCCTAGATATTAAACTTTGCCGAGGCACGGAAAACAAAACATAAAGAGACTACAATAAAAGATACCCTGGAATGCACAGAGAGTCACACTAGGGTTGGAGTGTCCAGAGAGAATAAGATGGCTATCTAGTACTGATATGTATAGATAACATATATAGATCATATATAAAGGCAAACTGCAAGAAGACAAACAATATTCAAGGTGCTTAGTTCCAGAATCTTGAGAAAACAAACTCTCTTTGAGATTTGTATAGCTGGCAGAGAATGTGAAGCTTGACTTGTTTAACTACTAGGCCACGTCTGAGGTCATTTTAGGATAGACCGTTGGTTTTGTTGATTGTCTTGTACCGTGTTACCTTTTAAGTAGATTAAAAAAAACACAAAGTTTAAAGCCATCATATTCCGAAGTGCTTTATAGACATCATCATCAGTGTCCCCACTGGGGCTCACAAACTACATTTCCTATCGTACTGGAGTGTGGGAGGAAACTGGAGAACCTGGAGGAAACCCATGCAAACAAGGGGAGAACATACAAACTCCTTGCAGATGTTGTCCCTGGTGGGATTTGAACCCAGGACCCCAGTGCTCCAGACCCTTCTTTACACATCTATCTACATCCTGCACAGGCCATCCTCCACTGCACATGTGGACATTATAACCAGTGCCGGTACAGCGCAAAATATTCTTCTACTGTTCTATTTACTGGCATAACTGTACGACCTACAGGAATAGGATGAGGGCCGGACCAGGCTGTCACCGTATTTATTCCAACTGTATCCTATTTATTAGATGCTTAATTATTCAAAGTGAAATAGAGAGAACATTGTGATATTATGAAGGTATCTGATTTATCCAATGTTAGACCTATATTTACTGACTGGCGTGTACTCCGGAGGACAGAGAATGAACTTCAATCCAATATTGCGGCCAGCATGCAGCCAGTGGGTAAGGAAAGGGTGAATTAAACACCCGAAAACCCCGCCCATATGACCCAAAACCGGTCCCGCTAAATTCAGGTGACAGGTTCCCTTTAAGGACATTTCAGGGAGTCTTTTTTCAATAAATATTTATTAATTTAGGAAATAGAAATTAAAATGACAGTTACTCATTAAATTTTTTCTCTCTTTGTAATGTCTTTTCTATAGTGGACGCTCAAAATGATAGTCCAAATGTTGTGAAATCCGAATTGTGGCATTTCATCTTATCACGTGCATTTCCTTTTGCAGCTGCTGCTTGGCATTGAGTGCTAACGTGCTAAAAGCGATGTTTATTCCGTTATGGAAGTGCTTCAGTATGGCTTTACTAGTCTGGAGCAGCACGAAGAGTGACAGTTTCTACTAATCTGAAGTGTCGCTCCTTAAGCATTTGACATTTTAGTTGCCATTTCATATGCCTTACTTCACTGTCAGGTGTGAAAGCATACATGGATTAGCTCGTGTTATTATAGGAATCAGCATGCTAGAGTAGTTTCTTGTACTTTTTTATGTATGCACAAAGCTGGTAGATTTTGTTTTGCTCCTTGTCTACACTTTCACTACAAATTGCAAGAAGTAGAAAAGTCTAAACTTTTCCCACATTTCATTTAAAAAAATAAAAGGATTGGAACAGGAAATCTGAATATTTTGATACACTTTTAATCTGTAACCTACTTATCTAATTGATGGAGTCCAGCACATCATCTGCTTTATACTTGCCTCATTTTATCGGCGTATTCAGACTTAATGATAAAGGAGTCTAATTCATAAAATGAGATAAACATATATACCACTGAATAATTTGATCATTGCCGATTGTATCCATTTTGCGGATCAAAAATGATTGCTGATCAGCACCACATCCCATGTAAATAGAACATGTGCTGCTGACAACCATGTAAAGGGCTTTATAGACACGATCACACAAAATATGGTACGAAGCCCTCACTATTATTGCATAATACAAAATGGAGTAAACAAGTGCAGATTGACCTACATTGTTATGCTTGTTCACAAGGGGTGTTACGGCTTCAATACACATTAGACTAAAGTCAGCCGAACCTGCCGATAACATAAATGTGCAGGTTCAAAACAAAGTACCTACTGCAAGTTTCTTACATAAGTACCTTGCAATACGAGATCTGCAAGGAAACGCCCCAGTAGAACATGTGATTCCTGTATTTCTATCTTTTTCTGCCAGATATATGTCACTAACCCAGAGTAAGACTGCTCATTATCTTTCTGTAACAATTGTGGTGTTAATTATTTTAATGTTATATGCATATGTATACATGAGCAAAACTGATGAATGCTGCAGCAGACGCCAAGTAACCAGTATCCATGAAGATCAAAGAAAACTAGTGCTCCATACAACCTGGTGGATGTGATAAAAAATATAGCTTTAGATCACACCCATGTTATATGACATTTTCCAAGTTATCGCTAAAACCTGTGCTGGCCAAGACAACATGAAAACTAAGCATCACCGGTATGAGTCTAAAGAAAGGCAGTGTAGGAAGTGTTCCTCAACTGAGTATCCTATGCTACCTGCCATGGTCAGTCGCGGCATTAGGGTATGTGAAACAATGTCTTTTTCAGGCGGATATGATCTGGAACCTGCCTGAAAAAGAGCCAAAAAATGCCAAAAAGAACGAACATAGTGCACAGCTACAGTGGGGAAAAAAATATTTAGTCAGCCAACAATTGTGCAAGTTCGCCCACTTAAAAAGATGAGAGAGGCCTGTAATTGACATCATAGGTAGACCACAACTATGAGAGTCAAAATGAGAAAACAAATCCAGAAAATCACCTTGTCTGATTTGGCAAGATTTATTTTGCAAGTTATGGAGGAAAATAAGCATTTGGTCACCTAAAAACATGAAAGATTTCTGGTTCTCACAGACCTGTAACTTCTTCTTTAAGAGGCTCCTCTGTCCTCCACTCATTACCTGTAGTATTGGCATCTGTGTGAACTTGTTATCAGTATAAAAGACACCTGTCCACAACCTCAAACAGTCGCACTCCAAACTCCATTATGGTGAAAACCAAAGAGATGTCGAAGGACACCAGAAACAAAATTGTACAAAATTGTATGCCAAAATCACTTCCTGTGAACATGTTCTGTTTCTTGACACTTTTTTAACCGCTTTGAAATCAGTGAAGTGGCCAAAAGTGACCAGTCCATTCTTCTGACGGCTTCCACCTCTAAGCGGCAAAAGGCATTCAAAGAGAAGTCAGAAAAACACTACAGGTAAAACACTGCTGGCATTTTCCTGAGACATCTTCTGTTTCAAAAACTATTCTGGTACACCGGTGTCTAAAATTTGTCTTGTGCACATACCCTAATACAGGTAAGTAGATTATTCTAGAAAAGTAGTAGTTAGGGAAGTAAAATGTTAAGCAAAAACTAAATTTTCCATTTTTGCCTAGAATCTACTTTCAGGTAAAGAGACTTTTTCCCTAATAATCCAGACAGAGGTGTGTGCAGATTTTCCCACTGTCTTGGAACACTCGAACATTTCAGTATAATTCTACCTCTTGTATGTGTTTTTTGGCAGATAGCAGTAAACTGAATAATACCTGAGGCAAAAAGGTTGATTTATATAGGGATTGTGTTTCATGAGAAGAAAGAGGTAATGGTAGGCAGCGTGAAAAGACATGAACAAACATGCGCAGACGGTAACGGGAGGGGCACTCTACATACATATTTTATAGATTCTTCACTGTTCATATGGAACCGTCCATCACGTAACAGTCAGTATACAGAATTCATATCACATCTGCATGTGAAAACTAGAATTCCCACATTCTCATGCATTCCGAGGTTAATTAATAAATATAAAAGTTTTCCCTCTTCTAAGGTCATGGATTTGAGCTACCGGCACTTTCTACACTATGTAGGATCATGCACATTTAAATAACAAAAGCATGAAGGTGGCATTCAGGTCATCAGAAGACTATCACAATTCATGGACCAAACCAAAATCAGAATCGTATGACTTAAGGGAAGATAACATCCATCCTTTAATATTCTCCAGGTTTGCCCTGTGGTCCCACTGTACATATAGTATGGCGCATAGCACATAGTTTACATTTACAGTACACTATAGACAGGTGCAGACATTTTTTTATTTTATATGTGTCAGATGCCAGTCCATCCTCTGGGACATGCACTTATCTTAAAGGGGTTGTCCACTACTAGGACAAACCTTTCTCAATCTAAATGTTTGGCTCCGATAAAATAAAAAAGCTTATACTCATCTCCCCTACCTGGGTCGTTCCAGTGGTATCGTCACTTATGGTCCCAGGGCACTCGTGCGGTTGCATACATGTCGTGCCTGGTGCACAATCAGCTCTGGCGTCACTGTCTCTGCCTTGGTAAAAATTGAACATGAAGAGGATGACAAGGCTGCAGCTGATCTCCGGCTTCCTCTTCATGTTCAATTGTACGGAGGTGGAGACAGTAATGCCAGCGCTGATTGGGCGCCGGGCACGTGTCATGCAACTGCACGCGAGCCCAGGGACCGCGAGTGCCGACACCACTGAAACAGTGCCAGTATGGGGGGGGGGGGTGAGTTTAAGCTTTAAAGACTTATGGACACTTTAGAGGCATTATTTTGCTTAAATGCATGTATTTTGGACAAAAAAAAGTTTTTGAAATTGGGTTTTATTTTTGCACCGTATGCCTGCTATAGCACCTATGTTCTATTAGCTATTGCTGGCTGCAGAAAAAGTTCTTAGAATGTGTACTGATGGGAAAGTTTGCAATTCTTTAATCTGTCTTTTTCTGAGCTATTCTGAGCTAATATATGAAATGAGACCAGATCAAAGTTGAGATGATCTCTGTGGTCATAAATGAGCTGAGAGGAGTTAGGGTATGTTTCCACGGGGCGTATTGCTTGAGTTTTGCTGCGGATTGGACGCTGCATACATCCGCAGCGTCCAATCCGCAGCATCCAGATGTTACAGCATAGTGGAGGGGATTTTATGAAATCCCGTCTACACTATGCGTGCAGGGCCGCATCCAGCAGCTCTGCGTAACTGGACATGAGGCACATCTTTCCAGACCTTAGCATGTCTATTTATCTTGCGGAGATGCTCCATCTCTGCAAGATAAATAACACAGTCTATGAATAGGATGCGGCGATTCCGCATGTGCTCAATGAACACATGTGGAATCACCACACATACAAAGGGGGCAGCGCTTTTGGCGGAGCGAGGTATACGCTGCGTCCAAAGCGCTGCCAATACGCCCCATGGAAAGATACCCTTTAACTACAAACTCCCAATCAAGACGATCACACTCATGGGTTCTCAGTAAAGTCTTTCAGTAACCAGCAATATTTAAGGAAACAAAGAGCCTGTAAGAGCCAAACAGCGCAATTTTCTTAATGGATCACAGTGTAAAATAATGTTTTAGCACAAACTACATACATTTAGGTAAAAATAAAATAAATCCCCATCTTCTATAAGCAACATTTTATTTTCAATACCCAAACAAAACTCAATCTATTAGAGATGAGAGAATCTAGTCAAAGAAAATCAAATTCATGTCAACATTTTAGGTATCTCCTGCACCTGATGAATTCAAACAATTTGCAGTTCACTTTGTATGAATTATCTAATATGACTGCCACCATTTTGCACATTGCAGAAGATAGTCTCAGCCAGAGAAGGATAACAGGATCTCGGGTGGGCTGTCCCATAATGCCTTGCAGCTATCACATCCCGTGGTATAGCACAGCCAATCAGGAGGAACTATCATAGCCTGTGTAAAAGCAGAAGCAGGGAATGCAGCAGCCATGTTATGTTGACTCTGTTTAAATAGAAGACATCAGAGAACATATTTGAGCCATACAGATAGTGAGAGAAAGCTATAAAACACTAAAGAAATTGTAAAGTTGCCTTAACATACTGCAGCCAGTTTGCGTTTTTTTGCTGCAACTGTGACAAAAAAACCATAGTTCTGTTGGGGTTTTTAAACACTTCAGCAAAATCCCTGGTGTTCTAAAAAGGTGGCCGCAGAGTGTGAATGCAACCTAGAGTGTGGTAGCACAGAAGCGAAGATTATCGTATGATACACATTTTTCAGGACAATTTGAGTATTTGGAGCACTTTTCATTTGACGAAAAATCAAATTTCCACCCCCAAAAATTGGAAAATTAAGTGTATCAAATTTTAAAAGATTTTACCCAAGAAGATAAGCCATAAAGAAAAAATTATCTCTGGTCTATTTTTTTAGTCTCTAGTTGCCATTTTCTATAAATGAAAATCAAATAACAAAAGGTTTATATCACCATATGTGACTCAGTATATAATAGGCAGGATTTAAAATAATAGCAGGTGCCGTACAGTGATGGACAGGAAGAACATGTCTACACTCCACCATAAATAATAGAAGCTTACTGCACTAACGAGTCACCTTGGCTCAGTGGCTTCTTTTGGATCTGGAATTTTATATCGGAACAAAAAGTTTAAGAAATTGGCCAGATTCACATAGGTGATTGGTATTCTGTTTTCTACATTACATGTGGAAATGTGTCTTCCTGTAATATATCCATTCTTAAGGGTCCCATAAATGTGAAATGGAGCATATCGCAATTCAACGTGACTTCTCCTCCTAAATACACTGCAATGATTACAGCAGACCCTGTATACTGACCTGCAGATTCATATGGCAGCTGCTTTTTCCAAGAACACGCATAATCCTTCCTGTGTGCTTGGATGTAATCAGGTTACTTCACTGCAAGCTGCATTGTCCATCAGGCTATTGTCTGTCTGGAGGATTTCATTGTGAAGAAGCCCAGTGCCTCAATTATACACACTGATCAACAATATCCATAATTCATTATACCATGTAATTCAACAATTACTTATTACAAAGATGGAATACCCAGACATTTGTGCCACACAAGAAGGCTTATTAGAGGATCTGGTACATTGGCAGTGTTATTATAGGTAGCAATGTAGTTCATGCAAGATCAAAAGTCCTATCATAATTACCTTGAGGTATAAGGGAAGCACTGATACACTGGGGGATCTGTATTCATCTAAATTTGCTGGAGTTCTGTCTCAATATGTGGCAAAAAACGTCTTTCCTAGCTTTATTTGTAAGGGGTATAGTTTAGTGTGTGACTCCATGTGTCAAAATTTTGGAGCAAATTTTATGACACAACTGGATTAGTTGGTGTAAAAGTTAGGGCCCATTTCATCAAGACCAGCATTGTTCATGGCGGTCTTGATGAGGGGGCATGCTGATGCCAGACGCTTTTGATTCATGAAGAAGCCACAAAACTCCACATCCTATCAAAGTAGCACACCCTCCTCTCGCCCCAATTATGTCCATTTTGGCAGAGCTGGGAGAAACTGGTGTCAAGATATAATCCAGAAGTCACAAAATTTTGGTGCAGCTCTGAGTTACACCAAAGCTTTGCAACTTTTCCTCAGAATTTTTGTAATGCAACTGCAAGGCAGTAGCACGCAACCTCCTCCAGAGGGCGTTTCAAGGGGAAACAGGTAGGACTCACCGTGTAGCACAACAGTACAAAGTGTGGAGCGCCACTAGGTGGTGGCAGAGCAGTCAGACAGGCCGGTCAGCAACAGACAGGAAGAGGAAGTACCAGAGGTCACAGAAATGCGCATGGCCAGAGACAAGCCAGAAATTGGAACCAGCCGTATAAGCCAAAGAGTCAAAGCCAGACGGGAAACGTATTAACAGAGATGTAAAGCAGGAGGCAGGGTTCAGAATTCAAGCCGAGTCATAGACTGTAGGGAACCACCAAACACACCCTAAGTCAGGGATAGGGAACGGGTCAGGCACAAATACGGGTAGTCTGAGGCAGAAGGATCACTAGGGTATACAGGTCAGCTGCTCAAGCCAGACACTGGAACTATCACTGACAAATGCTACCAGAAATGGCACCAATAAATAGCCACCCACGAACCAAAGAGAGGCAAGAAAGGTTAACCCCACCATAACCAGGCCGGGAAAAAAAAGAAAGAAGCAAACCCCAACCGGGATCATGACAATTTTGTTGCAAAAGCTTTGTTGAATCGGCCCTCAGACTAGTCTATTTAATGATATGCCAAGTTTATCAAACAGCATGAATCACTTTCTTAATTTTAGCACATTTTAGCCCTTTTTTGTTTTTGTGCTTTCATTTTTCTCAGATCCAGTACTTCATATTTTTATGTCAATGTTTCAATAGCTGTTTTTTTACTTATAATATTATTTTAGTTGTATCACTTGGTGATTATCACTGCCAGGACTAGGTCTCATGCTTTTGCTAGACCGACCACATCCCCTCCTCTGATAAAAGCTCACTGTCAATATTCAATGCACACAGAAAGCCTGGTGTGGGCGGGGTTAGGTTTCTGAGCTCTGCTTCATGATTCATCTAAGATCTCTTGTCACAGCTGTTTCACCTAGCAAACTAAGTGATACATCATTAGAATCAGGGTCTCTTTTCCTACATCATGCTTCTCTCAGATGAGGTAGCAAAATCCTGCTGACAGATTTCCTTTAAGAGGCATTTGCCGACTTTATAACAGAGTTGGCACCTGCGCCACAGAACTCACCCAAAGTATGACTTAAATATACTGTATGTTGTGGTGCGGGTTTGGGTCAGGCCTGTCTAAGTGTGCATCGTCAAACAGTAAGACAGCA
Organism: Ranitomeya variabilis; assembly: GCF_051348905.1. Taxonomy (NCBI): domain Eukaryota; kingdom Metazoa; phylum Chordata; class Amphibia; order Anura; family Dendrobatidae; genus Ranitomeya; species Ranitomeya variabilis. Next base: position 157,383,666 of record NC_135237.1, on the reverse strand, counting down.
TCTCTAAATATGCCTCAAGGCCTGAATTTTGGCAAATGACAGCAGGATTCTTTTTTAGGCATTATTACACGGTAAGTCAGGCGCAAACTGAATAGGCAATAATAAGATAATCCACGCTCCTGGAAGAAGATGGCGGCGATATATGCGTGTCGGGGTAAGGGGACACCAGGAGCACCATTTCCACAGGTAATTACCGTCTTTCATGTTATTAGCCTGGTTTATATAAGGATAGGTCTATCCCCTTGGAACTATAGGGGCTTTGGATGAATTTATTATTGCCTATTCGGTTTGCTCCTGAGTTACCGGATTCAAGGACATAACACATATATTTCTTTGACATGTATTTTTTGACGGTTTTTGTATTTTCATATAAACTTGGTGTTTACATTTACTATTTTAATTTCATCTTGTGGAACTATTATCTGAACTGTAGTGGTCGATTTGTTAGAAATTTCTACTTTTTGGATATTGTGCTCAGCGTCCCTTATATATGGCTTTTTGCTTTTTTATGCATTTCTTTTAACATCTTGAACAATAAAAATATTGGTTTTATGGATATCTTGGAGGATATCTTCTTTGTCCTATATGCACAATATATGGGATTGGTTGTTGCATTACCTTTGAAGTGCCACTGTAATATTGGACACATGTTGCTCTAAAAAATAGAGATTGTCTATTTACCGTAGTTATCTCAACAAGATCAGTCATATCACTTTACAATAAAGGTGTAATAGTGCCAGTCACATGACCACTTTTCGAAAATCAGCCAAGAAGGAGGCACTTTTCAGCATACTGATTGCATTGTTTCATTGTTTTATAAATAGGATTTCTTTGGGCTGTTCAATGTTTGTATCAATCAGCTTATTGCCTGCAGGCTATTGCCCATATTACATATGACTTACATTCTTTAAGAAATCTAGACATCGTTTTAAAACTATTCTGAGCATTTTTTCAAGAAAAATAATTCAAATTGTGTTAACGAATCAATACCATCATTTTTTTAATGTCAGAAAGTGAAAACAATGTGATGAATGTACATGCTTTCTCGGTACTGTGGAGCCAGATATCTGATCCTCGCTGCCGTACAATATCTTTGTAAACAAAGCCTAAATGGGAGGGTGTAATTATGGATTGGAAAAATGTCACTTGCTCTTGCACGAAAGCCTTCATGTTTAATGACCTGGGTGTGCCTTTTATACTGAAGGGAGGTTGCCATTTGAAAACAGTAGCATGTGCTAAAGATTATGCACTTTGCAGAACATGTGACTCCAACGATACTTTTTAAAACTCCACAAACTCATGCCATTTGCATAAAAACACATTGGTCAGGGTTGAAGTTATCTGAATACTGAAAAGTAAACCTACAAAAGCAATCCTGTCTAAATATACAGCTTACAAGTCACTAACATGACAATGTAGGGAAGATTAGCATGCAAGCATAACCTTCACTATGCATCATTATCTTTACAGCACTGATTTTGGTTTAGTATGTAAACCACCCCTTGAATAATATCTTGCAACTTGGCCTTGAACACATATTTGCTCTTTTGCAAAGGGTGTACAAATATTTTGTTTTAGAGGCTTCAGAGTCAGTTTTGTGTATATTTTCAATCTCCAAGCTGTGTAAACTTGAATACGTATTGGATGAAGCAGATCAGGTGATGTGTATTTGTGTGTCAAGGGAGGGTCAGGCCTAAGGTTATCAATACCCTTTATCAAGATTTGCAGAATTAGGCAGCTTGTTTTCTTCAGGCAAAATGGAGCAAAAAGAAAGGGATTTAACTGAATCTGAAAAAATTGGTATAAGTCTTACTGAGGGGGCAGCGCTCTTGAAATTGCTCAGTTATTGGGGTGTGATTTGGGGTGTGATCAAACAACCAGAAAGTAAACAGGGTTGCAAAAATATATTAAGAAAAAATTATGCACATTAACTGTCAAAAAATTGTGAAGAATCAACCGTGAAGCGAATAGGAACCCCTTATTGTCTAGTTTCTTTCTTCCACTTTTTTCATTTCTATCTGCTCCTTTGTACGTCCAGCTCCATATAGCTGAATGGGTGGTCCTATTCTTATCTGCTAATACTACATTTCCCAGCAGTACCTGCTTCTCCTCAGTGCTGCAGACCACCCCACCTCCTGTGTGCTCCTGACTAGCTCCACTGTTATGATCTGGTGGCCTAGAAGCAGCATGGACGAGCTCTGGAGTAGGTGGCCTCTATACTGACCGCAGACCCTGAACTTAACACCGCAACTAGAGGTAGCCGTGGGATGTTCCTGTCACTCCCTAGAAACCTCGTCACAGCCGGAGGACTAATTACCCCTAAAGAAAGAAACAGGAAAACTATCTTGCCTCAGAGAAAATCCCCAAAGGAAAGACAGCCCCCCCACAAATATTGACTGTGAGAGGAGAGGGAAATTACAAACGCAGACTGAAAACAGAATTTAGCAAAGGAGGCCACGCTACCTAGAAAGAAAAGACAGGACAGAGTACTGTGCGGTCAGTATTAAAATACTACAAAAATCCACCACAGAGAATGCAAAAATCTCCACACCTAACTAAAGGCATGGAGGGTAACTCTGCAACTCCAGAGCTTCCAGCTTGGCTGAATAAATCCTTACACAGACAAAGCTGGTCAAGAAAAAACATAGCAATTCATTGAACTATAAAGTCCACCGCATGTGGACTGCAAAAGCAAAGCCAGGACTTATCTTTGATGATTTGGACAATCCAGCAGGAGAAACCAAGCAGAGATGTGAATCCTCCAAAAAAACAATGGACAACTGGCACTCACTAAAGAGTGAAGCCAGACTAAATAGCCCCGTCCAAAGTGGAAGCACCTGATGACTGCTGTGAAGGACAAACAGCAGCACTACCACTTATAACCACCGGAGGGAGCCCAAGAGCAGAACCCACAACAGAATTCACAACAGTACCCCCCCCTTGAGGAGGGGTCACCGAACCCTCACCAGAGCCCCCAGGCCGATCCGGACAAGCCAAATGGAAGGCACGAACCAAATCGTCAGCATGAACATCGGAGGCAACAACCCAAGAATTATCCTCCTGACCATAACCCTTCCACTTGACAAGATACTGAAGCCTCTGTCTTGAAAAACGAGAATCCAAGATCTTCTCCACAACATACTCCAACTCCCCATCAATCAACACTGGGGCAGGAGAATCAATAGAGGGAACCACGGGCACCACATATTTCCGCAACAAAGATCTATGAAAAACATTATGGATGGAAAAAGAGGCTGGAAGGGCCAAACGAAAAGACACTGGATTGATAATCTCAGAAATCCTATAAGGACCAATAAACTGAGGCTTGAACTTTGGGGAAGAAACTTTCATAGGAACATGACGAGAAGACAACCAGACCAAATCCCCAACCCGAAGCCGGGAACCCACACGCCGACGACGGTTGGCAAAACGCTGAGCCTCCTCCTGAGACAACACCAAATTGTCCACAACATGAGCCCAAATCTTCTGCAACCTGTCAACCACAGAGTCCACCCCAGGACAATCAGAAGACTCAACCTGCCCTGAAGAAAAACGAGGATGAAACCCAGAATTACAAAAGAATGGTGAAACCAAGGTAGCAGAACTAGCCCGATTATTAAGGGCAAACTCGGCCAATGGCAAGAAAGCCACCCAATCATCCTGATCCGCAGACACAAAGCATCTCAAATAAGTTTCCAAAGTCTGGTTAGTTCGCTCGGTTTGGCCGTTTGTCTGAGGATGAAATGCGGAAGAAAAAGACAAATCAATGCCCAACTTAGCACAAAAGGACCGCCAAAACCTAGAAACAAACTGGGAACCTCTATCGGACACAATATTCTCCGGAATGCCATGCAAACGAACCACATGCTGAAAAAACAACGGAACCAACTCAGAAGAGGAAGGCAATTTAGGCAAAGGTACCAAATGAACCATCTTAGAAAACCGGTCACAGACAACCCAGATAACAGACATCCTCTGGGAAACAGGAAGATCCGAAATAAAATCCATAGAAATATGCGTCCAAGGCCTCTCAGGGACCGGCAAAGGCAAAAGCAACCCACTGGCGCGGGAGCAGCAAGGTTTGGCCCGCGCACAAGTCCCACAGGACTGCACAAAAGAACGCACATCCCGTGACAAAGAAGGCCACCAAAAGGACCTACCAACCAAATCTCTGGTACCAAAAATCCCAGGATGGCCAGCCAACACAGAACAGTGAACCTCAGAAATCACTTTACTAGTCCATCTGTCAGGAACAAACAGTTTCTCCGCTGGACAGCGATCAGGTTTATCAGCCTGAAACTCCTGAAGAACCCGTCGCAAATCAGGGAAGATGGCAGAAAGAATCACCCCCTCCTTCAGAATACCAACCAGCTCAAGAATCCCAGGGGAATCAGGCAAAAAACTCCTAGAGAGGGCATCAGCCTTAACATTCTTAGAACCCGGAAGATACGAGACAACAAAATCAAAACGGGAGAAAAACAGGGACCATCGGGCCTGTTTAGGATTCAGCCGTTTGGCAGACTCGAGGTAAATCAGATTCTTATGATCGGTCAAGACCACAATACGGTGCTTGGCCCCCTCAAGCCAATGTCACCACTCCTCAAATGCCCACTTCATAGCCAACAACTCACGATTGCCGACATCATAATTGCGTTCCGCAGGCGAAAACTTTCGAGAAAAGAAGGCACACGGTTTCATCAAGGAACCATCAGAATTCCTCTGAGACAAAACGGCCCCTGCCCCAATCTCAGAAGCGTCAACCTCAACCTGAAAAGGAAGAGAAACATCCGGCTGACGCAACACAGGGGCAGAAGTAAATCGGCGCTTAAGCTCCTGAAAGGCCTCAACAGCCTCAGAGGACCAATTCGCTACATCAGCGCCCTTCGTCGTCAAATCGGTCAGGGGTTTAACCACACTGGAGAAGTTGGCAATGAAACGGCGATAAAAATTAGCAAAGCCCAAAAATTTCTGAAGGCTCTTCACGGATGTGGGCTGGATCCAATCATGAATGGCCTGAACCTTAACCGGATCCATTTCTATAGATGATGGAGAAAAAATGAAGCCCAAAAAAGAAACCTTCTGTACTCCAAAGAGGCACTTAGACCCCTTCACAAACAAGGCATTATCAAGAAGGACCTGAAATACCATCCTGACTTGTTTCACATGAGACTCCCAATCATCTGAAAAAATCAAAATATCATCCAAATATACAATCATGAATTTATCAAGATAATTCCGAAAAATATCATGCATGAAGGACTGAAACACAGATGGGGCATTAGAGAGTCCGAATGGCATCACAAGATATTCAAAATGGCCCTCGGGCGTATTAAACGCAGTTTTCCATTCGTCACCCTGCTTAATACGAACAAGATTATATGCCCCTCGAATGTCAATCTTAGTAAACCAACTAGCCCCCTTAATCCTGGCAAACAAATCAGAAAGCAAAGGCAAAGGGTATTGGAATTTGACCGTGATCTTATTCAAGAGGCGATAATCAATACAGGGTCTCAAGGAGCCATCCTTCTTGGCAACAAAAAAAAAACCTGCTCCCAATGGAGAAGAAGATGGCCGAATATGCCCCTTCTCCAAAGACTCCTTTACATAGCTCCGCATGGCGGCATGTTCAGGCACAGACAGGTTGAAAAGTCGACCCTTAGGAAACTTACAGCCTGGAATCAAGTCAATAGCACAATCACAGTCCCTATGCGGTTGAAGGGAACTGGACTTGGGCTCATCGAAAACATCCTGGAAATCTGACAGAAACTCAGGAATTTCAGAAGAGGGGGAGGAGGAAATTGACATCAGAGGAACGTCATCATGAACCCCCTGACAACCCCAACTAGTCACAGACATAGATTTCCAATCCAACACCGGATTATGTACCTGTAACCATGGAAACCCCAGCACAATAGCATCATGCAAATTATGTAACACCAGGAAACGACAATCTTCCTGATGGGCTGGCGCCATGCACATGGTTAACTGTGTCCAAAACTGAGGTTTATTTTTAGCCAATGGTGTAGCATCAATACCCCTCAAAGGGATAGGACTCCGCAAAGGCTGTAAGGGAAAACCACAACGCAATCAGAAATAACATGAGCAGAATCGCCGCAGTAAAAGCACAACCTATTCTGATGTCTGAATCCTTGGCGTTCTCGGAAGACAATGCCATAGTGTGCACAACTCTGCGCTCACGCAAGCGCCGATCAATTTGAATGGCCAGAGACATAGAATAACTCAGACCTGCAGGCGTGGGGAACCCCACCATAACATCTTTAACAGATTCAGAAAGACCCTTTCTAAAAATTGCCGCCAAAGCATCCTCATTCCACTTAGTAAGCACAGACCATTTTCTAAATTTCTGGCAATATGATTCTGCCGCTTCTTGACCCTGACACAGGGCCAACAAGGTTTTCTCAGCATGATCCACAGAATTAGGTTCATCATACAATAACCCAAGCGCCTGAAAAAAGGTGTCTACATTAAGCAAGGCCGGATTCCCAGATTCCAAGGAAAATGCCCAATCCTGCGGGTTGCCACGCAACAGAGAAATTACAATTTTTACCTGCTGGATGGGATCACCAGAGGAACGGAGCTTCAGAGCAAAAAACAGTTTACAGTTATTTTTAAAGCTCAAAAATTTGGACCTGTCCCCAAAAAACAGATCGGGGGTAGGGATTCTAGGCTCTAAAACAGGAGTCTGCACGATATAATCAGAAATACCCTGTACTCTAGCAGCAAGTTGATCCACCCGAGAAGCAAGTCCCTGAACATCCATGTCCGCGCCTAACTCCTGAGCCACCCAGAGGTGAAGAGGGAAAAAAAAACACAACAGAGTACAGAAAAAAAAATGGCTCAGCACTTTCCCTTCTTTTGAGATGCGGTTAACTCATTGTTGGCCAGTTGTACTGTTATGATCTGGTGGCCTAGAAGCAGCATGGACGAGCTCTGGAGTAGGTGGCCTCTATACTGACCGCAGACCCTGAACTTAACACCGCAACTAGAAGTAGCTGTGGGATGTTCCTGTCACTCCCTAGAAACCTCGTCACAGCTGGAGGACTAATTACCCCTAAAGAAAGAAACAGGAAAACTATCTTGCCTCAGAGAAAATCCCCAAAGGAAAGACAGCCCCCCACAAATATTGACTGTGAGAGGAGAGGGAAATTACAAACGCAGACTGAAAACAGAATTTAGCAAAGGAGGCCACGCTACCTAGAAAGAAAAGACAGGACAGAGTACTGTGCGGTCAGTATTAAAATACTACAAAAATCCACCACAGAGAATACAAAAATCTCCACACCTAACTAAAGGCATGGAGGGTAACTCTGCAACTCCAGAGCTTCCAGCTTGGCTGAATAAATCCTTACACAGACAAAGCTGGACAAGAAAAAACATAGCAATTCATTGAACTATAAAGTCCACCGCACGTGGACTGCAAAAACAAAGCCAGGACTTATCTTTGATGATTTGGACAATCCAGCAGGAGAAACCAAGCAGAGATGTGAATCCTCCAGAAAAACAATGGACAACTGGCACTCACTAAAGGGTGAAGCCAGACTAAATAGCCCCGTCCAAAGTGGAAGCACCTGATGACTGCTGTGAAGGACAAACAGCAGCACTACCACTTATAACCACCGGAGGGAGCCCAAGAGCAGAACCCACAACACTCCACCTCTCTGAGTTATCATCAAGAGCCTCTAGGTTTAGTGTTCACCTTAGCATTCTGTGTATTGTCTGCTCCTGTACAGTCCCCTGCCTGACCATCTTTATCTTCTGTCATCTACATCAGTGTGGATTTCCATTATTAGATAATTCTAGCACAGCTCTACTGTCCTGCACCCCTCCACAATGGCAGTGCAAGGTGTGTTGGTTGTCTTCTGCAGACAGATAATTTGAAATTACAAATGCTGTTCTGTTGATGCATATGACAGAAGAAAATCCTCTGAAATATACATCAATAGAGAAGCATTTTCAGTGTTACATTACTGAACTCTTAGAAGCAAGCAACAAACACAACTCAATCGCTGCCCATGTACACAGAGTCCCATATTCTAGTATTTCTCTTCTCTCAACCCCTGTATACAGCTCATTCTGCAGTATATCGGTCCTTTCTATCCCCTCTATATACAGCCCAACTTGTAGTATATCTCTCCTTTCTGTCCCCTGTATAAAGATCCCATCCTGCAATATATCTCTCCTCTCAGTCCCAAGTATATAGCTCTATTCTGCAGTATATGGCTCCTCTTAGTTACCAGCATACAAGCACTGCTGATTTCTGGTAGATCTCACCACCCTGATGAAGGAGGCTCCGCCACTTTAGGTGACATCATCCCTCACAGTAGAATCTCCATTCTAGACACAGCATAGATTTGTTGGCAGGATGCCAGTTGCAAGAGTCAGTATTGTGCCAGATTATCATGGCTCCCTTAACCACAGGACGGTTTCACGGAAACTTAGGGTACATTGAGCCTGGAGGGTCATCCTTAGGCGTTGTGATATGTGCAAAACGGAACAGATTTAAAATTAGGTTATATTGCTACTACTGAATAAATATACATGCACATTATTATAACACCACATTGTGATTTAGGGAATAACTCTTTAAGCATACCCCTCAGTATATTTATTTCCTTTAATGAAGCAAATAGAGTGCTAAATATGGAACTGCCAGAAAACAGGCCATATGGACTTCAAAGTTTCATCTTCTGGACTCTGTTTTCCTCATTGAAACAAATAGATAAATTGAGGAGCACATTTCAATATTTTAATGCGCCCATTCAGCCAAAAGAGGATGAGGATGACTAGCAACAAGATGGATGTAATCACAGAAATCATCAGTATGAAGATATAAAATGAAGACTTTGGAAAAACACTTTTCACATAGTGGCAAGTGGCCCAAATTGTCTTAATATGATAGTCTTGGCCCAATAGGTGATATTAATAAATACAAGGTTCATCTAGTTCACAATATAAAGATGGTGCGATGGTATAATAAAGATATTACGTTATGTCTCCATTGCCATTTAAAGCGCATAAAACTAATCTCGCACGCTTTATAAGCTTCTGTTCGCTACATGTAAGGATGAGAATTATATGTGTTACATATGCTTTATAGACCCTTTTATCTGGGTTGGGATAACCGATACATGAAAGGATTATATACATTATATACGTTTTATGGGGTCTTTTATCTCTGTTAGAATAAATGCATATCTGTAGTGCCTTACGTAAAAAGTTAGAGTAGCAATATACAGCATTTGCAAATGAGATCTACAACTTTCAAGTCAAATTCCCGGAGTTTGCCAAGTACCATAGCTCCACACTTGGCACTGCTAGTAAATATTTATCAAACACATAGATATAGCTGCAAGCACTTGCCAAATACAATACCAGGATATGTTACTGCATCGAATGTTTCCAGCTATAGTGGTTTCTACTGAGAATTTCTGAAATGCTTTTTCATTAGTTCCAAAAAGCAAAAGAAATAAAACAAAATACCCTAAGTAAAAAAAAAAAAAAAAAGTTAACGTAAATTGAATATATTTCATCTCATCCACTATCCATTTTAGGCCAGTGCCCGTTCTCACTGCTTCCTGTCTAGTTCCAAATTCTTCTTATTCCAAATCAATTGATGAAGCAAGAGTCTGGGGAAATTAAAATAAATATTTGTACCCAGGTCATGGAAACGACTACTAGAATTATTTTTCCCGTTAAGTTCAGACAAGTTAATTTTGGCTAATGGTGAACATATGAATAGTGCTTTTTCAGGAATGCTGTGTTTTCAATGGAAAGCATAAGGAAACATTTTGATACATTTGCAAATAGCATCCATAATGGGTGCATTTATTAAATGAGGATTATCATACCATGCTCAATACTAAAGACCTTCTGCACCACTTAAAGTGTTGTCCAGGAATAAGGCAAATCTCCAAATAAACCAGATCTGTAAGAATCACCGGTAAATAATGATGCTTCTGTCCAACATTACCATTTTCACCTATTTATCGTCTGGTCTAGAGGTCATGTTAGATGGCTGAGAGTCCGAACACTGCTGGCACCAGGTACATAAAGCACAATGCTGTAGCCACGTGACATCATGGCAATATGGATGCATAGTGGGAGTGGAATATCACTTTTATTATATTGTGATTTACTGATATTTATTTTACTATGTTAACTGGCAAAGCCTATTTGTATGGATTGGTAGTCTAATAATTTCCATATGTTCGTTTTATAGGGTGCCATATTCCACTTTTGCTGACTTCTAATACAACTCACAAAATTAACAATGATCTTCTACATGTAAATGGACCAAGTAAATAAAATTAAAATATATGAAAATGTCATTTTTATTCCATTTATTTTTATAATATTTGTATTTATTTTATAACATTTGGTAACCAAACTTAGTTATTTAAAGGGTCCAACACTCTGCTAATGGGTTTCTTTTTTTTACGTTTTACATGTCCTCTGGAAGTCATGTGTGGACTCACATCCCATTATGTAAGGAGTGGATAATCCCAACAGCAAAAAATAAAACATTGAAAATCTAATATCGAACAGATGAATGAACAGATCGACGGGTGACAGCCCATAACATCTACCATTCCCGATAAACACTTTTTATTTTGTTTTCTTAGATGGCTTCTCTTGAAATGAAATGACTATGCAGTACAAATGATTGGTTAGGTCACAGGTAATGGGTCACTAAATACTGAGAAATGTAATCAATAGCAAGCAGAGATCAAATGAATGAATGTTATTAAGAAGTGCTGAGTTGCGCTTGGAAAGAGAGAAAGACTATCACCTGGATATCACTCACTGAACCAATTGTTTGCTAAACATCTCAAATGCATGGGCTGTTTTCTTGGATATTTCATACTTGAACATTTAATTGACAGCCATTTAGAAATTTCTCATCAAAACAATTTCTAAAAAAGCAAATAAAATCCAAAAATAATACAGCTGTAGTTTATTTACGGAAGGATGCCGTTTCGCTTTACTGGGGTCACTGCCAGTTTTACTACCTGAAGAATTTAGGTTTAAAAAGATATGCCATCAGTTTATGATTAGTCGAGGTCAAACGTCTGAGCCCCTCATGGGCTCATAATCTTAATGCGGTCCCGTCTAAGTTTTTAATCTGTGTAGCTGCACCCTCAGCTACCTGATATAACTAGGCACAGCAAGCCAGCGGGTGACCAGGATGCTGCTCCACAGGGAAATCACATTACAGCTGCATCCCTTTTTTCTTCAATATCCAGACGATGGACCCTCACAGATCATAAAGTGATGGCACAACCCAAAAATTGTTGCCACTACTTTATATACCTGTATACTTAAAGGGTTTACCCACTACTAGGACAACCACTTCTTGATCTAATTGTTTAGACCTCTACAAATAAAAAAGCTTACACTCACCTTCTGTGTCGGCACCATTCTAGCAGTATCAGCATTCGCGGTTCCAGAGTTCTTGTGCGGTTGTAATGACACGTTAGCCTGGCACCCAATCAGCGCTGGCGTCACTGTCTTTTCATGTGAATTGAATATGAAGAGGAAGTCAGAGATCAGCTGCAGCCGGAATTCCTCTTCATGTTCAATTTGTGACGTCAGCGCTGATTGGGCGCCGGTCTCGCGTGTCATAACAACTGCACTGCCGGGACCACGAGTGCTGACACCACTGGAACAGCGCCAAAACGAGAAGTGAGAATAAGCTTTTTTATTTTATGGTGGTCAAACATTTAGATCAAGAAGGGGCTGTCCTAGTAGTGGACAACCTTTTAAGCAATTCAATATCTGTCGATACATGTTGAAGCTGCTCTTTATATTCAACTAACCTATGCATTCAACAATATCTCAGTTGTCAACACAACAACCATGATAGTTTTTGTCTAGCTATCAACTAACAGCTCAGTCCAGAGTGGGTCAGGTCATTCCCAGGCTGGGTAGCTACCATTTAGGAGGACAGCTACATTTTTAAAAGTAAACTCTATTTGTGAGAGATCAGTTTAGACTCTCCTTACAATAGGGCCTCATATGGCCACAGTGATGTTACTGCAGTGTCTAAAAAATAGTGAAGGCCACAGAAGTAACATCCACGTAAAATTAGTCATACAGATGTGCTCATAAAGGATTACCAATAACATTATGGTAGACTATAAATTAGTTATTACCATAGAAAGTCCCATAAAAAATAATTCTTGCTTATAATATATGTTCCCCCTTGTGGCAATCTACAACACTAACAATATCTGCTATTTTGGCAAATAAATAGCACTTGTAGGTATCTATTTCTTTCTGTATCATTCTCTACAATCAAAAACATCAATATAGCTGTAGATCATCAACTAAGAATTACATAGGGTTAAAAACAATCTTTGGTATTGAGCCATACATTTGGTATTAAGGGACAAAGCACTAATCAGGGACTAAAGAACCCTATATAGTTTAATGTTGTCCAAGCCTTATGATCTTGGTGGCAACATCCAACTATCTAATGTGTGTAGGAACCTAACGATTCTGCCATCGACAGGAGATTGTGGTGAAAAGAAGGCTCCTGGCATGTTGAATAATAATGTCCGATTATTTTGTTTCTTTGTGAAACAAGCTGCCATCAGAGGTGTCTGGACGATGGCTTACTCCTTTCTTCCTACATAAAACACATCCTTGCTTGGCTGAGTGCTGTGCATGTGTATGGTGGAGCCAAGAGATAGCGCATTCAGCCATCTGCTAACTAAGGTATATGGATAACTTTTTAAAGTTTTTGATATGGTTTATGGAGTTACAAGATGTAGAAAAAAGCCCATAAACATAATGATCTTAAATCTACTTTGTAAGAAACAGGGGAAAACTAACCTAATCTAACTTAATTTTGGCACCTATACAATTGTTTCCGAAAACATCCATGAATGGCTTTACAAATTTTCCAGTTGTCTTCTTTTCAAGATAAAAGAAAGGAAACAGAGCAGAAGTTTCTTGTAACACCCATTAATATTACAGCATCCAATTTATACAGAAAAAAAAACTAGAATGTCTTCTTCCTCCACTCTTTCCGGTAACACAAGTATTAGTTGTAGCATTTTACTAGCCCATTGACTGTTTATAGGAAGACAATGAAATAACGGAACAGCTGATTCAGAGACACGTCAGTGCGCTGCTTCAACCTGTTTGTAAACAACGGACTGAATAAATCCCCTCTGTGTTTAACCCATGCGCGCTGTTTGCAACCTTTTCAAGATAAATTATAATCACTGGCCTCCAAGCTTTTCCATTTTTGGTGCGGAGCTGAGAAAACATCTTTTTGGAACATAAAATCCACACCAGGCAAACAAGAAAGAGAACTGCTACACTGTTCAGTGAATCACCTCTTTTATTTCAGCTTATTGTAAAGCGCGTTGTCAAATGAAGACATTCTTAAAATCTTTATCAGCTTCTTAGGCTTGACACGAAGTCATTTAATGTCCTCAGTATCAGACGCACTGGAGTCAAGTTGAATATTTTTTAAGATAAAAAAGCATCTCCTTGGACTCTGCTCTACATCATCATTCTATTTATAAGGATTGAGAGAACCCAAGGCAAATGTGAGAAGAACCAGAATACTGAGACATTAAAAATGTAAGAGGTCTCCTTGGTCAAAATCCCAGCTGACTACAGACTGCCCTAAAAAATCGTGCTCCAACCAGAACCAGGACCATCACAACAGGAAATGTTTAAAATATATATATTTTTATTTAATAACAATAGAGACCATTAAAATATACAACCTTTATATTTCATGAATATGTATATGCATATATATATCTTGAATGTGCACGTATCAATCAAATCATTGTCAGGTCACTCCATATTATCTAGTATACCCCTAAGGACTCTATATGTATCAACAAACCATATTGCACATATCATAAAGTGCTTGTGCCAGAAAATCTATATAATAAAAAATGTGCATACAATGTGCATCTCACCAAAATAAGTCAGATATTCTGAGAATTTAATTAAGGTGCATAGTGTGCATAAACATAAAGTGCTGTATTAAGGTGCTATATGTAAATACTGTCAGGAGTCACTTACTTATAAAGATAGGGGAGTTATTTTGGGATAGCGTGCACCCCGACGCGCCTTTTGGAAGCACTGTTCCTTCCTGACGAGCAGTAACAATTGAATTTAGGGTTTATTAGTCCACAACAGGATAAGTGCAAATTATATCAGAATACTTCAAATAACTTTTCAGGCCTCTCGGACCTTGTTCACATTAGTATTCTATGACAATAATAAAGTGATTGTCACAAAAGATTAACAGAAAATTGAAAATGATTTCCACTATATACAGACAGAGACCGGGAATATAATGATACAAAGAAAAACATTCTAACATCAGAGGACACATGTAAAAAGCAAACCTGTATTAAATAGGAATCATCCACTGGAACAAAATACACTATATTAAAGGGAAATTGTCATGTAAAAAAAACGCTATTAGCCTGCAGATATGGGCTTAATCTACAATCTAATAGCTTTCTTAAGCTGCCGGTACTGAGAGCCCCGCTGCCTGGAGAAAATTATCATTATTCCTCCTGAGAGCCTCTAGCTTTCAGTAACAAGGGTGGGACTGGCATGACTTCAGCCATTGCTCAGGGCATAATGAGTGGTGGTTGAGATCACACCCTGGACCTGACTGACAGCCGGCTCTAATTAGTGTAAAATGTAGAAAAATTTTAAAAAAAAAATGGGCGAAAAAGGAAAATCTATCTTCAATGCCCAGGTCACTACAGTCATGCACTCACAATTGTGTCTTGTCTAAATTGTTCTCTTATGCAAAAATAAATACGGTAAGTATTGTTAATATTTTTTGCTCTGTTACTGATTTATGAAAATGCTTTCTCTCCATCTGCATGAATAAGATTTTTTTCCATCTAGGTAGAAGAAATGTGGGAAGAAAATTATGCAAAAAGTAAGTGTGAAGTCAGTGATTTACATTGTTGGACAAAGCACTAGTCCTAGGAATCAATCATGACAACTCCTTCCCTGCTTAGCTCAGTGCTAGACCCACAAAAATAAATAGATCTTGATACTTCAAAATGGTTTTCAGCATATAGGGAGTCATCCATTTAGGGCGCACATTTAATATCCCTACAATAGAAAGGCTATAAAAAGATGTCTTGCTTTGGAGGACAAGCCAGGTCGGACAATTCTATGGTCAACCCATCCTTTTCTATACTAACAGTGTAATGCTTTAGTTACCCTGTGGAGGCACTGCAGGTAATTTGAATGTTAGTTTCCGGGGTTTAACATCGATCACTAAGGTCCACACAGTTAGCTATGGTAATTTTATTGTTGAGGTACCCTTGTAGCCAAAAAAAAATCACTCCATTGCAATAAATAAACCTGAAATACTACACAATACAATTTATAACTGTTCTGATTGCATTTGCATATGGCACTCTGACTGAGCAATAAATGAAACCATGGAGGTAAAAGGTTAACCCTTTGCATCCACTGTTTGCATTCCGCAAATGTCATTAATTTGTGAAAAAGGCATTCTGCTTTACAAGCTCGACAAACATCACCTGCAGATACTGAGCAAACAAGCATGTAAAGGCTGATGTTTACTGAGTCAACATCAGAGCGGCAATGGGTATGTTACTTTATAATTAAACTAATTAAAACACTGGTACCACTTAAAAAAGCAAACTAAAGTTACAATAAACCCATATAAGTTCTACTAAGAATCCTCTGTGCAGTCAATAAGCAAGGTGGTTCATTCATGGTTTATTGGCCTAAAGAGTTGAAAAGCATGGCTCGAAATTATATGTACTCTGTAGTCTCATATGAATGTAGTAATGGAGCTTAGAGCCATAAAACCTCTAAATGGTACGTGTGCGCATTAATATGGGGCAGCGCACTATGTCAACAATGCTAACAGTCAAGATTTTTCATCTATAGATTTTCCAAAAAATGCTTCCTCATCTAGCATAAGCTACAACAACATTGGACAGCAGTCACATTGGGTTTATTAGTCTTAGGCCTCATTGAGATATCTTTATTCTTCTTGTTCGTAAAAATACAAAGTGTTGTTCATCAAGAGACCCGCGTCCAGTCTGTGCATTGCGGTCCGTGATCGTATCGAGATCCACAGACATCAGCATGAGCCCTAATTTTGATCTAGATTAAAAATTCATGAATTAACATCAAAAATTTGCTGTGTTGAATTTTTTCGGGAATTTGAATTCCTCTCTTTATGGATTTGCTTTTAATTTTCATCAAAAATGTACGTGAAAAGCCTCATACAATATAGTCATAACGAGTTCTAATCAGGAAAAAACACAGGAAACAATACATCACTCATGGACATCTAAACAGGTTGTTGGGTTTGGACAATCTAGTCTTAACATATAACTAGTCCGAAATAATGAGCTAACGGGTCAAAAATAGGCAACCCTTCCACACTGGCTAAAGACAACACTATGGAATCAATAGTAAAAGTGATATTTAGATTGACTTGGTAGATCTCAGGCTCAGAATGGCCCACTTGGGGACCAGGGAAATCCATGATTTACCTCTGGGGGGCATAATCATAGCAGTTGCAGAGGGTGCAATCACAACCGGGTGTAGAGGGGTTGCAAGTATATCAATTATTACACTACACTGGGGCATCAGTGTATGAAGCGGAGAGGTCAGATAGTGACTATACTGCGCTGCAGATGTGCGTGTAAGTGAAATGACAGACGCACTGTAGGAAATGTAATACGGTCCTTAAACCCTACTAACACCAGAGGACAGTTTAGTGTAGTGTTTGCAATGTGACTCCAGGTGTATTTGTTCAGCAGGCTGATGTTCAGAGCTGCTTGTAGACTGACAGTCCTTGCCGCGCATTTGAGAGTGTGTGATATGTAGTAAAAGGGGAACCTAGATGACATGAGAATAGGGTGAGAAAGGATCAGATAGAGTGATTACTTTCTGCATCCAACACCTCTGCATAGGCCAACAATACTGTTATATAGTTAGGTACAATACACTTAAAGGCAATATGTCACCAGAAAATGACCTATTTTTTAAATCAGATTTTTGTGTTACATGTATTTACAAATTGCTATTGATCTGTGTTAAAAAAGAACAAAATTAGTAATCTTGCAATCTTCACAGTAGCCACTGGGGCTACTCATGATAACTTTCCCTAGGTTTTTAGCATGCTCCTTATCATCAGAGGCAGAGTTACAACATTACACAAAGCTGATAAGACAGCATTCAGCAATGGCAATATATGATATCACGGCTGACCCTGCTCCGCCCTTCACAATGACTTTGGCACACGCTCATTAGATGCTTCAATACAAAAGATAGAGTCAAAGTCTGTTCATTGCTGCTAATGTACATGTGCATTTTTAAATGAAACAGGAAGTTATAGTCTAATGAAGCCCCAGTGATAAGTGTGAAAATTGCAACATTTCTAATTTTTATTTTTACTAAAAACTATGTTATGGGAAAAAATTATATTTAACACAAAAACTTGATTTATTCAATAGGTAATTTTTTGATTACACATTACCTTGAATGCCTCATTGGCCTGGCTGCATTACATATTTAAGTGTTGTAGCTATTGTTATAATGTTTTTATCATGGTTGATAATTTTGGAAACACTCCCAAAATATATGATTCATTATTGGAAAAAACAGATGCACTGGGAAAAATTCACTTATAGAATTATTTAGCTAGGAGATGCCATCATTGGGGCTAACCTCTGGCCAGGCTGCAGTTTTCTGCACCGCTGGGTGCACAGGTACCCCTGTGCAGGTCACAAATGATGTACATTAGGGATAAGTCCCCTTTATTTTCAGGATCAAAGATCTCTTGAAGTCTGGCCCCCACCAATCATTATGTGATGGCATATGCTTGTGATATAACATTGGTTTTTAAGACAGGAATAGTCCTTATCATGAAGATTTCTAGGTGACACAACTGATTTGCAGTGTGGTCTTGTGTGGCACTAACATTCCCCATCTGTAACCTTGGAATTAGCTCAGGATCTCAAGTATTAATGAAAATGTCTGTATACTGCATATAGGGTATATAGAAACATCCACTTAAAAGGGAGACGGACTGTGATCATGTGATGGTTGTTTTCTTGCATTAGGATTACGCCTTCTCTGAGGTAGCAATCAAAGGATTAAACCGACACACCCTTGACTTTATATTACAATTTATAACACATGTCACAGCCAAAGATATATATGAAGGACTAAATTCATGATAGGCTCGCTTCTGCTCTGTAACAGGGTGATACATCTTTCTCCATTATAATATCAATGTAAAGTCATATGTAGAGGAAAGGCCTCATTGTAGGCCAGATTGACTCTGGGTGGGTTTGATAAATTCTATCATCCATTTCTGTGCCATGCCACAATGGTGATATTGAGGTTAGGTGGCATCAAACTCATATTTTGGGGTTTGGATGAAAATCACACTAAAGGTCCGCCAACACAGACTAAAGTCAGGGAAACCCGCCGCTATAGACAGGTTCAGCTAACAGTCTGATGTGTGTTGACGCCCCTGACCAATGATGTTGAGGGAGATAATGATCCTCCATGTCTGATTTCGAACTGACAATCCATTTGTTCTCTTCAATGTAAGCCACCGCCAAATATGTCTGATAGCGCATCTCTCATA
Source organism: Ranitomeya variabilis (assembly GCF_051348905.1). NCBI lineage: Eukaryota > Metazoa > Chordata > Amphibia > Anura > Dendrobatidae > Ranitomeya > Ranitomeya variabilis. The sequence continues at coordinate 157,365,002 of NC_135237.1, read as the reverse complement.
GCAAACACATCATGAAAATGGGAGCCTCTACATAAATATGTGAACCACCTGGCAAGTGAATGGTTAATCAAGACATGAAATAATCACTGGAAACATTACACTATGCCTAATTAAGAACATTAAGCCATTTTTGCTCTTCATCAGACGGCCAAACCTGCATCTAATCCTGTGATGTGGAGTAACCATGGTAACACGCTTTTGTTCTTAAAGAAAACAATGGGAAAAGACGAAAGTCTGGCACACTGAAAATTATTAACTGTGATCGTTAAATACAGGGGCTGCCGAAACTTGTATTGTACATGTTATATTCTAGCTCCTCTGCGAAAAAGATGTCTTTGAACGCTTCAGTTACATGGCCTCATTTCATGCCTCTATGAGTTCTGTATTAGAACCAGCCAATATTTGTTCTCTATAGCTCCCATAGAATTCCATAGAGCCGAACATGCAACCTCTTAATCCATATCTTTCACCTGTATCTAACTCAGTAGCTTAAAGGGGTTATCTGATGTCATTGATCCCTTTATATTACTGTAGGTTATAGGTTGAACTTGATGGACTTGTTCCTTCTTTCAACTTCCAAATTATGAATGCTACATTCATTCATACTGATTTTTCTGTGTCAGTATCTCATTAGTGCTGTCTATGAAGGGTGCTGGCTGCCTGACTCATTTCAATGGTTAAGCACCATTCCAGCATTTGTTTTATTTTATTTTACCGTTGGCGTGATCCTTCTAATCTAAAGTCCCTAACCCTACTCTCATACTCAGCTGCCGCTGTCTTCACATTTTATCGCCACCACCACTTCCATCGGTCTCCGGCAGTTTGTTTTCAGTGTTTCATGGAGCTGCTCAGAGGTCACTTTGCAATAAAAGTCTATGAGAGCCTCGCTCTGGTTCTCATAGACTTGTACTGAGAGCTTGTTGTTACGTAACTTCTGACTTCCGGCCAGTCACAAGCTGTGCTTACAAGATGGCGCTGTGGGACCGGAGTGATGCCAAAAAAAGGTGAAGACGCCAGAGGGTGAGTATAAGACCGGAGGGAAGAGATGTTACACTAGAATGACTACTCCAGGGCTGAAAAAGAAACTCTGGAGTGGGGCTTTAAGCTTACTCTGTCTATGAATCAGTCAGGAAAGATATAAAGGCCTGCTCAGCTAATGAAATTAGGCATCGGACATCCCCTATTCAACACAGCTCTGGTCATGTGCTAAGACAGAAGGCTCTCTTGTGTCAAACTCAAACCGGATGTACAGCTTTCAGGACCAGCGCTTTCCGATCACAGGGGGATCTGACCGATGGGACTCCAACCCATCTAAAAAACTGGTGCACTAAAGTGCCCCATGTAAATCAACCACCGTTCTTCGGACAGTCTGTTCTCGGAATAGTTGGGGGTCTCGGAGGTCAGAACCCAAGTGATCGCTTGAGAATGCCCCTTTAAGGCTTATTTTATGTAATATATTTCATATCACATTGTTTTCCATTAATTATTGCTCTGCTATTAAATTGTTGTTGTCGCCTTCCTTCCATACAGTACTGTTCAAAAGTTTAGGGTCACCCAGACAATTTTGTGTTTTCCATGAAAACTCATACTTTTATTAATCAAATGAGTTGCCAAATGAATTGAAAATCTAGTTCAGACATTGACAAGGTTAAAAAAAAAATTTTTTATTTGAAATAATAATTTTCTCCTTCAAACTTTGCTTTCGTCAAAGAATGCTCCCTTTGCAGCAATTACAGCATTGCAGTCCTTTGGCATTCTAGCAGTTAATTTGCTGAGGTAATCTGGAGAAATTTCACCCTATGCTTACAGAAGCCCCTCCCACAAGTTGGTTTGGCTTGATGGGCACTTTCTGTGTACCATACGGTCAAGCTGCTCCCACAACAGCTCAATGGGGTTGAGATCTGGCCAATCCATTACAGATAGAATACCAGCTGCCTGCTTCTTCCCTAAATAGTTCTTGCATAATTTGGAGAAGTGCTTTGGGTCATTGTCCTGCTGTATGATGAAATTGGCTCAAATCAAGCACTGACCACAGGGTATGGCATGGCTTTGCAAAATGGAGTGACAGCCTTCCTTATTCAAAATCCCTTTTACCATGTACAAATCTCCCACTTTACCAGCACCAAAGCAACCCCAGACCATCACATTACCTCCACCATGCTTGACAGATGGCGTCAGGCACTCTTCCAGCATCTTTTCAGCTGTTCTGCTTCTCACAAATGTTTTTCTGTGTGATCCAAACACCTCAAACTTGGATTCGTCTGTCCATAACACTTTTTTCCAATCTTCCTCTGTCCAATGTCTGTGTTCTTTTGCCCATATTAATCTTTTCCTCTTATTAGCCAGTCTCAGAAATGACTTTTTCTTTGCCACTCTGCCCTGAAGGCCAGCATCCCAGAGTTGCCTCTTCAACATAGACACTGGCGTTTTGCGTGTACAATTTAATGAAGCTGCCAGTTGAGGACCTGTGAGGCATCGATTTCTCAAACTACAGATTGTAATGTACTTGTCTTCTTGCTCAGTTGTGCAGCGGGGCCTCCCACTTCTCTTTATACTCTGGTTAGAGCCTGTTTGTGCTCTCCTCTGAAGGGAGTAGTTCACACCATTGTGGGAAATCTTCAGTTTCTTTGCAATTTCTCACACAGAATAGCCTTCATTTCTAAGAACAAGAATACACTGTCGAGTTTCACATGAAAGTTCTTTTTTTCTGGCCATTTTGAGAGTTTAATGGAACCAACAAATGTAATGCTCCAGATTCTCAACTAGCTTAAATTAAGGTCACGTTTATAGGTTCTCTAACCAGCCAAACTGTTTTCAGCTGTGCTAACATATTTGCACAAGGGTTTTCAGGGGTATTCTGACCATCCATTAGCCTTCTTACACAGTTGGCAAACACAAAGTACCATAAGAACACTGGAGTGATGGTTGTTGGAAATGGGCCTCTATCTAATATATAAAGCTGAATGTGTGTGTGTGTGTATGTATGTATGTCCGGGATTGGCATCTGAACCGTAGCAGCTACAGCCACAAAATTTTGCACAGTCACACGTCTGGACCCCGAGAGCGTCATAGGCTATGTTGTGAGGTGAAATTTTAACCCCGCGCTTTCCAATTCACCAAACAATTTTGCCCCTATCTACATAATGGGGAAAAAGTGAAAGGAAAAGTGTTGGAGGCGTCGCAGCTACAGGCACAAAATTTTGCACAGTCACACGTCTGGACCCTGAGAGCGTCAAAGCTATATTGTGAGGTGAAATTTTAACCCCGCGCTTTCCAAGTCACCAAACAATTTTGCCCCTATCTACATAATGGGGAAAAAATGAAAGGAAAAGTGTTGGAGGCAAATTAACAGCTGCCAGATGTGAACAAGGGGGACTTAAAGAATGACAGCGATGGCACCAAAGAGTATATACTGTACAGTTGCTAAGGTGGGGCCCCAACATGGGATAATCACACCACCACGGGGATATGAACACACACACAAAATGCGCCACACACTACCACGTGCTCGAACACATATACCACCCTCAGTGCACATTTCACCACACATACACCAACCTCGCCACATAAAAGTAGAAACACAAAAGTCGCCGCTCAAAACTCGCCACGCGCAAAACTCTCCACATGCAAAACTCGCCACACGTGCAAAACTCGCCACACGCAAAACTTGCACACGCAGAAAAATTGCCACACGCAGAAAAATTGCCACATGCACAAAAGTTGCAACACATGCAAAAGTTGCCTCACACAAAACTTGCACATACTCAAAAGGCACCACACATAAAACTCGCCACGCGCAAAACTCGCCATGCGCAAAACTTGCTGCACACAACTTGCTACACTAACCTGTCACATGCAACTCGACACACAAAAAGTTGCTACACGCATGTCGCCACACAAAACTCATCTCACAAAAGTCCCTACATGCATGTCGCCACACGCAACTCAACACACACAACTTGACACACGAAACTCGCCCTAAAACACACACAAGTCTGGTATCCTTCAAAAATAAAAATCTGATTAATAAGCAGACAAACTACAAGAGCAACAAATGTACCATATAGGAATCCGGCAGCTGTCAGTCACATGACCAGTCTATTATGTGTATGTGTGAGCTAATATATACTGCCAGGGGGTGGGCTTACTGTTGGCTGGGGATTTATCAGGCTGCCATTTTAGCTTACAAATACTGAGGTAAAAATACTGACCAAATAACGTGTGAACGAGGGCTAATACAGGAGGAGATGGCATACAGCTATATACTATATACAGGAGATGACACACAGGTATATACTATTTACAGGGGAGATGACACACAGGTATATACTATATACAGGAGGAGATGACACACAGATATATACTATATACAGGAGAGATGACACACAGGTATATACTATATAGAGGAGGAGATGACATACAGGTACATACTACATACAGGAGGAGATGACATACAGGTATATACTATATACAGGAGGAGATGACACACAGGTATATACTATATACAGGAGCAGATTACCTACAGGTATATAGTATATACAGGAGGAGATGACACAGGTATATGCTATGTATAGGAGGAGATGACATACAGGTATATACTATATACAGGAGATGACACACAGATATATACTATATATAGGTGAGATGACACACAGGTATATACTATATACAGGAGATTACATACAGGTATATCTAATATATAAAGCTGAATGTGTGTATGTATGTATGTGTGTATGTCCGGGATTGGCATCTGTACCGTCGCAGCTACAGCCACAAAATTTTGCACAGTCACACGTCTGGACCCCGAGAGCGTCATAGGCTATGTTGTGAGGTGAAATTTTAACCCCGCGCGTTCCAATTCACCAAACAATTTTGCTCCTATCTACATAATGGGGAAAAAGTGAAGGGAAAAGTGTTGGAGGAAAATTGACAGCTGCCAGATGTGAACAATGAGGACTTAAAGAATGAGAGCGATGGCGACAAAGAGTATATACCGTACAGTTGCTAAGGTGGGGCCCCGACATGGGATACTCACCACACACGGGGATATGAACACAAACACAAAATGCGCCACACACTACCACGTGCTTGAACACATATACCACCCTCAGCACACATTTCACCACACACACACACCAACCTCGCCACATAAAAGTCGAAACACAAAAGTCACCACTCAAAACTCGCTACATGCAAAACTCGCCATATGCAAAACTAGGCTCACGCAAAACTCGCCACACGTGCAAAACTCACCTCATGGAAAACTCACCTCATGCAAAACTTGCACACACAGAAAAATTGCCACATGTACAAAAGTTGCACCACATGCAAAAGTTGCCTCACACAAAACTTGCACATACTCAAAATGCACCACACATAAAACTCGCCACGCGCAAAACTCGCCATGCACAAATCTTGCTGCACACAACTTGCTACACTAACCTGTCACATGCAACTCAACACACAAAATGTTGCTACACGCATGTCGCCACACAAAACTCATCTCACAAAAGTCGCTACATGCATGTCGCCACACGCAACTCAACACACACAACTTGACACATAAAACTCGCCCTAAAACACACACAAGTCTGGTATTGTCCTTCAAAAATAAAAATCTGATTAATAAGCAAACTACAAGAGCAACAAATGTACCATATAGGAAATACGGCAGCTGTCAGTCACATGACCTGTCTATTATGTGTATGTGTGAGCTAATATATACTGCCAGGGGGGAGGGCTTCCTGTTGGCTGGGGATTTATCAGGCTGCCAATAGCAACCAATCACAGCTCAGCTTCTATTTTGCTACAGTTAATTAACCTGAGCTCTGATTGGTTAATATAGGCAACAAAGACATTCTCAGTATAACAAAGCTAATATATGTTGTGAAATGCTTCTATTTGCTTAGTTTTTGCCTTTTAATAATTACATTTCTATCTATTTGTTTTGTGGTTTTTGTGTGCAGAATAAATTTTTGTTAACACATTCTATTTTGCTAACAGCAGTCATTAACCCGGGCGAAGCCGGGTAGTACAGCTAGTACACCTATAAAGGTATTGCATTACAAACCAGACGTTTGCAGCTAGAATAGTCATTTATCACATTAACAATGTATAGAGTGTATTTCTGAATCATTTAATGTTAGCTTCATTGGAAAAAACTGTGCTTTTCTTTCAAAAATAAGGAAATTTCTAAGTGACCCTAAACTTTTGAACGGTAGTGTATATTCAACAGACATTAGCTACATATTTATGCACCCTCTAGAGCTCTCCTCAACATCAGAGATAACTAGTTCTGTTTAATGGAAGAATAAATAACTTGCCCTAGGATTTATACCGTGGTGAGTACCTTTGTATAAAACAAGCTGATGGCAGAATGTCTTCTGGGTTACTTTATATGCAAACGGAAAAGGACAAGATTAATAATTCAGCTTTGTGGGTGGTCATGTGGAACAGTCCTCCGGTTATATGAAGATAACGTATTTTCTGCATTGCATTCTACCAAATAGCGCTGCAACCCTGAATGCTCTGCTCATTTCTGCATGTCGAAACCATAGAGGAAATTGCAGCAGTATCGGCGTGTAGGCTGACGGGTGATCTTGTGTTTGCAGGGCACTGAAGTGAGCACTTTCCTATAAAAACAAAGTCAGAGACCGCAGTAAAGAACATTTCTACCTGCAAACAACCTGAACAACAAAGTGAGGTCAGAGATAACAAAGTTATTCTTTCACTTCGTATGGACAACCTTGAGCAATCATTCTAAAGACCAGAACTTGCTCTTTGAGCGCTTGCTTTGTGTCCTTAATACACAGTATCACAGTGGTCGGGCTCGTGAATTATTCATTGGTTTCATAATTAGAGCAGTTTGAATACAAACGACACAAGGGCAGCGCTAATTAATAGTTAATTGGTCTCCCTTTCAATCTTGTTGGCAGCCAGCATTAGATGGACGATGAAGATAATATTTTTGGGAGCTTCAAAACATTGTGAAACAGCCACTCAATAGTCAGAAACATCAGAAACATCGGCTTTATTCGGGCTCTTCGCTGAAGAGTTGCTACATTTTGGCTACAGATTATGTGCCTTAAGTGTCCTGCACATGACAGAGCCGCATGCACAAGTCTTTATGGAGGCACGTCATTCCCTCCCACACAGCTGTAGACATTCTGTATGGTGCTTCTGCAGTACTGCAGAGGTGTTTTTCCCCTGGAAGCACTGTAACATATAGGTGTCCATGTTGATATACAGTATTGATGACGGCAGCCCTCTTCTTTGAAGAATATATTTTATTCCTCCAAGCATGTACTTTTTTATGATTGATTTTTCGTGACGTGGTGGTAGAACCATTGTATACCTTTTTTATGCTTCATACATGAACCTAACAGATGTTCTACTGTAACTAATGTTACTATAGGTAATAATAGAGTATTCAGAGCAAGCTTCTCAAAAGGAGAGCACCACTTTAAATAAAGAATATTATGTAGCCTTCTATTGTTTGCACTTTTTTAAAATCTGCCGCTCCCATGCTTATTCTATTTTATTTTTTTATCCGTCATATAGTTCTAGAGATATGGGCCTTTTTATTGAATGTTAACTTTATTTTTTTTATTAAGGGGGCAGGGCTTCCAGGATTTCCTGGGGGCGCGTTTTTAGACTAAGAAAAAACCCTTATCTCTGGACCCCTATGGGGGATTTATAAAAACAAAAACTGCATACTGCAGGGGAGCAACAAGAATACACTATGAGCAAAAATTTGCCACTTCTGACCTGGTAACAAGTCCTTTTTCAATCAAGAAAAAACATTATTATTTATTGTTATAGCATAATTTATTCCATGGCGCTTTACATGTCAAAAGGGGTATACATAATAAAAAAAGTACAATAATCTTGAACAAAATGAGTCATCGTCGACTAGTACAGGAGGAGAGAGGACCCTGCCTGCGAGGGCTCACAATCTACAAGGGATGGGTGAGGAAACAGTAGGCGAGGGTAGAGCTGGTCATGCAGTGTGGTGGAACAGAGGTTACTGCAGGTAGTAGGCTTGTTGGAAGACGTAGGTCTTCAGGTTCCTTTTGAAGGTTTCCACTGTTGGCGAAGCGAGAGTCTGATATGTCTGGGTAGATTGTGGGAAGAGGAGATAAGAGGAGAGTAGAGAAGGAGATCCTGTGAGGATCGGAGGTTGCGTGCAGGTAAGTACCGGGAGACGAGGTCACAGATGTATGGAGGAGACAGGTTGTGGATGGCTTTGTATGTCATGGTTGGGGTTTTGAACTGGAGTCTGTGGGCAATGGGGAGTCAGAGAAGGGATTGACAGAGAGGAGAGGCCGCTGAATAGCGGGGGGACAGGTTGATTAGTCGGGCAGCGGACTTTAGGATAGATTGCAGAAGTGTGAGAGTGTTAAAGGAGAGGCCCCAAAGCAGGAGATGGCAGTAGTCTAGGGATATTAAAGGGGTTGTCCAAGAACCTATAATCTAGAACATTTCTCACTTTTCCACATTCTGTGGTCCCATTGGTCTTTCATAGCTGTCCTGCAGTAATAACATCCAGACTGCCCTGACATGACAGCTGCAGCCAATCACTGGTTTTAGTGTTGGTAGTGGCACATTTTGCACTGGCCAGTGATTGCAGGTTATTTGCAGGAAGTAGAAATATAATTAGTAAAAGAAAAATATGAGAAACCAGTGGGATGTCTGGAGGGGCGGGTGACTTGCCATATAACTATCATGTCTTATGCTATTATACTGCGTTCTATACTTTCTGGCCATTCACTTGGGTACCTCTCATATCTCTGCAGAAATGCACGATCTGTATTACTAAAATAAAAGTAGGCATATTTTCCTGCGTATAATGTCTTGCCGTTGCCTTTCAGGAAAAAAAAATCCAGTTAGGTGCAGAGAAAGAATCCTGCACAAGGACACAAGCGAATGCAGTCAAATTCCATTAATCTATAATCCGTTTGGAATGATCCTTTGCTAAGTTTGTTATAAAGTTACCTGAATGTTCCGCCTTTTGTAAGTGAAATGGTAAAACCAAGGACAGCAGAAGAAAAGTGTCATCAGAAACAATGGCAAAATACCATATAGTAGCCTAATGAATGTTACCGACTCCTATGTTTAAATCTATAGCTGCAGAGACAATGTGTCCATTACTAACAAGCCTGCTTAGAAGCTTCAGCACCTGCAAACATGTACACACAGGCTTCAAAGAAGGCAACATGTCTACTGGGCACAGAAGAGGAGTTCATACTCACCGTACCCACATGTACGTGAAACCAGTTGATACCTTATTTGCAGCTTCTCACAATGTAAGTCTGTCAGCGGTTCTACCCAACAGCTAACAGCCCTCTATAGCTGCTGGACAGAGGTGCTGGGATAGGCCCATGTGCATGGACATGCAGGATGCAGGACAGAGGAATCCCAAGTTTACATTCCCTTAGGACTGATAGCACATACCAAGGGGTTATCCGTCATAAGCAATGTCCAGGGCTCTCTGCACCAAATACCTTCAACTTCTCTCCTCTACCTGAGTGGCGGCTGTAGCTGTCTCTTGATTTAATGCTACTGTCATCATTAATAGTTTACAAGTGGGAGAATTCAATCAAAAGTGTCTGGACCACTGCACATAAAGGGACTGCCCTCTGGACCCGTTCTGCTCAGTGCCAGGGATGATAAAATTTGGATTCCTTTGGCATGCAACCTACGTGACCATGGGACGTTTCAACTTCTCTTCCCATAACCTATCTAGCACTCTCTGAAGAATGACAACTTTACAGCCATCTTATTTAATGACTTAAGAGACTCCACTCCCTTTCTCGATGCATTGTACATAATCTACCAGATAACACATGGAAGAAAGATTGTACAGCGATTGTAAAAATGTAGCATGCCTCTAGCCTTGTTTCGCAAAGGTGATTGCCCTGTTGTGACACAAGTCTGGAGGCAGGCAATTAACATGTCGCCAATAATGAAAAGACTTGGGCTTACTGATCAACAGCAAACTCAATTTTAGTGACCAGTGCCAGGCAGCTGCCGCCAAGGCAAATAGCATAATGGGATGCATTCAAATACGCATCGATGCTCATGATGAGAACATAAGACCCAATTCATCAAGATGTTGTGACTTATGATGTTTTTACGCCTTTCCCAGCCATCTCAGCCAAAATAGGGGAAGCCTGAGTTGGATGGGGCAGAGCAAAGCATGCCCGGGCAAATTTATCAAAATTTATGCCACCATAGAGGCATAAATGACAGGAGAAATGCACTCTAGTGCCTGACTGAAGTAATATTTCTGACTCCCAATAAGTCATTAGTGTGGCCACTCTAAAAATACTATGGAAAGTTTCGGACTCCAGTGTATAAGAAGGACTGAACTGAACTAGACCAGGTACAGAGAAGAGCATCCAAAGTTATTAAAAGGATGGGTGGACTACTGTACCAAGACAGGTTATCAAACTTGGGGTTATTCAGTTTGGAAAAATGAAGTCTTAGAGGCCTTTATTCTGCAATGGGACGCTGATCCAGGGAACCTTCAAGAGGTAGTCCAAGACAACAATTGATGACCTATCTGTCAAGTGAATGGGAGACAAGTTGGTGTACTAAGTAAGGTCTGCTGTGTGTTCAGCCTTATATATCACTCAAATCCGGCTGCAGATGGAGCAGATTTCTGCTTATCAGTGGTGTGCAAAATATCGGACTTGGCGAAATTGGCGATCGAGCCTACACATAGGTCATCAATTTTAAAATCTCGGACAACCCCTTTAAAACTACAAAACTATGAAGACAGGTTTCTTATTATTCTTGTAAACCCCTCTAATTGAGGCTCATTATTTTAGTATTCTCGACGATGCTGGTGAGCACATAAGCTTTACATCTCCATAACAGGGATCTGCAGGCTAATCCTTGTACAACACTGTCCTATACGTGTCACATCATTCCCTTCCACACAGCTTCTCTGGGAAAGTGCATTTATAGGCAGTCAAATAAAAACCATCAAACAAACTTGACATTATAATTATTGAGATCAAACATCCCCTCACCCTTATAATATATGTAAGATGCAAATGGTGGTAGACTACTGGAAATGCAGACATAGCACATGAAATAACAGAAGAGGTGAACAAAGAGTGGTGAAAAAAAAGTAGCATCAAGTGCGAGTACTAAGGTCATGCGTATAAACTTATGGCGCTTGCTGCACAGTACATTAGGTAACTGTGAGGTTTGGATTATTTCTTGCATTCTTCTGTCCTCAAAAGGGCTGTCTATATTACAAGAGTGAGGACATATGTGCTTCCTTAAAGGTATAGATAAGTTTTACTTAAAAATCCATTTTACTGGCTAAATATAGTAGCCTCAGATTCTAGAGCACAAATCACCATAGGTCCTTAGGTAGGATTCGAGCAACCTCACATTTAAAATGTTGTATTTCATGCCACTTATTTAATTGCATAAGCAACCACGTAATGTATTTTTTGCTTATGGTTTGCCACAGTTGGAGCGGTTCTTCCATGATAATTCTTTTATAGCTAAAAAAGGGGTTTTGAAGCAAGGACTAACTCTATAATGTAAATGTGCCCTAATAGGGAAACGTGAAGGGGTGGGTTATCCTGAACGTTTTACAAAAATGATAAAACAGAACACACAGGGAATGATTGGTATATCACTTGACATTTTTACACCAAATTCTTCAAAGAGGCGCACCTGGTTCATAAATTTTTTGCAAAATCAAAACTGCTCTTTATTTTTGTCTTTAACCTCTTTTTAGGGAAAAGAGTAGCATATTCCACTAAAATTTACTCTAAGATTTCAGACATACATAAAAATCACTCCGGGTGGGGGGGGACTGAAATACATTTGTGACAAATTTTGCAACTTTTCAAAAAAAGCCGCAAATGATGAATCGAGCAAAAACATCTGTAAACCCTAACTTCTGCCCACAGTGGCGAATGTAAAAAAAAAAAAAAGAAAAAAAATAGACTTCAAACAAGACAAAAATGGAACAGATCAATATGGCAAAAAAAAGTTGCCAAACCCTAAAAACTCAACGAAAAAAAGGTGAACGGGAGGAATCAATCCCAAGGTGTTTTAATGATCTGTACCCCTATCATTTTTATGAAATATGTTCTAACAAAAAAACATTGTAAAAATTAATTTTGTAAGAAGAGACACCAGTATAGGAACGTGTTTGCTTTGTACCTTTATATAGTAGCTTTGGAGAAGGGTCATCAGCTCACTTGACATGGTATGTTGCAGGAAGGAATGTGTTATGCTGCAGGGCACATACAACCTACTTAGCTCTATCTGGAGTACTCTGCTCAACCAGCGATTGGTAATCATACTGTACAATGAGATTTGCATGAAGAAGTTTTACATCCTGGAATTTGTATCACAGTACATGGTAAATCCAAGGTTATATGGAATCTGATAGAAAAGGCTATGGCATTGGATGATACATTAAGTACTACTGCATACTGCTTGCAGAGCAAAGGATGTAATGATATTGTATTCCTTTAAACACATTATTACTAAGATGCACGTCATATTTTTCTTCTAAAAAAAATGTAAGTTTCAGACGCGACAACATAAGTTACTTTGTGACAGAACGTAAGGTTTTTAAACGACTGTTCAAACCAAGCACAAGCATTCTGTGAACCCTTCGCATGGGCAACCAGTTCAGTGCACATTCACGTCCTACTTGTTTTCCTTCTATTTACAGGAGTCAGAGGAGGGCAACAATAGATGAAGAATAAGTAGTTAGGAAGGTTCACTGAACACTTTGGCCACACCAAGGGTGTACCAAGAAGCTGTTATTGGTTTTAACAGTCATTTTAAAATAGTAAAAGAAATTCTTTAAAATAGTATGAGGAATACAGAACAATAATACAGGACTAACATTGAGGCTTTATTAATTTCTGATTACATCTAATTTGACCACTTGTTACCTTGCCATATTGCTCATACATTGTTTTGTCTACATTGTGACTGATCCATGCCCACGCGCCTCATAGAATACACTATCCCTAATCCGCACATCCTAAATTCTGTATGAGTAATGAGCTGGGGTTGTATTTATTAGTCGTGTCTGTATTTTATGCAATCATTTCTTCCCTGTAGTACTTTGATGTATGTGTTCAAATGAACCTTCCTCTTAGGCTAAGCTCATATGAGGGCGTCAAAATTTTCAGGTTTTTTTTACTGTATTGTCATCCGTATGGCAATCGTTTTTATACATCAGCAGTTTTCAACATTTACAAGACCAAAAACAATTTACTCTGTGTCTAATGGAAATGTATTTATAAAAAATGGATGCCGTACAGTTGATCTGTGCTGGATACAATAGACCTGAATGGGAGAGTCTCATCTGAAATATGGAAGAGACTAGGGCACACTGCAATTGTTTTCACACAGACATACAGTCTGTGATAAAAACTGGTCATCTGAACAGGCTAATTGAATAACATTAGTCTGTGTGATGTCCATTTTTTCCGTGGACAGCACTCGGACTGAAAATACGCTTGTATGAATGCAGCCATAGCTGGAGGTGCAGCAAGCAGCTTTTCTTCTAAACTTGCAAGTAACTCCACTAACTGAAGAAGGAAGCATAGTTTCCAGTTCACTTCAGAATATTACCAGTCCAAACATGCCCGCTCAGTTCAAAAGTAGTGGAAATGTAGCTCCATACATGCTGTCTCTGATAGAAAACACTAAACCCTTCAATTTTTCCATGCCAGTGATGGTGTTGTCCAGTTAGGAGGACATACCCGTGCTCTCTTTCCCACAGGCAAATTCTAAAGTAAATGACTGACCAATCTTCACCAACCAGGTCTATCATTGATACATATCCAATTTCACATAATATATTTCATGACATAATGTAGCACAGCACAACTAGGAATAGCAACCACTGGTGTCCATTATGATCACCCATGTAATCCACACATGGATGTATGCTGCTCATAGTTCACAAATCCAAAGCAGAAAATTGTCAGGTGCTTTGTGGGCTTATTGCATGTAAGATTTCAAATCTGCATGAAAAGCGTATCATGTGAGCATACTCTAATACTCATTATATGGCTGGAGTCACACCAGCGTATGGCATCCGATGAGAGAGCATGGGATGCGATACGCTAATGACCCTCGGCTCCTGCTGTGCTGCGAGTGGGAGCTGAGTGTCATGCTGCTGGTCTCCGATCCTCTCGCAAAGTGATTATCAGAGCACAGCGGCAGGGGAGACAGAGAAATTAATTTCTCAATCTCCTCCACAGCCGGCGTCAGAGTATATCACAAGGCACTTGGGTGATATCCATGTGATGAGCGTTGTGTCACTCGCACCCATTGACTTTTAAGGTGCGAGTGAGCCGAGACTTGACCGAGTCTCGGTGCCAATGGCAGCATGCTGCGATTGTTCTCACAGGCCGATTTGGCATGAGAAAATAATCACAGATGTGAGCTGGCCCACAGAGTAACACTGGGCTGAGTGCTATGCAATGTTTTATCACATAGCACTCGGCCATATTGTATGGTAGTGTGACTCCGGCCTAATGTTACTGTATATCTACATGTTCAGTATTTGGACAGTATTTTACCTCAGTATTTGTAAGCCAAAACCAGGAGTGGGTGATAAATGCAGAAGTGGTGACGTGTTTCTATTATCTTTTCCTCTGATTGTTCCTCTCCTGATTTTGGCTTACACATACTGAGGTAAAATACTGACCAAATCCTGTATGTGTGACTGTGGCCTAAGCCATAGAAGCTGGGGGAAAATACCTAGTGATAAGTAGCATGGCATCTGAAGAAACATAGCTCACATGTAGGCAATCAATGAGGTATAGCGTGGCCCCATAGAATTCGCTAAGTACTTTATTACAAATCCATAAAACTTGTATGCAGCAATGTAATAGCAACGTGGATGAGTCCTTAAAGTGGTTGTCCACTACTGGTCAACCCCTGCTTAGTCAATTCAGGACCCCAGTTAAATTAGAAACAGTATATGCTCACCTCTTACAGCGCCGCCATTTCAGCAATGGCGGTGCCACTGTTCCCGGACAGTGACTTATTTTGTCAGGTGCCGGATGCAGCCAATGAGCAGTTACTGTTTGACTGCAGCTCATCTAAATTCTGTCAGGGCGAATGTTACTCTCTGACAAAATAGTAAAGGTTACAGTTAGAAAGCAGCCGTTCATTGGTTACATCTGGAATGTGACACCATAAGTCACATAACTCTGTGGGAACAGTGGTGCTGACAATAGTGGAACAGTACACTGTAGGAGGTGGGCATCCATTGTTTTTATATTAATTAGGGTCCTGAATTAAGCTGGGGGCTGCCCAGTCATGGAAAAACACAATTACCAGTTCACACTATTCAGTAGATGATGAATTTACTAACGATGGGATGGACTCCTATTGAATATACACACAATGACAGATGACCTGGACTTGGACAGTACTTTACTGTACTTAGTTATACAAGACTAACCAGATAAACGGGTGGTGGAGAAATTCAGGGTAGTACAGGAAACATACCAAAAGGTTTCACATGGATTAGAAGGTTTCTACTTAACATATGTATGTAAATGTTGCAGTAAATATCATGACAGTAGCAGTCATTTGTACTGCACTATAATGACGTTCTTGGCTTATTGTTGTTGATGGCCAGAAGTGTAGCAATAGACAAAATTCCTGATCAACAATTCCTCCAGTTTCTATGGACCACAGCACCACCATGACCACTACCACACCTCTACATATTATAATCTGCAATATACTAATTAACATTTCATTAAAATCCTTTTCTTCATTGATTCAATCACTAATTCCACCACGCACACCTTTACAAGAGTCCTAATGCTATACATACATAATAAGATTTGGTTTTGGCTTCACTTATTATGAATATTGAAGTGAAGAAAAACGTATGTCGGTCCATCTATCCTACATTACTTCTAGTTTTCACAATACATTGGTAATAGCCACAATTTTGAATCCCTGAAATAAATTAATCTAATGTTATACCGAATATTCACCCAATATCATATCAATCATGAGGGATTAGAATAAGCTAACAGCTTTTTCCATTCATCTGTATAGAGTTCACTTACGTGCTGAATCAAAGAAGCATATGCTCCACTGCTGGGGATTTTTTTCATGCAGATTTCAGTACATGTTCTGCACCTGGAATCTGTGTGAAAACCACTTCCAAACCATCTCCTATTCCCAAAATGTATGTTGCAGTTTATACAGCTGCAGATTTTTACTCTGTGGATTACTAACATAAGGCAAATTCACACTGGATCCACAGCATTTCCAACTGAAAACCCTTTGTCCAATGGGAGCCTTTCATTTTGGCTGTAGATTCCACTACAACGGCATGGTAAAATATTCTAGGGGAAATTCAGTGTGAGCATACCCTAAGGCTAAGCTCCAAAGACAAGTATTTGGTGCATTTTTTCTATTGTTTATTTTCCCTCTAGACTTGAATGAGATGTGTAAAATCAGCATATGCGCTTTTGGTACACTTCTGCAGCAGAAATACAGTAAAAACGCATGCAAGATATATGCATGACTTTATCGAAGCTAAAGAAGAAGTATCCAAAACCAAGAAATTTTATGTAAAACATGACATACCAAAAGAAAAGATGAAAACCACTGCTGAAAAAATGTGATAAAACAAATGTAAAGAACTCACTAAAAACCAATAAAAAAGCGCAAATGGCCTAAATCAACTAAGTGGTGCGAACATGATGTAAGGCCAGTTTCACATTTGCGGTTGTGTCCGCAGCGTTTCTTA
The DNA here is from genome assembly GCF_051348905.1 of Ranitomeya variabilis. Classification (NCBI taxonomy): domain Eukaryota; kingdom Metazoa; phylum Chordata; class Amphibia; order Anura; family Dendrobatidae; genus Ranitomeya; species Ranitomeya variabilis. Next base: position 157,348,219 of record NC_135237.1, on the reverse strand, counting down.
CGCAATTATCCGCATGCGTTGTGTATTCCTATATTTAACATTAGGGACGCATGAGTCTGCGATTGGTTGCGTTTTGCCGCGTTTGATGACTCATGCGTTGTTTCGGCATCTGCGGTTTGGTGCGGTAAACGCAACATGTAGTAATTTTAGAGGCGTCAATTTGCCGCCTAGAAACTTATGCAGTTGTTAGCGCAAGGAATGCGGCAAAAAAACACATTACTATCTATGGGAACGCATGTGTACACATGTCTTTGCGTACGCATGCGTTTGATGCGCTTGCGTACTTCGGACTGCGCATGTCCATTAAAAACACACCCTCCTGGAAATATCAAACGCATGCGCATAAAAAGCGCAAACACATGTAAAAACGCATGCAAACACTGCGTTTTTTTACCATCATGCGTAAGCTGATGCGGATAAAAAACGCTGCATTATCAGACGTTTGCATGCGTTTTTGCATGCGTTTGCGGATGATACGCTGCGGATTCTAACGCAAATGTGAAAGTAGCCTAAAAAATGTTCTGCATCAAAAAGGCACCAAAATGTTCATCTTGGCAACTTAGCCTAGCATCCACTTCTCCTAAAACATAAACTGCAGCAAAGCTTCCTACTAGTGATGAGGGAATGTGCTAGGATAAGGCGTTATCCGAGCATGCTCATATGTGGTGTGTCTTTGGCGTGCTTGAATAAAATGTTTGCAATTCCACGCCTGCATGTCTCGCGACTGTTAGCCTAAACACAGGCATGGATTGCTTGTTTGTTAGAAAATCCCTATATGTGTTGCGGCTGTCTAACAGCTGCGAAAGACGCAGGCTAGAGTTGAGCGAATTTGTTTGGAATCGATTGCCGAATCTGAATTTGCCATATTCGTGCCATATTGTTACCCTATTCGTGCCGAATTTATGTTTGATGATTGGTTCTGAACATATTCGGTTATGTCTACTCTCGTTAACTCCAATGACGTTTGGCTGTGTTCGGCAAATATAATATTCACCGCCGATCATAATCGAAATCGAATTTTGAAAAATTTGCTCAACTCTAACGCAGGAGTGAGGGCTCAAACATATTATACGAACACGCAGAAAACACACAGTTAGTACACGAGCATGCTCCAATAACACCTAATCCAAGCATGTTCACTCATCACTACTTCCTACCAAACCACGGCCATGTGTGAATATACACAAAGGGAGACATTGGATGAAGATAAACTATGTAATCTGTTTATTGACTGCCTGCTACCTTCCTAAACAAGAAGCTTCTGGATCAGTCTGACAAACAGGAGTGGGCACCTATCATTAAACTATTCTTCTTTGGTATAGACACATAAATATACCTAAGGCAAAGTCCTAGAAAAGATTCAAGTGTTTAGCTCAGTTTCTGCTCTAAGTGTCTTAAAAATGCTTTGTCTCAGAGCCAGAACAAAAGCAGCTGAAGTCGACTCCTTGACAATACCGCACAGGGAAAGCAGGTAGGGACTTGCAGGTCAGAAACGTGTTTTCGGCACTCACGGAGAGGTGTTTCTGCCAGTGACCTATTTGATAGTGCACAGTCACGGAAATGTATAGTGGAGGCTAGGCTTTGCAATCTTGCTGCAGTTTGGCTAGTGTATCCACTGGCACTTGGCCAGGCTTCTACTTGCAAAGTTCAAGATTTACTGGAGAGTCAGACAATAAGAGGGAAAGAGAGGGGGGAAATAAGTGAAGGATTTATGCAATGGTGAGAACTACTTAAAGGTTGGCTAATCCACCGGAGAAAGTAAAAATCTATTTCCAAATAATATCAATGGTCATCAATAAACTATTCGACAATCGCCTCAAAAGTGTCTGGCTTCGAAATTCAAGCAAAGGCTATAGAAATACTTACAACATCTGCAAATCCCATATATGTAGCGTAGCTCACTATTGCTTCCCATTGTGATCCATTTTAGGAAGGCAATGGGATTTGTCATAGAAAGTCTAGAAAAATATCCGCTCCCATCAATCGTTTATCTCACGGGTCTAGAGTTAGGAGATTCCATGTGTACATGGTTAGGACAATTAGAAGCTCTTTCTAGAGACGTTATGGGTATAAGCTCTGTGCTCCCGGCTAAGTGATATTTTAAAGAATGCCCATATTGTAAACTCCACAGGATTTTATCATATGAAATATGTCCTGTGCTCAAGTTATGTACTACTACCCATACACACTGGAAAATGGAGCCAAAGTGCTACACACATATGTAACATGTTCTGTCTAGGCCATGAAGTTCAACCTCTGGGAAATAGAGAACATGTAGTTTGAAATGGAGTAGGCAGATTAGTAGGCTTGTGAATGGCTGTTGTCTTTACTAATGGTGCATTGTACGATATGTTGTACTGAGACTTCCAATGAAAACTTCTTAAGACATGTCTCTGTCATTTTGTGACGTACAGTATACAGAATGTATTTTTTTTTTACCCTTTCCAAATATACAATTGTGCTTTTGAGACTGTTGATTTCGGATCAGGAGACTCGCGTCCAGTATGGACATCACTCCTGGTACCTGGATCATGAATGTTGAACGTGTGAAACTAGCCTTCCATTATCCACCGAAGCAGAGATGCCATCCTGAACTCTAAGGCCTGGTTCACATTACCATAAATGACCAATTAGATTCATACTGGGCACTGCCACTGTAATAAGCCCCGGGCACTACACATGTATTGCTGCTGAGACTACATGGAAGACAATACACAAAATAGTGTGAACACCTCACAAATACATTTATAGAGTTGTCCAGATTTGGGGACTTTTTTTTACTTAATTGGATGTTTTGGGGGCTAAAAAACAGTTTTGCAATTGGGTGTCAGTAAACATTTGGCACGGTGTGGCTTTTACAGGCTCTATATTTCTCTGTACATTCGAACTTTGATGAAGATCATAAGTCATCTGAAAGAGGCCCAGAAAAGACAGAACCATAATAGTGAGCTGACTGATGGGCACACAGTTAACTCATTCTGCAGCAACTGAAAAAAATGTTTTAGCCCCAGTTATACGCATGAGAGTAAAGACAATGTCCCCAAAGGTAGGCAAACCTCATAACCCTTTTTTACCAAAAGAAACTAAAATTTGCATAAAAACATTTAAAACCTACAAATGATATTCAGACTGTCACAGATAAATACTGTGAAAAAGACAATGCGGCCGCAGACATATCCCCAATATTATGGGATGACCCACTTGAATGCATACAAGACCCAACAAACCTTTTCATAAAATGTACCCAGTGCCTGTGGGAGAAACGGGTGGTTGCAGTGTGGGCAGTGAGTTCTAAGGCTAAACCGGGGAATAAAAATAATAATCTTTTATTTTTATATAGCGCTAACATATTCTGCAGCGCTTTACAGTTTGCACATATCATCGCTGTCCCCGATGGGGCTCACAATCTAAATTCCCTATCAGTCTGTCTTTGGAATGTGGGAGGAAGCCGGAGTACCCGGAGGAAACCCACGCAAACACGGGGAGAACATACAAACTCCTTGCAGATGTTGTCCTTGGTGGGGTTTGAACCCAGGACTCCAGCGCTGCAAGGCTGCAGTGCTAACCACTGCGCCACCGTGCTGCCCCTGAGGTATATGGAATACTGTTGTGAATTCTGCTCTTGGGCTCCCTCCGGTGGTTGTTGGTGGTAGTGCAGTTGTCTTGGGGTTGTAATCCGGGCAGGTGTTTCTGCTGATTGCAGCTCTATTAGGTATTTAGGTGTGCAGGATCCATGAGTCCATGCCAGTTGTCCATTGTACTTGGAGGGATTGCATCTCTCTCTGGCTCCTCATGCCCTGCTGCCAATTCTGCTAAGATAAGTCTCTGGTTTTTTGTCTCTGTGCACACATGCAGTGTGCTTTGCAATTCAGTGCAATTCATTGTGTTTTTGTCCAGCTTAGACTTTGTTTGGATTTTTCAGTCATGCTGGATTCTCAGGAGATGCAGATATACTTTCTATGTCTTTAGTTAGATGTAGAATATTTGTATTATCTGCTGTGGATATTTTTAGGATTTTAATACTGACCGCTTAGAATTCTGTCCTATCCTTTTCTATTTAGCTAGAAGTGCCTCTTTTGCTAAATCCTGTTTTTCTGCCTGCGTGTGTTTTTCCTCTTATACTCACAGTCAATATTTGTGGGGGGCTGCCTATCCTTTGGGGTTCTGCTCTGAGGCAAAATAGAATTCCCATTTCCATCTATAGGGGTATTTAGTCCTCCGGCTGTGTCGAGGTGTCTAGGACGTGTTAGGTACATTCCACGGCTACTTCTAGTTGCGGTGTTAGTTTAGGGGTTGCGGTCAGTACAGGTACCACCTACTCCTGAGAAAGTCTCTCATGCGGCTCCAAGGTCACCGGATCATAACAGAATACCCAATGTGTGATACAGAGGGATAGAAATCAAGGAACAAAAATAAAAAAAATGTAGCAGATAATGCATGATCCAAAAATAAGTATCACCTAAAGACAGTACATGAAACCAGGGAAAGAAACTGCATGTATATGGCCACTGAATGGCCAAGTTATCAATTTATTTGTGATGCTACTTAGCATTGTCTTCCATCTTTCATGCATTACTGTAATATAGTCGTATTTTATGGTCCCTACAAGCAGATTACTATAGTGCTAGATGTTTGATATAAGCCGAGTCTGGCTGTTGTTACTATATTAGAAATCCCAATATATGGTGATATTGTCTCCAGTCTAAAATAAAGAAAATCTTGGCCATGATTGTCTCCTAACTACAGACACCTATGAGGATGGCAGGAGACTTTCTCTTAGTGTACGGTCTGCTAAGTAGGTGCACACGTCAGTACATATGGAGGCAATAAGAAAAACAGCTGTCCAGATGTCATTAATAAACTGCACCGTGTGCCTGGACCATGATGTGGGACCTGCTCACCTAGACGTAGCGACAAGCTCACGTGTAATCCATGTCCACTTGTGTTGCGTGCGTGTAGCATGGACAGCCCGTCGCTATACCCTCACTTTCTCCATCACGTGTACTTGGTAATACTGAGAACAATCTGATCCAGATTAGACCGTTTTTTAAAATAATCTGCAATTTTGGAATGCTGATTATGAAAGCGACGTACACTAGAAGACATCTGCACGGATGGGATTGATTTTCAATGTACTTGCTATGATCATAGTGCAAATTAGAAACTGTAGACAATATAGAACAATTATTTGACATCCCAAAACCGAATGTTAACAGTTTTTATATATATGGTCAGTTTTTTTTGTGAAAAATGGCAATCATGTCACATGTACAGATTGGAAAAAGAGCTTAAAGGAAATCTGCCACCAGAGATGCTTCATTTCTAGTATATGTCTTAGTAAGAATACGCTATAACGAGTAGCCCCTCAACGCCATAATTGGCTGGATGAATAGTGGCGAGGGGCTAGATGGTGAGGGGTGTCGTACATACAGTGCAGTCTTACAGCCCCCACATCAGAAGGGTCAAAATATAAACTCTCTATTCCAAGACATCTATTGAATCACCTAAATTGAGACAGTTCTCTGTGAAGACAGAGGGTCCTGCCTGTCCATGAATGGAAGAAATACCTGGGGTGTCACCCTGATCTGTACATGCGACCATCTATCCGCACTCATCCTGATGCCACATGAAGCATATTTTAGGTGTCAATTCCATCACTTTAGACTTGGGATACATGAAGGGTTGACAACTTCTCAAAAAAATCACGGACAGACAATATTTTTTACGGACACAATGGAAAACTATAATAAATCATTGAGATCCTAAGTGATACTTGTCTACAGCCCATAATTCTGCTCTGAAGACATCAGCTGCAATCAGTGTGAATTAGGAGCGGCTCACACAAGAATATCAAAAATCCTTCAGAAAAGTTGGATGAGTTTTTCTCATTTGTCATCCGTGCACAACCCGCTTTTATTCCCAGCAGCTATTAACCATTTGCAGGACCATGTACAGCTTCCTATGTTCCTGAACTACAATGTATGCGTAATAACCAGATGCTAGACCGTGGCTCCGCATGGAATCTGATTTTTTTCTCATACCCATAGACCTGAATGGGCGAGTCTCGATTTCCGGTAGAAAGCAGTGGAGGCTGCGATTTTATGCATACGCTGATCCAATCAGGGGAAAATAATGGCTCATCTGCACTGCCCCACTGAATAACATGGGTCTAAGTGGGGGTTTTATTCACGGACAGCACTCGGACCGAGAATACTGTAGTGTGAATGAGCCCTTATGGTCAGAATAGTCTGCCCAGGTTTCTCTAGAATAAAACAAATCATGGACATATCTAATTAGACCAGGGAGATATAGTGCCCTATTTTACGGACTGTCCAGGAATTTCTGGCTGGTGACTTGGATACATGGCGGCTTCGTGGCGTGACATAAAGACATAAAAGATCACAATGGTGAATGGCGATACCAAATGTGATGATCGCCAAAGAGATCGCGCGACATAAAGGGACCTCAGCACGACTTTTGCCTAAAGCCCATCTGCGCCTGTGACTGTGCCATCATAAGCCGCAATGTAAGTCATGTCTGACTGTGACCTCTGCTATTTCTCTTTTCAGAAAAAAACAAGGGTCGCAGAAAAATCGCCCCAATTTTTTTTAGCGCATCTTGTCTGAGGGTTGATATCCCGGGTGTAGTGAAGCCTCGTGAAGTGCGACACGCCAACACGTGCCCAATGTGCACTCACACCTATTAAAGGGAATCATTCGGATGTGTAAAACCCAACCATCTCCTTCCCTACAAGTCTGAGTAATGCCCGTCTCCATTATCGGAGCCCAGATCTGAGCTGTCAGGAACAAGTCACCTATTGCCCCTTCCTTGACTTCACAAGGCTTGGGCGGTCACGTGAAGGCATTCTTCAGCACAGGTGATTAAAGGGACACGCTGGCCTGAGTGCTATTACCCGCCAGTGGCTAATGCCCAGCTTGTGGCTATAATGGAGGCGCCCAGTCACACACGTTCTTACCAACTCTGTTGTCTTGGGCATCGCAAGTGATGAACAGGAACAAGTACAGGAGCAGAGACACTGCTTGGAGTCCCAGGTCCAGAACAACAATCTTCATCCTGATGACAGGTTGTCACAAAAAAGTCAGAAGAAACCCCCAGATTTTTTTTTTTTGGGGGGGGATTTTTCCTTCTTTTCCTTATTCCCAACACCTACTAGAATCCAGAAGTGTTGTATGTCCCTCAGATCAAATCAGAAATCCCAGATCCCAGGAGATCGGAAGCTAAAATCCACAGGAGAGCCGAGGCTGATCAGTCTGCAGCCGGCGGGGCTAGCCGCGCACCATAGTCCGGAGTTGGGAAACTTTTGACAGTTTCAGCCGGTCCGTGTCTCACAGTCTGATCACAATACGAGGGAAATGTGGCATGCCTGGATTGTGACGTCACGGAGAGGTGTGTCCCATTCCACTACCCTTCCCAAATCCTCCTCCCGGCTGCAGCCCGTGTATTCTTACCGGCGTGGATGTGATCTGTAGTGCGGTGTCTGCACCGCCACCTAATGGTCACAGGAGGAAGTCACGCTCAGATCTGTCATGTTTCGTGCACTTGTCAGGTCATTGCGATCTTCTGTTCCGTCTGGTTTCCAGGAACTGCAGCGCTGTGCGCTCAGTACACGGAGAAGTCCACAGCACAGCAGGAGTGATAGAACCAGCAGAGTCACTGTGTGTTGGATGCAGCAGAGCTCACTGTGTGTTGACTGCAGCAGAGCTCACTGTGTGTTGACTGCAGCAGAGCTCACTGTGTGTTGACTGCAGCAGAGCTCACTGTGTGTTGGCTGCAGCAGTCACTGTGTGTTGACTGCAGCAGAGCTCACTGTGTGTTGGCTGCAGCAGAGTCACTGTGTGTTGGATGCAGCAGAGTCATTGTGTGTTGGCTGCAGCAGAGCTCACTGTGTGTTGGCTGCAGCAGAGTCACTGTGTGTTGGATGCAGCAGAGTCACTGTGTGTTGGATGCAGCAGAGTCACTGTGTGTTGGATGCAGCAGAGTCACTGTGTGTTGGATGCAGCAGAGTCACTGTGTGTTGACTGCAGCAGAGCTCACTGTGTGTTGGCTGCAGCAGAGTCACTGTGTGTTGGATGCAGCAGAGTCACTGTGTGTTGGATGCAGCAGAGTCACTGTGTGTTGGATGCAGCAGAGTCACTGTGTGTTGGATGCAGCAGAGTCACTGTGTGTTGGCTGCAGCAGAGCTCACTGTGTGTTGGCTGCAGCAGATAGGATAGAATAGATATATACACATAGAATAGGTGCATATATATATATCAATAAACCAAAGGAGGGGCCATTAAATAAATACATATGCAGCGCGCCCAGAGTCCTGGTCGTTGCAGTACTGTGGCTTCGCCACTAAGGGGAGCTATGGTGCGTCTGATGGCACTGAAAGAGTTCATCTGATCAGGTATCACAGACACCAATACATTTCACAGTCGGGCCTCCGGTGGGAGCTAAGGGTTCTATTCACTAGGCCACTCCCCACCATAGTGGGTAAACTGGGGGTCAGGCAGGAAGTTAGATGAGAAAGCTGACTGGGTTGGAACCAGGCAACACCTTGTGGCAGAGGGTGTTGTGGGGGAAGATACAGTAGGGTCTCTGTCAGGGGTGGGATCCTGACAGAGGCTTGGCAACTTGAACAAACGTAACGGGACCGTGCCTGCTCAGCATAGCAGCGGTGCCCAAGGAAGGATCAGAAGCGAGATAGATTGTGCTGAGTGAGAAACGAGATCAAGCAATAGGAGAATACCAGTAGGGGTCGTGCTGTAAGACCGAAGCAACACCCTACTGAGGCGCACTACCGGTGGCCGGAACGCCGAGAGGGTATTTCAACATCCAGCTTCAAGCAATACTCTAAACAGCGGCAGGGCAGTCAGTCTAAGGCGGGCTGTCTAACTTATATCACCTATGCAGTCTTGGGGGCAACTTGTGGAGAGGGGCGACTCTAGGGTCCCGGAAGAGCTCCGAGCCTACCCGTCAAACGGGTGCCGTCCCAACCAGAACACCAGGGAGGGACGGAGGATTAGCAGAACATCATCTAATCGAGTTGTGAGGGAACTTAAGAAACAGACACAGCAGTTGTGGGGACTTTCTGTAAGCACAGCAGGGAAGGACCACAACACATAGCGCTAGAAGGAAGGCACAGATTTCCACCTGCTAAGAGAACTCTGGAGGTGCCATTGGACCGGCCGGACTTGCGCAGCCTGGTTATCCGGATTCCGGACTGAGGACCCAGAAATCTTCAGTAAAGAGGTAAAGAGACTGCAACCTGGTGTCCTCGTTATTTACTGCACCGCACCATCTACATCCGTCACATCATTCACTGTGCGCCCCTCGGCAGGGTCACGGACCGGGCCTAGCCACCGTGACAACCCCAGAGCAGAGACTCAGAGGCCCGGTACCGGGTACCCCTCGGCCCTGCGGCAGTGGGGGCGCTACAACTTGGCGTCACGAACAGGATTTACTTAAGCCTGAAGAATCAGGTCATGTGTGCCTTGGGACTGTGATTTGTTGTGCTTGGACTGTACTTTATTACAAAGATTGTGCTGTGCCATTTACCGCCAAAATCCGCCGCCATTATAGCGCTGAGGAGAGCGCAGGAGAAGAAGAGGGGCGTGGAGTGGGCGTAGGCAAGCTGGAGAGTGCGAACAACAATGGCCGCCCAGTCTAAATATTTCTGTGTCCTGAGGACGTGTCCGTCAACAGCTGAGGTCCGCCTCCTGATCCTGTTTGGAGGGTGGAGACCATGTAGACGGGGCCGCCCACGAAAGAGACCGCGGGAAGAGGACACTGGAGAAGGAGAAAAGATGGCAACACCGGGAACACCGCGTGGGACTGACCCGATTCAGCCTGAGGCTGCGCCACTCGACACAGCCCCAGATGTGCCAACGTTGCGGGGACTGACCCTCACGGAGCCACCGATGGGCCGACCCCCCTTGCCACCGTCTGAGGAGTGTGTAGCTGCAGCCGAGGCCCGCCGGATAGCACGCCGCTTGGAGTCTGATGCCCGTGTGCTCGCTCGGCTGGGCCAGCTCACGGAGGTTCGTTTGTCTCCGGTGTCCCCTGCTCCTCCCAACCCGGCCGCGGCTGAAAGTGCGCTGCAGACGCAGGGCCTGTAGATCATGCCAGAAGCCGAACACCTGCGGCGTTTGGTGGCTGCATGGCGAGACCGACCACAACCGGCAACCCAGGTTGATCTGACCAACGTCGCAGAGGTCCCATCGTCCCACTGGGGTGTAGTGGTCTCCTTCAACCCCCGACATGGAAGAGGGGTTATACAGGAGATCGGGGAGCCGCTACAAGTCCACGTGGACCGGGAGGAGGTAGAGCCCTGCGGAGGAAGGTTCGCTCGCGACCTGGAGCCAGGTGATGCTGTAACCTACACCAGGTGGAGGAGGGCAACAGGCGAAGCTGGCTGGATGGCTCGGGGCGTCCAGCGGTGCGTCGCGCTCCAGGCCGCCGCTGAAACATCCGAAGATGAACCTCCTGTTGAAAAGGCAATGGAACCTGTCCCTGCGGAGCAGCAGGGAACCCGGATCCACCATGTACCTTGGGGGCGTGCCGGATCATCAGTGAAAAGAGCATCGCGGCGAGGGATCCTGTCATTGCTGGGACCAGAACCGCTTCCTGGATCGGCAGCACGACCCGTTGGTCTGGTGAGGCCCGGTAGGAAACCACCTTCTCTACCGAAAAATGAGTGAGCATGAATGCTTTATATATGTAAATAGTTACTGTTCTCTTATGTTGCTGCTAAAACCCGTCCAGGGTTAACTTTTAAAGGGATCCCTTAGTTGACCCGGGATCCCTATTGTTTTGTTTGATTTTTCTAAAGTTTTGCACAAAGTTTCCAGAACTGCCGCAATCATGAACAGTGCATGATACAAACTTTTTGTACATAGTTAGCACCTTATTAAAGGTGCTCCCTACTGGTTTTACTTCAAAAAGGACTCTTTGTGAAGATACCACACTGGAACCTTTGCCGAGTACGGACTGGTAGCTTGAGAAGACATGCTACCTCATAGAGACTTGGTTCCCTCTTAAAGGGGATGTTCATTTGTTGCACTTAAATGGTGATATTGCTTTAAAGGCTAAGAGATAGCAATAATGCTTTGATGAAAAGAAAGTGACGATAATGTTTATATGAGAAAGTTATATGTATCCAACTAGTTAATTGTAAAGAAATGCGGATGATGTTCCCTGAAAGAAAGTGAAAGCTAGAAGAAGGATGCAGTGGGCCCGTAGGGGTAGACGTGGTGTCCAGCATGCATGTTAGTGAGAAAGATAATGAGAAGGTTTAATGTTATGTAAAGAAAATGGTTGATAATGTTGATAGACAATGAGGATAGAAGGTAAACCCTGAGTCCTCCTAGGAGTCATGTAAAAATGGCTCGGTGCTCTTAAACTGAAAGTAATGTTATGCTCTATACTGTGTATAGTAGTTGAAAAGGCAGTAGGCCCGGGCTGAACGGGGCGGTCCTGCATAGAAAGGAGAGGCAGTAGGTCTGGTGCCGTTAGGACAGGCGGTCCTGCAGATTTAAAGAAGGAGAATGAAAAAGTTAAATTGCCTTATAATGTGATTATAAGAAGGTCTTTAGTGGATTCAGAGTGTATGTCCTTAAAGGCAATGTTAAATTATTGTTCAACAATTTTGCACTTAGTAGAATACCCGGTTGGGTAACAGAAAGTTAGTTATAGCATGTTGCTATGATATTTAACCATGTTTGTAACGTTCAAGTGTCCTCACCTCCCATAAAGGGAAGCTCTGTTTAAGTATACTTATTGTTATTGCACTCAATAAAACTGTATGTCTTTTTGCTAACTTGTATTGTTGTTTTCTTCTCAGTCCCGGAGTACTGTGTTTAACCAGGGGGGAGTGCAGCGCCCTAGAGTCCTGGTCGTTGCAGTACTGTGGCTCCGCCACTAAGGGGAGCTATCGTGCGTCTGATGGCACTGAAAGAGTTCATCTGATCAGGTATCACAGACACCAATACATTTCACAGTCGGGCCTCCGGGGGGAGCTAAGGGTTCTATTCACTAGGCCACTCCCCACCATAGTGGGTAAACTGGGGGTCAGGCAGGAAGTTAGATGAGAAAGCTGACTGGGTTGGAACCAGGCAACACCTTGTGGCAGAGGGTGTTGTGGGGGAAGATACAGTAGGGTCTCTGTCAGGGGTGGGATCCTGACAGAGGCTTGGCAACTTGAACGAACGTAACGGGACCGTGCCTGCTCAGCATAGCGGTGGTGCCCAAGGAAGGATCAGAAGCGAGATAGATTGTGCTGAGTGAGAAACGAGATCAAGCAATAGGAGAATACCAGTAGGGGTCGTGCTGTAAGACCGAAGCAACACCCTACTGAGGCGCACTACCGGTGGCCGGAACGCCGAGAGGGTATTTCAACATCCAGCTTCAAGCAATACTCTAAACAGCGGCAGGGCAGTCAGTCTAAGGCGGGCTGTCTAACTTATATCACCTATGCAGTCTTGGGGGGCAACTTGTGGAGAGGGGCGACTCTAGGGTCCCGGAAGAGCTCCGAGCCTACCCGTCAAACGGGTGCCGTCCAAACCAGAACACCAGGGAGGGACGGAGGATTAACAGAACATCATCTAATCGAGTTGTGAGGGAACTTAAGAAACAGACACAGCAGTTGTGGGGACTTTCTGTAAGCACAGCAGGGAAGGACCGCAACACATAGCGCTAGAAGGAAGGCACAGATTTCCACCTGCTAAGAGAACTCTGGAGGTGCCATTGGACCGGCCGGACTTGCGCAGCCTGGTTATCCGGATTCCGGAGGACCCAGAAATCTTCAGTAAAGAGGTAAAGAGACTGCAACCTGGTGTCCTCGTTATTTACTGCACCGCACCATCTACATCCGTCACATCATTCACTGTGCGCCCCTCGGCAGGGTCACGGACCGGGCCTAGCCACCGTGACAACCCCAGAGCAGAGACTCAGAGGCCCGGTACCGGGTACCCCTCGGCCCTGCGGCAGTGGGGGCGCTACACATACGCTCAACCATAAATATAAATAGAGAAACCCAAAGGAAAATGGACACTAGAGCAAGTAAAATTAGTACCAGTCAAATTATATGTAGGTATATATATATATATATATACACTCACCGGCCACTTTATTAGGTACACCATGCTAGTAACGGGTTGGACCCCCTTTTGCCTTCAGAACTGCCTCAATTCTTCGTGGCATAGATTCAACAAGGTGCTGGAAGCATTCCTCAGAGATTTTGGTCCATATTGACATGATGGCATCACACAGTTGCCGCAGATTTGTCGGCTGCACATCCCAAAGATGCTCCATACAAGGCAGGATGGATCCATGCTTTCATGTTGTTTACGCCAAATTCTAACCCTACCATCCGAATGTCGCAGCAGAAATCGAGACTCATCAGACCAAGCAACGTTTTTCCAATCTTCTACTGTCCAATTTCGATGAGCTTGTACAAATTGTAGCCTCAGTTTCCTGTTCTTAGCTGAAAGGAGTGGTACCCGGTGTGGTCTTCTGCTGCTGTAGCCCATCTGCCTCAAAGTTCGACGCACTGTGCATTCAGAGATGCTCTTAGGCCTACCTTGGTTGTAACGGGTGGCGATTTGAGTCACTGTTGCCTTTCTATCAGCTCGAACCAGTCTGCCCATTCTCCTCTGACCTCTGGCATCAACAAGGCATTTCCGCCCACAGAACTGCCGCTCACTGGATTTTTTTTCTTTTTCGGACCATTCTCTGTAAACCCTAGAGATGGTTGTGCGTGAAAATCCCAGTAGATCAGCAGTTTCTGAAATACTCAGACCAGCCCTTCTGGCACCAACAACCATGCCACGTTCAAAGGCACTCAAATCACCTTTCTTCCCCATACTGATGCTCGGTTTGAACTGCAGGAGATTGTCTTGACCATGTCTACATGCCTAAATGCAGTGAGTTGCCGCCATGTGATTGGCTGATTAGAAATTAAGTGTTAACAAGAAGTTGGACAGGTGTACCTAATAAAGTGGCCGGTGAGTGTATATATATATATATATATATATATATATATATATATATATATATATATATATAGTACAGACCAAAAGTTTGGACACACCTTCTCATTTAAAGATTTCTCTGTATTTTCATGACTGAAAGTTGTACATTCACACTGAAGGCATCAAAGCTATGAATTAACACATGTGTAATTATATACTTAACAAAAAAGTGTGAAACAGCTGAAAATATGTCTTATATTCTAGGTTCTTCAATGTAGCCACCTTTTGCTTTGATGACTGTTTTGCACACTCTTGGCATTCTCTTGATGAGCTTCAAGAGGTAGTCACCGGGAATGGTTTTCAATTCACAGGTGTGCTGTGTCAGGTTTAATAAGTGGGATTTCTTGCCTTATAAATGGTGTTGGGACCATCAGTTGTGTTGTGCAGAAGTCTGGTGGATACACAGCTGATAGTCCTACTGAATAGACTGTTAGAATTTGTATTATGGCAAGAAAAAAGCAGCTAAGTAAAGAAAAACGAGTGGCCATCATTACTTTAAGAAATGAAGGTCAGTCAGTCCGAAAAATTGGGAATACTTTGAAAGTGTCCCCAAGTGCAGTGGCAAAAACCATCAAGCGCTACAAAGAAATTGGCTCACATGAGGACCACCCCAGGAAAGGAAGACCAAGAGTCACCACTGCTTCTGAGGATAAGTTTATCCGAGTCACCAGCCTCAGAAATCGCAGGTTAAGAGCAGCTCAGATTAGAGACCAGGTCAATGCCACACAGAGTTCTAGCAACAGACACATCTCTATAACAACTGTTAAGAGGAGACTTTGTGCAGCAGGCCTTCATGGTAAAATAGCTGCTAGGAGACCACTGCTAAGGACAGGCAACAAGCAGAAGAGACTTGTTTGGGCTAAAGAACACAAGGAATGGACATTAGACCAGTGGAAATCTGTGCTTTGGTCTGATGAGTCCAAATTTGAGATCTTTGGTTCCAACCACCATGTCTTTGTGCGACGCAGAAAAGGTGAACGGATGGACTCTACATGCCTGGTTCCACCGTGAAGCATGAAGGAGGAGGTGTGATGGTGTGGGGGTGCTTTGCTGGTGACACTTTTGGGGATTTATTCAAAATTGAAGGCATACTAAACCAGCATGGCTACCACAGCATCTTGCAGCGGCATGCTATTCCATCCGGTTTGCGTTTAGTTGGACTGTCATTTATTTTTCAACAGGACAGTGACCCCAAACACACCTCCAGGCTGTGTAAGGGCTATTTGACCAAGAAGGAGAGTGATGGGGTGCTACGCCACATGACCTGGCCTCCACAGTCACCAGACCTGAACCCAATCGAGATGGTATGGGGTGAGCTGGACCGCAGAGTGAAGGCAAAAGGGCCAAAAAGTGCTAAGCATCTCTGGGAACTCCTTCAAGATTGTTGGAAGACCATTCCCGGTGACCACCTCTTGAAGTTCATCAAGAGAATGCCTAGAGTGTGCAAAACAGTCATCAAAGCAAAAGGTGGCTACTTTGAAGAACCTATAATATAAGACATAATTTCAGTTGTTGCACACTTTTTTGTTAAGTATATAATTACACGTGTTAATTCATAGTTTTGATGCCTTCAGTGTGAATGTTCAATTTTAATAGTCATGAAAATACAGAGAAATCTTTAAATGAGAAGGTGTGTCCAAACTTTTGGTCTGTACTGTATATACAGTATATATATATATATATATATATATATATATACATACACCTATCCTATGTGTATATATATATAGTCTATCTATTCTATTCTAACTTGTCAGTGTGATTTTACTGTAGCCGCATATGAATTGCTGGCTTTTCAAAGGAGCAAGTGCTCTGCGATTTTTTTCTCGCATTCATTGACTTGCATTGAACTCGCTACTCCTTACGAATACCCGAGTATTAGGACCTGCTCGTTACGAGTATAGCGAGTCCCAATATTTCACTACTCGCTCATCCCTAATTATGGTCTTTGTTCCTGTATGCATTTGCAAACATTAATCTGGCTTTTTTATGTTTCTTTTTCATATTAATACTGTATAAATTATGAGAGCTGCCTGCTGCTCAAACTTTAGAGTGTCAGCAGGCAGCACCCCACTACTTTTATAGGGCCAGCAGGGCGTCTTGTGGACAGATGAGGCTAAGATAGAGTTTTTGGTAAAGCGCATCATTGTACTATTTACTATAAATGGAATGAGGACTACAAATAAAAGAACTCAAAGTTCTAGTCAAATATGATGGAGATTCAAAGATATTTGGGGGTTGTTTTGCTGCCTCTGGCTCTAGGTGCCTTGACTGTGTGCAAGGCATTATAAAATGTGAAGATTCTCAAAGGATTTTGGGTCACAATGTAGTACCCAGTGTCAGAAAGCAGCGTTTGCATCCTACTGTAGGTCATGGGTCTTCCAGCAGGACAATGACAACAAACATACTTCAAGAAGCACCCTAAAATGGATGGAAACAAAGCTCTGGAGAATCAGAAGTGGTAATTCCAACTGAAGTAGCATAAAGTCTCCGACCAGGTATGGACTGGGGCTAAAATTCAGCCCTGGCATTTGAAATTACACAGGCCCATGCTGTCCCCATCCCCAAGCAATGGATGGGATATATTACTAATATTACCCTGGATAGAGGAAAGCAAGATGTACTACAAGACCATTATTTCTAATGATAACTGTGGCCTGCCGGGGTAAGTGACTGAGTCAGCGACTTTGTCCTCCATCACAACTCTTAACAGTATGGGTGTCTTGAGAACACAGATTCTGTTAACAACGCAGCAGACAAGGCAACCCACAACCAGACAGGCCCTTCTGGCATTTGCCAGAATTGCCAGATGGCCAGTCCGGCCCAGTCTCCGACCACTACCTCTTGCATACATATGTCTAGCTTGGAGACCCAATGGTTGTAAAGCACAGAGGAATCATGGAGGACTCTAGTACGGTCGGCAATGTACTCCTTCAGCATCTTCCAAAATGTTTCCCTCCTTGTCAAAGTACCCTGCACATAAGGCCCTGGGTGCTAGGACAGTCTGAAAAAACTGTCCCAGATCTTTCAGAGTGTTCCTGTGCCTCTACTGCATCTGGTGTGCATCTTCCTTGACCCAACTTCTTGGTTGTCCAAGGAACTGTGACCTCTGCCGCCAACATTGTCTGATGGGATTTTTTTAAAATAATTCTTCAAATAGGGCCTTTTGGCATTGCAACATTGTATTAGACCTCTCCGAAACAGGAAAGCTCTCCTTTAGCGTGGGTATAGAAGGGTGACCGGCCAGTAATTAGAAATGCATACAAGACAAGGGTCACAGGGAAGGCAGCGGAACACAAACTCAGCCATGTGTTGCAAACTGTCAACAGCCAAGACTGCCCAGTCCCCACCAAGAAGACAACTGTCCATGTTGTCCTCCTCGTTCTCTTCCTCGTCTTCATGCCATTCACGCTGAACAGACGAGATGAAGGCGGTGTGGGTACTACCATCTGTAGCGCAGGCAACCAGCTCCTGTTCTTCCTTCTCCTTCTTGTTATAACTCAATCCGCATTGAGAAGATGAGATCAGTCTGGGCTGTGTAGCATCACCCAGTATAGTTTCTTGCTCCATCTCAACTTGCTCCACCTGCAAAGCCTCCTCCTTAGTTGTGAACTACGAGTGTTTCAGTAGACAGAGAAGCAGGATGGTGACGCTGATTATAGCATCATCACCACTCACCATCTTGGTCGAGTCCTCAAAGTTTTGGAAAACTGCACAGATGTCAGACATCCATGCCCACTCATCAGCTCTTATGTGCGGAGGCTGAATGGAATACCGACATGTATGTTGTAGCTAATATTCAACTACTGCCCTCTGCTGCTCACAAAGCCTTGCCAACATATGTAACATTGAGTTCCAACTCGTGGTGACATTGCACACCAGCAATGATGAGCGAGTATACTCGTTGCTCGGGTTTTCCTGAGCACGCTTGGGTGGTCTCCGGATATTTGTGAGTGCTCTGAGATTTAGTTTTCGTTGCCTCAGCTGCATGATTTGTTGCTGTTTGAATACATGTGGGAATTCCCTAGCAACCAAGCAACCTCTACATGTATTCAGGCTGGCTAGCAGCCGTAAATCATGCAGCTGCATCAACAAAAACTAAATCTCCGAGCACTAACAAATACTCGGAGACCACCTGAGCATGCTAGGGAAAACCCAAGCAACGAGTATACTAGCTCATCACTACACACCAGTTGATTAGCTGGAAGTTGCAAATTTTGCTGCAGCACTGCCAGGGCAGCAGCAACTATTGCTGATTTGCGGAAATGGGCAGACATGCGGTGTACTTTCATAAGTAGCTGTGGCAGATCTGGGTATATTTTGAGAAACCGTTGAACCAATAAGTTGACTACGTGGCGTGGGCCAGGCATGGTATGTGTGCAAGCTTGCCAAGCTTCAAATCTGCCACCAGGTTACGTCCATTGTCACACACGGCCATGCCTGGTTGTAGGTTCAGGGTTGAAAGCCTCAGATCAGTCTGGTCTTTTAGATCTTTCAACAACTCAGTGTGCAGTGTGTGGTTTGTCACCTAAGCAGATTAACTTCAGCAGAGCTTGTGACCGCTTTGCTGCTGCAGGGCTTCCATCTTGTGACTGATGTTGACGTTTCTGAGATGGAGGATGAGGAAGAAGAGGTGCAGGAACTGCTGTAGAAGGTGGGGGCAACCCCGATTGAACCACGGCCCGCAATTCTTGGTGTCGGTAGCACGTGTTCTGTCTTAGGGTCCGACTGGGTGCCACAGGATTAATGACCTCAGCCAATACATTTAGGCCCCAATTTAGCTGACTGAACTTTAAGTTTAATATTTTGAGCAGACAACCACGCCTTCTCCCCAACCCAAAACACTGGCCCTGCAACCCGTCTCTTATCCGCAAAGAACTTATACTTTCTCTGTGCTCTCTCGATATTTCTTTGAATCACCTGCCACAACTCTTTCAAATGCTGTACGGCCCCATCGACCACCGGACACCCGGAGTCCAAACGTGAGAACTCCCCGAAATGCGGACTAAAACCATAGTTTGCCAGGAGAGGGGACATACCAATGGACTGGCTCACATGGTTGTTAAATGCAAACTCAGCCAGCACAAGGCATCACACCAATCATGTTGTCTAGAAGTGGACAAACAATGCAGAATTTGCTCCAATGATTGATTGGTTTACTCCATCTGACTATTAGTCTCCGGATGGTATGCGGAAGAGAAAGACAAAGTGATACCCAATTTTTTTTCAGAATACCTTCCAGAACATGGAAACAAACTGCACACCACGGTCAGACACCACATTCAATGGCACTCCATGCAGACGGACCACATGCTGCACAAACAACCTGGACAAAGTTTCCGCAGAGGGCAAGGCAGTCAATGGTACAAAATGAGCTTGCTTACAAAACCTGTCCACCAATACCCACACCACAGTTTTACCCCTGGATGGAGGGAGATTGGTGATAAAATCTATGGACAGGTGTGTCCACGGTCTATCAGGAATTAGCAACGGTACCAATTCCCCAGCCGGCGGGTTATGAGAGCTCTTAGCACGTGCGCAAACCCCACAAGCAGACACAAATTTTCCAACATCAGTAGCAAGCGAGGGCCACAAAAGACCCTCACCATGGCCCCCCCAGTCGCCAAGATCCCCAGATGTCCGCTCAAGGCTGACTCATGGAACTCACGGAGAAGCCTGAGACGCAACTGTACAGGAACAAACAATTTACCATCAGGCTTAAGGTACCGTCACATTTAGCGACGCTGCAGCCATCTAGACAACGATCCCGATCGCTGCAGCGTTGCTGTGTGGTCGCTGGAGAGCTGTCACACAGACTGTTCTCCAGCGACCAACTATGCGAAGTCCCCTGGTAACCAGGGTAAACATCGGGTTACTAAGCGCAGGGCCGCGCTTAGTAACCCGATGTTTACCCTGGTTACCAGCGTAAACGTAAAAAAAACCAAACACTACATACTTACATTCCGGTGTCTGTCCCCCGGCGCTGTGCTTCTCTGCACTGTGTAAGCGCCAGCCGGAAAGCACAGCGGTGACGTCACCGCTGTGCTCTGCTTTCCGGCCGGCCGGCGCTTACACAGTGCAGAGAAGCACAGCGCCGGGGGACAGACACCGGAATGTAAGTATGTAGTGTTTGGTTTTTTTTATGTTTACGCTGGTAACCAGGGTAAACATCGGGTTACTACGCGCGGCCCTGCGCTTAGTAACCCGATGTTTACCCTGGTTACCAGTGAAGACATCGCTGAATCGGCGTCACACACGCCGATTCAGCGATGTCTACGGGAGATCCAGCGATGAAATAAAGTTCTGGCCTTTCTGCTCCGACCAACGATGGCACAGCAAAATCCTGATCGCTGCTGCCTGTCAAACTCAATGATATCGCTAGCCACGACGCTGCAACGTCACGGATCGCTAGCGATATCGTTCAGTGTGAAGGTACCTTTAGACCTGGGAGCTTGAGACTGAGCCTCTAGAATCTCCCACAAAAAAAGAGACCATCTGGCCTACCTAGGAGTCAACCTTTTGGCCAACTTAATGTATGCCAGGTTCTTATGGTCGGTCACAACAGTAGTGGGAAGAGTAGCACCCTCCAAAAAATGCCTACATTCCTCAAAGGCCAACTTGACAGCAAGAAGCTCTCGATTGCCTACATCATAGTTTTTTTCGGCCGGAGAGAACTTCTTGGAAAAGAAGGCACAGGGTCTCAAATTCATCAAAGTGGTGGGCCCCTGTGACAACACAGCCCCCATCCTCACCTCCGAAGCATCAACCTCCACAATGACAGGCTTGGACGGATCCGGCTGGATCAGAACCAGAGCGGACATAAAACTCTTTTTAAATGACAAAAATGATGCTACGGCTGCATTAGACCAATTTTTAACATCCGCCCCCTTTTGTGTCATATCAGTGAGGGGTTTGAGCACTTTTCCAACTTAGCAAAGAGTTGGTTCTCCCTGAGCCTCTCTAGAAACCAAACACAGATGATCAAGATGAGTTTGCTTATCAGGGGAATAAATGAGGATATCATACAGATATATGACTACAAAACGTTCAATAAAGTCAGAGAACACAAAATTGATAAAATTCTGAAAAACTGCTGGGGCATAACAAGATTTTCGAACAATCACCCAGATGTGAGGAATGCCATCTTCCACTCCACTCCCACTTGTCCACTTCCCGTCCCTGTATCAGATTATAGGCCCCCATAAATCTAGCTTGGAAAACCATTTTGCCCCAGACAGTTGGCTACATAAATCAGGAATCAGAGGAAGCGGATATGTGTTTCAAACACTGACCTTATTAAGTTCCCAAAAGTCGGAGCAAGGGCGAAGACCACCGTCCTTTTTTTTTTTTTTTTAACAAAAAAGAACCTGGCTGCCACAGGAGAAGCAGAGGAGCGAATGTGCCTTTTACGGAGACTCTCAGAAATATACTCCTTCATAGCAACCCTCTCAGGACACGAGAGGTTGAATAAGCAGGCCTTGGGCAATTTGACACCCGGAATCAGGTCAATAGCGCAATCAAAGGGGCGATGGGGTGGCAGAGCCTCAGCCTCACTTTTGGAGAACACATCTTCGAAGTCTTTCAGGTACTCCGGAATACCTTCCAGACCAACAGACGAGACAGATACATATTTCAAACAATTGATAGCACAGTTCGGACACCACTGAACAATCTCCCGAGCCACCCAATTGATGACCCGAGCCACCCAATTGATGACCGGGTTGTGACACTGCAACCAGGGAAACCCCAGAACCAACCCCGCAGGTAGATTGTCCAGCATAGAACAGGCTATGTGCTCCAGGTGTGCAGAACCCACCTTGAGGAGGAATACTGTTATGATCCTGGTGGTAGGATCTCAAACTGACCTGACACATATACCCTGAATATATAGGACAAGTTCTGGGGATGTGGAAGCTATACTGACCGCAATCCTGATCCTATCCAAACACAATAAAGGCAGCTGTGGAGCGTTACCTGAAAACCTAGACGCCTCGTCACAGCCTGAGAAACTGACTACCCCTAGAGAGAAAGCAAAGACCTCACTTGCCTCAGAGAAATATCCCCAAAGTTTTAGATAGCCCCCCACAAATAATAACGGTGAGTTAAGGGGAAAACACAAACGTAGAGATGAAACAGGTTTAGCAAATGAGGCCCGCTAATACTAGATAGGCAGATAATAGATAGGTGTCTGTGCGGTCAGTACAAAAACTATCAAAAGTAAACCACGCAGAGAATACAAGAACCCCCACACCGACTCACGATGTGAGGGGCGCCCTCTGCACCCCAGAACTAACCAGCAAGCAAAAAATCACATAAAAGCAAGCTGGGCTGAACTCATAATATAATGAGAAACGTTTTCAAGGAAATAATGAGAAACTGAACAAGCAAACTTAGCTTCTCATAGCAGGAGACTGGTCACAAGGAATATTCAGGAGAGCACAGGATCAGGACTGAATACACCGACAGCAGGCGACAAGTAGAGGTCCAGGTGAGTTAAATAGGCCCAGCCTAGCAGGAGATGAAACAGCTGAGCCCAGCCAAGACCAGCCATATCGCTAAAGGCCACCAGAGGGAGCCCAAGAACAAACTCACACAGTACCACTCATGACCACAGGAGGGAGCCCGAGAACGGAATTCACAACAGTACCCCCCCTTGAGGAGGGGTCACCGAACCCTCACCAGAGCTCCCAGGCCGATCAGGACGAGCCAAATGAAAGGCACGAACCAAATCGGCAGCATGGACATCAGAGGCGACAACCCAGGAATTATCCTCCTGACCATAACCCTTCCATTTCACTAAGTACTGAAGCCTCCGTCTCGAAATACGAGAATCCAAGATCTTCTCCACCACATATTCCAACTCCCCCTCGACCAAGACCGGAGCAGGAGGATCAACAGAAGGGACCACAGGCACCACATATCTCCGAAACAATGACCTATGGAACACATTATGAATGGCAAACGATGTTGGGAGGTCCAAACAAAAAGACACAGGGTTGAGGATTTCCAAAATCTTATAAGGACCGATGAAACGAGGCTTAAACTTAGGAGAGGAAACCTTCATCAGGACATAACGAGAAGACAACCATACCAAATCCCCCACACGAAGTCGGGGACCCACACAGCGACGGCGGTTAGCAAAGCGCTGAGCCTTCTCTTGGGACAAAGTCAAATTGTCCACCACATGGTTCCAAATCTGCTGCAACCTATCCACCACAGAATCCACCCCAGGACAGTCAGAAGACTCAACCTGACCCGAGGAGAAACGAGGATGAAAACCAGAATTGCAAAAGAAAGGTGAAACCAAAGTAGCAGAACTAGCCCGATTATTGAGGGCGAACTCAGCCAATGGCAAAAAGGTCACCCAATCATCCTGGTCAGCAGAAACAAAACATCTCAAATAAGTTTCCAAGGTCTGATTAGTTCGTTCGGTTTGACCATTCGTCTGAGGATGGAAGGCTGACGAAAAAGACAATTCAATGCCCATCTTAGCACAAAAGGATCGCCAAAATCTGGACACAAACTGGGATCCTCTGTCGGACACAATGTTCTCCGGAATACCATGTAAACGAACCACATTCTGAAAAAACAGTGGCACCAAATCGGAGGAGGAAGGCAACTTAGGCAAGGGTACCAAATGGACCATTTTGGAAAAACGATCACAAACCACCCAGATGACAGACATCAAGTTCTGAGAGACAGGAAGATCCGAAATAAAATCCATGGAAATATGCGTCCAAGGCCTCTTCGGGACAGGCAAAGGCAAAAGCAATCCACTGGCACGAGAACACGAAGGCTTGGCCCGAGCACAAATCCCACAGGACTGCACAAAGGAACGCACATCCCGCGACAAGGAAGGCCACCAAAAGGATCTCGCCACCAAATCCCTGGTACCAAAAATCCCAGGATGACCCGCCAACACCGAAGAATGAACCTCGGAAATAACTCTACTGGTCCATC
This sequence comes from Ranitomeya variabilis, assembly GCF_051348905.1. Lineage (NCBI taxonomy): Eukaryota > Metazoa > Chordata > Amphibia > Anura > Dendrobatidae > Ranitomeya > Ranitomeya variabilis. Next base: position 157,324,226 of record NC_135237.1, on the reverse strand, counting down.
TGTCTGGGACAAACAGTCTCTCCGGTGGACAACGGTCAGGTCTATTTGCCTGAAACTCCTGCAACACCCGTCGCAGATCAGGAGAGATGGCAGACAAAATCACCCCCTCTTTGAGAACACCAGTCGGTTCAGAAACTTCCGGGGAGTCAGGTACAAAACTCCTAGAAAGGGCATCAGCCTTCACGTTTTTCGAACCCTGAAGATATGAAACCACGAAATTGAAACGAGAGAAAAACAGCGACCATCGAGCCTGTCTCGGATTCAACCGTTTGGCAGACTCGAGATAAGTCAAATTCTTGTGATCCGTCAAGATCACCACACGATGCTTGGCTCCCTCAAGGCAATGTCGCCACTCCTCAAATGCCCACTTCATTGCCAACAACTCTCGATTACCAACATCATAATTCCGCTCGGCAGGCGAAAACTTTCTTGAAAAGAAAGCACATGGTCTCATCACAGAGCCATCACAGCTTCTCTGCGACAAAACAGCCCCTGCTCCAATCTCAGAAGCATCAACCTCGACCTGAAAGGTAAGAGAGACATCGGGCTGGCGCAAGACAGGAGCCGAAGAAAACCGATGCTTCAACTCCTGAAAGGCCTCCACGGCCGCAGGAGACCAATTCGTCACATCAGAACCCTTCTTGGTCAAATCCGTCAAAGGCTTCACCACACTAGAAAAATTAGTGATGAAGCGACGGTAAAAATTAGCAAAACCCAAGAACTTCTGAAGACTCTTCACAGATGTAGGTTGAGTCCAGTCATGAATAGCCTGGACCTTGACTGGATCCATCTCGATAGTAGAAGGAGAAAAAATAAAGCCCAAAAAGGAAACCTTCTGGACTCCGAAGAGACATTTAGAGCCCTTCACAAACAAAGCATTGGCACGCAGGACCAGAAATACCATCCTGACCTGCTTCACATGAGACTCCCAATCATCAGAAAATACCAAAATATCATCCAGGTACACAATCATAAATCTATCCAGATACTCTCGGAAGATGTCGTGCATGAAGGACTGAAACACAGAGGGGGCATTAGAAAGCCCAAAAGGCATCACCAAGTACTCAAAATGGCCTTCGGGCGTATTAAATGCTGTTTTCCATTCATCGCCCTGCTTTATGCGCACAAGATTATATGCTCCACGAAGATCTATCTTGGTGAACCAACTGGCCCCCCCTAATCCGGGCAAACAGATCGGACAACAGTGGCAAGGGATACTGAAATTTGACCGTGATGTTATTTAGAAGGCGATAATCTATACAGGGTCTCAGAGAACCATCCTTCTTGGCCACAAAAAAGAACCCCGCACCCAAAGGGGACGAGGACGGGCGAATATGTCCCTTCTCCAAGGACTCCTTTATATAACTCCGCATAGCGGTATGTTCTGGTACAGACAAATTAAAAAGTCGTCCCTTAGGGAACTTACTACCAGGAATCAGATTTATGGCACAATCACAATCCCTATGAGGAGGTAGGGCACTGGATTTGGGCTCATCAAATACATTCTGGTAGTCCGACAAAAATTCAGGGACTTCAGAAGGAGTAGAAGAAGCAATTGACACCAAAGGAGCATCGCCATGAATCCCCTGGCAACCCCAACTTGACACAGACATTGCTTTCCAATCCAGGACTGGATTATGAGCCTGCAGCCATGGCAGACCCAACACGACAACATCATGCAAATTATGTAGCACCAGAAAGCGAATTACCTCCTGATGTACAGGAGCCATGCACATGGTCAATTGAGTCCAGTACTGAGGTTTATTCTTGGCCAATGGTGTAGCATCAATTCCCTTTAGTGGGATAGGGAATTGTAAAGGCTCCAAGATAAAACCACAGCGCCTGCCAAATGACAAATCCATCAAATTCAGGGCAGCACCTGAATCCACAAAAGCCATAACTGGGTAGGATGACAGAGAGCAAATCAAGGTAACAGACAAAATGAATTTAGGTTGTACAGTACCAATGGTGACAAACTTGGCAACCCTTTTTGTGCGCTTAGAGCATGCTGAGATAACATGAGCAGAAGTACACACAGTAAAAGCACAACCCATTCTGACGTCTGTGGTTTTGCCGTTCAACTCTGGTCAGAATCCTGTCACATTGCATAGGCTCAGGTTTCTGCTCAGAAAATACCGCCAGAGGGTGCACAGGTTTGCGCTCCCGCAAACGCCGATCAATCTGAATGGCCAAAGACATTGACTCATTCAGACCCGCCGGCGTGGGGAACCCCACCATAACATCTTTAAGGGCTTCAGAAAGACCCTTTCTGAAAATCGCCGCCAGGGCGCACTCATTCCACTGAGTGAGCACTGACCACTTCCTAAACTTCTGACAATAAACCACTGCTTCATCCCGACCCTGAGAGAGAGCCAGCAAAACCTTCTCTGCTTGGTCTACCAGATTTGGTTCCTCATAAAGCACTCCAAGCGCCAGAAAAAATGCATCAACATTTAGCAGTGCCGGATCTCCTGGCGCCAGAGAGAATGCCCAATCTTGAGGGTCACCCCACAACAAAGAAATAACAATTCTAACTTGCTGAACAGAGTAGCCAGATGAGCGAGGTCTCAGAGAAAGGAATAACTTACAATTATTCTTAAAGTTCAAAAACCTAGATCTATCTCCGGAGAACAGCTCAGGAATAGGTATTTTAGGCTCTGACATAGGACTGCGGACTACATAATCCTGAATGCCCTGTACCCTTGCAGTGAGATGATCCACACTAGAAGACAGACTCTGAATGTCCATATTAGTAGCTGCAAACAGAACCACCCAGAGATTAAGGGGAGGAGAGAGGCTAAACACAGTGCAGAGGAGAAAAAAAAATGACCTTAAGATTTCTCTTCTCCCTCTTCTGCTGCATTAACACTTTAAGGCCTGCTGTACTGTTATGATCCTGGTGGTAGGATCTCAAACTGACCTGACACATATACCCTGAATATATAGGACAAGTTCTGGGGATGTGGAAGCTATACTGACCGCAATCCTGATCCTATCCAAACACACTAAAGGCAGCTGTGGAGCGTTACCTGAAAACCTAGACGCCTCGTCACAGCCTGAGAAACTGACTACCCCTAGAGAGAAAGCAAAGACCTCACTTGCCTCAGAGAAATATCCCCAAAGTTTTAGATAGCCCCCCACAAATAATAACGGTGAGTTAAGGGGAAAACACAAACGTAGAGATGAAACAGGTTTAGCAAATGAGGCCCGCTAATACTAGATAGGCAGATAATAGATAGGTGTCTGTGCGGTCAGTACAAAAACTATCAAAAGTAAACCACGCAGAGAATACAAGAACCCCCACACCGACTCACGATGTGAGGGGCGCCCTCTGCACCCCAGAACTAACCAGCAAGCAAAAAATCACATAAAAGCAAGCTGGGCTGAACTCATAATATAATGAGAAACGTTTTCAAGGAAATAATGAGAAACTGAACAAGCAAACTTAGCTTCTCATAGCAGGAGACTGGTCACAAGTAGGGTTGAGCGAAACGGGTCGATCATTTTCAAAAGTCGCCGACTTTTGGCTAAGTCGGCGTCTCATGAAACCCGATCCGACCCCTGTGCTTGTCGGCCATGCGGTACGCGACTTTCGCGCCAAAGTCGCGTTTCAATGACGCGAAAAGCGCCATTTCTCAGCCAATGAAGGTGAACGCAGAGTGTGGGCAGCGTGATGACATAGATCCTGGTCCCCACCATCTTAGAGAAGGGCATTGCAGTGATTGGCTTGCTGTCTGCGGCGTCACAGGGGCTATAAAGGGGCGTTCCCGCCGACCGCCATCTTACTGCTGCTGATCTGAGCTTAGGGACAGGTTGCTGCCGCTTCGTCAGAAGCAGGGAGAGCGTTAGGCAGGGTCCACTAACCACCAAACCGCTTGTGCTGCAGCGATTTGCACTGTCCAACACCACCTTCGGTGTGCAGGGACTGTGGAAGCTATTTTTTATTTTTTTTCCCCTCAGCGCTGTAGCTCATTGGGCTGCCCTAGAAGGCTCCGTGATAGCTGTATTGCTGTGTGTACGCCACTGTGGAAACCAACTGCTTTTTTCAAAGCACATATCCTCTTGTTCCTTCCTTTCTGCACAGCTATCTTTTTTGTTTGTCCACACTTTTTATTTAATTTGTGCATCAGTCCACTCCTATTGCTGCCTGCCATACCTGGCTTAGATTACTGCAGGGAGATAGTAATTGTAGGACAGTCCCTGTTTTTTTTTTGTTTTTTTTGTGGGAGATTAAGATTGGCATTTCTGCTACAGTGCCATCCCTGTGTGTGCCATCTCTCACTGAGTGGGCCATAGAAAGCCTATTTATTTTTTCCGTGATTTGTGTTCTAAATTCTACCTCAACACAAAAACACTACATCAATCAGTGGGAGAAAAATATTGGCCTCAGTCAGGGCTTGTGTGTCACTGCTGTGTGTGCTATCTCTCATTCAGTGGGCTATAGCAAGCCTATTTATTATTTTTTTTTTTTTAATATTATTTGGTTTCTAAAGTCTCCCTGAAAAAAAAAAAAATACCTAAAAAAACAGTGGGAGAGTAATATTGCCCTTTCAGCTTGTGTGCCAGTCTTGACTCCTGGGTGTGCCACCTCTCTCTCTCATTCAGTGGGCCATAGAAAGGCTATTTTTTTTTTTGTTTTTTTAATATTATTTGGTTTCTAAAGTCTCCCTGAAAAAAAAAAAAAAAACATAAAAAAACAGTGGGAGAGTAATATTGCCCTTTCAGCTTGTGTGCCAGTCTTGACTCCTGGGTGTGCCACCTCTCTCCCTCTCATTCAGTGGGCCATAGAAAGCCTATTTTTTTTTTTTTTTAAATATTATTGGGTTTCTAAAGTCTCCCTTAAAAAACAAAAAATACATAAAAAAACAGTGGGAGAGTAATATTGCCCTTTCAGCTTGTGTGCCAGTCTTGACTCCTGGGTGTGCCACCTCTCTCCCTCTCATTCAGTGGGCCATAGAAAGCCTATTTATTTATTTTTTTAAATATTATTGGGTTTCTAAAGTCTCCCTTAAAAAACAAAAAATACATAAAAAAACAGTGGGAGAGTAATATTGCCCTTTCAGCTTGTGTGCCAGTCTTGACTCCTGGGTGTGCCACCTCTCTCTCTCATTCAGTGGGCCATAGAAAGCCTTTTTTTTTTTTTTTTTTTTTAAATATTATTGGGTTTCTAAAGTCTCCCTTAAAAAACAAAAAATACATAAAAAAACAGTGGGAGAGTAATATTGCCCTTTCAGCTTGTGTGCCAGTCTTGACTCCTGGGTGTGCCACCTCTCTCTCTCATTCAGTGGGCCATAGAAAGGCTATTTTTTTTTTTTGGTTTTTTTAATATTATTTGGTTTCTAAAGTCTCCCTGAAAAAAAAAAAAAAAACATAAAAAAACAGTGGGAGAGTAATATTGCCCTTTCAGCTTGTGTGCCAGTCTTGACTCCTGGGTGTGCCACCTCTCTCTCTCATTCAGTGGGCCATAGAAAGGCTATTTTTTTTTTTTTTTTAAATATTATTGGGTTTCTAAAGTCTCCCTTAAAAAACAGAAAATACATAAAAAAACAGTGGGAGAGTAATATTGCCCTTTCAGCTTGTGTGCCAGTCTTGACTCCTGGGTGTGCCACCTCTCTCTCTCATTCAGTGGGCCATAGAAAGGCTATTTTTTTTTTTGGTTTTTTTAATATTATTTGGTTTCTAAAGTCTCCCTGAAAAAAAAAAAAAAAAACATAAAAAAACAGTGGGAGAGTAATATTGCCCTTTCAGCTTGTGTGCCAGTCTTGACTCCTGGGTGTGCCACCTCTCTCTCTCATTCAGTGGGCCATAGAAAGGCTATTTTTTTTTTTGGTTTTTTTAATATTATTTGGTTTCTAAAGTCTCCCTGAAAAAAAAAAAAAAAACATAAAAAAACAGTGGGAGAGTAATATTGCCCTTTCAGCTTGTGTGCCAGTCTTGACTCCTGGGTGTGCCACCTCTCTCTCTCATTCAGTGGGCCATAGAAAGGCTATTTGTTTTTAAAAAAAATATTATTGGGTTTCTAAAGTCTCCCTTAAAAAACAAAAAATACATAAAAAAACAGTGGGAGAGTAATATTGCCCTTTCAGCTTGTGTGCCAGTCTTGACTCCTGGGTGTGCCACCTCTCTCCCTCTCATTCAGTGGGCCATAGAAAGCCTTTTTTTTTATATATTTTTAAATATTATTGGGTTTCTAAAGTCTCCCTTAAAAAAAAAAAATACATAAAAAAACAGTGGGAGAGTAATATTGCCCTTTCAGCTTGTGTGCCAGTCTTGACTCCTGGGTGTGCCACCTCTCTCTCATTCAGTGGGCCATAGAAAGCATTTTTTTTTTTTTTCCTTGATTTGTGTTCTAAAATCTACCTCAACACAAAAACACTACATCAATCAGTGGGAGAAAAATATTGGCCTCAGTCAGGGCTTGTGTGCCACTGCTGTGTGTGCTATCTCTCATTCAGTGGGCTATAGAAAGCCTATTTATTTATTTATTTATTTTTTTTCTTATTATTTGGTTTCTAAAGTCTCCCTGAAAAAAAAAAAAAATACATAAAAAAACAGTGGGAGAGTAATATTGCCCTTTCAGCTTGTGTGCCAGTCTTGACTCCTGGGTGTGCCACCTCTCTCCCTCTCATTCAGTGGGCCATAGAAAGCCTTTTTTTTTTTATTTTTTTAAATATTATTGGGTTTCTAAAGTCTCCCTTAAAAAAAAAAATACATAAAAAAACAGTGGGAGAGTAATATTGCCCTTTCAGCTTGTGTGCCAGTCTTGACTCCTGGGTGTGCCACCTCTCTCTCATTCAGTGGGCCATAGAAAGCATTTTTTTTTTTTTTCCTTGATTTGTGTTCTAAAATCTACCTCAACACAAAAACACTACATCAATCAGTGGGAGAAAAATATTGGCCTCAGTCAGGGCTTGTGTGCCACTGCTGTGTGTGCTATCTCTCATTCAGTGGGCTATAGAAAGCCTATTTATTTATTTATTTTTTTTCTTATTATTTGGTTTCTAAAGTCTCCCTGAAAAAAAAAAAAAATACATAAAAAAACAGTGGGAGAGTAATATTGCCCTTTCAGCTTGTGTGCCAGTCTTGACTCCTGGGTGTGCCACCTCTCTCCCTCTCATTCAGTGGGCCATAGAAAGCCTTTTTTTTTTTATTTTTTTAAATATTATTGGGTTTCTAAAGTCTCCCTTAAAAAACAAAAAATACATAAAAAAACAGTGGGAGAGTAATATTGCCCTTTCAGCTTGTGTGCCAGTCTTGACTCCTGGGTGTGCCACCTCTCTCCCTCTCATTCAGTGGGCCATAGAAAGCCTATTTATTTTTTTAAAAAAATATTATTGGGTTTCTAAAGTCTCCCTTAAAAAACAAAAAATACATAAAAAAACAGTGGGAGAGTAATATTGCCCTTTCAGCTTGTGTGCCAGTCTTGACTCCTGGGTGTGCCACCTCTCTCTCTCATTCAGTGGGCCATAGAAAGGCTATTTTTTTTTTTGGTTTTTTTAATATTATTTGGTTTCTAAAGTCTCCCTGAAAAAAAAAAAAAAAAACATAAAAAAACAGTGGGAGAGTAATATTGCCCTTTCAGCTTGTGTGCCAGTCTTGACTCCTGGGTGTGCCACCTCTCTCTCTCATTCAGTGGGCCATAGAAAGGCTATTTTTTTTTTGGGTTTTTTTAATATTATTTGGTTTCTAAAGTCTCCCTGAAAAAAACAAAAAAAACATAAAAAAACAGTGGGAGAGTAATATTGCCCTTTCAGCTTGTGCGCCAGTCTTGACTCCTGGGTGTGCCACCTCTCTCTCTCTAATTGTGGGCCATAGAAAGCCTTTTTTTTTTTTTTTTTTATTTAATATTATTTGGTTTCTAAAGTCTCCCTGAGAAAAAAAAAAAAATAAATTAGGTGGGAGATTAATATTGACATTAGTGCTTGAGTGACAGTCCTGCGTGTGTGTCATCTCTGTGATTTTGTGCCACAGAAAACAGAGTGTGTAACATTGTGCCTGATTTTCCTTGTGGTCTCACCAACCTGTTAAGGGATATTGAAATCATACTGAAGTTATAGCTCACCGTGTAAGTTGTTTGACAGCAACAAATAAAGTTACTTTGGTTAAGATTTTAAAACAATGAGGAAGTCTGGTGCAAGAGGTCGTCGTGGGCGTTCATTGTCAGCTGGTAATGATGGTAGTGGTAGTGGAGCATCAGGTGGTCGTGGGGATAAAAATATTCCACCTAAGTCTGGAGCTGTGGAGCCAGTTTCGTCGTCAGGCTACACAAGGCCTCGAACGCTCTCTTTTCTGGGAGTAGGAAAACCGCTTTTAAAGGCGGAGCAGCAACAGCAAGTTTTGGCTTACATTGCAGACTCAGCCTCTAGCTCTTTTGCCTCCTCTTCCAAAACTGGTAAATGTAAAAGCAGCGCGTCGCTTGTGGATGTTCACGGTCAGGGACAAGTCGCTTCCTTGTCCTCCTCAGCAAAAACTACAACAAGAGAGAAGGATGCAGCAGGCGACACAACGGGTCACTCCATGGAGCTCTTTACACATACCGTCCCTGGCTTAGAAAGTGAAACATTTAACAGGCCATGCCCATTACAAGTATATTCTGACATGGAGTGCACTGATGCACAGCCACAGCCAGAGTACTATGCTGCTCCTTTGACTCAGACCACCACATTGCCCTCTCAGGGTACAGATCCACAATCAGACCCTGATGAGACTATGTTGCCCCGCCACGAACGCTATACCACCGACCGACACAGTGACACAGACGAAGTTGCACACGAGCTCGAAGAGGAGGTAATAGATGACCCAGTTATTGACCCCGATTGGCAGCCATTGGGGGAACAGGGTGCAGGCGGCAGTAGTTCAGAAGCGGAGGTGGAGGAGGGGCCGCAGCAGGCATCAACATCGCAACAGGTTCCATCTGCCGGGCCCGTATCTGGCCCAAAACGCGTGTCAAAGCCAAAACCTGTTGGAGCACAGCGTTGCCATCCGGTTAAAGCTCAGTCTGCAATCCCTGAAAAGGGATCCGAGTCTAGGAAGAGTGCAGTCTGGCATTTTTTTAAACAACATCCAACTGATCAGCGCAAAGTCATCTGTCAAAAATGTTCAACTAGCTTAAGCAGAGGTCAGAATCTGAAAAGTCTAAATACTAGTTGCATGCATAGACACTTAACCACCATGCATTTTCAAGCCTGGACTAACTACCAAACGTCCCTCAAGGTTGTAGCACCCTCGGCCAATGAAGCTAGTCAGCAACGCAACATCCCTTCCGTCACTGTAAGGCCACCATTTTCTGCACCACCGGCAGTATCTGTGCAGGTTTCTTTGCCAGCCAAAAGCAGTCAGGGTCAGGGAACCACCAGTTTTGTAGGAGGAAATATTGCATCTAGGGCACCGGCGGAAACAATACCGTCTCCAACCGTCTCTCAGTCTGCCATGTACACCGGCACACCCGAAAGTTCCACGATCTCCAGCTCTCCAGTCCAGCTCACCCTACATGAGACTCTGGTTAGAAAAAGGAAGTACTTATCCTCGCATCCGCGTACACAGGGTTTTAACGCCCACATAGCTAGACTAATCTCGTTAGAGATGATGCCCTACCGGTTAGTTGAAAGCGAAGCTTTCAAAGCCCTGATGGAGTACGCTGAACCACGATACGAGCTACCCAGTCGACACTTTTTTTCCAGAAAAGCCATCCCAGCCCTGCACCAGCATGTTAAACAGCGCATCGTCCATGCACTCAGGCAATCTGTGAGTACAAAGGTGCACCTGACTACAGATGCATGGACCAGTAGGCATGGCCAGGGACGTTATGTGTCCATCACGGCACACTGGGTGAATGTGGTGGATGCAGGGTCCACAGGCGACATCAATTTAGGGACAGTTGTGCCTAGCCCACGGTCTAGGAAACAGTTGGCTGTAGGCGTTCGCACCCCCTCCTCCTCCTCCTCCTCGTCCTCCTGCAGAAGCTACAGCTCTTCCACAGAACGCAGTCTGCCAACCACTCCATCGGCAGATGACACTGTTGCACACCAGTTGTCCCATTATGGGCCAGCTACTGCCAAGCGTCAGCAGGCTGTATTGGCTATGAAGTGCTTGGGCGACAACAGACACACCGCGGAAGTTCTGTCCGAGTTCTTGCAACAAGAAACGCAGTCGTGGCTGGGCACAGTAGATCTTGAGGCAGGCAAGGTAGTGAGTGATAACGGAAGGAATTTCATGGCTGCCATCTCCCTTTCCCAACTGAAACACATTCCTTGCCTGGCTCACACCTTAAACCTGGTGGTGCAGTGCTTATTGAAAACTTATCCTGGGTTCTCCGACCTGCTCCTCAAAGTGCGTGCACTTTGCTCACATATCCGACGTTCGCCTGTACACGCCAGCCGTATGCAGACCTATCAGCGGTCTTTGAACCTTCCCCAGCATCGCCTAATCATAGACGTTGCAACAAGGTGGAACTCAACACTGCACATGCTTCAGAGACTGTGCGAACAGAGGCGTGCTGTTATTTATTTGTGGGAGGATACACGGGCAGGCAGTAGGATGGCAGACATGGAGTTGTCAGGTGTGCAGTGGTCTAAGATACAAGACATGTGTCAAGTCCTTCAGTGTTTTGAGGAATGCACACGGCTGGTTAGTGCAGACAACGCCGTAATAAGCATGAGCATCCCCCTAATGCGTCTGCTGATGCAAAGTTTGACGCACATAAAGGAGCAGGCGTCTGCACCAGAGGAAGAGGAAAGCCTTGATGACAGTCAGCCATTGTCTGGTCAGGGCAGTGTACAGGACGAGGTAGCGGGCGAAGAGGAGGTGGAGGACGAGGAGGATGATGGGGATGAGTATATTTTTAATGCCGAACCTTTCCCGGGGGCACAGGAAATTGGTTGCGTGTCACGGCCGGGTTCTGGTTTTTTGAGGGACACAAGTGACGTAGATTTGCCTGCAACTGCCCCTCAACCAATCACAACCGGAGATTTGACAACTGGAACTTTGGCCCACATGGCGGATTATGCCTTACGTATCCTAAAAAGGGACACACGCATTACGAAAATGATGAACGATGACGATTACTGGTTGGCCTGCCTCCTTGATCCACGCTATAAAGGCAAATTGCAAAATATTATGCCACATGAGAACTTGGAACTAATATTAGCAACCAAACAATCAACTCTTGTTGACCGTTTGCTTCAGGCATTCCCAGCACACAGCGCACGTGATCGTTCTCACACGAGCTCCAGGGGGCAGCAGACTAGGAGTGTTAGGGGTGCACACATCAGAAGTGGCGTTGGACAGAGGGGTTTTCTGACCAGGTTGTGGAGTGATTTTGCTATGACCGCAGACAGGACAGGTACTGCTGCATCAATTGAAAGTGACAGGAGACAACATTTGTCCAGTATGGTTACTAACTATTTTTCATCCCTTATCGATGTTCTCCCTCAACCGTCATTCCCATTTGATTACTGGGCCTCCAAATTAGACACCTGGCCAGAATTGGCAGAATATGCATTGCAGGAGCTTGCTTGCCCGGCAGCAAGTGTCCTATCAGAAAGAGTATTCAGTGCTGCAGGTTCAATATTAACCGAAAAAAGGACTCGTCTGGCTACCCAAAATGTTGACGATCTAACATTCATTAAAATGAACCACAACTGGATTTCGAAATCTTTTGCCCCACCTTGCCCGGCCGACACCTAGCTTTCCTATGAAAGGCTCTTGCCTGTGAATTACTTTTCTAATGTCTAATTTGCTGCAGCTGATTGTACAGCATACGACATGTTTACACCTCCCTAAATGGCCAAACTCCCCACACGGGGCCGTGGTATCGCGACTTGGCGCAAGCACCCGTGAGACTGCTGTTTGTCTGAAGAGGTGGGTGTGCTCGCTTTTGGTTGACGGCATTGCTACTGGGTCCCTCATAGTACAATGTAGTGTCTCTGGCGGTGGTGGTGCGCACCCAACGTCAGACACACCGTTGTAACATGAGGGGCCCTGGGGCGGTCCCGCCGGCCTCTAGAGAGTTCCCCCCTACCCCAGCTCAAAATGTGCTCTACCACATGCAAAATTATGTCGCACAGCTCCACCAATCTTTAGTCTATTCGCTGACATCATTCAATGTCTGGCACTGACAATACAAATTTGTAGACATCTATGATGCAACTTAAAGTAGTCTGTGTCTGTGTCCTATATTGGCACCATTAAATAGTTACTGCCAAATTACTATGTCAGAAACTCAGCAGATGAGCCCACCCCTGTACCTAAGTATGCCACCTTTTTTTTTGTTTTGGTTGTTTTGCGAGACATTAACATCTATTTATATTTTGGGAGTACTGGGACAGACACTCCTTGCACTACTCCTCCACTCACCACCAAGCTGCCCGTGTATCCATGTAACCACTGTAAAACTGCCATGAGCCTATTGTTTGTTATTTTAGGCCTTTGAAGCCTGTCTGCGGTCCCTCCTTCCACTAGTCCTCCACTGACCAGACCACTGCTGCCCGTGTACCCCTGGAACCAATTATAAAGTGCCTACAGCCAGCCCATTTTTTTATGTTAGGCCTTTGAAGCCTGTCTGCGGTCCCTCCTTCCACTAGTCCTCCACTGGCCAGACCACTGCTGCCCGTGTACCCCTGGAACCAATTATAAAGTGCCTACAGCCAGCCCATTTTTTTATGTTAGGCCTTTGAAGCCTGTCTGCGGTCCCTCCTTCCACTAGTCCTCCACTGACCAGACCACTGCTGCCCGTGTACCCCTGGAACCAATTATAAAGTGCCTACAGCCAGCCCATTTTTTTATGTTAGGCCTTTGAAGCCTGTCTGCGGTCCCTCCTTCCACTAGTCCTCCACTGACCAGACCACTGCTGCCCGTGTACCCCTGGAACCAATTATAAAGTGCCTACAGCCAGCCCATTTTTTTATGTTAGGCCTTTGAAGCCTGTCTGCGGTCCCTCCTTCCACTAGTCCTCCACTGACCAGACCACTGCTGCCCGTGTACCCCTGGAACCAATTATAAAGTGCCTACAGCCAGCCCATTTTTTTATGTTAGGCCTTTGAAGCCTGTCTGCGGTCCCTCCTTCCACTAGTCCTCCACTGACCAGACCACTGCTGCCCGTGTACCCCTGGAACCAATTATAAAGTGCCTACAGCCAGCCCATTTTTTTATGTTAGGCCTTTGAAGCCTGTCTGCGGTCCCTCCTTCCACTAGTCCTCCACTGACCAGACCACTGCTGCCCGTGTACCCCTGGAACCAATTATAAAGTGCCTACAGCCAGCCCATTTTTTTATGTTAGGCCTTTGAAGCCTGTCTGCGGTCCCTCCTTCCACTAGTCCTCCACTGGCCAGACCACTGCTGCCCGTGTACCCCTGGAACCAATTATAAAGTGCCTACAGCCAGCCCATTTTTTTATGTTAGGCCTTTGAAGCCTGTCTGCGGTCCCTCCTTCCACTAGTCCTCCACTGGCCAGACCACTGCTGCCCGTGTACCCCTGGAACCAATTATAAAGTGCCTACAGCCAGCCCATTTTTTTATGTTAGGCCTTTGAAGCCTGTCTGCGGTCCCTCCTTCCACTAGTCCTCCACTGACCAGACCACTGCTGCCCGTGTACCCCTGGAACCAATTATAAAGTGCCTACAGCCAGCCCATTTTTTTATGTTAGGCCTTTGAAGCCTGTCTGCGGTCCCTCCTTCCACTAGTCCTCCACTGACCAGACCACTGCTGCCCGTGTACCCCTGGAACCAATTATAAAGTGCCTACAGCCAGCCCATTTTTTTATGTTAGGCCTTTGAAGCCTGTCTGCGGTCCCTCCTTCCACTAGTCCTCCACTGACCAGACCACTGCTGCCCGTGTACCCCTGGAACCAATTATAAAGTGCCTACAGCCAGCCCATTTTTTTATGTTAGGCCTTTGAAGCCTGTCTGCGGTCCCTCCTTCCACTAGTCCTCCACTGACCAGACCACTGCTGCCCGTGTACCCCTGGAACCAATTATAAAGTGCCTACAGCCAGCCCATTTTTTTATGTTAGGCCTTTGAAGCCTGTCTGCGGTCCCTCCTTCCACTAGTCCTCCACTGACCAGACCACTGCTGCCCGTGTACCCCTGGAACCAATTATAAAGTGCCTACAGCCAGCCCATTTTTTTATGTTAGGCCTTTGAAGCCTGTCTGCGGTCCCTCCTTCCACTAGTCCTCCACTGACCAGACCACTGCTGCCCGTGTACCCCTGGAACCAATTATAAAGTGCCTACAGCCAGCCCATTTTTTTATGTTAGGCCTTTGAAGCCTGTCTGCGGTCCCTCCTTCCACTAGTCCTCCACTGGCCAGACCACTGCTGCCCGTGTACCCCTGGAACCAATTATAAAGTGCCTACAGCCAGCCCATTTTTTTATGTTAGGCCTTTGAAGCCTGTCTGCGGTCCCTCCTTCCACTAGTCCTCCACTGGCCAGACCACTGCTGCCCGTGTACCCCTGGAACCAATTATAAAGTGCCTACAGCCAGCCCATTTTTTTATGTTAGGCCTTTGAAGCCTGTCTGCGGTCCCTCCTTCCACTAGTCCTCCACTGACCAGACCACTGCTGCCCGTGTACCCCTGGAACCAATTATAAAGTGCCTACAGCCAGCCCATTTTTTTATGTTAGGCCTTTGAAGCCTGTCTGCGGTCCCTCCTTCCACTAGTCCTCCACTGACCAGACCACTGCTGCCCGTGTACCCCTGGAACCAATTATAAAGTGCCTACAGCCAGCCCATTTTTTTATGTTAGGCCTTTGAAGCCTGTCTGCGGTCCCTCCTTCCACTAGTCCTCCACTGACCAGACCACTGCTGCCCGTGTACCCCTGGAACCAATTATAAAGTGCCTACAGCCAGCCCATTTTTTTATGTTAGGCCTTTGAAGCCTGTCTGCGGTCCCTCCTTCCACTAGTCCTCCACTGACCAGACCACTGCTGCCCGTGTACCCCTGGAACCAATTATAAAGTGCCTACAGCCAGCCCATTTTTTTATGTTAGGCCTTTGAAGCCTGTCTGCGGTCCCTCCTTCCACTAGTCCTCCACTGACCAGACCACTGCTGCCCGTGTACCCCTGGAACCAATTATAAAGTGCCTACAGCCAGCCCATTTTTTTATGTTAGGCCTTTGAAGCCTGTCTGCGGTCCCTCCTTCCACTAGTCCTCCACTGGCCAGACCACTGCTGCCCGTGTACCCCTGGAACCAATTATAAAGTGCCTACAGCCAGCCCATTTTTTTATGTTAGGCCTTTGAAGCCTGTCTGCGGTCCCTCCTTCCACTAGTCCTCCACTGACCAGACCACTGCTGCCCGTGTACCCCTGGAACCAATTATAAAGTGCCTACAGCCAGCCCATTTTTTTATGTTAGGCCTTTGAAGCCTGTCTGCGGTCCCTCCTTCCACTAGTCCTCCACTGACCAGACCACTGCTGCCCGTGTACCCCTGGAACCAATTATAAAGTGCCTACAGCCAGCCCATTTTTTTATGTTAGGCCTTTGAAGCCTGTCTGCGGTCCCTCCTTCCACTAGTCCTCCACTGGCCAGACCACTGCTGCCCGTGTACCCCTGGAACCAATTATAAAGTGCCTACAGCCAGCCCATTTTCTTATGTTAGGCCTTTGAAGCCTGTCTGCGGTCCCTACTTTAAATACTCCTCCACTCACCACCAAGCTGCCTGCCCGTCTATCCATGTAACCGCTGTAAAACTGCAATGAGCCTATTGTTTGTTATTTTAGGCCTTTGATAGCCTGTCTGCGGCCCCTACTTGCAATACTCCTCCACTGACCACAATGCTGCCTGGAGTGCCTGCCTGTGTATCCATGTAACCGATGTAAAACTGCCATGACTGCCTACTGTTTGTTATTTTAGGCCTTTGATAGCCTGTCTGCGGCCCCTACTTGCAATACTCCTCCACTGACCACAATGCTGCCTGGAGTGCCTGCCTGTGTATCCATGTAACCGATGTAAAACTGCCATGACTGCCTACTGTTTGTTATTTTAGGCCTTTGATAGCCTGTCTGCGGCCCCTACTTGCAATACTCCTCCACTGACCACAATGCTGCCTGGATTGCCTGCCTGTGTATCCATGTAACCGATGTAAAACTGCCATGACTGCCTACTGTTTGTTATTTTAGGCCTTTGATAGCCTGTCTGCGGCCCCTACTTGCAATACTCCTCCACTGACCACAATGCTGCCTGGAGTGCCTGCCTGTGTATCCATGTAACCGATGTAAAACTGCCATGAGTGCCTACTGTTTGGTATTTTAGGCCTTTGATAGCCTGTCTGCAGCCCCTACTTGCAATACTCCTCCACTGACCACACCAATGCTGCCCGTGTACCCCTGGAACCTATTTAAAAGTTCATAGAGCCTAGTTATATATTTTATTTACTATTAATAAGGCCATGATGGACTACGCTGTACCACGCTACAAGCTAACCAGTCGACACTTCTTTTGCGAGACAAGCCATCCCAACCCTCCACCAGCATGTAGAAGACCGCATTGTCCATGCACTCTGGCAATCTGTGAGTACAAAGGTGCACCTGACAACAGACGCATGGACCTGTAGGCATGGCCACGGAAGATTACGTGTCCATTACGGCGCAATGGGTTAATGTGTTGGATGCATGGTCCACAGGGGACAGCCTACTAAGTCTGTCTGCAGTCCCTAATTCAAATTGTCCTCCACTGTCTAAATCGGAGCTTCCACCTTCTGGCTTTCGGCCTATAGTATCAGAAATTAAACTGCATTTGGCCTTCAACTTTGGTTAGGGCCTACTAACGGCTTCTGCCCCTCCCTGGTGTTGCCCTCAACTAAATAAAGCTGAGCTTCAACCTTCTGCTCCAAATTACCATTTTAAAAAATGCAATAGGCTTTTCCGGCCTACTAAAGGTGTCTGTCTGTGTGCCCCTGCCTGGTGTTGTCCTCAACTAAATAAAGCTGAGCTTCAACCTTCTGCTCCAAATTACCATTTTAAAAAATGCAATAGGCTTTTCCGGCCTACTAAAGGTGTCTGTCTGTGTGCCCCTGCCTGGTGTTGTCCTCAACTAAATAAAGCTGAGCTTCAACCTTCTGCTCCAAATTACCATTTTAAAAAATGCAATAGGCTTTTCCGGCCTACTAAAGGTGTCTGTCTGTGTGCCCCTGCCTGGTGTTGTCCTCAACTGAATAAAGCTGAGCTTCAACCTTCCGGCTCTCATTAAGTGGTTTTTAAAAAACAAAATGGTGGTTAGGGCCTACTAACGGCTTCTGCCCCTCCCTGGTGTTGCCCTCAACTAAATAAAGCTGAGCTGCAACCTTCTGCTCCAAATTACCATTTTAAAAAATGCAATAGGCTTTTCCGGCCTACTAAAGGTGTCTGTCTGTGTGCCCCTGCCTGGTGTTGTCCTCAACTGAATAAAGCTGAGCTTCAACCTTCCGGCTCTCATTAAGTGGTTTTTAAAAAACAAAATGGTGGTTAGGGCCTACTAACGGCTTCTGCCCCTCCCTGGTGTTGCCCTCAACTAAATAAAGCTGAGCTTCAACCTTCTGCTCCAAATTACCATTTTAAAAAATGCAATAGGCTTTTCCGGCCTACTAAAGGTGTCTGTCTGTGTGCCCCTGCCTGGTGTTGTCCTCAACTGAATAAAGCTGAGCTTCAACCTTCCGGCTCTCATTAAGTGGTTTTTAAAAAACAAAATGGTGGTTAGGGCCTACTAACGGCTTCTGCCCCTCCCTGGTGTTGCCCTCAACTAAATAAAGCTGAGCTTCAACCTTCTGCTCCAAATTACCATTTTAAAAAATGCAATAGGCTTTTCCGGCCTACTAAAGGTGTCTGTCTGTGTGCCCCTGCCTGGTGTTGTCCTCAACTGAATAAAGCTGAGCTTCAACCTTCTGCTCCAAAGTACCATTTTAAAAAATGCAATAGGCTTTTCCGGCCTACTAAAGGTGTCTGTCTGTGTGCCCCTGCCTGGTGTTGTCCTCAACTAAATAAAGCTGAGCTTCAACCTTCTGCTCCAAATTACCATTTTAAAAAATGCAATAGGCTTTTCCGGCCTACTAAAGGTGTCTGTCTGTGTGCCCCTGCCTGGTGTTGTCCTCAACTGAATAAAGCTGAGCTTCAACCTTCCGGCTCTCATTAAGTGGTTTTTAAAAAACAAAATGGTGGTTAGGGCCTACTAACGGCTTCTGCCCCTCCCTGGTGTTGCCCTCAACTAAATAAAGCTGAGCTGCAACCTTCTGCTCCAAATTACCATTTTAAAAAATGCAATAGGCTTTTCCGGCCTACTAAAGGTGTCTGTCTGTGTGCCCCTGCCTGGTGTTGTCCTCAACTGAATAAAGCTGAGCTTCAACCTTCCGGCTCTCATTAAGTGGTTTTTAAAAAACAAAATGGTGGTTAGGGCCTACTAACGGCTTCTGCCCCTCCCTGGTGTTGCCCTCAACTAAATAAAGCTGAGCTTCAACCTTCTGCTCCAAATTACCATTTTATAAATGCAATAGGCTTTTCCGGCCTACTAAAGGTGTCTGTCTGTGTGCCCCTGCCTGGTGTTGTCCTCAACTGAATAAAGCTGAGCTTCAACCTTCCGGCTCTCATTAAGTGGTTTTTAAAAAACAAAATGGTGGTTAGGGCCTACTAACGGCTTCTGCCCCTCCCTGGTGTTGCCCTCAACTAAATAAAGCTGAGCTTCAACCTTCTGCTCCAAATTACCATTTTAAAAAATGCAATAGGCTTTTCCGGCCTACTAAAGGTGTCTGTCTGTGTGCCCCTGCCTGGTGTTGTCCTCAACTGAATAAAGCTGAGCTTCAACCTTCTGCTCCAAAGTACCATTTTAAAAAATGCAATAGGCTTTTCCGGCCTACTAAAGGTGTCTGTCTGTGTGCCCCTGCCTGGTGTTGTCCTCAACTAAATAAAGCTGAGCTTCAACCTTCTGCTCCAAATTACCATTTTAAAAAATGCAATAGGCTTTTCCGGCCTACTAAAGGTGTCTGTCTGTGTGCCCCTGCCTGGTGTTGTCCTCAACTGAATAAAGCTGAGCTTCAACCTTCCGGCTCTCATTAAGTGGTTTTTAAAAAACAAAATGGTGGTTAGGGCCTACTAACGGCTTCTGCCCCTCCCTGGTGTTGCCCTCAACTAAATAAAGCTGAGCTTCAACCTTCTGCTCCAAATTACCATTTTAAAAAATGCAATAGGCTTTTCCGGCCTACTAAAGGTGTCTGTCTGTGTGCCCCTGCCTGGTGTTGTCCTCAACTGAATAAAGCTGAGCTTCAACCTTCCGGCTCTCATTAAGTGGTTTTTAAAAAACAAAATGGTGGTTAGGGCCTACTAACGGCTTCTGCCCCTCCCTGGTGTTGCCCTCAACTAAATAAAGCTGAGCTTCAACCTTCTGCTCCAAATTACCATTTTAAAAAATGCAATAGGCTTTTCCGGCCTACTAAAGGTGTCTGTCTGTGTGCCCCTGCCTGGTGTTGTCCTCAACTGAATAAAGCTGAGCTTCAACCTTCCGGCTCTCATTAAGTGGTTTTTAAAAAACAAAATGGTGGTTAGGGCCTACTAACGGCTTCTGCCCCTCCCTGGTGTTGCCCTCAACTAAATAAAGCTGAGCTGCAACCTTCTGCTCCAAATTACCATTTTAAAAAATGCAATAGGCTTTTCCGGCCTACTAAAGGTGTCTGTCTGTGTGCCCCTGCCTGGTGTTGTCCTCAACTAAATAAAGCTGAGCTTCAACCTTCTGCTCCAAATTACCATTTTAAAAAATGCAATAGGCTTTTCCGGCCTACTAAAGGTGTCTGCCCCTCCCTGGTGTTGTCCTCAACTGAACAAAGCTGAGCTTCCACATTCTGGCTTTCGCCCTATACTATCAGATATTAAACTGCATTTGGCCTACTAGTGTGGTTAGGCCCTTGAAACAGTGTCTGCTGCTCTTGGGTTTGCTACTCCACTGAACAAAGCAATGCCGCCTGTTTAGTCCTGTTACCAATTTTGAACTGCATTTAGCCTACTTTATTCTTTGGCCCTATATCTGTTTCCTCCTCATCCTGCCCATTGCCCAGCCACTGCTAAATGAGTCTGCTGGTACATTGACCTAGACCACTACATTCCCCTTGTACTCTACACAGCCAGAATCTGACCCTGCTGAAAGTAAGGTTCCCCTTCCCGCATGTTATACCACCTTACACAGGGACAAAGAGGAAGGTGCAGATGAAAGTGCAGGTTCCTTCATCAGGTGGGGGGGCATACTCGTTGGCGACGTCACTGGCACAGGGCCCCTCAGAGTACGCAAAAGTGTCGCTGCTGGTGGGAGGCGCCCCCGCCATGCAAACACACCGCCGTACTTTGAGGGGCCCTGTGCCAGTGCCAATGCGAACGAGTGGGCCCCCCCCTGCTTGCTCAGGATCACAGCACTTGCAACGTTTAAATACTTACCTTTCCCTGCAACACCGCCGTGACGTAGTCCGCATTTCCTGGGCCCACGAAAAACTTGAGCCAGCCCTACTCCCCCCACAACTTTCCCCCAATTCCCTATGCCCAACTATTATTATACAGTTAATTAAGATTGGCAAGCTTCAGAAACAAGAATGGATGTTTTTGGCATTAAAATGGGCACTGTAGGTGTTTTCCTGGCCTCCACTCACTGCCGACTATGCTTCCCCATTGACTTGCATTGGGTTTCGTGTTTCGGTCGATCCCCGACTTTTAGCGATAATCGGCCGACTGCACTCGACTCGACTCTGGACAAAATCGGGTTTCCCAAAACCCTACTCGATCTTAAAAAAATGAAAGTCGCTCAACCCTAGTCACAAGGAATATTCAGGAGAGCACAGGATCAGGACTGAATACACCGACAGCAGGCGACAAGTAGAGGTCCAGGTGAGTTAAATAGGCCCAGCCTAGCAGGAGATGAAACAGCTGAGCCCAGCCAAGACCAGCCATATCGCTAAAGGCCACCAGAGGGAGCCCAAGAACAAACTCACACAGTACCACTCATGACCACAGGAGGGAGCCCGAGAACGGAATTCACAACAGAATACCTCAGAAACAGAAGTGATCCCATCCTTGGTGAGCATGATAGAATTGATAGCTACCACTTTCATGGGAGCATTTAACTTAACTGTCCCTAACTTGCAATGAATCACCAATGTTGAGTCAGTAAGGTTCACAGATGACCCGCAGTCCACAAAAGCCATAGCAGCAAAAGTACAGTTATTAACACCCAATTCCACCTGAAGCAACAATTTACAAGCTGAGGAAAAAAGTACCTGAGGGTCTGGGTAACCTCCACAACAGTTACCCAGACCTGGGCGTTTCCCGACACCTTGAAAGGCGGGGGGCAAGATGGGCAGTCCTTCCTCCAATGTCCCGGGTCCCCACAGTAGAAGCAGAGCTTATTCTCCTTCCAATGTTTCCTCTCCTTTTCTTTAACGGAAACAGCTCCAACTTCCATGGGTTCAACAGACGAAGAAGCTTCAGCTTTAAGAGAGAACAGTGAAGCCTCCCGTTGCACTACTCCCCTCTCTTGAAGTCTGCGGTCCACACAGACGGCCTGTGTCATGGCCTCCTCCAGAGAGTCAGGTGGTGGATGCAGGGCCAGAGCATCCTTTAAAAGATCAGACAATCCTCTGCGGAACAACCTCCCGAGAGCAGCGTCATCCCAGGATACCTCTGAAGCCCAACGCCTAAATTCAGAACAATACTTTTCGGCCAAGAGCTTCCCCTGGGAAAGACTCATAATCGTGTCCTCAGCCAATCTCACATGATCCGGTTCATCATAGATCTGAGATATGGCCCCGATGGGGGGGATGCCATGTCACCATTTCTGAGCTTCACCCTGTAGTGCGTGCATCGTGACATCAGAGTGCAGTTCCTCAGCTAGGTTGTACATTCTGTATGTACTTTGCATACAATCAGCCCCTTCTTTGATTGCCATGTTATCACCGTCAGATTTTGAAAGTTGTCTCAGTATGGACCCTGATGACAAGCTCAGGCTTTCAACGTTTAGAGTCAATGGGAGAGCAGCTGGGACAGGGGTCTATTACAGAAGATGCCTTTATAAGGCTACTTATGTATAAATATATATATTCAGATGTGGGATGCTAACGGTACATCCTGAAACTGAAATAGAAGGGTCTTTGCTGGGCTGTTAGGGAATGCCAATCTTTCCAATGCAGGGCTTCCCTAAGTCCTTAGTGATAGAAACACTATCTTAAAGCTCTAAGGGAATAATGATCTCTCCAGCGCAGGGCTTCCTTAAGTCCTTAGCAATAAGGCCTTATGTGGCCTAGCCCAAGATGCTATGTACTTGGTTGTTCTCTTCCAGTTGACTCATGTCAAGCTGAACAACATGTCCCTGAGTCACCAACAACAGATCCAGCATTTTTTTCTTCATGCGTTTTTTTCAGAAGAAGTTTATAGAGAAAATAAGCAACAAAATCATAGAATTTAGCAGCATCTTTAGACGCACAGAGGGTGCAAATTTCATAGAATCACTTCCTCTTTCCCTAATCATTTAGATTGTGTTCACATATAACATAAATGCTGCGGTTTTTTTGCACAGAAATACTGTGTTCACCTGTACAAGTGAATGTGATTTTATGAAAGCTACGCTCTCTGTGCATCTAAAGACGCTGCTGAACTGTGCAGTTTTGGTGCTTTTTTTATCTAGAGGCTTCTGTTGGGAGCATAAAAAAACACATGTAACAAACTGTAGTTACTTTTTTAAGCACAGAATATAAGCTAATTTGTACTATAAAAAACATTAAAAACGCATCTTTACATCTATACTAAAAATACATCAAATAAGGGGAAAAAGGCATAGAAAATGCAGCAAAAATGCAATAACCAGAGAATATTGTTACTGAGTACAGTTGTGCTGAAACGTTTACATATGGAGCGCCCCCCACACCGCCGCAGGGCCGAGGGGATACCCGGAGCCGGGCCTCTAGTTCTCAGTCTCGGGGTTGTCACGGTGGCTAGACCCGGTCCGTGGCCCTGTCCGTCAGTGGGGGACGTCCGGTGCAATAAGTGGTAGTAATGGTAGCGATGGAGCGGTACGGTTGTGGGGTGTAAGTCGCGGTAAATAACGAGGACACCAGGTTGCAGTCTCTTTACCTCTTTACTGGAGATCTCTGAGTCCTCAGTCCGGAACACGGTTCACCAGGCTACGCAAGGCCGGCCGGTCCAATGGCACCTCCAGAGTTCTCCTCTCAGGTGGAAATCTGTGCCTTCCTTCTAGCGCTATGTGTTGTAGTCCTTCCCTGCTGTGCTCACGGAAAGTAACCCCACAACGGTTGTGTCTGTTTCTTAAGTTCCCTCACAACTCGATTTGATGTTCCTCTGTAATCCACCCCTTCCCTGTATTCAGGTTGGAATGGCACCCGTTTGTCAGGTAGGCCTGGAGTTCTTCCGGGACCCTAGAGTCGCCCCTCTCCCGCAATTGCCCCCCAAGACTTCATAGGTGATATGTGGTAGACAGCCCGCCTGAGACCGACTGTCCTGCCGCTGTTTGGAGTATGGCTTGAAGCTGTATTCTAATCCACTCCCTCGGCGTTCCGGCCACCGGTATTGCGCCTCAGCAGGGTGCTGCCTCTTTCAGCACAACCCCTGCTGGTATTCTCCTTCTGCTTGATCTCGTTTCTCACTCAGCACAATCTATCTCGCTTCTAGTCCTTTCTTGAGTCCCGCCGCTTCCAGGAGCCTGCGCGGACCCGTTACGTTCTTTCAATGCCAAGCCTCTGCCAGGATCCCACCCCTGGCAGAGACCCTACAGTCTCTCCCTTCACAACACCCCCTGCCACAGGGTGTTGCTCCGTTCAATCCCGTCAGCGTTCTCTCTAACTTCCTGCCTGACCCCCAGTTTACCCACTATGGTGGGGAGTGGCCTAATGAATAGCACCCTTAGCTCCCCCCGGAGGCCCAGCTGTGAAACATATTGGTGTCTGTGATACCTGATTGGAGGAACTCCTTCGGTGCCATCGAACGTACCATGGCTCCCCTTAGCGGCGAAGCCACAGCACTGCAACGACCAGAACTCTGGGGCGCTGCACATACCCCAGCAGAATTTTTGCTTACTTGGCCTTTTTTGAGAGAATATGAATGATAACACCAAAACTTTTTCTCCACTCATGGTTAGTAGTTGGGTGAAGCCATTTATTGTCAAAATACTGTGTTTTCTCTTTTTAAATCATAATGACAACTCAAAACATCTACATGATCCTGATCAAAAGTTCACATACCCTCGTGATTTTGGCCTCATAACATGCACAGACGTTGACACAAATGGGTTTGAATGGCTACTAAAGGTAACATCCAAACCTGTGACATGTTTGCTTGTAATCAGTGTGTGTACATAAAAGCTGAGTGAGTTTTTGGGATCCAGACAGACTCTTGCATATTTCATCCAGCCTCTGACGTTTCTAGATTGTGAATCATGGGGAAAGAAAAATAATTGTCAACAGATCTACAGGAAAAGGTAGTTGAACTGCATAAAACAGGAAAAACATACAAAAAGATATCCAAGGAATTGATAATGCCAGACAGCAGCGTGATTAACAAATGGAAAATCAGGGACTCTGTCAAAACAAAACCACGGTCAGGTAGACCAACAAAAATGTCGTCCAAAACTGCCAGAAAAATTGTTCGAAATGCAAAGAAAAACCCACAAATAATATCAGCTGAAATACAGGACTCTCTGAAAACTAGCGGTGTGGCTGTTTCAAGATGCATAATAAGGTGGCACTTGAAGAAAAATGGGCTGCATGGTCGAGTCGCCAGAAGAAAGCCATTATTGCGCAAATGCCACAAAGTATCTTGCCTACAATGCGCAAAACAGCTCAGATACAAGCCTCAATACTTCTGGAACAAGGTAATTTGGAGTGATGAGACCAAAATTGAAATTTTTGGCCACAACCATAAACGTTAAATTTGGTGAAAGGTCAACACGGCCTATGATGAAAGGAACACCATACCTATTGTAAAGCACATAGGTGGCTCGCTGTTGTTTTGGGGATGTGTGAGCTACAAAGGCACAGGAAACTTGGTCAAAGTTGAAGGAAAGATGAATGCAGCACATTATCAGCAAATACGAGAGGCAAATTTGCACTTGTGGTGCCCCTGAGGGTGGGTCCAGTCGCCACAGAGGTATTGCACCTCAGCCAGAGGTGTGGTATCCCTCTCTTAGGTAAGGAGGAGGCCCTAACCAGGACTCTAACACCAGCATCCAACACCTAATGACTCCAGTCAGGGCACCTGGGCGTACCCTATGGGAGGATGACCTCATCCCAGTCTGGAGAGGGCAACTAGGTAGAGCAGTGTTTCTCAACTCCAGTCCTCAAGACCCCACAACAGGTCATGTTTTCAGGATTTCCTTAGTATTACACAGGTGATAATTTCATCACCTGCTCAAGCATTAATTCCATCGCCTATGCAATACTAAGGAAATCCTGAAAACATGACTTGTTATGGGGTCTTGAGGACTGGAGTTGAGAAATACTGAGGTAGAGGGTGTGCGTGAAGCCAGTAGTTATAGGAGGAGGAAATTAGGAAGGAAAGTGGAGGAGATGCTGAGAGGAGTTAAATGGAGGGAGAATGCAGAAAGGAGCTCCCTGTCAGATGGAGCTAGAGAAAGAAGAGTGAAGAGAGGAAAGCTCCAGGAAGAAGAAGGGGTCCTACATGCATGGGTAGTGAGCAATCCTTCCGTGTGGACAATTGCCAGGTGGAGGGACCAGGTCGCAGTGGGGAACCAACCCCCAAAACTACTGGAGAACTACAAGGCTCAGCTAGCCAGACGGAGGTTGTGGTATCTGTACGTGCCACAGCCACATCCACACATATTCGCTGAAAAGGCAGCCGCATAGGACCCAAAGGACTAGAGAGATGTCACCCGACAAGGTCCGGGGCTGCTGGCTTTGGACACTATGTGTGAAGGCGCAGGGCAGGAGAGGTGGGAGCCAGTGCAGTGAGACGGCCAAGAAAGGAACATAAGAGAGGAGTCCTGGAAAAGTGTACCCCAAATCATCTGAGGGTTGGCTGGACCACAGACCCGGAGGACAGAGCACACAGCTGGAGACAGTAATCTGCAGAACTGTGAGTAAAGCGTTGAAAACTGCAGCCAGCTGTGTCATCTGAATTATTCCTGCATCACTTGCCCTGCACTACAACTACCACAACCACCATCATCACAATCAACACCTATATCTGCCCTGGGGACTAGCTCTGCCCATGGAGAGCTGAAACATCTTAGCTGCATCACCAATTGCCCCAGTGGATCTAAACTGCAGCGTCGGCCATATTGACCGAGTACCATGGGTGGCGTCACGAACAATTCCCTTATAAACTTTATCCCATTCCCCTTTAATTTCAATTGACTCTTTTATTGGACACCCAGGGCCATGGACTGGGCCACTGCTGCCGTGACACATCCCTTTAAGAACCGGCCTTGTACCGAGTATCCTCATGGCCCCGGTGGGCGCTCCACACTCATCAGCCCGAAGCTGCATATGGGACATACTTGGACGTTCCAACATGACAATGATTCAAAACACAAGGCCAAGTCGACCTGTTATTGGCTTCAGCAGAACAAAGTGAAGGTTCTGGAGTGGCCATCTCAGCCTCCTGACCTCAGTATCATTGAGCCACTCTGTGGAGATCTCAAGCATGCAGTTCATGCTAGACAGCCCAGGAATTTATAGGAACTGGAGGCGTTTTGCCAAGAAGAGTGGGCAGCTTTACCATCTGAGAAAATAAAGAATCTCATCCACAGCTCCCACAAGCCATCACTGATGTTACAGAGGGCAATATACGGTATGAAGAAATGGGGTATGTGAACTTTTGATCAGGGTCATTTGAATGTTTTGGGTTGTTATTATGATTTAAAAAGAGAAAACACAGTAGTTTGACTATAAATGGCTTCACCCAATCACTAACCATGAGTGGAGAAAAAGTTTTGGTGTTATTTATCTAAAAAAAAAAGCCAAGAAAGCAAAAATTCTGCCTGGGTATGTAAATTTTTGAGCACAACTGTAATTTGGTGCAAATCTGCATAGAACAAGAAACACAGTATTTATGCTACCTGTGAACATGGCTTCACAGACAACAAAAAGAAAAATGTTGTATAGTGACACTACATAATGATGAGAAAGTTCTGGCAGTCCGACTGCAAATGAAGGAACAAAACATAAATCCACAGGTTCCAACTAGAGATCAGCAGGACAAAAAGATAACGTCGCACCAGCCCTTAAAAGATATTCTGTAGATGCCGAAAGGTAAGAAATTTGCAGCCTCCTGTCCAGCCACCAGATACCACTGACCTGGATGCTGGACCAGAGACCCGTGAATCAATTTACTCATCTCTAGTCTCAACTGTCATGGACACAGGATTTGGTGCATCTGTTGAATGTCCTTCACTGCTACTGCCTCTCTGACATCTCCTCCTGCCAGGGTAGAAAGAAATGGTAAATGGGCGTTTATTGGGGTGTGGCCAGGGGCGTGGCCAAATATTGCCATGGCGTGCTACACATAATTTGTCCCTCTTTCTAATTTTCAAAAGTTGGGTGGTATGGCTGAGCTCTCCTTCTGTTCCATTTCCCCGGATCCAGGATTAAGATCCAGACTGCCACTTTATCCAGTACAGTTACAGGACTTGCTACCTCAGAAAATCTCTTGCACACACACCCAGTATGCAGCCTAGTCTGTCACACTTCCTGTGACTAGCTTCACTATTTTCACTTCACTTTTCACCGATAACTCACTCTATCTAGGAAGTGACTATCTTCTTAGTCCCATATGCAGGAATCGCTAACTGTTATTCCTTCTGTGCCATGCATATATACTGTTATTTTCTCAACAGATGTAGATAGAGGGGCATTAGTCACATAGAATGGCAAGTAAACGTTTGGGCTCTCCTGGTTACAATTACTGTTATTGTGAACAGTAGTGATGAGCGAGCACTAAAATGCTCGGGTGCTCGTTGCTCGGGTCGAGCAAATTGGAATATTTGGGTACTCGGCCAGAACAACGAGCCCAATGTAAGTCTATGGGAAACCCAAGTATTTTTACAGCGATCCCCCCTGGGGTCCTTTTAAGGTCTAAAAAGTCTGAAAATGATGGAAACATTGCTCAAATGACACAGGAACATCATGGGGATCGCCCCTGGAAGCATTTATGACTCCTAGGTCACAGCTGTAAGCAATATTGTCAGAGTTTCACGCCATTTTTACAGGTGCACCCAAAAACATACAAAAACGAAACCAAAATGGATTTTGCTGGGAAATATGTTAAGGTACATCCTTTCCAGGGTAATGACTTGTATATAAGGCAAAATAATTAACCCCAGACAAAAATGTTCCTCCACCTCTTGGGCTATGTTCAAATAAATTCACTGGAAAATGTCATTGTAACATTTAACAACCCTAACTGGCCATGTGGTGTGTGACACATAAGGAGACACATCTTGTTTCATTTACGAAGGATGGACTCTTAAAGTCACAAAGTCTATTTTTAGAGGGGCATCAGGTGGCATTAATATTCTTAAAGGGCCATTATTAAACAGTGTGTATCCTATGCTGTTATTATAATAATAATAATAATATTTTTTATTTATATAGCGCCAACATATTCCGCAGTGCTTTACAAATTATAGAGCGGACTTGTTATTGCCTATGTATAGTGAGTGGCTGGCCTGCCAAGAATTCTGATGCACCCCAATTTCATGAGCGGTACAGGAGGGCTTCCTGAAAAAATGTTGCAATGAATGCAAGGCCTTCCCTGCTACCAAGTCATATGCACCCCAATAAGCCTTTGAACCCATGTACTGGATGGCCACAGGAAAACCGACTTCACATTATTCAGGTGGTCCTGCCATACTGTTTTCTTATGTATTAACTGCAAGGCCTGCCCTGCTACCAAGTCATATGCACCACAATAAGCCTTTGAAACCAGGTACTGGATTGCCACAGGAAAACCCACTTCACTTTAGTCAGTTGGTCCTGCCGTACTCTTTTATTATGTATTAACTGCAAGGCCTGCCCTGCTACCAAGTCATATGCACCCCAATAAGCCATTGAACCCATGTACTGGATGGCCACAGGAAAATCCACTTCACATTACTCATTTTGTAATCCCAAACTGTTTTCTTATGTATTGACTGCAAGGCCTGCCCTGCTACCAAGTCATATGCACCCCAATAAGCCTTTGAACCCAGGTACTGGATGGCCACAGGAAAACCCACTTCACATTCTTCAGTTGGTCCTGCCATACTGTTTCCTTATGCATTGAATGCAAGGGCATTGGGCCTTGACCCAAATTTGCATGCACCCCAATCCCCCTTGGAAGAAACATGTAGGAGGGCTTCATAAAAAAAACTGTCCCATTACAAAGAAACGGGTCTCCTAGACTTGTAATGCCCATACACAAAGTGCATGGGCTGACACATATTTCCCCATGCGGGTACATTTTTAAAAAATATTTTATGAGCATCATAGACACCCTTGCCCAAAAATTGACTGGCTGTAGCAGCAAGGAACACGTTAACCCTGGTGATCTAGTGGCAAAGAATGATGAGACATTGATGAAGGCCATTGATTAGCGTGCCCTCCGCTCCGCTAATGACCTCAGGTTAGCATCCTTAATAATCAGAACCTCCCATTCCCGTCTCCAAGACTTTACACGTGCTGCGCCGATTCTTTGGAATGCACTACCTAGGTTAATACGATTAATCCCCAATCCCCACAGTTTTAAGCGTGCCCTAAAAACGCATTTGTTCAGACTGGCTTACCGCCTCAACGCATTAACCTAACTATCCCTGTGTGGCCTATTAAAAAAAAAACAAACAAAAAAAAAAACCAAAAACCCCCCAAAAAAACATAATCAGGTTCCTCGCATCATGTTCTCATACACTTTATGCAGTTAATAGCACTCTGTGTCTGTACTGCTACATACTTAGGCTGTTAACTGGTTCATGCAGCTTTACATGAACACCCGAGCCTTACACTATGGCTGGTCCAAATAACTAAAGCAATTGTTACCATCCACCTCTCGTGTCTCCCCTTTTCCTCATAGTTTGTAAGCTTGCGAGCAGGGCCCTCATTCCTCCTGGTATCTGTTTTGAACTGTGATTTCTGTTATGCTGTAATGTCTATTGTCTGTACAAGTCCCCTCTATAAGTTGTAAAGTGCTGCGGAATATGTTGGCACTATATAAATAAAATTATTATTACACTAAATGTATGGGCTGACAAACATTTCCCTCTGGGGGAGTAAAATTTTTTTGGGTTTCAAATTAGTAACAGGCATCATAAAAATACCCTTGCACAAAAATTAAGTGACTTTTGCATCACGGAATACATTCACCCTGGTGTTCTAATGGTTGTGGATGATGAGGATGAGGATGAGGATAACACCAAACAGACCAAATCAGGAAGCATATACCCATGTGTGGTTGTGAAGAGGTGCATGAGAATACACCTCCACAAAAAAGACAATGTATTTGAGGTTATGTTTCGCTGTTTTTATTCCATGGTGTACAGAAGTCTTGCCCAATACAGCCCTTGTTCATTTTCATAAAAGTCAGCCTGTCAGCATTTTCAGTTGACAGGTGAATGCGCTTATCTGTTATAATTCCACCAGCGGCACTAAAACCCTGCTTTGACAGAACGCTAGCAGCAGGGCAGGCCAGGACCTCCAAGGCGTAGAGAGCCAGTTCATGTCACGTGTCCAGCTTGGATACCCAATAATTAAAAGGCACAGAGGAATCACGGAGGACATTTGTACGATCAGCAAGGTACTCCCTCAGCATCTTCCCAAACATTGCACTTCTTGTGACAGCACCCCTTGTCTCTGTGCTGCCACGATGGGAGGGTCTGAGAAAACTGTCTCAGAACTTTGCCATTGTTTCCCTGCCTGTGCTGGATTGTACTTCTGTCTCTCTCTCATTTGGACTCCTTGGTTGTACAACAAACTCTGACGTCTGCTGCCAGCGTTCTCAGATGGAAATTTTTTTTATCAATTCCGCTACAAGGGCCCTCTGGTACTGCAACATATTAGTACACCTGTCTGCCTCTGGAAGAATAGATTGAAAGTTCTCCTTCTAGCGTGGGTCTAGAAATTTCACCAACCAGTAATGAATGTCAACAAAAAATTTAATAATGCGAGGGTCACGGGAAATGCAGCGCAACATAAAGTCAGCCATGCGTGCCAGACTGCTAACAGGCAAGACTTCCAAGTCCTCACCAACAGGAAGACTGACCATGCTGTCCTCGTCTGCCTCATCTTCCTCCTCCTCCCTGTCCTCAGGCCATCGACGCTGAAAAGACGGTATGACAGCTGTGTTTGTAGTACTGTCCATAGCGCATGAACGTAGCTCCTGTTCTTCCTCCTCCTCCTCTTCCTCAATGTCTACCAATCCACGTTGGGACGACATGAGGCTGGGTTGATTGTGATCACCCTATATGGTTCCTTGCTCCGTGTCCTTGTGCTCCACCTTCAATGCATCCTCCTTAATTGTGAACAGAGAGGTTTTCAGAATGTAGAGAAGCGGGATGGTGATGCTAATTATGGCATCATTGCTGCTCACCATCTTGGTGCAGTCCTCAAGGTTTTGGAGGATGGTACATATGTCTGACATCCATGTTCACTCCTGAGGTCTTATGTATGGAGTCTCAACTGAATAACGATGGCCTTGTTGATGCTGGTAGTCAACAACTGCCCTCTTCTGCTCATAAATCCTTTCCAACATATGCAGTGTAGAGTTCCAACACGTGGGGACATCACACACCAGTCGGTGAGCCGGAAGATGCAAACACTGCTGAAGCACGGCAAGGGCAGCTGAAGCTGTAGCTGACTTTCTAAAATTGGCAGACAGGTGGCGAAATTTCACTAGCAGATCTGGCAGCTCCGGGTAGCTTTTGAGAAAACACTGAACGACGAGGTTAAGCACATGGGCCAGGCAAGTTATGTGTGTGAGCTCACCTTGCCTCAGAGCCGCCACCACGTTCCGGCCATTGTCACACATGACCATGCCTGGCTGTAGGTTCAGCAATGTCATCCAAATATCTGACTGCTTTTTCAGCGCTGTCCACAACTCTTCAGCATTGTGCGGTTTGTCACCTAAGCAGAATAGCTTCAGCACAGCCTGTTGCCGCTTGGCTGATGCAGTGCTGCAATGCTTCCAGCTTCTGACTGATGTGCTCATTTCAGAGATGGAGGCTGAAGAGGAGGAGGTGCAGGAGCTGTAGACTGTGGGGGCAACCCTGATTGACGTAGGGCCCACAATCCTTGGCGTCGGGAGGATGTGTTCCATCCCAAGGTCCGACTGGGTACTGGCTTCCACTATGTTAACCCAGTGTGCCGTCAGTGAGATGTACCATCCCTGCCCACAAGCACATGTCCCCGTGTCTGTGGTTAGGTGGGCTTTTCTAGTAACAGCATTGTTGAGGGCACGGGTAATGTTGTGGGACACGTGTTTGTGCAATGCCGGTACGGCACATCGGGATAAATAGTGGCGACTGAGGACCAAGTACCTTGGGAAGGCCGCTGCCATCAGGTTGCGGAAAGCTTCCGTCTCAATGAGCCTAAATGGCAACATTTCGAGTGCAAACAGACGAGAAATGTTAGAATTTAGTACGTGGCCTGTGGGGCGTTGGCTGCGTATTTCCGTTTGTGTTCCAATGACTGGGGTATAGACAACTGAAGGTTGCGCTGGGGACATGGACGGGCTTGATGATGGTGCTGGTTAACTGTGGGCAACAACAGGTGCAGGGCTTGAGGCATCTTCACATACACAGTGGACTGGGGATTGGCTTCTACGCAAAACAGTGAAAGAAGCAGTGGTGTCACCTGCAGACAGTGTTCCTGGAGCCTGGGGTTTGGCACACAAAGCCGGGTGCTTTGCTGCCATGTGCCTGATCATGCTGGTGGTGGTCAGGCTGGTAGGTTTGCTATCCCTGCTGATGTGGGCATGGTAGGTGCTGCAAATATCCTGTTTGGGGTCATCATCAGAGTCTTTAAAAAATAACCAGACTCGGGAAGATCTAACTGATGGAATGGCAACTTCCCTCATGTTGGTGTTTCGGGGAATGGATGCACGCCTTCTGTCTGTGGCCACCAGACTGCTTGTTCCTGCCTGTTGGGGTGCTATGCCTCCTTCCCCATGTGTGCTGCTGTCCTCGCTCTGCATGTTCTCCTGCCAGGTTGGGTCAGTTACTATGTCATCCACCACCTCGACTTCCACATCTGCACCCTGCTTCTCCTCCTGACTTTCTGGCAATTGTGTCTCATCATTGTCCACCTTTTGTGACACTTTCCCACCATTGCCTTCGTGTGCCCGTGGCTGCTCAAATCTTTAGGCATTGTTACATGCGATCTCTTCTTGCCCCACTTCAAGTTGACCGGCCAAGAAGCTGGAATCTTTAAAGGGAAAATTGAACAGCACTTCGGAGTGTCCAAGTGTGGGATCAGTTGTCTCAGGGCACTCAGCATTGTGGGAGGGAGGATCAGGATGAGGTCCATACTCACGGCTACTCAGACTTGACCGTGTGGAAGACGTGGTGGTGGCTAAGTGACTGGAAGCATTGCCCACTATCCAACCAACAACAGTTTCACACTGCTCTAGATTCAATAGTGTTGTGCTGCGGTCCCCTGGAAACTGGGACAGGAAGGTCGAGCGAGTAGATGTTTGTCTTTGTTGTGGCCCACTTTCAGCTTGGCCACGGCGTCATCCTCTGCATGCACCATCAGCATCATGTCCACTTCCCCGCCCTTGCCCCTTGCCTTGCCAATTTTAAATGGACTCCTGAAATATTTTAAAAGTTCAATACAAATGTATTAATTTTGAGAAAACATATATGTGATCAGTATGCCCGAAAAGCAAGTATTTGGAGACCACAGATAGAGCGGGCGTCTGAGTGAGATAACAGACTGTTTCAATATGTGGTGTGGATTTTGCTAAATTTTGTTAACCACATAATACTGTATAGACCAAGTGTAGTAGACTAAAACCTGGAATGTATGCCTGCAAAGCAAGGATTTGGATACCACAGATAGTCCGGGCGTCTGACTGAGATAACAGACTGTTTCAATATGTGGCCTGTTTCGCTTTTTTTTTTTAACCACAAAATATTGTATATATCAAGGCTAGCAGACAAAAAATGCAATGTATACTTGCAAAGCAAGGATTTGGACACCACAGATAGACCGGGCATCTGACGGAGATAACAGATAGTGTTGAGCATTCCGATACCGCAAGTATCGGGTATCGACCGATATTTGCGGTATCGGAATTCCGATACCGAGTTCCAATATTTTTGCGATATCGGGAATCGGGATCGGAATGCATATTCATGTGTAAAATAAAGAATAAAAATAAAAAATAGGGATATACTCACCCTCTGACATGCTCTGGTAGTAACCGCTGCAACCGTCAGCCTCCGTTCCTAAGAATGAGCGAGTGAAGGACCTGCGATGACGTCGCGGTCTTGTGATTGGTTGCGTGAGCGGTCACATGAGCGGTCATGTGACCAATCATAAGCCGCTACGTCATCGAATCTCCTTCACTCGCTCATTCTTAGGAACGGAGGCTGCCGGTTGCAGCGGTTACTACCAGGGCGCGTCAGAGGGTGAGTATATCCCTATTTTTTATTTTTATTCTTTATTTTACACATGAATATGGATCCCAGGAATATGGATCTCTCCTTCAGACCCTGGGAACCATCCAGGATCACTTCTGATATTTGTGTCCCGTTGACTTGTATTGGTATCGGGTATCGGTATCGGCGATATCCGATATTTTTTGGATATCGGCCGATACAATCCGATACCGATACTTTCAAATATCGGAAGGTATCGCTCAACACTAATAACAGACTGTTTCAATATGTGGCCTGTTTTTTTTTAAATTTTTTTAACCACAAAATGCTGTATAGAACAAGGGCAGCAGACAGACAAAAAAAATGGAATATATGCCTGACAAGGAAGAATTTGGAGACCACAGATAGACCAAGGATCAGATGGAGAAAACAGACTGATCAAAATGTGGCCTTGATTTTTTTGGGCCCACCAAAATTCTGTCAATAAGTAGGCTATGACACTAAAAAAAAAATTGGAGTACTAAAATTGTAAAATATTTAGCGCAATGATATGCGATGCGTGTGGCGTACAAATCACAGTGATAAATATAAGAACTGTAGCTAAATATTTTTGGGCCAGCTACAGATTTTTTGGGCAGCAAAATGGTGTCCAAAAATGTTGTAAGACACTCCAAAAAATAATATAGTACCAAAAAAATGGCCAGAATTTTCTGCATACTCACACCTGATGCCTGGGACAAAACAACTTTTTTTAAATTGTTAGATTTTCACGCTCTTGTATTGAAATGACCTGGCTGTAGTTTGTAGTGTGACCAAGCAAATAAATGTAGAAAAAAGGGGGCTATGTATTGCTTTCTAATAAAATTAGCAGGTATAATGTGCAAAAAAAACCCAAACCTAGCAACGGATACCTGCAGCTACGTATATATAAAATATGCAGCAACAGACAGTAACGGAGCTTTTTGAGGTATGTAGTGAGATCTGTATTCTCACATACAGTGCCTGCATGCCTTGCACTGATGTGGATATGTGCACATAGACTCCCCTGCCTACCTAGTGCTGCAATCTATGTACCCCCGAATTAGCCCTAAAAAGGACTGTTAGTTTATCAGGATTTGTGGATTGAACACTAGTAGTCCCACACTAATAAAAGTAAGAATCTGACCCTATCTCAACAGCAGTTCTCCCTATACTAGCTGAGTCTGGAGCAGAATGCGGCGAGCAGGGCGGCGCCAGGTCGCTTATAGACCTGATGATGCTGTGCGGCCAGACAATCACTGTAATACCATAACAAAGATGGCTGCGGTATTACAGTGCATGGCAGACAATCCCTGCATGTTGATTGGCGCTCTAAAAAGCACCAAAATTAAAAGGAGGAAACCCAAGCACCCACCGAATAATCCCGGAAATACTCGGTGCTCACTGAGTACACCTAGCATAGTGATACTTTGGCTAGTACCGAGTAGTGGCGAGCACGTTCGCTCATCACTAGTGAACAGTTAAGCAAGTTGAAGATGAAATGATCTCTAAACGGCCTATAGTTAAAGATGGCACATTTTCTTTGTATTTAAGGCATAATATATATACACTGCTCAAAAAAAATAAAGGGAACACTTAAACAACAGAATATAACTCCAAGCAAATCAAACTTCTGTGAAATCAAACTGTCCACTTAGGAAGCAACAATGACTGACAATCAATTTCACATGTTGTTGTGCAAATGTGATAGACAACAGATGGAAATTATTGGCAATTATCAAGACACACCCAATAAAGGAGAGGTTCTGCAGGTGGGGACCACAGACCACATCTCAGTACCAATGCTTTCTGGCTGATGTTTTGGTCACTTTTGAATGTTGATTGTGCTTTCACACTTGTGGTAGCATGAGACGGACTCTACAACCCACACAAGTGGCTCAGGTAGTGCAGCTCATCCAGGATGGTACATCAATGTGAGCTGTGGCAAGAAGGTTTGCTGTGTCTGTAAGCGTATTGTCCAGAGGCTGGAGGAGCTACCAGGAGACAGGCCAGTGCACCAGGAGACATGGAGGGGGCCGTAGGAGGGCAACAACCCAGCAGCAGGACCGCTACCTAAGCCTTTGTGCAAGGAAAAAGAGGAGTACTGCCAGAGCCCTGCAAAATGACCTCCAGCAGGCCACAAATGTGCATGTGTCTGCACAACCTGTTAGAAGCCGACTCCATGAGGATGGTCTAAGTGCCCGACGTCCACATATGGGGGTTGTGCTCACAGACCAACACTGTGCAGGACGTTTGACATTTGCCACAGAACACCAGGATTGGCAAATTCACCAATGGCGCCCTGTGCTCTTCACAGATGAATGCAGGTTCACACTGAGCACATGTGACACACGTGACAGTCTGGAGACAATGTGGAGAGTGATCTTCTGCCTGCAGCATCCTTCAGCATGACCGGTTTGGCAGTGGGTCAGTAATGGTGTGGGGTGGCATTTCTTTGGAGGACCGCACAGCCCTCCATGTGCTCGCCAGAGGTAGCCTGACTGCCATTAGGCACCAAGATGAGATCCTCAGACCCCTTGTGAGACGATATGCTGGTGCGGTTGTCCCTGGGTTCCTCCTAATGCAGGACAATGCCAGACCTCATGTGGCTGGAGTGTGTCAACAGTTCCTGCAAAATGAAGGCATTGAAGCTATGGACTGGCCCACCTATTCCCCAGACCTAAATCCGATTGAACACATCTGGGATATCATGTCTCGCTCCATCCACCAACATCACGTTGTACCACAGACTGTCCAGGAGTTGGCGGATGCTTTAGTCCAGGTCTGGGAGGAGATCTCTCAGGAGACCATCCGCCGCTTCATCAGGAGCATGCCCAGGCATTGTAGGGAGGTCATACAGGCATGTGGAGGCCACACACACTACTGAGCATCATTTCCTTGTCTTGAGGCATTTCCACTGAAGTTGGATCAAACTGCAATTTGATTTTCCACTTTGATTTTGAGCATCATTCCAACTCCAGACCTCCATGGGATATTAGTTGTGATTTACATTGATCATTTTTAGGTTTTACTGTTCTCAACGCATTCCACTATATAATGAATAATGATTTTCAACTGGAATATTTCATTCAGTGATATCTAGGATGTGGGATTTTAGTGTTCCCTTTATTTTTTGGAGTAGTGTATATATGTATATATATATATATATACTAGATGGCAGCCCGATTCTAAAGAATCGGGAGTCTAGAATCCATATATACTTTATTTATTCAAATGTAAGAATAATACAATTAATAAATAATAGTAAGAAAGAACAAAAAATGGCTGCACTCACCAGCTCTTGACAATTCTTGACAGTACGGCACATTTCTGATTGGTCGCTCGCGGCAGGCGGCAACCAATCAGAAAAGTGCCGCGCACCACGAAGGCATATATCTTTGTCCACCCTGAGCGGGTGTAGGACGCTGGTGACGTCACTTATCTCCGGACATTATCTCCGGACAAAGCCACGGAAGTTGGCACAAATTGCCGGAAGTAGTATTCTAGGCAATTATATATTAGATTTTAATGTTATCAGTGTTTACCTTTGAACGTTTATATTGTATTGTCCTGTCACCAGCCATGTGTACGATTATCGGCCGAAAGCCTCTCTGGAACCAATAATCACCCCATGTAAAGGTATCTTTATAAGTTAAAGATTCAGAATACTATGACTTTTATCATATCCTGAACAGTCAAGTTTTTTATGAACCGTTAAGGTTTTCTGGTTGAAGTAAAAAAAACTCTGAGTGTTTACAGTTTGAAACCATAAAATGTTGAAAAATTATGTCATTCTTGAGTATATCACTCAATGGTGCTCATAAACGTGTCAAATTTGATCTATAATATACTTTAATATACGTTACTTTAATCTTTAATATACTTAACAACAGGGCCCCAGACATCACACAGGGGGTCTGAAACACCGCACAGTGGTCCAAAATATCGCTGTGCTCTGCCTGGGGCCCCATATGCTGCCTGGGGCCCCTGTGCTCTGCCTGGGGCCCCTGTGCTCTGCCTGGGGCCCCATATGCTGCCTGGGGCCCCATGTTCTGCCTGGGGCCCCTGTGCTCTGCCTGGGGCCACTGTGCTCTGCCTGGGGCCCCATATGCTGCCTGGGGCCCCTGTGCTCTGCCTGGGGCCCAATAGGCTGCCTGGGGCCCCTGTGCTCTACCTGGGACCACTGTGCTCTGCCTGGGGCCCCATATGCTGCCTGGGGCCCCTGTGCTCTGCCTGGGGCCCCTGTGCTCTGCCTGGGGCCCCATATGCTGCCTGGGGCCACTGTGCTCTGCCTGGGGCCCCATAGGCTGCCTGGGGCCCCTGTGCTCTGCCTGGGACCACTGTGCTCTGCCTGGGGCCCCATATGCTGCCTGGGGCCCCTGTGCTCTGCCTGGGGCCACTGTGCTCTGCCTGGGGCCCCATATGCTGCCTGGGGACCCTGTGCTCTGCCTGGGGCCCCTGTGCTCTGCCTGGGGCCCCATGTTCTGCCTGGGGCCCCTGTGCTCTGCCTGGGGCCACTGTGCTCTGCCTGGGGCCCCATATGCTGCCTGGGGCCCCTGTGCTCTGCCTGGGGCCCCATATGCTGCCTGGGGCCCCTGTGCTCTGCCTGGGGCCCCTGTGCTCTGCCTGGGGCCCCATATGCTGCCTGGGGCCCCTGTGCTCTGCCTGGGGCCCCTGTGCTCTGTCTGGGGCCCCATGTTCTGCCTGGGGCCCCTGTGCTCTGCCTGGGGCCACTGTGCTCTGCCTGGGGCCCCATATGCTGCCTGGGGCCCCTGTGCTCTGCCTGGGGCCCCATATGCTGCCTGGGGCCCCTGTGCTCTGCCTGGGGCCACTGTGCTCTGCCTGGGGCTCCATAGGCTGCCTGGGGGCCCTGTGCTCTGCCTGGGACCACTGTGCTCCGCCTGGGGCCCCATATGCTGCCTGGGGCCCCTGTGCTCTGCCTGGGGCCACTGTGCTCTGCCTGGGGCCCCATATGCTGCCTGGGGCCCCTGTGCTCTGCCTGGGTGTAGGACACTGGTGACGTCACTTATCTCCGGACATTAGCTCCGGACATTAGCTCCGGACATTATCTCCGGACATTAGCTCCGGACATTATCTCCGGACATTAGCTCCGGACAAAGCCACGGAAGTTGGCACAAATTGCAGGAAGTAGTATTCTAGGCAATTATATATTAGATGGGCATTTCCTGAAGGAAATACATGGTGCTTGAACAACGCTACCAGCTTTACAGCAGCACTTTTCACACACGGGACTGGGGGGCGCGCTTACTTTTGCACCCGGGGCCGGGGGCGCGCTTACTTTTGCACCCAGGGGCGCGCTTACTTTTGCACCCGGGGGCGCACTTACTTTTGCACCCGGGGGCGCACTTACTTTTGCACCCGGGGGCGCACTTACTTTTGCACCCGGGGCGCACTTACTTTTGCACCCGGGGCGCACTTACTTTTGCACCCGGGGGCGCACTTACTTTTGGGGCCGCACTTACTTTTGGTGGGCGGGGCTCCTCGGCCTCCGATTTGGTTGGTGGGGCCCCTCGTCCTCCGATTTGGTGGGTGGGGACCCTCGGCCTCCGATTTGGTGGGCGGGGACCCTCGACCTCCGATTTGGTGGGCGGGGACCCTCGGCCTCCGCTTTGGTGGGCGGGGACCCTCGGCCTCCGATTTGGTGGGCGGGGA
Organism: Ranitomeya variabilis; assembly: GCF_051348905.1. NCBI lineage: Eukaryota > Metazoa > Chordata > Amphibia > Anura > Dendrobatidae > Ranitomeya > Ranitomeya variabilis. The sequence continues at coordinate 157,284,003 of NC_135237.1, read as the reverse complement.
CCCTCGGCCTCCGATTTGGTGGGCGGGGCCCCTCGGCCTCTGCTTTGGTGGGCGGGGCCCCTCGGCCTCCGATTTGGTGGGCGGGGTCCCTCTGCCTCCGATTTGGTGGGCGGGGACCCTCGGCCTCCGCTTTGGTTGGCGGGGCCCCACGGCCTCTGATTTGGTGGGCGGGGTCCCTCTGCCTCCGCTTTGGTGGGCGGGGCCGCTCGGCCTTCGATTTGGTGGGCGGGGCTCCTCGGCCTCCGATTTGGTTGGTGGGGCCCCTCGGCCTCCGATTTGGTGGGCGGGGCCCCTTATCCTCCGATTTGGTGGGCGGGGACCCTCGGCCTCCGATTTGGTGGGCGGGGCCCCTCGGCCTCCGATTTGGTTGGCGGGGCCCCTCGGCCTCCGATTTGGTGGGCAGGGACCCTCGGCCTCCGATTTGGTGGGCGGGGACCCTCGGCCTCCGATTTGGTGGGCGGGGACCCTCGGCCTCCAATTTGGTGGGCGGGGACCCTCGGCCTCCGATTCGGTGGGCGGGGACCCTCAGCCTCCGATTTGGTGGGTGGGGACCCTCGGCCTCCGATTTGGTTGGCGGGGCCCCTCGGCCTCCGATTTGGTGGGCAGGGACCCTCGGCCTCCGATTTGGTGGGCGGGGACCCTCGGCCTCCGATGTGGTGGGCGGGGACCCTCGGCCTCCAATTTGGTGGGCGGGGACCCTCGGCCTCCGATTCGGTGGGCGGGGACCCTCAGCCTCCGATTTGGTGGGTGGGGACCCTCGGCCTCCGATTTGGTGGGCGGGGCCCCTCGGCCTCTGATGTGGTGGGCGGGGCCCCTCGGCCTCCGCTTTGGTGAACAGGGCCGGGCCCCTCGGCCTCCGCTTTGGTGGGCGTGGGGCCGCTCGGCCTTCGATTTGGTGGGCGGGGCTCCTCGGCCTCCGATTTGGTTGGCGGGGCCCCTCGGCCTCCGATTTGGTTGGCGGGGCCCCTCGGCCTCCGATTTGGTGGGCGGGGACTCTCGGCCTCCGATTTGGTGGGCGGGGACCCTCGGCCTCCGATTTGGTGGGCGGGGACCCTCGGCCTCCGATTTGGTGGGCGGGGACCCTCGGCCTCCGATTTGGTGGGCGTGGACCCTCGGCCTCCGATTTGGTGGGCGGGGACCCTCGGCCTCCGATTTGGTGGGCGGGGCCAATCGGCCTCCGATGTGGTGGGCGGGGCCCCTCGGCCTCCGATTTGGTGGGCGGGGCCCCTCGGCCTCCGATTTGGTGGGCGGGGACCCTCGGCCTCCGATTTGGTGGGCGGGGACCCTCGGCCTCCGATTTGGTAGGCGGGGCCCCTCGGCCTCCAATTTGGTGGGCGGAGACCCTCGGCCTCCGATTTGGTGGGCGGGGACCCTCGGCCTCCGATTTGGTGGGCGGGGACCCTCGGCCTCCGATTTGGTGGGCGGGGCCCCTCGGCCTCCGATTTGGTGGGCGGGGCCCCTCGGCCTCCGATGTGGTGGTCGGGGCCCCTCGGCCTCAACTTTGGTGGGCGGGGCCCCTCGGCCTCCAATTTGGTTGGTGGGGCCCCTCGGCCTCCGATTTGGTGGGCGGGGACCCTCGGCCTCCGATTTGGTGGGCGGGGATCCTCGGCCTCCGATTTGGTGGGCGGGGACCCTCGGCCTCCGATTTGGTGGGCGGGGACCCTCGGCCTCCGATTTGGTGGGTGGGGACCCTCAGCCTCCGATTTGGTGGGCGGGGCCCCTCGGCCTCCGATGTGGTGGGCGGGGCCCCTCGGCCTCCGCTTTGGTGGGCGGGCCGGGCCCCTCGGCCTCCGCTTTGGTGGGCGGGGCCGCTCGGCCTTCGATTTGGTGGGCGGGGCTCCTCGGCCTCCGATTTGGTTGGCGGGGCCCCTCGGCCTCCGATTTGGTGGGCGGGGATTTTCGGCCTCCGATTTGGTGGGCGGGGACCCTCGGCCTCCGATTTGGTGGGCGGAGACCCTCGGCCTCCGATTTGGTGGGCAGGGACCCTCGGCCTCCGATTTGGTGGTCGGGGACCCTCGGCCTCCGCTTTGGTGGGCGGGGCCACTCGGCCTTCGATTTGGTGGGCGGGGCCCCTCTGCCTCCGATTTGGTTGGTGTGGACCCTCGGCCTCCGAATTGGTGGGCGGGGACCCTCGGCCTCCGATTTGGTGGGCGGGGACCCTCGGCCTCCGATTTGATGGGCGGGGCCCATCGGCCTCCGATGTGGTGGGCGGGGCCCCTCGGCCTCCGATTTGGTGGGCGGGGACCCCCGGCCTCCGATTTGGTGGGCGGGGCCCCTCGGCCTTCGATTTGTTGGGCGGGGCTCCTCGGCCCTCGATTTGGTTGGCGGGGCCCCTCGGCCTCCGATTTGGTTGGCGGGGCCCCTTATCCTCCGATTTGGTGGGTGGGGACTCTCGGCCTCCGATTTGGTGGGCGGGGACCCTCGGCCTCCGATTTGGTGGGCGGGGCCCCTCGGCCTCCGATTTGGTTGGCGGGGCCCCTCGGCCTCCGATTTGGTGGGCAGGGACCCTCGGCCTCCGATTTGGTGGGCGGGGCCCCTCGGCCTCCGATTTGGTGGGCGGGGCCCCTCGGCCTCCGATTTGGTTGGAGGGGCCCCTCGGCCTCCGATTTGGTGGGCAGGGACCCTCGGCCTCCGATTTGGTGGGCGGGGCCCCTCGGCCTCCAATTTGGATGGTGGGGCCCCTCGGCCTCCGATTTGGTGGGCGGGGACCCTCGGCCTCCGATTTGGTGGGCGGGGACCCTCGGCCTCCAATTTGGTGGGCGGGGCTCCTCGGCCTCCGATTTGGTTGGCGGGGCCCCTCGGCCTCCGATTTGGTTGGCGGGGCCCCTCGGCCTCCGATTTGGTGGGCGGGGACTCTCGGCCTCCGATTTGGTGGGCGGGGACCCTCGGCCTCCGATTTGGTGGGTGGGGACCCTCGGCCTCCGATTTGGTGGGCTGGGACCCTCGGCCTTCGATTTGGTGGTCGGGGACCCTCGGCCTCCGCTTTGGTGGGCGGGGCCCCTCGGCCTCCGATTTGGTGGGCGGGGTCCCTCTGCCTCCGATTTGGTGTGCGGGGACCCTCGGCCTCCGCTTTGGTGGGCGGTGTCCCCTTGGCCTTCGATTTGGTGGGCGGGGCCCCTCGGCCTCCGATTTGGTTGGTGTGGACCCTCGGCCTCCGATTTGGTGGGCGGGGACCCTCGGCCTCCGATTTGGTGGGCGGGGACCCTCGGCCTCCGATTTAATGGGCGGGGCCCATCGGCCTCCGATGTGGTGGGCGGGGCCCCTCGGCCTCCGATTTGGTGGGCGGGGACCCCCGGCCTCCGATTTGGTGGGCGGGGCCCCTCGGCCTCCGATTTGGTGGGCGGGGACCCTCGGCCTCCGATTTGGTGGGCGGGGACCCTCGGCCTCCGATTTGGTAGGCGGGGACCCTCGGCCTCCGATTTGGTGGGCAGGGACCCTCGGCCTCCGATTTGGTGGGCGGGGCCCCTCGGCCTCCGATTTGGTGGGCGGGGACCCCCGGCCTCCGATTTGGTGGGCGGGGCCCCTCGGCCTTCGATTTGTTGGGCGGGGCTCCTCGGCCCTCGATTTGGTTGGCGGGGCCCCTCGGCCTCCGATTTGGTTGGCGGGGCCCCTTATCCTCCGATTTGGTGGGTGGGGACTCTCGGCCTCCGATTTGGTGGGCGGGGACCCTCGGCCTCCGATTTGGTGGGCGGGGCCCCTCGGCCTCCGATTTGGTGGGCGGGGATTTTCGGCCTCCGATTTGGTGGGCGGGGACCCTCGGCCTCCGATTTGGTGGGCGGAGACCCTCGGCCTCCGATTTGGTGGGCAGGGACCCTCGGCCTCCGATTTGGTGGTCGGGGACCCTCGGCCTCCGCTTTGGTGGGCGGGGCCACTCGGCCTTCGATTTGGTGGGCGGGGCCCCTCGGCCTCCGATTTGGTTGGTGTGGACCCTCGGCCTCCGATTTGGTGGGCGGGGACCCTCGGCCTCCGATTTGGTGGGCGGGGACCCCCGGCCTCCGATTTGATGGGCGGGGCCCATCGGCCTCCGATGTGGTGGGCGGGGCCCCTCGGCCTCCGATTTGGTGGGCGGGGACCCCCGGCCTCCGATTTGGTGGGCGGGGCCCCTCGGCCTTCGATTTGTTGGGCGGGGCTCCTCGGCCCTCGATTTGGTTGGCGGGGCCCCTCGGCCTCCGATTTGGTTGGCGGGGCCCCTTATCCTCCGATTTGGTGGGTGGGGACTCTCGGCCTCCGATTTGGTGGGCGGGGACCCTCGGCCTCCGATTTGGTGGGCGGGGCCCCTCGGCCTCCGATTTGGTTGGCGGGGCCCCTCGGCCTCCGATTTGGTGGGCAGGGACCCTCGGCCTCCGATTTGGTGGGCGGGGCCCCTCGGCCTCCGATTTGGTGGGCGGGGCCCCTCGGCCTCCGATTTGGTTGGAGGGGCCCCTCGGCCTCCGATTTGGTGGGCAGGGACCCTCGGCCTCCGATTTGGTGGGCGGGGCCCCTCGGCCTCCAATTTGGTTGGTGGGGCCCCTCGGCCTCCGATTTGGTGGGCGGGGACCCTCGGCCTCCGATTTGGTGGGCGGGGACCCTCGGCCTCCAATTTGGTGGGCGGGGCTCCTCGGCCTCCGATTTGGTTGGCGGGGCCCCTCGGCCTCCGATTTGGTTGGCGGGGCCCCTCGGCCTCCGATTTGGTGGGCGGGGACTCTCGGCCTCCGATTTGGTGGGCGGGGACCCTCGGCCTCCGATTTGGTGGGTGGGGACCCTCGGCCTCCGATTTGGTGGGCTGGGACCCTCGGCCTTCGATTTGGTGGTCGGGGACCCTCGGCCTCCGCTTTGGTGGGCGGGGCCCCTCGGCCTCCGATTTGGTGGGCGGGGTCCCTCTGCCTCCGATTTGGTGTGCGGGGACCCTCGGCCTCCGCTTTGGTGGGCGGGGCCCCTTGGCCTTCGATTTGGTGGGCGGGGCCCCTCGGCCTCCGATTTGGTTGGTGTGGACCCTCGGCTTCCGATTTGGTGGGCGGGGACCCTCGGCCTCCGATTTGGTGGGCGGGGACCCTCGGCCTCCGATTTGGTGGGCGGGGCCCATCGGCCTCCGATGTGGTGGGCGGGGCCCCTCGGCCTCCGATTTGGTGGGCGGGGACCCCCGGCCTCCGATTTGGTGGGCGGGGCCCCTCGGCCTCCGATTTGGTGGGCGGGGACCCTCGGCCTCCGATTTGGTGGGCGGGGACCCTCGGCCTCCGATTTGGTAGGCGGGGACCCTCGGCCTCCGATTTGGTGGGCAGGGACCCTCGGCCTCCGATTTGGTGGGCGGGGCCCCTCGGCCTCCGATTTGGTGGGCGGGGCCCCTCGGCCTCCGATTTGGTGGGCGGGGCCCCTCGGCCTCCGATGTGGTGGTCGGGGCCCCTCGGCCTCCGCTTTGGTGGGCGGGGCCAGGCCCCTCGGCCTCTGATTTGGTGGGCGGGGCCGCTCGGCCTTCGATTTGTTGGGCGGGGCTCCTCGGCCTCCGATTTGGTTGGCGGGGCCCCTCGGCCTCCGATTTGGTTGGCGGGGCCCCTTATCCTCCGATTTGGTGGGCGGGGACTCTCGGCCTCCGATTTGGTGGGCGGGGCCCCTCGGCCTCCGATTTGGTTGGCGGGGCCCCTCGGCCTCCGATTTGGTGGGCGGGGACCCTCGGCCTCCGATTTGGTGGACGGGGCCCCTCGGCCTCCGATTTGGTTGGTGGGGCCCCTCGGCCTCCGATTTGGTGGGCGGGGACCCTCGGCCTCCGATTTGGTGGGCGGGGACCCTCGGCCTCCGATTTGGTGGTCGGGGACCCTCGGCCTCCGATTTGGTGGGCGGGGACCCTCGGCCTCCGATTTGGTGGGCGGGGCCCCTCGGCCTCTGATGTGGTGGGCGGGGCCCCTCGGCCTCCGATGTGGTGGGCGGGGCCAGGCCCCTCGGCCTCCACTTTGGTGGGCGGGGCCGCTCGGCCTTCGATTTGGTGGGCGGGGCTCCTCGGCCTCCGATTTGGTTGGCGGGGACCCTCGGCCTCCGATTTGGTGGGCGGGAACCCTCGGCCTCCGGTTTGGTGGACGGGGACCCTCGGCCTCCGATTTGGTGGGCGGGGCCCCTCGGCCTCCGATGTGGTGGGCGGGGCTCCTCTGCCTCCACTTTGGTGGGCGGGGCCAGGCCTTTCGGCCTCCGCTTTGGTGGGCGGGGCCGCTCGGCCTTCGATTTGGTGGGCGGGGCTCCTCGGCCTCCGATTTGGTTGGCGAAGCCCCTCGGCCTCCGATTTGGTTGGCGGGGCCCCTCGGCCTCCGATTTGGTTGGCGGGGCCCCTCGGCCTCTGATTTGGTGGGCGGGGACTCTCGGCCTCCGATTTGGTTGGTGGGGCCCCTCGGCCTCCAATTTGGTGGGCGGGGACTCTCGGCCTCCGATTTGGTGGGCGGGGACCCTCGGCCTCCGATTTGGTGGGCGGGGACCCTCGGCCTCCGCTTTGGTGGGCGGGGCCCCTCGGCCTCCGATTTGGTGGGCGGGGTCCCTCTGCCTCCGATTTGGTGTGCGGGGACCCTCGGCCTCCGCTTTCGTGGGCGGGGCCCCTCGACCTTCGATTTGGTGGGCGGGGCTCCTCGGCCTCCGATTTGGTTGGTGGGGCCCCTCGGCCTCCAATTTGGTGGGAGGGGACCCTCGGCCTCCGATTTGGTGGGCGGGGACCCTCGGCCTCCGATTTGATGGGTGGGGCCCGTCGGCCTCCGATTTGGTGGATGGGGCCCCTCGGCCTCCGATTTGGATGGTGTGGACCCTCGGCCTCCGATTTGGTGGGCGGGGACCCTCGGCCTCCGATTTGGTGGGCGGGGACCCTCGGCCTCCGATTTGGTGGGCGGGGCCCCTCGGCCTCCGATGTGGTGGGCGGGGCCCCTCGGCCTCCGATGTGGTGGGCGGGGACCCCCGGCCTCCGATTTGGTGGGCGGGGACCCTCGGCCTCCGATTTGGTGGGCGGGGACCCTCGGCCTCCGATTTGGTGGGCGGGGACCCTCGGCCTCCGATTTGGTGGGCGGGGCCCCTCGGCCTCCAATTTGGTGGGCGGGGACCCTCGGCCTCCAATTTGGTGGGCGGGGACCCTCGGCCTCCGAATTGGTGGGCGGGGACCCTCGGCCTCCGATTTGGTGGGCGGGGACCCTCGGCCTCCGATTTGGTGGGCGGGGACCCTCGGCCTCCGATGTGGTGGTCGGGGCCCCTCGGCCTCCGCTTTGGTGGGCGGGGCCGTGCCCCTCGGCCTCCGCTTTGGTGGGCGGGGCCGCTCGGCCTTCGATTTGGTGGGAGGGGCTCCTCGGCCTCCGATTTGGTTGGCGGGGCCCCTCGGCCTCCGATTTGGCGTGTGCTCTGCCTGGGGCCACTGTGCTCTGCCTGGGGCTCCATATGCTGCCTGGGGCCCCTGTGCTCTGCCTGGGGCCCCATATGCTGCCTGGGGCCCCTGTGCTCTGCCTGGGGCCCCTGTGCTCTGCCTGGGGCCCCATGTTCTGCCTGGGGCCCCTGTGCTCTGCCTGGGGCCACTGTGCTCTGCCTGGGTGTAGGACACTGGTGACGTCACTTATCTCCGGACATTAGCTCCGGACATTATCTCCGGACATTATCTCCGGACATTATCTCCGGACAAAGCCACGGAAGTTGGCACAAATTGCAGGAAGTAGTATTCTAGGCAATTATATATTATATATATATATATATATATATATATATGTATATACTGTATATATATATATATATATATATATATATATATATATATATATATACTCAAAAAAATCAAACCACACATGCACCCCTCAAGAAATACCATAGGGTGCCAGGAAATATATAAATGGTAAAGTGCCACAATATATATACCGAAACGAAGAAATAGCACCAGAAACCAAAGATAAAAATATATAAATTTTATTGCGTACCATAAAAATAAAAAGAACTAAATACAAAAGAAATACAGGACAATGACAAGGGATCTCACCAAAAAAAGATGGCAAAGCGGTCCCCAACAGGCAAACATGTAATAAGTAGATGTTACATCATCCACTGGTGCAAAGAAATAGTAAACTCTACAAGAGAAACAAATATCCATGTGCTGGCAAAGTGCATCAAAATATAAGGTATAAGAAAGAGCCTCATGCAGAGTAAGAGTATAAAAATGCACACAGATCAAGATAGTCAATAAACGATAGTACAACTCATAATTACCTGTGGGACCACGGGTGGATGGCATCGTGGTCCCACAGGTAATTATGAGTTGTACTATCGTTTATTGACTATCTTGATCTGTGTGCATTTTTATACTCTTACTCTGCATGAGGCTCTTTCTTATACCTTATATTTTGATGCACTTTGCCAGCACATGGATATTTGTTTCTCTTGTAGAGCTTACTATTTCTTTGCACCAGTGGATGATGTAACATCTACTTATTACATGTTTGCCTGTTGGGGACCGCTTTGCCATCTTTTTTTGGTGAGATCCCTTGTCATTGTCCTGTATTTCTTTTGTATTTAGTTCTTTTTATTTTTATGGTACGCAATAAAATTTATATATATATATATATATATATATATATATATACTGTATATATATATATATATATATATATATATATATATATATATAATATATTGTGATGCAGTGCCCCATGTTACAGCCAGGGGGCACTGAATGTGCTCCTCAGGATGTGCATGGAGGCATATCCATACTGGTGATAATGAAACAGTGTCCGGCATGATTGTAAATGGCCGGTATGTGTTGCAGAGGGAGTCTGCGTTGTAAGCCTGTAGTATTGTTGTTCTGGGACCTGTAGTCCCACAAGTATTTGTATAGTTAAAAGGGAGGCTTGCAGGGTTAGTTGGAGAGCTGGGTGGGACTGGCTAACCACATACACCTCCCACCTATGGGGGTAGTTACAGCTACATAATGTGACCAGGGTTTGGGTTACCTGTTCAGAGTGTATAGACCGGAATGGTCAGTGTGTAAAGTCCTGGATGGTTTGTGTTTGAATGTCCTGAAGGGGACTGGATTCCTGGAAGCACATGGTGAGGCCATGGACTGAAAGCCTGTGTGTTGGAAGTGCCTGGGACTGGACTTCCTGAATAGCGCACGGAGAGGCTGTATCTGCAGGGCCTGTGATGGCTACTGTGTTGAGGAAGCTACAGTTCCGTCTGCGAATCTGGACTATCTGAATTGCCCTGGTCACAAGGACCATGATCCCAGTTCAGCAGCCTCCCTGGGAACAAGGACTGACAGGAGTCAGTGTGTGGAGCAGGAGCTCCTGTAAGGTAACTCCAGATAAAGGGGGTTATGGGTAGAGAAGTATCTGCCATTGGAACAGACTGTCAGTGCTTATGCTGTTCCATGGACGTAAATAATGAACTGTTCAGGGTGCGGTCTATGATGCTTAATAAACCAGATAGACTGCTTCTGTGAGAAACCGTGCCTGAGTGCTTTAATCCTGTTGCCAAGTGAGTGTCCCCCAACTCACTCAGGGAGCGCTATCTCACTATATATATATATATATATATATATATATATATATATACACACACACACGGTATATACCTTTTACATTTTAAAAATTAACAAAAGGAAAATGGGCAAAAGTTTGGGCACCCTTGGAGATTTGTGTGCTCAGATAACTTTGACCAAGGTTTCAGGCTTCAATTTGCCTATTAAGGTTATGGCTTCTTCACTATCATCATTAGGAAAGGTCAGGTAATGAAAAGTTCACAGTTTTATAAAAACTCACTCTACTGTAGCCTTGTGCCAAAAACAACAGGTATGGGTTTTTCTAAACAGATGCCTGGCATTCTGAAAATGAAAATGGTGGAGGGCAAGAGAAGGCTATAAAAAGATAGCAAAGGGTTTTCAAGTTGCTCTTTCCTCAGTTTGAAATATAGTTAAGAAATGGCAGTTAACAGACACAGTGGAGATCAATATAAGGTCTGGAAGACTAAGTAAAATTTCAGTGAGAGCTGCTCGTAGGATTGCTATTGGGGCAAACCAAAATGCCCGCTTGACTGCAAAAGACCTTCAGAAAGATTTAGCAGACTCTGTAGTTGTGCTGTATTGTTCTACTCTTCGAAGACACCAGCACAAATATGGCCTTGATTGAAGAGTCATCAGAAGAAAACCTCTCTGAATCCTCACCATAAAGTTCATGGTCAGAAGTATGTAAAAGAACATCTAAACAAGCCTCATCCATTGGAAACAAGTCCTGTAGACCGTTGAGGATAAAACAAAACTCTTTGGCCACAATAATCAAAGGTATGTGTGGAGAAAAAGGGTCACAGAATTTCAGGAAAAGAACATCTCACCAACCATTAAGCATAGGGATGGATCAGTCACGCTTTGGGATTGTGTTGCAGCCAAAATTAAAAAGAAGATGGCTTCTACAAATGGATAATGATCCTAAACACACATCAAAATCCACAATAGACGACCTCAAAAGGCGCAAGCTGAATGTTTTACAATGGGCCTCACAGTCCCCTGATCTGAACATCATTGAAAATTTGTGGCTAGACCTCAAAATAGCAAAGCATGCAAGACGACTCAAGAATCTCACAGAACTGGAAGATTTTTCCAAGGAAGAATTGAAAGACTCTTGACTGGCTACAAAAAGCGTTTCCAAGCTGTGACACTTTCAAAAGGAGGTGCTACTAAGCATGCCATGCAGGGTGCCCAAACTTTAGCATCAGACCGTTTTCTTTTTTGCAATTTTTAAAATGTAAAAGATAAATATATATATATATATATATATATATATATATATATATATATATATACAGGTCCTTCTCAAAAAATTAGCATATAGTGTTAAATTTCATTATTTAACATAATGTAATGATTACAATTAAACTTTCATATATTATAGATTCATTATCCACCAACTGAAATTTGTCAGGTCTTTTATTGTTTTAATACTGATGATTTTGGCATACAACTCCTGATAACCCAAAAAACCTGTCTCAATAAATTAGCATATCAAGAAAAGGTTCTCTAAACGACCTATTACCCTAATCTTCTGAATCAACTAATTAACTCTAAACACATGCAAAAGATACCTGAGGCTTTTAAAAACTCCCTGCCTGGTTCATTACTCAAAACCCCCATCATGGGTAAGACTAGCGACCTGACAGATGTCAAGAAGGCCATCATTGACACCCTCAAGCAAGAGGGTAAGACCCAGAAAGAAATTTCTCAACAAATAGGCTGTTCCCAGAGTGCTGTATCAAGGCACCTCAATGGTAAGTCTGCTGGAAGGAAACAATGTGGCAGAAAACGCTGTACAACGAGAAGAGGTGACCGGACCCTGAGGAAGATTGTGGAGAAGGACCGATTCCAGACCTTGGGGAACCTGAGGAAGCAGTGGACTGAGTCTGGTGTGGAAACATCCAGAGCCACCGTGCACAGGCGTGTGCAGGAAATGGGCTACAGGTGCCGCATTCCCCAGGTAAAGCCACTTAAAAGCAGCACTGGACTGTTGCTAAGTGGTCCCAAGTACTTTTTTCTGATGAAAGCAAATTTTGCATGTCATTCGGAAATCAAGGTGCCAGAGTCTGGAGGAAGACTGGGGAGAAGGAAATGCCAAAATGCCTGAAGTCCAGTGTCAAGTACCCACAGTCAGTGATGGTGTGGGGTGCCATGTCAGCTGCTGGTGTTGGTCCACTGTGTTTCATCAAGGGCAGGGTCAATGCAGCTAGCTATCAGGAGATTTTGGAGCACTTCATGCTTCCATCGGCTGAAATGCTTTATGGAGATGAAGATTTCATTTTTCAGCACGACCTGGCACCTGCTCACAGTGCCAAAACCACTGGTAAATGGTTTACTGACCATGGTATTACTGTGCTCAATTGGCCTGCCAACTCTCCTGACCTGAACCCCATAGAGAATCTGTGGGATATTGTGAAGAGAAAGTTGAGAGACGCAAGACCCAACACTCTGGATGAGCTTAAGGCCGCTATTGAAGCATCCTGGGCCTCCATAACATCTCAGCAGTGTCACAGGCTGATTGCCTCCATGCCACGCCGCATTGAAGCAGTCATTTCTGCCAAAGGATTCCCGACCAAGTATTGAGTGCATAACTGAACATTATTATTTGATGGTTTTTTTGTTTGTTATTAAAAAACACTTTTATTTGATTGGACGGGTGAAATATGCTAATTTATTGAGACAGGTTTTTTGGGTTATCAGGAGTTGTGTTATGACCCCAATGGCGAGGGTCTCAGAGATATCAGCAAGTCTGCGAAGTACAAAAATCCAGCTCATAGGGCAGTGGTAACTGGATTGACCATATATCTACTCCTAACGCCAACACTAGAAGTAGCCGGGGAACATGCCTACGTTGGTCGCTAGATGTCTCGCGCCAGCCGGAGGACTAACTACCCCTAGAAGAGGAAAACAAAGACCTCTCTTGCCTCCAGAGAATAGACCCCAAAAGTTGGATACAAGCCCCCCACAAATAATAACGGTGAGGTAAGAGGAAATGACAAACACAGAGATGAACTAGGTTTAGCAAAGAGAGGCCCACTCACTAATAGCAGAATGTAGTAAGATAACTTATATGGTCAATAAAAACCCTAACAAAAATCCACACTGGAGATTCAAGAACCCCCGAACCGTCTAACGGCCCGGGGGGAGAACTCCAGCCTCCCTAGAGCTTCCAGCAAGGATAGGATACAGATTATGTACAAGCTGGACAAAAATGCAAAACAAAAACAATAGCAAAAAGCAAGAAAGCAGACTTAGCTTAATCAAGCAGGAACCAGGATCAGTAGACAAGAGCACTACAGATTAGCTCTGATATCAACGTTGCCAGGCATTGAACTGAAGGTCCAGGGAGCTAATATAGCAACACCCCTGACCTAACGACCCAGGTGAGCATACAAGGGATGATAGACATACCCAGAGTAAAAACACTAGTAGCCACTAGAGGGAGCCAAAAGGTAAATTCACAACAGTACCCCCCCTTAGTGAGGGGTCACCGAACCCTCACCAAGACCACCAGGGCGATCAGGATGAGCGGCGTGAAAGGCGCGAACTAAATCGGCCGCATGCACATCAGAGGCGACCACCCAGGAATTATCCTCCTGACCATAGCCCTTCCACTTGACCAGGTACTGAAGCCTCCGCCTGGAGAGACGAGAATCTAAGATCTTCTCCACCACGTACTCCAACTCGCCCTCAACCAACACCGGAGCAGGAGGCTCAGCAGAAGGAACCACAGGCACAACGTACCGCCGCAACAAGGACCTATGAAATACGTTGTGAATGGCAAACGACACCGGAAGATCCAGGCGAAAGGATACAGGATTAAGGATCTCCAATATCTTGTAAGGACCAATGAATCGAGGCTTAAATTTGGGAGAGGAGACCTTCATAGGAACAAATCGAGAAGACAGCCATACCAAATCCCCAACGCGAAGTCGGGGACCCACACCGCGGCGGCGATTGGCAAAACGCTGAGCCTTCTCCTGTGACAACTTCAAGTTGTCCACCACATGATTCCAGATCCGCTGCAACCTATCCACCACAGAATCCACTCCAGGACAGTCAGAAGGCTCCACATGTCCCGAGGAAAAACGAGGATGGAAACCGGAGTTGCAGAAAAATGGCGAAACCAAGGTGGCAGAACTAGCCCGATTATTAAGGGCAAATTCAGCCAACGGCAAGAAGGTCACCCAATCATCCTGATCAGAAGAGACAAAACACCTCAAATACGCCTCCAGAGTCTGATTAGTTCGTTCCGTTTGTCCGTTAGTCTGTGGATGAAAAGCGGACGAAAACGACAAATCAATGCCCATCCTACCACAAAAGGATCGCCAGAACCTGGAAACAAACTGGGATCCTCTGTCCGACACAATATTCTCAGGAATGCCGTGCAAACGAACCACGTTCTGGAAGAACACAGGAACCAGATCAGCAGAGGAAGGCAGCTTAGGCAAAGGAACCAGATGGACCATCTTGGAGAAACGATCACATATCACCCAGATGACAGACATGCCTTTAGACACCGGGAGATCCGAAATGAAATCCATAGAGATGTGTGTCCAAGGTCTCTTCGGGACAGGCAAGGGCAAGAGCAACCCGCTGGCACGAGAACAGCAAGGCTTAGCTCGAGCACAAGTACTGCAGGACTGCACAAATGACCGCACATCCCTTGACAAGGAAGGCCACCAAAAGGACCTGGCCACCAGATCTCTGGTGCCAAAAATTCCCGGGTGCCCTGCCAACACAGAGGAATGAACCTCGGAAATGACTCTGCTGGTCCATTTAGCAGGCACAAACAATCTGTCAGGTGGACAAGAGTCAGGCCTACCAGCCTGAAATCTCTGCAACACACGTCGCAGATCTGGAGAAATCGCTGACAAGATAACTCCTTCCTTAAGAATACCCTCAGGTTCAGCGACTCCAGGAGCATCAGGCACAAAGCTCCTAGACAGAGCATCGGCCTTCACATTCTTAGAACCTGGTAAATACGAGACCACAAAGTCAAAACGGGAGAAAAACAATGACCAGCGGGCCTGTCTAGGATTCAGGCGTTTAGCAGACTCGAGATACATCAAATTTTTGTGATCAGTCAAGACCACCACCCGATGCTTAGCACCCTCGAGCCAATGACGCCACTCCTCAAATGCCCACTTCATGGCCAATAACTCCCGATTGCCCACATCATAATTTCGCTCTGCCGGCGAAAACTTCCTAGAGAAAAAGGCACAAGGTCTCATAGTAGAGCAACCAGGGCCTCTCTGCGACAAAACGGCCCCTGCCCCAATCTCCGAAGCATCCACCTCAACCTGAAAGGGAAGTGAGACGTCAGGCTGGCACAAAACAGGCGCCGAAGTATACCGGCGTTTCAACTCCTGGAAAGCCTCCACGGCAGCAGGAGCCCAGTTAGCTACATCAGAGCCTTTCTTGGTCATATCCGTCAGCGGTTTAACAACGCTAGAGAAATTTGCGATAAAACGACGGTAGAAGTTAGCAAAACCCAAGAACTTCTGAAGACTCTTAACTGACGAGGGTTGAGTCCAATCATGAATAGCTCGGACCTTGACTGGATCCATCTCCACAGCAGAAGGGGAAAAAATGAACCCCAAAAAGGGAACCTTCTGTACACCAAAGAGACACTTTGAGCCTTTTACAAACAAAGAATTTTCACGCAAAATCTCAAAAACCATCCTGACCTGCTCCACATGCGAGTCCCAATCATCAGAAAAAAACAGAATATCATCCAGATAAACAATCAAAAATTTATCCAGATACTTCCGGAAAATGTCATGCATGAAGGACTGAAAAACTGAAGGTGCATTAGAGAGCCCAAATGGCATCACCAAGTACTCAAAATGACCTTCGGGCGTATTGAATGCGGTTTTCCATTCATCGCCCTGCCTAATGCGCACAAGGTTGTACGCACCACGAAGGTCTATCTTGGTGAACCACTTGGCACCTTTAATCCGGGCAAACAAATCTGACAACAACGGCAAAGGATACTGAAATTTGACAGTGATCTTATTTAAAAGCCGATAGTCAATACAAGGCCTCAAAGATCCGTCCTTTTTGGCCACAAAAAAGAATCCCGCACCAAGAGGGGAAGAAGAAGGACGGATATGCCCCTTCTCAAGAGACTCCTTGATATATGAACGCATCGCGGTATGTTCAGGTACCGACAGATTAAACAGTCTCCCTTTAGGAAACTTACTGCCAGGGATCAAATCTATTGCACAGTCACACGCCCTATGAGGAGGCAGTGCACTGGACTTAGACTCGCTGAAGACATCCTGATAATCAGACAAATACGCCGGAACTTCCGAAGGCGTAGAAGAAGCAATAGACAAGGGCAGGGAATCTCCATGAATTCCATGGCAGCCCCAACTAGACACTGACATAGCCTTCCAGTCCAAGACTGGATTATGGGTCTGTAACCATAGCAAACCCAAAACAACCAAATCATGCATTTTATGCAGAACAAGAAAACGTATTACCTCCCGATGTTCGGGAGTCATGCACATGGTAACCTGTGTCCAAAACTGCGGTTTATTTTTTGCCAATGGCGTAGAATCAATACCCCTAAGAGGGATAGGATTTTCCAATGGCTCAAGAACAAATCCGCAGCGCTTGGCAAATGACAGATCCATAAGGCTCAGGGCAGCACCTGAGTCCACAAACGCCATGACAGGATACGATGACAGTGAGCAAATCAAAGTTACAGATAGAATACATTTAGGTTGCAAATTACCAATGACGACCGGACTAACAACCTTAGTAAGACGTTTAGAGCATGCTGAGATAACATGTGTAGAATCACCACAGTAGTAACACAAGCCATTCTGGCGTCTATGAATTTTCCGCTCATTTCTAGTCAGGATTCTATCACATTGCATTAATTCAGGTGCCTGTTCAGACAACACCATGAGGGAATTTGCGGTTTTGCGCTCCCGCAACCGCCGGTCGATTTGAATAGCCAGGGCCATAGAATCATTCAGACCTGTGGGAATGGGAAAACCCACCATCACATTCTTAATGGCTTCAGAAAGACCATTTCTAAAATTTGCAGCCAATGCACACTCGTTCCACTGGGTCAGCACGGACCATTTCCGAAATTTTTGGCAATACACTTCAGCCTCGTCCTGGCCCTGAGACATAGCCAGCAAGGCTTTTTCTGCCTGAATCTCAAGATTGGGTTCCTCATAAAGCAAACCGAGTGCCAGAAAAAACGCATCAATATCAGCCAATGCCGGATCTCCTGGCACCAGCGAGAAAGCCCAATCCTGAGGGTCGCCCCGTAAAAAAGAAATAACAATTTTCACTTGCCGAGCGGAGTCTCCAGAGGAACAGGGTCTCAGGGACAAAAACAATTTACAATTATTCCTGAAATTTCTAAACTTAAATCGGTCTCCGGAAAACAGCTCAGGAATCGGTATCTTAGGTTCTGACATAGGATTTCTGGTAACATAATCTTGTATGCCCTGCACACGAGCAGCAAGCTGGTCCACACCTGTAATCAAGGTCTGGACATTCATGTCTGCAGCAATCACAAGCCACTCAGAGGTAAAGGGGAAAAGAAAAAAAAATGAGAGAGAGAGAAAAAAAAAACCTCAGAACTTTCTTTCTTATAATCCCGCTTCTGCAATGCATTTAACATTTAATACTGGCCTGGCAAACTGTTATGACCCCAATGGCGAGGGTCTCAGAGATATCAGCAAGTCTGCGAAGTACAAAAATCCAGCTCATAGGGCAGTGGTAACTGGATTGACCATATATCTACTCCTAACGCCAACACTAGAAGTAGCCGGGGAACATGCCTACGTTGGTCGCTAGATGTCTCGCGCCAGCCGGAGGACTAACTACCCCTAGAAGAGGAAAACAAAGACCTCTCTTGCCTCCAGAGAATAGACCCCAAAAGTTGGATACAAGCCCCCCACAAATAATAACGGTGAGGTAAGAGGAAATGACAAACACAGAGATGAACTAGGTTTAGCAAAGAGAGGCCCACTCACTAATAGCAGAATGTAGTAAGATAACTTATATGGTCAATAAAAACCCTAACAAAAATCCACACTGGAGATTCAAGAACCCCCGAACCGTCTAACGGCCCGGGGAGAGAACTCAAGCCTCCCTAGAGCTTCCAGCAAGGATAGGATACAGATTATGTACAAGCTGGACAAAAATGCAAAACAAAAACAATAGCAAAAAGCAAGAAAGCAGACTTAGCTTAATCAAGCAGGAACCAGGATCAGTAGACAAGAGCACTACAGATTAGCTCTGATATCAACGTTGCCAGGCATTGAACTGAAGGTCCAGGGAGCTAATATAGCAACACCCCTGACCTAACGACCCAGGTGAGCATACAAGGGATGATAGACATACCCAGAGTAAAAACACTAGTAGCCACTAGAGGGAGCCAAAAGGTAAATTCACAACAGAGTTGTATGCCAAAATCATCAGTATTAAAACAATAAAAGACCTGACAAATTTCAGTTGGTGGATAATGAATCTATAATATATGAAAGTTTAATTGTAATCATTACATTATGGTAAATAATGAAATTTAACACTATATGCTAATTTTTTGAGAAGGACCTGTATATACACTCACCGGCCACTTTATTAGGTACACCATGCTAGTAACGGGTTGGACCCCCTTTTGCCTTCAGAACTGCCTCAATTCTTCGTGGCATAGATTCAACAAGGTGCTGGAAGCATTCCTCAGAGATTTTGGTCCATATTGACATGATGGCATCACACAGTTGCCGCAGATTTGTCGGCTGCACATCCCAAAGATGCTCCATACAAGGCAGGATGGATCCATGCTTTCATGTTGTTTACGCCAAATTCTGACCCTACCATCCGAATGTCGCAGCAGAAATCGAGACTCATCAGACCAAGCAACGTTTTTCCAATCTTCTACTGTCCAATTTCGATGAGCTTGTACAAATTGTAGCCTCAGTTTCCTGTTCTTAGCTGAAAGGAGTGGTAACCGGTGTGGTCTTCTGCTGCTGTAGCCCATCTGCCTCAAAGTTCGACGCACTGTGCGTTCAGAGATGCTCTTAGGCCTACCTTGGTTGTAACGGGTGGCGATTTGAGTCACTGTTGCCTTTCTATCAGCTCGAACCAGTCTGCCCATTCTCCTCTGACCTCTGGCATCAACAAGGCATTTCCGCCCACAGAACTGCCGCTCACTGGATTTTTTTTCTTTTTCGGACCATTCTCTGTAAACCCTAGAGATGGTTGTGCGTGAAAATCCCAGTAGATCAGCAGTTTCTGAAATACTCAGACCAGCCCTTCTGGCACCAACAACCATGCCACGTTCAAAGGCACTCAAATCACCTTTCTTCCCCATACTGATGCTCGGTTTGAACTGCAGGAGATTGTCTTGACCATGTCTACATGCCTAAATGCACTGAGTTGCCGCCATGTGATTGGCTGATTAGAAATTAAGTGTTAACAAGAAGTTGGACAGGTGTACCTAATAAAGTGGCCGGTGAGTGTATATATATATATATATATATATATATATATATATATATATATATATATATATAGGGTGGGACATTTATATTGATACACCTAAATAAAATGGGAATGGTTGGTGATATCAACTTCCTGTTTGTGGCACATTAGTAAATAGGAGGGGGGAACTTTTCAAGATGGGTGGTGTGTTATGACCCCAATGGCAGAGGGTCTCAAAAGTACATACCAAGTCTGCAAACATAAAAAACCAGCTCATAGGGCAGTGGTAACTGGGCTAACCGTATATCTAATCCTAGCACCACAAATAGCAGCAGCCGGGGAACGTGCCTACGTTGGTTCTAGACGTCTCGCGCCAGCCGGAGAACTAACTAACCCTAGAAGGGAAAAGATAGACCTTTCTTGCCTCCAGAGAAAAGACCCCAAAAGTTGGATACAAGCCCCCCACAAATAATAACGGTGAGGTAAGGAGAAAAGACGAACGTAAGAATGAACTAGATATTTAGCAAAGAGAGGCCCACTGACTAATAGCAGAATATAGTAAGATGACTTATACGGTCAGCAAAAACCCTATCAAAATTTCCACGCTGGATATTCAAGAACCCCCGAACCGTCTAACGGCCCGGGGGGAGAATACCAGCCCCCTAGAGCTTCCAGCAAAATCAGGAATCACATTTAGTACAAGCTGGACAGAAAATAAGAGCCATACAAATAACCAAAAAACAAGGAAGCACGACTTAGCTTAATTTTGCAAGAACCAGGACCAGCAGACAGGAGCAAACAGAAAGGATCTGATTACAACGATGCCAGGCACTGGACTGAGAATCCAGGAAGCTTATATAGCAACACCCCTGGACTAACGACCCAGGTGGGTGCCAAACTGAGAAAGACAATCCCAGAGTCATATCACCAGTGGCCACAAGAGGGAGCCAAAAAAGTCTAATTCACAACAGTACCCCCCCTTTAAGGAGGGGTCACCGAACCCTCACCAAGACCACCAGGGCGATCAGGATGAGCAGCGTGAAAGGCACGAACTAAGTCGGCCGCATGCACATCAGAGGCAACCACCCAGGAATTATCCTCCTGACCATAGCCCTTCCACTTGACCAGATACTGAAGCCTCCACCTGGAGAGATGAGAATCCAAGATCTTCTCCACCACGTACTCCAACTCGCCCTCAACCAACACCGGAGCAGGAGGCTCAACAGAAGGAACCACAGGTACAACGTACCGCCGCAACAAAGACCTATGGAACACGTTGTGAATGGCAAACGACACCGGAAGATCCAAGCGAAAGGACACAGGATTAAGGATTTCCAATATCTTGTAAGGACCGATGAAGCGAGGCTTAAATTTAGGAGAGGAGACCTTCATAGGAACAAATCGAGAAGACAGCCATACCAAATCCCCAACACGAAGTCGGGGACCCACACCGCGGCGGCGGTTGGCAAAACGCTGAGCCTTCTCCTGTGACAACTTCAAGTTGTCCACCACATGATTCCAGATCTGCTGCAACCTATCCACCACGGAATCTACCCCAGGACAGTCAGAAGGCTCCACATGTCCCGAGGAAAAACGAGGATGGAAACCAGAGTTGCAAAAAAAAGGCGAAACCAAAGTAGCGGAACTAGCCCGATTATTAAGGGCAAACTCAGCCAACGGCAAGAAGGTCACCCAATCATCCTGATCTGCAGAAACAAAACACCTCAAATAAGCCTCCAGAGTCTGATTAGTTCGCTCCGTTTGTCCATTAGTCTGAGGATGAAAGGCAGACGAAAACGACAAATCAATGCCCATCTTAGCACAAAAGGATCGCCAGAACCTGGAAACAAACTGGGATCCTCTGTCAGACACAATATTCTCAGGAATGCCGTGTAAACGAACCACATTCTGAAAGAACAAAGGAACCAGATCGGAAGAGGAAGGCAGCTTAGGCAAAGATACCAAATGGACCATCTTGGAAAAGCGATCACATACCACCCAGATGACAGACATGCCCTGAGACACCGGAAGATCTGAAATGAAATCCATGGAAATGTGTGTCCAAGGCCTCTTCGGGACAGGCAAGGGCAAGAGCAACCCGCTGGCATGAGAACAGCAAGGCTTAGCTCGAGCACAAGTCCCACAGGACTGCACAAATGACCGCACATCCCGTGACAAGGAAGGCCACCAAAAGGACCTAGCCACCAGATCTCTGGTGCCAAAAATTCCCGGATGCCCTGCCAACACCGAGGAAAGAACCTCGGAAATGACTCTGCTGGTCCACTTATCAGGAACAAATAGTCTGTCAGGTGGACAAGAGTCAGGTCTACCAGCCTGAAATCTCTGCAACACACGTCGCAAATCCGGAGAAATGGCTGACAAGATAACTCCCTCTTTAAGAATACCAACAGGTTCTACGACTCCAGGAGAGTCAGGCACAAAGCTCCTTGAAAGAGCATCAGCCTTCACATTCTTTGAATCTGGTAAATACGAGACCACAAAGTCAAAACGGGAGAAAAACAATGACCAGCGGGCCTGTCTAGGATTCAGGCATTTAGCAGACTCGAGATACATCAGATTTTTGTGATCAGTCAAGACCACCACACGATGCTTAGCACCCTTGAGCCAATGACGCCACTCCTCAAATGCCCACATCATGGCCAACAACTCCCGATTGCTAACATCATAATTCCGCTCAGCAGGCGAAAACTTCCTAGAGAAAAAGGCACATGGTCTCATTACAGAGCAACCAGGGCCTCTCTGCGACAAAACGGCCCCTGCCCCAATCTCAGAAGCATCCACTTCAACCTGAAAGGGCAGTGAGACATCAGGCTGGCACAAAACAGGCGCCGAAGTAAACCGGCACTTCAACTCTTGGAAAGCTTCCACGGCTGCAGGAGCCCAGTTAGCAACATTAGAACCTTTCTTGGTCATATCCGTCAAAGGTTTAACAACGCTAGAAAAATTAGCGATAAAACGACGGTAGAAGTTAGCAAAACCCAAGAACTTCTGAAGACTTTTAACTGATGTGGGCTGAGTCCAATCATGAATAGCTCGGACCTTGACTGGGTCCATCTCCACCGCAGAAGGGGAAAAAATAAACCCCAAAAAGGGAACCTTCTGTACTCCAAAGAGACACTTTGAGCCTTTAACAAACAAAGCATGCTCACGCAAAACCTGAAATACCATCCTGACCTGCTCTACATGCGAGTCCCAATCATCAGAAAAAAACAGAATATCATCCAGATAAACAATCATAAATTTATCCAGATACTTCCGGAAAATATCATGCATAAAGGACTGAAACACTGAAGGAGCATTAGAGAGCCCAAAAGGCATCACCAAGTACTCAAAATGACCTTCGGGCATATTAAATGCAGTTTTCCATTCATCTCCCTGCTTAATGCGCACAAGGTTGTACGCACCACGAAGATCAATCTTGGTGAACCACTTGGCACCTTTAATCCGGGCAAACAAGTCCGACAACAGAGGCAAAGGATACTGAAATTTAACAGTGATTTTATTCAGAAGCCGATAGTCAATACAAGGTCTCAAAGATCCGTCCTTCTTGGCCACAAAAAAGAATCCCGCACCAAGAGGGGAAGAGGATGGACGGATATGCCCCTTCTCCAGAGACTCCTTGATATACAAACGCATTGCGGTATGCTCAGGTACAGACAGATTAAATAGTCTTCCCTTAGGAAATTTACTACCTGGAATCAAATCTATGGCGCAGTCACAGTCCCTATGAGGAGGAAGAGCACTGGACCTGGACTCGCTGAATACATCCTGGTAATCAGACAAATACTCAGGAACTTCCGAAGGAGTAGAGGAAGCAATAGACACCGGCGGGGAATCACCATGAATTCCCTGACAGCCCCAACTTGACACAGACATTGCCTTCCAATCCAAGACTGGATTATGGGTCTGTAACAATGGCAGACCCAAAATGACCAAATCATGCATTTTATGCAGAACAAGAAAACGAATCACCTCCCGATGTTCAGGAGTCATGCACATGGTTACCTGTGTCCAAAACTGCGGTTTATTTTCCGCCAATGGCGTAGCATCAATACCTCTAAGAGGGATAGGATTTACCAAAGGCTCAAGAACAAAACCACAGCGCTTGGCAAATGACAGATCCATAAGACTCAGGGCAGCACCTGAATCCACAAACGCCATAACAGGGTAGGAAGACAATGAGCAAATTAAAGTCACAGACAAAATAAATTTAGGTTGCAAATTACCAATGGCGACAGGGCTAACAACCCTTGTTAGGCGTTTAGAGCATGCTGATATAACATGTGTAGAATCACCACAGTAAAAACACAACCCATTCTGACGTCTATGATTTTTCCATTCATTTCTAGTCTGAATTCTATCACATTGCATTAAATCAGGTGTTTGTTCAGACAACACCACCAGAGGATTAGCAGTTTTGCGCTCCCGCAAACGCCGGTCAATTTGAATAGCCAGCGCCATGGAATCATTCAGACTTGTAGGAATGGAGAAACCCACCATCACATTCTTAATGGCTTCAGAAAGGCCATTTCTGAAATTTGCGGCCAGAGCACACTCATTCCACTGAGTAAGCACGGACCATTTCCGAAATTTTTGGCAATACACTTCAGCTTCATCCTGGCCCTGAGAAATAGCCAGCAAGGCTTTTTCTGCCTGAATTTCAAGATTGGGTTCCTCGTAAAGCAATCCGAGCGCCAGAAAAAACGCATCAATATTTGCCAATGCCGGATCTCCTGGCGCTAGCGAGAAGGCCCAATCCTGAGGGTCGCCCCGTAAGAAAGAGATAACAATTTTAACTTGCTGAGCTGAGTCTCCAGATGAACGGGGTCTCAGAGATAGAAACAATTTACAATTATTCCTGAAATTCCTAAACTTGAATCGGTCTCCAGAGAACAGTTCAGGAATAGGTATTTTAGGTTCAGACATTGGACTACTGGTAACAAAATCTTGTATGCCCTGCACACGAGCAGCAAGCTGATCCACACTTGTAATCAAGGTCTGGACATTCATGTCTGCAGCAAGCACAAGCCACTCAGAGGTAAAGGGGAGGAACAAAGAGAGGAAAAAAAAAAAACAACTCAGAATTTCCTTTCTTATTATCCCACTTCTGCAATGCATTAAACATTCAACTTTCGGCCTGGCATACTGTTGTGACCCCAATGGCAGAGGGTCTCAAAAGTACATACCAAGTCTGCAAACATAAAAAACCAGCTCATAGGGCAGTGGTAACTGGGCTAACCGTATATCTAATCCTAGCACCACAAATAGCAGCAGCCGGGGAACGTGCCTACGTTGGTTCTAGACGTCTCGCGCCAGCCGGAGAACTAACTAACCCTAGAAGGGAAAAGATAGACCTTTCTTGCCTCCAGAGAAAAGACCCCAAAAGTTGGATACAAGCCCCCCACAAATAATAACGGTGAGGTAAGGAGAAAAGACAAACGTAAGAATGAACTAGATATTTAGCAAAGAGAGGCCCACTGACTAATAGCAGAATATAGTAAGATGACTTATACGGGCAGCAAAAACCCTATCAAAATTTCCACGCTGGATATTCAAGAACCCCCGAACCGTCTAACGGCCCGGGGGGAGAATACCAGCCCCCTAGAGCTTCCAGCAAAATCAGGAATCACATTTAGTACAAGCTGGACAGAAAATAAGAGCCATACAAATAACCAAAAAACAAGGAAGCACGACTTAGCTTAATTTTGCAAGAACCAGGACCAGCAGACAGGAGCAAACAGAAAGGATCTGATTACAACGATGCCAGGCACTGGACTGAGAATCCAGGAAGCTTATATAGCAACACCCCTGGACTAACGACCCAGGTGGGTGCCAAACTGAGAAAGACAATCCCAGAGTCACATCACCAGTGACCACAAGAGGGAGCCAAAAAAGTCTAATTCACAACAGTGGTGATCATGGCGGACATTTTGAAGTCGGCCATTTTGGATGCAACTTTATTTTTTCAGTGGGAAAGGGTCATGTGACACATCAAACTTATTGAGAATTTCACAAGAAAAACAATGGTATGCTTGGTTTTAATGTAACTTTATTCTTTCAAGTTTTACAAGTTTATCACCACTTATAAATTGCTGCCCATTATGTTGGATTGTCAATGCAACCCTCTTCTCGCACTCTTGACACACTGATAGCAACACCACAGAAGAAATGCTAGCACAGGCTTCCAGTATCCGTTGTTTCAGATGCTGCACATCTCGTATCTTCACAGCATAGACAATTGTCTTCAGATGACCCCAAAGATAAAAGTCTAGGGGGGTCAGATCGGGAGACCTTGGTGGCCATTCATCTGTCCCATGACGACCAATCAACTTTCCAGGAAACTTTTCATGTAGGAATGCTCGGACCTGTAACCCATAATTGATGGTGTGGTATATGGGGTACAAAGATAGTGGGGCCATTCTTCATCAATGGAAACCTCAATGCCACTGGATATCTGAAATTGCTACATGATGATGTGTTGCCCTCTTTATGCACTGAAGATGGCACTTTCACTGAGTTTTTCCAGCAAGATGGTGCACCACCACATTATGGGTGTCAGGTTGGAGCATTCCTACCAGGAATCTGACCCTTTTAGACTAGCATTTCTTCTGCGGTGATCAGTGTGTCAAGAGTGGGAGAAGAGGGTTGCATCGACAATCCAACACAATTGGCAGCACTTTGAACACATTTTATAAGTGGTAATAAACTTGTAAATAACTCATGAAAGAATAAAGTTATGCTAAAACCAAGCACACTATTGTTTTTCTTGTGAAATTCTCAATAAGTTTGATGTGTCACATGACCCTCTTGCCATTGGAAAAAATAAAGTTGGATACAAAATGGCCGACTTCAAAATGGCCGCCATGGTCACCACCCATCTTGAAAAGTTTCCCCCCTCCCATATACTAATGTTCCACCAACAGGAAGTTGATATCACCAACCATTCCCATTTTATTTTGGTGTATCCATTAAACGGCTCACCCTGTATTTTTGCCTAAAATACAAAGGAAATGTGTCATATGTAACTTTAGACTTTTTAGAGATCAACTTGCTTAACTGTTCACAATAACAGTAATTTTGTCCAGGGGTGCCCAAACTTTTACATGCCACTGTATTAAACAATTGCATCAAACATCAATATGTGGAAAATGCAGTGATACAACACATATTAGGATTATAAGGTCTTCAGAAGGGTGTTTATTCTTCTGCCACACTCTGTGACACTGTGACAATTCCTTTAGTAGGGCATAGGGAATCAGTAACATAGACAAGACAAGGCCAGACCTTTCCAGTATCTGTGCAGTCACTACAAGCTTGATGTTGTTTTACATGACTCCAAATCAATTGTTTACCATGTAGTATGTGGCTCAGACAATTTTTATGAGTAGTAGTAATCAACGCATTACAGTGGTTCTTTGCTCTGGCTAATAGAGGGAGTCATGACAGTGACCCCAATATGATGTTTCTATACATTATTAAGTATATGGACAGGGGTTATTCACTTAAAATTACCAAAAATCGCCAAATTATTACCAAAATGTTATCTTGTAGAAGCCACTGTATAGGAATGCAGAGCAAAATAATCACCAAGGTTCTTTTTACATTGAGCAACATAGTAAGATCAGAAAGCGTCATCTTGTTTTTTCATTAAACGTTTCCTTCATGATACTATGCAGAATCCTTGGTCACATCATTCTCCTAGAGTCTGTTTATTTCTGTTTCTTTTCATGATCTAAATGTCCACAGTGCCGGCTTAGAGTTATCGGAGTGTATATACATTTTGACACGTGTATGCGATGTATAAGCTCTGAATATCCTACAACTTGGCAATATATTGTATTTTCAAATATGACATTGAAATTTGATGCCCAAGACAGTACATTTAATAAAAAGGATTATCACAATTTGTATACTTCTGTAAAACTTGTGAAACTAAAATGAAATACTTGACACATTTCCTTTAAAGGTAACCTGTCACCACCAGTTTTTGAGTCCCTCAACTAATGCCACCACATTTATCTGCTTCTGTACTGAATTCCAAAAATTTGCATATTGTCTCCTGACTCCCCATACATACCCCTAAAAATAATTATTTGAATTGCTCCCCTGCTATATTTAAATGAGCATGGTTTCGGTCCGATGGGCGTTATCGCTATGGTGTCTGGGCCTCCTCTCTGCTCCTAACAGCTGTCCTCCGGCTTTGATTAATGTGGGTGACACATCCTGCGTCATACACATATTGCAGCAAAATCTTGCACTTGCAGAGTAGCATTTCCAGCCCACGCGGCAATTGTAGTGGACGATCCTCATTTAAATACAGCATGGCAGCGTTCATGGAATGCATTACAGGAGCAGGTGGAGGAATTTGTTGACAGACTCAAAAACTGGTGACAGGTTCCCTTTAAAGTATACATGTAAAAATGAATACTGGGTGAAAAGAAATTCCACCACAAATACTGTATATTAATGGAATTATAGTATTAGAGAAGCAAAGTAGCCTTCATTATTTTCAGGTACCCAATATTAGTATTTACACTGCTGTAATTTTTCCTATTTAGCTGTTCTGCTAGGTCTACAGTAATTCCCACAACTTGCAAATGCTAGGAAGGGACCTCAAGGGTCTTTGTGTCCAAACCCCTGCTCAATGCAGGATTCACTATTTCTATTCAGTGCAGTATTTCATCACAATTTCCTTCTGAAGATAGTGACTGCTAAAAGTCCATTTAAAAGCATTATCAGTAATATTGTAATCTACTTCCATCTTTATGTAATTGAAAGCATTCTCTGTAATAGTAACACAGAGCAAAGGTTACCTGTTTGTTTTCTATTAGAATAGTTAGACTGCAGGATGTTTATGTTTATGTTTATGTATATATAAAGCTGAGTGTATGTATGTGTGTGTGTATGTATCAAGCCATGCCCACTCCACAGAGCCCCGCCCACTCCATATAGCCACGGGGAAAGATCCCCTGGCCCAGCGACAACCAACAACAGTTGTGACACGCAGCTTGGTCTCACATACTGTACATTGCGACCACACAGCTCTGCTGCTGGGAGCCTCTGATCCCATGTATACGGGTTTACTATACTTCCCCCAGTGATGTGATATAAGACCCTGCTCTGTGACACGAGCTGATACTTCTACTCCGGCGCCAACACAGCCCTGCGTCTGACTCCTCCTCCCAAGCACGTGACTGGTCACATGGTCGTAACATCATCACAGGTCCTTTAGCTGCCTAGGATCTCGCATCTACCGAGAGTTCAAACAGGGAAGACAGGAAAAAAGCAGCAGCAGCAGGCGGCGCGGGGCGGTTCCATCCTCTATGGCAACAGTGATGCCCCCTCTCCAGAGTTTCACTCTTTCTGCGCTGATTGCCACCGCCAATGTGCTGATTGGGACATAAGGCCCAGAAACTCTCCAGACCCGGGATTGGATCTGTGCACCAGCTGCTGGCCTGGCAGGAAGGAGGAAAGAAGAAACCCACCACACACAGGCGGAGCCCCCGCTGTCAGTCTGAGCTGGAGAAGAGCACCGACATGGACACAAACATCATGTACGCCAGCAGGAAGAGGCGCAAACCCATGCAGAAGGCGTAAGTCACACCCTTGCCCTGCTACGGGTCCCCACAGGCATAATAGGGGTTGACGGGGGTTAACAGGAATGACCTGAGAGCGGTGGAGGGCCACTTCTGGCATGGAGGGGACGGATGTCACGGCTCCCGGGTAATACTGCTGTGGGAAACGCTGCTCACAGCAGCAAGGGAGCTGAACAACGTGCCGGGTTACTAACCAGGTACAAACAGGACCTGAACCATGTGACAGAGTGGGAGGTGATTGGAGATGGAGCCAGATGCCAGGGAACAGAGAAAGGATAAACACAATAGAGTAGTCAAACAAGCTAAGATTGGAGCCAGGAGATCACGAAGTACCAAAAGGGTGAGACAGGGGATTGTTAAGGTACCTTCACACGAAACGACATTATAACGATATCGCTAGCAATCCGTGACGTTGCAGCGTCCTCGCTAGCGATATCGTTTCGTTTGACACGCAGCAGCGATCAGGATCCTGCTGTGATGTCGCTGGTCGCTGAATAAAGTCCAGAACTTTATTTGGTCGTCCGATCGCTGTGTATCGTTGTGTTTGAAAGCAAAAGCAACGATACCAGCGATATTTTACACTGGTAACCAGGGTAAACATCGGGTTACTAAGCGCAGGGCCGCGCTTAGTTACCCGATGTTTACCCTGGTTACTAGCGTAAAATGTAAAAAAAACAAACAGCACATACTCACATTGCGTCCCCTGCAGTCTGCTTCCTCCTCTGACTCAGCGCCGCAAAGTGAAAGTGAAAGCAGCACAGCGGTGACGTCACCGCTCTGCTCTCACTGTACGGCGCTCAGTCAGTCAGGAAGTGGACGCAGGGGGACGTGAATGTAAGTATGTGCTGTTTGTTTTTTTTAGATTTTACGCTGGTAACCAGGGTAAACATCGGGTTACTAAGCGCGGCCCTGCGCTTAGTTACCCGATGTTTACCCTGGTTACCAGGGGACCTCGGCATAGTTGATCGCTGGAGAGCGGTCTGTGTGACAGCTCTCCAGCGACCAAACAGCGACGCTGCAGCGATCGACATCGTTGTCGCTATCGCTGCAGCGTCGCTTCGTGTGAAGGTACCTTTAGAAGTGAAGCCGGAGGTCAGGAATCCAGAAGAACAAACAGAGTAACGCATGGAGAGCAAGGAAAACAATTACAAACTGGGCACACACTGCAGGGGTCAGGCACACAGACTAGAACAAAAAGTATAGCTGACAGCGAATCCTTGTCTGGAGTGAGTATAAATACCCCTCTCAGATTGAAAGGGAGGCCTGAGATAACAGGACATTAACCCCTTAATCCCATTGGACGTACTATCCCATTGAGGTGACCTGGGACTTCATTCCCAGTGACGGGATAGTACATCCAGCGTGATCAGCTGCGCTCACGGGGAGAGGGCGGCCGATCGCCTCCGGGTGTCACATGATTATTACAGCTGACATCTGGCACTATGTACCAGGAGCGGTCACGGACCGCTCCCGGCACACTAACCTCCGGAACACTGCGATCAAACATGATGTCAGCATTCTGGCAGCACAGGGAAGCATCGCGCAGGGAGGGGGCTCCCTACGTGCTTCCCTGAGACCCTCGGAGCAACGTGATCACGTTGCTCCGAGGGTCTCCTACCTCCTCCTCCCTGCAGGCCCTGGTCCAAAATGGCTGCGGGGGGCCATCTGGGTCCTGCAGGGAGGCAGCTTTCAAGTGCCTGCTTTGCAAAGTGTCAGATCAGAGATCTGACACTATAGTATGATGTCCCCTCCTGGGACAAGGTAAAAAAGTAAAAAAAAAAAAATTACATTAAACAAAAAATAATTCCAAAATATAGAAAAAAATATATATTGTTCCAATAAATACATTTCTTTAAATAAAAAAACAATGAAAGTACACATATTTAGTATCGCCGCGTCCGTAACGACCCAACCTATAAAACTGTCCCACTAGTTAACCCCTTCAGTGAACACCGTAAAAAAAAACGAGGCAAAAAAATGCTTTATTATCATACCGCTGAACAAAAAGTGGATTAACCCGCGAACAAAAAAATGGATATAAATAACCATGGTATCGCTGAAAACGTCATCTTGTCCCGCAAAAAAACGATCCGCCATACAGCATCATCAGGGAAAAAATAAAAAAGTTATAGTCCTCAGAATAAAGCGATGCAAAAATAATTATTTTTTATATAAAATAGTTTTTATTGTACAAAAGCGCCAAAACATAAAAAATATAAATGAGGTATCGCTGTAATTGTACTGACCTGAAGAATAAAACTGCTTTATCAATTTTACCAAACGTGGAACGGTATAAACGCCCCCCCAAAAGAAATTCATGAATAGCTGGTTTTTGGTCTTTCTGCCTCACAAAAATCGGAATAAAAAGCGATGAAAAAAGTCACGTGCCCGAAAATGGTACCAATAAAAACGTCAACTTGTCCCGCAAAAAACGAGACCTCACATGACTCTGTGGACCAAAATATGTAAAAATTCTAGCTCTCAAAATGTGGATACGCAAAAACTATTTTTTGCATTAAAAAGCGTCTTTTAGTGTGTGACAACTGCCAATCATAAAAATCGGCTAAAAAACCCGCTATAAAAGTAAATCAAACCCCCTTCATCACTCTCTTAGTTAGGAAAAAATAATAAAATTAAAAAAAATGTATTTATTCCCAGTTTCCTATTAGGGTTAGGGCTGGAGCTAAAGTTAGGGTTAGGGTTGGGGCTAAAGTTAGGGTTAAGGTTGGGGCTAAAGTTAGGGTTAGGGTTGGGGCTAAAGTTAGGGTTAGGTCTACAGCTAGGGTTGGGGCTACAGTTAGGGTGGGGCTAAAGTTAGGGTTAGGGTTGGGGCTAAAGTTAGGGTTAGGGTTGGGGCTAAAGTTAGGGTTAGGGCTAAAGTTAGGGTTGAGGCTACAGTTAGGGTTGGGGCTAAAGTTAGGGTTAGAGCTGCGGCTAAAGTTAGGGTTAGGGTTGGGCTAAAGTTAGGGTTGGGGCTAAAGTTAGGGTTAGGGCGAAAGTTAGGGTTTGGATTACATTTACGGTTGGAATTAGGGTTGGGATTAGGGTTTAGGGGTGTGTTGGAGTTAGGGGTGTGGTTAGGGTTGGGATTAGGGTTAGGGGCATGTTCGGGTTAGGGGTGTGGTTAGGGTTATGGTTAGGGTTGGGATTAGGTTTAGGGGTGTGTTTGGGTTAGGATTTCAGTTAGAATTCGGGGGTTTTCACTGTTTAAGCACATCATGGGCTCTCCAAATGCCACATGGCGTCCGATCTCAATTTCAGCCAATTCTGCGTTTAAAAAGTAAAACAGTGCTCCTTCCCTTCAGAGCTCTCCCGTGCGCCCAAACAGGGGTTTACCCCAACATATGGGGTATCATCGTACTCAGGACAAATTGGACAACAAGCTTTGGGGTCCAATTTCTCCTGTTACCCTTGGGAAAATACAAACCTGGGGGCTAAAAAATAATTTGTGTGGAAAAAAAGATTTTTTATTTTCACTGCTCTGCATTATAAACTGTAGTGAAACACTTGGGGGTTCAAAGTTCTCACAACACATCTAGATAAGTTCCTTTGGGGGTCTAGTTTCCAATATGGGGTCACTTGTGGAGGGTTTCTACTGTTTAGGTACATCAGGGGCTCTGCAAATGCAACGTGACGCCTGCAGACCAATCCATCTAAGTCTGCATTCCAAACGCCACTCCTTCCCTTCCGAGCTCTGCCATGTGCCCAAACGTTTGTTCCCCCCCACATATGGGGTATCAGTGTACTCAGGACAAATTGGACAACAACTTTTGGGGTCTAATTTCTCATATTACCCTTGGGAAAATACAAAACTGGGGGCTAAAATATAATTTGTGTGGAAAAAAAAAGGATTTTTTATTTTCACGGCTCTGCGTTATAAACTGTAGTGAAAAACTTGGAGGTTCACAGTTCTCACAACACATCTAGATAAGTTCCTTAGTGGGTCTACTTTCCAAAATGGTGTCACTTGTGGGGGGTTTCAATGTTTAGGCACATCAGGGCCTCTCCAAACGCAACATGGCATCCGATCTCAATTCCAGTCAATTTTGCATTGAAAAGTCAAACGGCGCTCCTTCCCTTCTGAGCTCTGCCATGCGCCCATATAGTGGTTTACTCCCACATATGGGGTATTGGCATACTCAGTACAAATTGTACAATAACTTTTGGGGTCAAATTTCTCCTGTTACCCTTGGTGAAAAAAAGTTAAATGTTCATTTTTTTTAAACATTCCAAAAATTCTTGTGAAACACCTGAAGGGTTAATAAACTTCTTGAAAGTGGTTTTGAGCACCTTGAGGGGTGCAGTTTTTAGAATGGTGTCACACTTGGGTATTTTCTATCATATAGACCCCTCAAAATGACTTAAAATGTGATGTGGTTCCTAAAAAAATGGTGTTGTAAAAATGAGAAGTTGTTGGTCAAGTTTTAACCTTTATAACTCCCTAACAAAAAAAAAATTTGGTTCCAAAATTGTGCTGATGTAAAGTAGACATGTATTAAATGTTACTTATTAAGTATTTTGTGTGATATATATCTGTGATTTAAGGGCATAAAAATTCAAAGTTGGAAAATTGCAAAATTTTAAAAAGTTTCGACAAATTTCCATTTTTTACACAAATAAACGCAAGTAATATCAAATAAATTTTACTGCTATCATGAAGTACAATATGTCACGAGAAAATAATGTCAGAATCATTAGGATCCGTTGAATCTTTCCAGAGTTATAACCTCATAAAGGGACAGTGGTCAGAATTGTAAAAATTGGCCCGGTCATTAAAGTGCAAACCACCCTTGGGGGTTAAGGGGTTAACTATGTCCTAACCATGACAACGGGGCAGTGCTGGCATAGAGCAGATGGGGCAGCACTGTCTGCCCAGTCATATTGCCTGCCACTGTGTGTATATAAAAGCTCTGCTGCAGAAAAATGCTGTGTATAAATGTGGTATCCCACAAAGTGGCCATTTCTATGGGATACCGGATATATAGTGTGTTCCATATAAATGATGTGAATTTTTATGTGGACTGTGCATTTTAAATACATTGGAAGACAGGCAGCACAAAAAGGGTTAATCTTCTCACAGGCTTGATCAGGTGACCCAGTTCTGTTTTAATATGCAGAAGGTTCTGCAAAAACACCTCAGGGCAGTCAGCCAATGATTGCAGCTCTACAGCCACATAGAAGGGGGAGGAGCCAAGTCCTGTGAGATAGTTTTCATTTGAAGGGGCAGTTGGTGGTTGGACATCTTGAGAAGAGGAAGCCATTTTGTAGGTGAAAGAATTACCTACCTTCTTCCTGCCTGCTTTGCTTAAAAAGGGGGCTGACACTATAAGGGGAGTTAATAATCCTCATATGAGGAAGACTACCATTGCACCTCTAGGAGGAAGAATTACCTCAGGGCAGAAACAGAGGACAGTGCTGAAAAAGAAATATTCAGACTTAATAAAACCAGAGGTTACTAAGATCTGCCTGTCTGCAGGTACACAGAAATTAACAACCGTGTCATCAACCGTGAATGTAATCCTGTACCTCGGTTTCCTGCTGTTTGTAAATAATAATTTGCCCCATTACTTTTAGTAAAAAGACTTCCATTTTAAATTCTTATGGCTGCTTCATGACTGGGGCGCAAATGCACCAACTACTACCACCATCATCATCTTCTGCCTAACGCAAACATTGTATAGTTTCCTGTGTGTGTAATTTGAGAAGGAAAGACTCTTCTCCTGACAGAAAGCTTGGCCACCGTAAGATACATCATACCCTGTCAGGAGTACAACCCTCAGCCACCACATGAGAACGCTACATAAAGGAAAAGCGTGAGGTGCAGGAGGAGGCTGTGTAAAATAAGGAGCATGAGGTGCAGGAGGAATAAGGCCCCTTAACTGCCACCATTTGTAATAATTATAGGGGATAACTCAGGAGACTCTTTGCGTGGAACAAGACAACTACAGGACACAGTTTTATAAGTGGTAAAGTCTATATTATCACACGGTGATTCAAACAGGTGCAGAGAGAAACTCAAGTCCACAACACTTAGTGAAAATATCAAATGCAGCTCAGCAGTCTATAGGAAACTTCAGAGGAAAATGCAGAAAGTCTATGAAGCACAATTATTCTTGAGGATACTTGGCACGAATAAGTCCTTGCTTAGTCCAAAACACAGATAGATATGCTTATAAGGCAGTTCAAATAATATCTTAGCTCAACCAGGGAGGTCTGGGTAATAGTCTCAGGTTCTTGCAAAGCAGAAACAGCTTACATGTCCAGCAAATGCAGATGGAAGTAAACACGAGCAGCAGATGAAGGAGGATTACTGGAACTGGTGTATGCAGCAGGAACTCAGAGCAGAGTAGCAGGATCACCACACAGGTTCACAGGAGCAGGTATATAGCCAGGGAGTCACCAGAGGTCAGGAGCTGGATGCAAGGCAGAATACTCTAGCACAGACTGAAGGCTGGGGTGGAGTTTTATAGCAGGAAGACACAGAGCACATGAGACCAAAGATGCCATCTTGGAAAAGGGCAGTAATGCACAAAAAGGTAATAAAAAATGTTCAGAGTCCTGACACCATTATTTGTTATAACTAACCACAGTTAGTTACTATGCCCGGGCAATGCCAGGCTCTTCAGCTAACATATATATATATATATATATATATATATAAACACACACACAGTATATATCCTCTCACCGTCACTACCTTGGTGCCCCTTTCTATGGGTGCCCACATTATATTCTATGGGGGTCTGTTTTATATTCTATGGGGGCTGTATTATATTCTATAGGGGCCTACATTATATTCTATGTATTAAATTTATTATATTCTATAAGGGGTGAATGTATCATACTCTATCAGGGGGCTACATTGTATTCTATGGGGGGCAGCATTATATTTTATGGGGGGTTTAATTATACTCTATGAGGGGGCTACATTATATTCTATGGGGCTGCATTATACTATATGAGGGGGCTGCATTATATTCTATGGGGGGTTACATTATATTGTATGGCGAGGCTGAATTATACTCAGAGGGCTACATTATATTCTGTAGGATGGCTGCATTAAACTCTGTGGGGTGGCAGAATTATACTATATGTGGGCTGTATTATACTGTATCGAGGACTATGGGGAATACATTATACTATGGGAAGTGAATTGTACTACATGGATGACTGGTGGTGCATTATACTATATAGAGCACTATAAGGAGTGTATTATACTATATGGAGGACTGAGCAGTGTATTTTAATATATGAAGGATTATGAATAGTGTATTATGATATATGGAGGACTATGAATAGTGTATTATAATATATGGAGGACTGAGGAGTGTATTATACTATGTAGAGAACTGAGGAGTGTATTATACTATATGGAGGACTAAGCAGTGCATTTTAATATATGGAGGACTATGAAGAATGTATTATACTATATGGAAGACTGAGTGTATTTTAATATGTTGTCTAAGGGTTTTTCTGTCTGTCCTGGAAATCCTGCATCTCTGATTGGTCGAGGCCGCCCTCTGCAGGATGAACTCACATGAACTCGAGCGTGGGAACTTTTCCAAGGCTGCAGTTCATGAGAACATCCAGCAGAGGGCGCCTCACCGCGACTCAATGTAAGTACAGATCACCCAGCTTTCCTTTCAGCACCCGGGGTTTACAGGTATGAGCGAGTGCTTTAGCACAGCTCCTGCCTGTAAATTGATTTAACCCCTTCAGATGGATTTACTTCGTGGGACGTGACAGTTCATCAGAAGGTATGTATATTGTTGGTTTATTATTTTGCCAAGCGAGGGTCTTCAGGTGGATTGAGAGAGCAATAAAATATTAAAACAACCTGTGTGTTTATTTCATTAAAATAATTTTTAATAATGTGTGTGTGTGTTTTTTAACCCTTTCATACAATTGGATTAATAATGGATAGGTGACATAATTGACGCCTCTCCATTATTAATCTGGCTTAATGTCACCTTACAATAGCAAGGTGACATTAACCCTTCATTACCCCATATCCCACCGCTACACGGGAGTGGGAAGAGAGTGGCCAAGTGCCAGAATAGGCGCATCTTCCAGATGTGCCTTTTCTGGGCTGGCTGGGGGCAGAGGTTTGTAGCCAGGGGGGGGGGGGCAATAACGATGGACCCTCTCTAGGCTATTAATATCTGCCTTCAGTCACTGGCTTTACCACTCTGGTGGAGAAAATTGCGCGGGAGCCCACGCCAATTTTTTCCGCCATTTAACCCTTTATTTTACAAGCGAAAGCACCCAAATTTTGCACATACACACTACTAACATTAGTAGTGTGGAATATGCAAAAAAAAGGGGGATATGAGATGGTTTACTGTATGTAAACCATGTCTCATATCATGTCGGGTTTGGGAAGGAGAAATGAAAAGCCGGCAATTGAATTACCGGCTTTTCACTAACACCGCTGCGTATTTCTCGCAAGTCACACTGCTGGTCCGTGTGGAATCTGTATTTTTCTTGCCCCCATAGACTTTCATTGGCGATTTTTTTGCGCAATACGGTGACAAACGCAGCATGCTGCGATTTTCTACGGCCGTACAAGACCGTATATTACGGATGCGTAATATACGGCAGATAGGAGCTGGGCCATAGAGATTCATTGGGCCGTGTGTAATGCGAATTTTACGGACGTAGTTTATGCGCTCATACGTCCGTAAAACTCGCTAGTGTGAGGCCGGCCTAAGTTCACGCAGGGCGTTTTTGCTGCTTATATTTTCTGCAGCAAAACCTGATTTCTTGGCAAGAAAGAAGCTGCGGCAAAAATGCAGGTTTTTAGGTGCATTTTTGGTGCATTTTTTGTGTCTCTTTGTCCATGACTTTTCTGCAGACAAAACGCTGCAAATAATGATACCTGTGTTTTTGCTGTGTTTTTTCAACACCCATTCAAGTCAATGGGTGAAAAATGCTGCAAAAACGCTGACAGAAGTGACATGCTCTGTGTCCAAAAAAAGCAGAGAAGCACAAAATCCTGATGACACAAAAAACCAATGTGTGTGCATGAGATTTCTGAAATCTCATAGGCTTTGCTGGTACTGTAAAACACAGCTGAAAATTAGCATAAAAAACTTAGCAAAAAAAATGTAGAAAAAAAAGCGTAGCAAAAATGCCCAGTGTGAATTTACCCTTAAAGTTATACATCGACCATTTAACCGCACAAAATTATTTTACACTTTTCAAAACATTAATTTAATGGTACATAACATGGTGTCATTCAAAACAATAACGTGTACTGTAAAAAATAAGCCCTGCTAATGATATGAAGACTAAAAAATAAAAACGTCATGACTTTTGGAAGAGGAGGAAAGAAAGAGCAGTGGTGCAGTATTAGCTCGCAGGCAAGCTCCAGTGGAAGCCAGAGCATGCACAGTCTGCAAAAGAAGCCAGTATATGACGTGTGCTCAGGATGCCACTGGAACTGGCCTGCGCTCTAATAATGTACAACTTCTCCTGAGACCAAGAACACCTCGATGACTATTCACATGTAGTGTGTCCTATTATATAACTTTATTATTCTTTCATGCTGAAAGCAACGCTGAGAGTTACATCTTTACAGGTCTGTTATTATCCTGTATTGTACTATGTTGATAGCTCAAGGGCCTCATATGCAATGACAGGTTCCCTTAGTTTCTACCATTTTCTCTTTTTTTCTAGTTTCCTCTTTTTGTCTCTTTCCTCTAAGAGCCATAACATTTTGAAATATTACTTTATTTTATCCTTATCATGCAGGTTAGGGGCTTTATATGTGAAGACAGGTCTTTCTAGTGGCAGGAGCTGATTAAAAAAAATACTGCCTGACAAGTGACTCACTTTATTGTGTGTATCTATTAAGTCTTGATATATTATTATTTTTTGAAAGCACCATTAATTCCAGGGTGCTGTATATGTGAAGTGGGTTTACATACATATAATACAAATATAAAATACAACTAAGTCCAATTCACATAAAGTGACAGTGACAGAACTGGTACAGAGGGAGAAAGGACCCTACACTATCCCTCTCAGTCCCTACCTAACCTATAAGGATGTCTTTTGATATGCTGCATACCGTAAGGCCAAATTTAGACATCCATGAAACACGGTCTGTGTCCTGACTATGATGTATACACTGGACACAGTTCTTCTGACATGAAATCAAAACACCTTTGCCTACATGGCTCTGAAGTGTGGGTCAGGAGACCCTCGGCTAGTCCATGCATCATGGTCTGAACTTGAACATCAGCTCTACCTTTTTCTTGAGCGGTGTTAGTGCATTTGTAACGTGGTGTGGGGTGATGGCCATGGGCGAGGTGCTCATCTGTCACGCCCTGGCACGCTACATGAAAATGGGGGTCCTGACTGGGTGCGTGGACTTGTGCTGTGAGAGCGCTAAACCCATGGAGGCTGCGTGTAACCGATGTTTCTGGTTTGACAGGATCAGATGTTTCATAGTTCAATATGGGAGACCACCATTCAAAATAAACTTTTTACTGAACAGGGATTTAGTAGGTGTTATATACAAGAGATAGCAGGTGCACAGTTTAATGAACGTTTCCTGTACTACTCAAAAGCATTTTTCCCATACAGTTTCCTTCCTTATTAACACACAAAGGACGGCATAACAAAACAGAGTATTTATAATTCAAGTAAATGTTTTTTTTTAAACATGGTTAGAAGTGTAACTCTTGCCCCCAGACTGGTTGGCATGAGTGACGATTGTGGCCCCACTGGGGCACAAACCAGACTTAGGGTATGTGTTCATGGGCCGGATTACATCCGGATTTGCTGCGGATTGAATGCTGCGTACAACCGCAGCGTTCAACCCACAGCATCCAGATGTAACAGCATAGTGGAGGGGATTTTATGAAATCCCGTCTCCACTATGTGTGCGAACACGCACCCGGTGGCCCTGCGTTTACGGATATGTGGTGCGTCTTCTTAGAACGCAGCATGTCTGTTTACCTTGCGGCGATGCTCCGTCGCCGCAAGGTAAATAACACAGTCCTATGCATAGGGTGCGGCAATTCCGGATGTGTGCAATAAACACATCCGGAATCACCGTGCGTACAGAAGGGGGTGGCGCTTTGGGCGGAGCTGGTTTTCCACTCTGTCCAAAGCGCTGACAAGCCGGACCATGGACATGCACCCTTACTCAGGAGGGGCATGACTAAGCAGCTTCCTTGGTGTTCTCTGGAGCCTCTAGTGGTGATATCAGGCTTTTGTGGCAGGTAGCTGACATGTACCACTTCAGGGCAGCATCTGGCAGTAGAGGTTGATCCCCGAGGGGACAGGACACTGTAAAAGCAGGTACAGACAGATGCTGTAGATATACTGTTTGGCTCAGCTGATACATGGACAGGCAAGTACTGGCAGCCACGGCTGGAATGCAGGCAGATCAGGCCTGGTGGGCACGGCTGACACTCTGGCAGGCAGGCAGACATGGCTGACACTCTGGCAAGCACGGCTGAGACTCTGGCAGGCAGACGGGCACGGTTGACACTTTGGTAGGCACGGCT
Organism: Ranitomeya variabilis; assembly: GCF_051348905.1. Classification (NCBI taxonomy): domain Eukaryota; kingdom Metazoa; phylum Chordata; class Amphibia; order Anura; family Dendrobatidae; genus Ranitomeya; species Ranitomeya variabilis. Next base: position 157,243,933 of record NC_135237.1, on the reverse strand, counting down.
GACACTCTGGCAGGTGGGCGGGCATGGCTGACACTCTGGCAGGCACGGCTGACATTCTGGCAGGTGGGCGGGCACGGCTGACACTTTGGCAGGCAGGCGGGCCCTAATTCAGACTGGAGGGTCTGGAACAGTTTCAGGAAGGACTTGGACACAGGCAGGTGCAAATGGGTTACATGACCGGGTAGGACCCAGTTCAGACTAGGAGCATTTTCAGGAAGGACTGGGACACGGACAATTACAACTGGAATACGGGAACAGATAGGACCCTGATCAGACTGGACAGACAAGGAACCACAGGTGTGGCACAGAGGCAGAGCTGCAGGTGCGACACAGGTGTAGAGCCGCAGGTGCGGAACAGGTGGCGAGCTGCAGGTGTGGACTAGGAGGAACCCACAAACGCAGTTAAGCAGCAAGTCTCAGGCGCGGACAAACAGGAAGCCGCAGATGCGGTCAAGCATAGAAAGCCACAGACACTGTCAAACATAAATCACAGACGCAGTCAAGCAGGAAACCGCAGATGCGTTCAAGCCTAGGATAATTACAAGGACAAGTACATGTAAGGAGGTTGCTTTCCCTGCTCCTTGCCTGGAACCACATAGTCCGACAGCTGGGTTGTTGGGGGGAAGACGTTCTGCCCTGGACAGAGGGGACCAGGGGACTGCTGGGAAGAGAGAGGGGAGTGGTCAAAAAAGAGCGGGAGAGCAGAGAGAAGGCAGCGCGCCAAAGAGAGGGCAGGCTGCAGCGCCGTGCTCCCCTAAAAGTAGTGCTCCCCGTGAGGGCACTGAGGCTGAGATACCCACCAGAGTGAAGGCTGGATGTGGGGGTGTAGTTTTGGAAGCCTCCTGAATCAGAGACAGTGACTGTGCAGCCCTGATGACCGCAGTGACAAGCAAAGATCCCTGAGTGTGATAAGTAACTGCCCAGTGTGTGTGTGACAGCGTTATTACAGAGAGACTGTCAGCCTGGTACACAGAGGCTCCTGCAGCACGACGGAGGCTGTGCTATTTCCTGGTTCCAGTTTCACTTTGAGAAGAACAGGCTGCAGAGACTTAACCCCGGACTTTCCAGGAGACACAGAAAAGACCAGAATCTCAAGCCCTGCTGGTGACTGTATCCACATTGGAAAAAGGACCCTCCAGTCAGGATCGCCCTGGGCTGATAAGTTACCAGAACACTCGTTAACCCTTTTGATTCCGCTTAATTGTTTACTGTTTACTGTTTGACTCCATTAACCCCCTGTTTACTCCCTGCGAGGAGAATTTTACCCCTGTTAATAAATTCCCCTCAACGGTTGGTCTGTCTGTTCCGTGGTGACATACTCAGTACCTGCATCCTATTACATACACACAGGACAGATAGGATTGAGTTCACACTAGACTGATGCAAGGACAGGTACAAGCAGGACAGATGGGGCCAGATTCACACAAGGTATTTAGAATGAAATAGCAAGTGTACACAAAGATTTACCAATGTTGTACAGAGACAACAGAATAGAAATAGGTGCTGGTTCAGATACTGCAGCTTTAAGGAATAGGGACAGGGACAGACACAGTAGGGAAAGATCCAAACTTGGATACAAACAGATAAAGGGATAGGTCCTAATTGAGACAAGGACAGAATCAAGGTTCAGGCCTGGGTATACAGCCCTCAGGATGGCAGAAACAGGAACAGTCAAGGTCAGAACCAGGACCTGGCAACTCAGTAGTTGCACACAGACTGAAAGAGAATGTTGTTAAGGCATCTTCTCATTGGTGGAGGTTCTTTAAGTACCAAGTGCCTCTTAGCAATTGGCTGGGGACACATTAGGAATACATGCACTCTCTCTTTAAGAGTCAGGAAGGGCAAGTGCGACCTCCCTAAGCATACAGCCAGGAAGCATGCAAACAATAAGCAGAGGACAGAAGTCACCAAATGGCCTGGAGTGGTGAGTAATAGTGATGAGCGAGTGTACTCGTTGCTTGGGTGACCTCCGAGTATTTATGATTGCTCGGAGATTTAGTTTTAATCGCGGCAGCTGAATGAATTACAGCTACTAGCCAGCATAAGTACATGTGGGGGTTGCCTGGTTGCTAGGGAATCCCCACATGTAATCAAGCAGGCTAGTAGCTGAAAATCATTTGGCTGCCACGATGAAAACTAAATCTATGAGCATTCATAAATACTACATGAACCCGAGCAATGAGTACACTCACTCATCACTAGTGAGTAAGTCAGTGTACCTACATTGTGGGGGGATGGGAAACCATGCAGTGATGCTGGCTGGGATGTTACATAAAGATTGGTAGCACACTACAAAAGGTGATGCTGAGTCTGCTGTACTCAAAGCAGGGACATGAACACCTATATAAAAGTGGTATCATTTACACAGTTGTAAGGCTATGTGCACACGTTGAATTGATGCGGAAATTTCTGCAACTCCTTGCCACAGGGAAAACGCATGCGGAATTGGCATTCGTATTCCTGCTAAACACTAGCGTTTTGCAAGCGTAATTAGCTTGCAGAATGCTAGCGTTTTCCAAGCGATCTGTAGCATCACTTGGAAAACTGATTGACAGGTTGGTCACACTTGTCACACATAGTGTTTGACAAGTGTGACCAACTTTTTACTATTGATGCTGCCTATGAAGCATCAATAGTAAAAAGGTATAATGTTAAAAAAAAATAAAAAAAGTGATATTCTTACCTTCCGGCGGCCCCCGCAGCCTTCCCGATCCTCGCAGCCTTCCCGATCCTCCCGGCAACTCCAATTCTCCAGTGTTCCCAGATGACGTAGCATCACGCGAGACCACTACGTCATCACAGGTCAATGTCACAAGGCATCACTGGGAGCGGGAGCTGCCGGGAGCATCTCTAAGGCCTGGGCTGGATCCGGGGGCCGATATAACTAATAGTATATAACTATTTTTTATTTTAATTATTTTTTTAGGGCCTGGAGGAGAGTCTCCTCTCCTCCACCCCGGGTACCATCCGCACATGATCCGCTTACTTTGCGCATGGTAGGCATAGCCCCATGCGGGATCAATGCATTCCTATGTGTGCGGAATCGCCATGATTCCGCACAAAGAATGAGCATGCTGCGTATTTTTCCGCAATGCGATTCCGCAGTGGAAAAATACGCAGCATTAGCACAGCATTGCGGAATCCCATTGAATTAAATGGGCTGTGTATGCGTTTTTGCGGCGAAAAGCCGCGGCAAAAACGCATACAATCCGCAAGGTGTGCACATAGCCTAAATGAGTAAATAACCAGACTGAATTTTTACAATATACTGGGGTATGCTTATCCCTTTTACAATAAACAGATAGGCAATATAATAAAGAGAATGTACACGTACATGAATTGACCACTGGTATGCCTGATGTCCCCGCCACCCAACGCATGTTTCGGTCTTCCTTCTTCAGCCAGGTGATTTACTCATTTAGAACTGTGTGAATGATGCCACTGTTTATATAGGTGTTCCTGTCCCTTCTTTGAGTACAGTGGCCTCTGCATTACCGTTTGTAGTGTACTACCAAGCTTTTAATCATGTTTAACCCAATAATGACCGCCGATACACCTTTTATCCCTGGCAGTTAAGGGTACTTACTCCTTGGCGCTGAGAAATGAGGGTATAGAGCCCCCCAGCTTTGGAAAGTCTCCGGGGTCTCAGGTTTTGCGTTCAAAAAGTCAAATGGTGCTCCTTCCCTTCCAAGCCCTGCCACATGCCCAAACAGTGGATTTCCCCCACATATCGGGTATTGGCATACTCTGGAGAAATTGCAAAAAAATTTTGGAGTCCATTTTCTCCTGTTACCCTTCTGAAAATAAAAAAGTTTGGGTCTAAAATACATTTTTGTGAAAAAAGTTAAATGTTCATTTTTCCTTCCACATTGCTTCAGTTCTCGTGAAGCAACTGAAGGATTAATAAACTTCTTGAATGTGGTTTTGAACACCTTGAATGGTACAGTTCTTAGAATGGTGTCATTTTTTGACACTTTCAGTCATGTAGGCCCCCCAAAGTCCCTTCAAATGTGATATGGTCCCTAAAAACAATGGTTTTATAAATTTTGTTGGAAAAAACGAGAAATCGCTGGTCGACCTTTAACCCTTCTCACTTCCATCATAACAAAAAAATATGATGTGTCCAAAATTGTGCTGCTATACAGTAGACATGTGGGAAATGTTATTTATGAACTATTTTGTGTAACATAACTCTTTGATTTAACGGCACATAAATTAAAAGTTTGAATATTGCAAAATGTTCAAAATTTTGGCCAAATTTCTGTTTTTTAATAAACGCATGTCATATAGAAGAAATTTTACCACTATCATGAAGCACAATATATCATGAAAAAACTGTCTCAGAATCATTGTTCCAGAGCTATTACCATATAAAGTGACACTGCTCAGTATTGTAAAATTTGGCTTAGTCATTAACCCTTTTCTGACAACGAACGTAATAATCCGTTCATGTGCCCTGGGCCTATCTGAGCAGGGATGGATTATTACGTCAGCGTGATCGCCCACGCACATGGGCTGTGCACGGGCGATCGCTGATGGGTGTTAGCTGATTCTGACAGCTGACACACAGTACTAAGTGCCAGGAGCGATCAATCACTGCTCCCGACTCTTTAACCCGAGATGCTGCGATTGAACGTGATCGCAGAATTCTGGGAGCCGGCAGAGGGCTGACAGCCCCCTGCCTTTGGATCGGAGACCCTGCGGCGTGACGTGGGGTCCCGATTGTTACTATGGTGACCGTATTGTCACGATGACATCCAGGTCACTAAAGCTAGGAAACTTTCTCTGCAATTTTCTCTGTCAGTGCAGAGCTGACAGTTTGCATAGTATGGGGATGCAGCTGCATCCCCATGCTATACAAGCAATCAGCCTGCAAAAAATGATAGCCCCATAGTGGGACAAAGTAAAAAAGTTCAAAAAAGTAAAACTATATTTTTTTAAAATAATTGTAAAAATATTTTTTAACATTTTTTAAAATAATAATAATAAAATCAAAAGATATTGTATCTGTAAATATCGTAAATATTTGTATGAAAAAAAATTAACAATAAAAGTACACATTTGGTATCGCCACATCCACAACGACCTATAAAACTGTCCCACTAGTTAAAAAAACAAGGCAAAAACATCATCATACTGCCAAGCAAAAAGTGTAATAAAATGCTATAAAAAAAGACAGATATAAATATACATGGTACCGCTGAAAACATAATCTTATCCGGCAAAAAACAAGCTGCCATAAAGCTCCATCAGCGGAAAAATAAAAAAGTTATAGCTCTCAAAATATAGCAATACAAAAATAACTTTTTTTTATAAAATAGTTTTTATTGTGTAAAAGTGCCAAAGCATAAAAATACGATATAAATGAAGTATTGCTGTAATCGTACTGACCCGAAGAATAAAATTGTCATATCAATTTTACCACACACCGAACGGCATAAACCCCCACTCAAAAAAAAATTCCTGAATTGCTGTTTTTTGTTCATTCTGCTTTCCAAAAATTGGAATAGAAAGCAATCAAAAAATGTCATGTGCCCGAAAATGGTACAAATAAAAATGTAAATTTATCCTGCAAAAAACAAGCCCTCACATGATATGAAAAATTATAGCTCTCAAAATATGTTGATGCAAAAACTATTTTTTTCAATAAAAAGTGTCTTTTAGTGTGTGACATCAGCCAAACATAAAAACCCGATGTAACTCTGGCATCTCTGTAATCGCACCGACCCAAAAAAGAGTCGCTTAATCACTCTTAATCCACACAAGGAAAGGCGTAAAAAATAAATAAAACCAATTCCTCACGTGCGGTTGATTTTTTTATTCTGCCTCCCAAAGATCGCAGTAAGGTTCAGCGCACACTTACACTTACATCGGGGTTTCCGTGTAAATCTCTGAAATATGTGATTCATACAGAACCTATGTAGACGCTGTTGTGTGTATATGTGCTGACAGTTCAGCCGGGCGCTAGATAGTAGCCATACACCATACGTGAACAGTCATACAATAGGGATGGGATATTTAAGAACGACTTGCACTCATCAACACACACACGTATACAAATGTACACTAGCTCATGGCCGTGCAGTCATGCGAACCTTTTATAGCTGCAGCATGTACAGGACCTTCCCAAAAGGACCAATGGGAGGCTGCCACAGAAGTTGAGCACCTTCAGGACCTTCCTGGAAGACTAATGGGACCTGCTGCAGTATCTGAGCATGTGACCCTCGATCTCCAACGGGAGATCTTGCCCTGGGCAAGCTCAGGAGAGGAAAAGCAGGACTTAGTCCCAAAAGCGTCCGCTCGCCGCTGCCAGCACTGACTTTAATGGCAGAAGCTGGAAAAGCAGCAGCAACTCTTTGCACAGAGTGAGACTGAGCAAGACACTGGGACCGACGTCTCCGCTAAGCAGGCTCCACTGCGGCAGAAGAAGAATGGGAGACCGCAGCGGAGATACCCCGAGATTCCCCCTGTGCAGAGGCCTAACAAACAGTGCCATGAGGAGTTCTCAGCTTACTCATAGTGCTGCCTGCCAAAGTGTGTCCGGAGCAGCCCCGACACGTGTTTAGCACCAGGGGTTCAATGTGCTTACCACACATCTAGTTCGGTTCTCTGAGGGGTCTAGTTTCCAAAATGGTGTCATTTGTTGGGTATTTTCACTGTTTTGGCACATTAAAGGCTCTCCAAATGCAACATGGCATCCACCAATTTTTCCAGCAAATTTTGCATTCAAATAATCAAATGGCGCTCCATCCCTTCTGAGCTCTGCCGTGTGCCAAGACAGTGGTATTCTCCCTCATATGGGGTATCAGCATGCTCAGGAGAAATTACACAACAAATTTTGGGGTCCATTTTTTCATGTTGCCCTTGTCAAAATGAAAAAATTGGATCTGAAATACATTTTTTTGTTAAAAAAAGTTAAATGTTCATTTTTTCCACATTCCAAAAATTCCTGTGAAGCACCTGAAGGGTTAATAAACGTTTTGAATGTGGTTTTGAGCACCTTGAGAAGTGCAGTCTTTAGAATTGAGTCACTTTTGAGTATCTTCTATCATATAGACCCCTCAAAGTGACTTCAAATGTGATGTGGTCCCTAAAAAAAAGATTTTGTAAATTTTGTTGGAAAAATTAAAAATCGCTGGTCAACTTTTAACCCTTATAACTTCCTCACAAAATAAAAAATTGGGGTTCATAATTGTGCTGATGTAAATTAGACATATGTGAAATATTACACTGGTCAACAGCATTTTTGGTGCCAAAGATATTTCATCGAATTTAGGGTATTTTTGGGGTGCTGATTCTGAAAATGTCATCAGTTTTGCCAGATTGGCTCAAGTTTTTGAGATTTTTGGTATCTTATTTATAGCACTTGTTGGTAAATGCGACGCATCATCTCATTAATTTCTTTGGATTAGTACTTGAACTGAGCAGTTCTCAATATAGTTTTGTGTTAATTAGTGTTCAAAAAGTTTGTTCATAGCTTGATTTTTGCACTAACTTTATGTTGTTGTCTGTTTTCCAGTGAAAAGCATGAACTCATCAAGAAGAAGTTGTCTTAACGATCCAGACTCATTCTGTTACATTTGTGGTGAATACACACTGCCAAAACATAGAAGAAACATAACAGACTTCGTAAAAAAAAGTGTATTTTGCCTATTTTGGGGTTATGCTTGGGGACCAAGACAAGTTTTGGGCACCACACATAGTGTGCAAAGCATGTATCGAATTATTACGAAAATGGAGCAAAGGACAAAGAAAAAGCTTCAAATTTGGTGTTCCAATGGTGTGGAGAGAGCCAAAAAATCATCATGATGACTGTTATTTCTGTGCAGTGCAAGTGCAAGGATTCAATAAGCATAAGAAACGAAAATGGGAGTAACATGGAATCTGCAAGAAGGCCTGTCCCTCATTGTGAAGATGTGCCTGTACCTGTGTTTACCATAAATAACAGTCATCATGATGATTTTTTGGCTCTCTCCACACCATTGGAACACCAAATTTGAAGCTTTTTCTTTGTCCTTTGCTCCATTTTCGTAATAATTCGATACATGCTTTGCACACTATGTGTGGTGCCCAAAACTTGTCTTGGTCCCCAAGCATAACCCCAAAATAGGCAAAATACACTTTTTTTACGAAGTCTGTTATGTTTCTTCTATGTTTTGGCAGTGTGTATTCACCACAAATGTAACAGAATGAGTCTGGATCGTTAAGACAACTTCTTCTTGATGAGTTCATGCTTTTCACTGGAAAACAGACAACAACATAAAGTTAGTGCAAAAATCAAGCTATGAACAAACTTTTAGAACACTAATTAACACAAAACTATATTGAGAACTGCTCAGTTCAAGTACTAATCCAAAGAAATTAATGAGATGATGCGTCGCATTTACCAACAAGTGCTATAAATAAGATACCAAAAATGTCAAAAACTTGAGCCAATCTGGCAAAACTGATGACATATTCAGAATCAGCACCCCAAAAATACCCCAAATTCATTAAAATATTTTGGACACCAGAAAAAAAAATTTTTTTTGTTGACCTGTGTTATTTATTAAGTATTTTGTGTGACATATCTCTGTGATTTAAGGGCATGAAAATGCAAAGTTGGAAAATTGCTACATTTTTGCCAAATTATTATTTTTTTCACAAATTAATACAAGTCATACCGAATAAATTTTAACACCATCATAAAGTACAATATGTTACGAATAAAAAAAAATCTCAGAATCACCGGGATCCATTGAAGTGTTCCAGAGTTATGACCTCATAAAGTGACAGTGGTCAGAGTTGTAAAAATTGGCGTGGTCATTAACGTGCAAACCATCTTCGACGGTAAAGAGGTAAAGGCCAAAATTGACTCAGCTTTTTCTGCCCTCCTTTGTGTGTTAGTATGTTGAGTTTTGCCCCACCGTATAAATATAATGCCAATGGGAATCTTGCCTTAGTTACCAGTTTCCTTCCTTAGTAGTAGTTTCTCCCTACTTCATCATAACCCAGATTTTACACTACAGTCCTGATTAACAAGTGTCCTTTACTTGTTCTGTCATTCCGCGCCCTCTTTTTCTTTTAACCCCTTTCTACCATTGCACATACTTTTCCGTTCATGTGACCCGGTCCCTACTTCTCATGAACGGAATAGTACGTCCAACGCGATCAGCCGCGCTCAGGGGAGAGCCCTCAGAATAAAGCGATCCAAAAATAATATTTTTTTATATAAAATAGTTTTTATTGTATAAAAGCGCCAAAAAATAAAAAAAAAATGATATAAATGAGGTATCGCTGTAATCGTACTGACCCGAAGAATAAAACTGCTTTATCAATTTTACCACACGTGGAATGGTATAAATGCCCCCCCCCCAAAAGAAATTCATCAATTGCTGGTTTTTGTTCATTCTGCCTAACAAAAATCAGAATAAAAAGCGATCAAAAAACGTTATGTGCCCGAATATTGTACCAATAAAAACGTCAACTTGATCTGCAAAAAACAAGACCTCACATGACTGTGTGGACCAAAATGTGGATAAATTATAGCTCTCAAAATGTGGTGACGCAAAAACTATTTTTTGCAATAAAAAGCATCTTTTAGTGTGCGACAGCTGCCAAACATAAAAACCCACTGTAAATAGTAAATCAAACCCCCCTTTATCACCGCCTAAGTTAGGGAAAAATAATAAAATAAAAAAAAGTATTTATTTCCATTTTCCCATTAGGGTTAGGGTTAGAGTTGCGGCTAAAGTTAGGCTTGGGGCTAAAGTTAGGGTTGGAGCTAAAGTTAGGGTTGGGGCTAGAGTTGGGGTTAGGGTTTGGACTACGTTTATGGTTGGGTTAGGGGTGTGTCAGGGTTAGGGGAGTGGTTAGGGTTATGGTTAGGTTTGGGATTAGGGTTAGGGGTGTGTTTGGGTTAGGGGTGTGTTGGTTTTGGGATTAGGGTTAGGGGTGTGTTTGGGTTAGGGGTGTGGTTTGGGTTATGGTTAGGGTTGGGATTAGGGTTCGGGGTGTGTTGGGATTAGGGGTGTGGTTAGGGTTGGGATTAGGGTTAGGGGTGTGTTGGGGTTAGGGCTGAAGTTAGAATTGGGGGGTTTCCACTGTTTAGGCACATCAGGGGCTCTGAAAATGCAATATGACATCCGATCTCAATTCCATCCAATTCTGCGTTGAAAAAGTAAAATGGTGCTCCTTCCCTTCCAAGCTCTGCCGTGTGCCCAAACAGTGGTTTATCCCCACATATGGGGTATCAGCGTACTCAGGACAAATTGGATAACAACTTTTGTGATCCAATTTCTCCTGTTACCCTTGGGAAAATAAGAATTTGGGGGCTAAAAAATCATTTTTCTGGAAAAAAAGTTTTTTTTTTATTTTCACGGCTCTGCGTTATAAACTTTAGTGAAACACAAGGGGGTTAAAAGTGCTCACCACACATCTAGATAAGCTCCTTGGGGGGTCTAGTTTCCAATATGGGGTCACTTGTGGGGGGTTTCTACTGTTTAGGTACATCCAGGGGCTCTGCAAACGCAACGTGATGCCCGCAGTCCATTCCATCAAAGTCTGCATTCCAAAAATCCACTTCTTCCCTCCTGAGCCCCGACGTGTCCCCAAACAGTAGTTTTCTCTCACATATGTGGTATCAGCATACTCAGGACAAATTGGACAACAACTTTTGGGGTCCAATTTCTCCGGATACCCTTGGGAAAATACAAAATTGGGGGCTAAAAGATCATTTTTGTAGAAAAATATGATTTTTTAATTTTCATGGCTCTACATTATAAACTTTAGTGAAACAACTGGGGGTTCAAAGTGCACACCACACATCTAGATAAATTCCTCAGGTGGTCTAGTTTCCAAAACGGTGTCACTTGTGGGGGGTTTCCACTGTTTAGGCACATCAGGGGCTCTCCAAACTCGACATGGCATTTCAATGTTAGCTATCCTCCTGGCTATACCGTGCTGTCAGGATTCTCCAGTGCCAGTGATGGGACAAAGCAGTCATGTGACCATACCTGTGTGGCATGCAAACTTCCAGCCACATTCCAACTAGACATGTATGGCCTTCCTTGATGTTTAGTCGGAATGTGGCCGGAAGTATGTGTATCTCACTCATATTTGCGGTCACATGACGGCCTGCTCACGGCACTGGCATTGGAGAATCCTGACAGCATGTGCCATGTGCTCTGTGAGGATTCACAAACCTTCAGACTCTTCAGACTCATAGGGTGACAAGAGACCTTTGTGCTAAACCTTAATAACCCCTTTAAGTTACTTAAAAAAATGAACTTATGGCTGCTACTTCTTTCTATTAAAAAAATTGCACATGCCCTGTAAAGAGTGTACCATTATAACATAACATTTTCAGCAAATAGCAATTTTCCTGTATATAGTACAATATTCTCAGGATTATGAGAACCCAGGAAGTCACCAATCTTCTACAAATAGGCAGATTTATTACAGACTAGATATTAGATGGGATTAGTGAATAAAAGAGCTAAATGACAGGGCACACTTGGCAATTGACCCCAGATAATTGTGCCTAAATTGCTATCCACCGGAGACACCAAGGCCTTGGCATCATAAAGGTATATTTTTGTGATATATTTTGAGATGAAGGAAACCTGCAAAACAAGAATGATTGAAAAGACAAGCACGTTCATTTCAGTAACTAATTAATTTTTCTGCTCTGCTGCCCTTCATTTAATTTAGACCATCTGCAGTGCCCTACTACAATTTATATTCAAAATGATGAGGACATTAAAATTTGGAATCTTAATTAAATAGAACGGACCAATGGCTTCATTAGAATTGTCTACTATCCGTGTACTAAGTCAACTTGAAAGCTGCATGAGATACCTTAGTGAAATAATGGAGGATGTGACAACAGGGGTTAAGAGAATATTTATGGTACATTCTTCTTCATTTTAAGAATTAGTTAAATGTTTTCTACATTTAAAATTTGAGCTCTGATCAGACTGAGGTTTCTGAAGCCCATCAGCTGTAATTATCCTGAGGGTCTACCCTCCATATGTGCAGAATGTGTGCAAATCTACTTTTAATTTAATGTCTGTTGTTACTGTACACACAAAATGGGATATTGGTTATTTCAGATTATCTAGAAAATGGAGGCAAAAGTAATAATTGTCAGCAGACCCAAAGTTACTTGGCCCAACAGGTGGCAAATACTGGACTGTAGTTCAAATGCATGTATGCCGCTTCTTATTCATTTCTCATATAGCACAAGCACTTGGAGGACATTATCATTAAAGGGAACCTGTCAGCAGGATTGTGCACAGTAACCTACAGACACTATCAGGTTGGAGCCATTACTGTTGTGAATTTGGTTTCTGGGCTCCCCCGGTGGTTACTGGTGGTACTGAACTTGTGTGCTTCATCTCCTCTGTTCACCTGTTTCCATCAGGATGTGGGAGTTTCTATTTAGCCTTGCTCCTCAGTCATTTCTATGCCGGCCAACAATGTTACCAGAAGCCTTTCTGTTGCATGTTCCTGCTCCTAGACTACTATCAGCTAAGTTGGACTTGTAGTCCTAAGATTGTTTTGCATTTTTGTTCCAGTTCTCTGTTTTTGAATATTTCTGAGGCTGGAAGCTCTTGTGAGCTGAAATTGCCACTCTGGTGTCATGAGTTGATATTAGAGTCTTAAAGTAATTTCAGGATGGTGTTTAAAAAGGGTTTTCAGCTGACTGTGAAGTTCCCTTTTCTGTCTTCCTACTATCTAGTAAGCGGACCTCAATTTGCTAAACCTATCTTCATACTTCGTATGTCATTTTCCTCTAAAATCACCGACAATATATGTGGGGGCTACTGTCTGCCTTTTGGGGAAAATTTCTCTAGAGGTAAGCCAGGTCTGTATTTTCCTCTGCTAGGGTCAGTCAGTCCTCCGGCTGGCGCTGGGCGTCTAGGGATAAAACGTAGGCACGCTACCCGGCCACTGTTAGTTGTGCGGTAGGTTTAGCTCACAGTCAGCTCGAGTTCCCATCTTCCAAGAGCTAGTCCTTTTGTATGCTTTACTACGGTCTCTTGCCATTGAGAACCATGATAGTTTGGCCGGCCAAGAGTTAAAATAATTGGCAGAAGAAAGGAGAGAAAAGAAGTCTGCAGAGAATTTTTTTTTTTCTTTTCTGAGTTTGCTCATTAGTTGATTCACTTGCATCTCTGCTTACTGCAGCCTTCGTCTCTCTCTCCTTCTAATCCTTGAATGGTTCTGATTTCACCTGATTAAAATGGATCCTCAGAGTTTAGCTATTGGTTTGGATAATCTCGCTATGAAGGTTCAAAGTTTACAGGATTTTGTAATTCATGCTCCTATATCTGAACCTAGAATTTCTTTACCTGAATTTTTCTCCGGGGATAGATCTCGCTTCCAGAATTTCAAACATAATTGTAAATTATTTTTGTCTCTGAGATCTCGCTCCGCTGGAGATCCTGCACAGCAGGTCAGGATTGTAATTTCCTTGCTCCGGGACGACCCTCAGGATTGGGCATTTGCTTTGGCACCAGGGGATCCTGCGTTGCTCAATGTGGATGCGTTTTTCCTGGCTTTGGGGTTGCTTTATGAGGAACCTCATTTAGAGATTCAGGCTGAAAAAGCCTTGATGGCCCTGTCTCAAGGGCAAGATGAGGTTGAAATATACTGCCAAAAATTTCGTAAGTGGTCTGTGCTTACTCAGTGGAATGAGTGCGCCCTGGCGGCGAATTTCAGAGAGGGTCTTTCTGATGCCATTAAAGATGTTATGGTGGGGTTCCCTGTGCCTACAGGTCTGAATGAGTCCATGACAATGGCTATTCAGATTGATCGGCGTTTGCGGGAGCGCAAACCTGTGCACCATTTGGCGGTGTCTACTGAGAAGGCGCCAGAGATTATGCAATGTGATAGAATTCTGTCCAGAAGCGAACGACAGAATTTTAGGCGAAAAAATGGGTTATGCTTCTATTGTGGTGATTCTACTCATGTTATATCAGCATGCTCTAAACGTACTAAGAAGGTTGATAAGTCTGTTTCAATTGGCACTTTACAGTCTAAGTTTATTCTATCTGTGACCCTGATTTGCTCTTTATCGTCTATTACCGCGGACGCCTATGTCGACTCTGGCGCCGCTTTGAGTCTTATGGATTGGTCCTTTGCCAAACGCTGTGGGTTTAATTTAGAGCCTCTGGAAGTTCCTATACCTCTGAAGGGTATTGATTCCACGCCATTGGCTAGTAATAAACCACAATACTGGACACAAGTAACTATGCGTATTAATCCGGATCACCAGGACCCCCAGCATGGTGCTGAAGCCACCGTTCATCCGTTCTCTCCAGCGCTCGCTGGGGAGAAGGGATGAAAAATCTTTTTTTTTTGTTTAGGGCATCCTCCCCCCTCCCACCCCCTGTGCGCCCAGCCGCCGGCATTAAAATACTCACCCGCCTCCCTCGACGCTTGCTCTCTGCCCCGCAGCTTCTCCTGCACTGAGCGGTCACGTGGTGCCGCCCATTACAATTGATGAATATGCGGCTCCACCTCCCATAGGGGTGGAGCCGCATATTCATCACTGTAATGGGCGGCACCACATGACCGCTCATACTACTATTTCTATATTCAGCAAAAATTGTGGGACAAATTTCGGTGCCATTTTTACCCATTTCCCAATATGTAAAATCTGGGGCTAAAACAAAATTTTGGTGGTAAAAATCGATGTGAATACTTTTCTGCCCAATGATGACAGAAGTATTCTAGGAGTGATACCTTTATTGGTTAACCAGAAGAAGGAGCCACTGTGCTCTGAAAGCTTGCAAACATATTATTTTCTGGTTAGCCAATAAAGGTATAACTTCTAGAATACTTCTGTCATCATTGGGCAGAAAAGTATACACATCCATTTTTCTGGCTAACACGGTACTACAATATAATTTGTTACTGTACATCATGGTGGTAAAAATGTAATTTCTTTTTTCTTCATTGCCCAATGGTATAAAATTATGTGACCCACTTATGATATCAATATGATCACTAGACCCCTAGATTAATTCATTAAAAGGTGTAGTTTGTAAAATGGGGTCTCTTACGGGGGGTCTGCTGTTCTGGCATCTCAGGGGCTCTGCCAATGTGACATGGCATGCTCAAACCAGTCCAGCAAATTGTGAACTCCAATATGAAGCTTCTTCCCTTCTGAGCTTTGCACTGTGCCTCAAAAGTAGTTTTTCGCCATATATGGGGTATTGACGTACTTAGGAGAAATTGCACTATAAATTTTTGGTGCATTTCTCCTGCTATCCTTGTGAAAATAAAAACAATTGTGGCTAAAACTAAGTTTTAGTGGGAATTGTTTTATTTTCACTGCTCTATGTTATAAACTTCCTTAAAGCAGCTTGGATTCAAGGTGCTCACCACACATCAAAATACATCCCTTGAGGGGTCTATCTTCCAAAATGGTGTCACTTGTGTAGGTGTTTTTCACTGTTTAGGCACATCAGGGGCTCTCCAAATAAGACATGTCACCAGCAGACCATTCCATCAAAATCTGCATTCCAAAATCTCACTACTTCTTTTCTGAACCCCGCCGTGAACCTAAACAGTAATTTACCCCCACATATGGGGTATCGGCATACGCAGGAAAAAATTCACAAGAGATTGTATGGTACAATTTTTCATGTTACCCTTGTGAAAATGCTAAATCAGAGGCTAAAAAACATTTTTGTGGGGAAAATGGGATTATTTAATTTTCATGACTCAAAGTTATAAACTTCTGTGAAGCACCCGGGGGGTTCAAGGTACTCAACAAACATCTAGATAAAGTTCCATGAGGAGTCTAGTTTCCAAAATGGTTCCACTTGTGAGGTGTTTCCACTGTTTGGGCACATCAAGGGCTCTCCAAACGCAACAAGGCGTCCGCTAATTATTCCAGCAAATTTTTCATTAAAAAAATCAAATGGTGTTTCTTCCTCTCTGAACCCTGGCGTGTGCCCAAGCAGTGGTTTTACACCACATATGGTGTATCGATATGCTCAGGAGAATTGCACAACAAACTTTGGGGTCCATGTTTTAATGTTTCTCTTGCAAAAATAAAGAAAAATTGGGTCTAAAGTGACATTTTTGTGACAAAAAGTAAAATGTAAATTTTTTCCTTCCACATTCCAAAAATTCCTGTGAAGCACCTGAAGGGTTAATAAACTTTTAAAATGTGGTTTTGAGCACCTTGAGGGGTGCAGTTATTAGAATGGTGTCACTTTTGGGTATTTTCTGTCATATAGGCCCTTCAAAGTCTGCAGCACGTTTTGTTGGATCTTTGTTTGGACCCCCACTGCAATAGGTAAACTAATTCCTTCCCTACTTGTCAATGACTGTGACATTTGCATTTAGCACTAAATATGAGGCCTTTGGACATATACTATGAATATACTTGTACATATTTATTCACTTGCACTTTTTTCCATATTGATGTTTTAAAAGAGACCTTTGAGTATATTATGACAAGTGTGGGACTTTTTTACTTTTGTTACTTATTATATAAGCCTATTGATATGTGAATGGGATTCCTCTAAATAAGATCCCCTCTCTTGATATGTATGCCAAAAAATAACACAAATGCGTTTTTTCTTGCCGCAGCTGAATGATTTACATCTGATAGCCAGCATAAGTACATGTGAGGATTGCCTGGTTGCTAGGGAATCCCCACATGTACTTATGCTGGCTAACAGATGTAAATCATTCAGGTGCGGCAAGAAAAACTAAAACTCCGAGTACTAAAAAAATACTCGGAGGACCCCCGAGCGTGCTCGAGAAATCTCGAGTAACGAGTATATTCGCTCATCACTATTCAGAAACAGTGCTGATGGTGCTGTACTCATGTACTAATAGTGGTTCTAGTGATATATTCATGTATTAATGGTAGTGTTGAGCATTCCGATATGGCAAGTATCGGGTATCGGCCGATATTTGCTGTATCGGAATTCCGATACCGAGATCCGATACTTTTGTGATATCGGGAATCGGTATCGGGATCGATATTAATGTGTAAAATAAAGAATAAAAAAAAAAATATTGATATACTCACCTCTCCGACGCAGCCTGGACCTTACCGATGTAACCGGCAGCTTCCGTTCCTAAGAATGAGCTCTTGAAAGACCGTAGATGACATCGCGGCCTGTGATTGGTCGCGTGAGCGGTCACGTGACCACCACGCGACCAATCATAAGCCGCGACGTCATCTAAGGTCTTTCAAGTGAATGTTTTTTGTCCGTCGCATCCGCCATTTTCTACCGCACATGTGCGGCCAAAACTCCGCCCCCTCCTCCCCGGACTTCAGAATGGGCAGCGGATGCGTTGAAAAACTGCATCCGCTGTCGTGCACAAATTTCACAACGTGCGTCGGTACGTCGGCCCGACGCATAGCGACGGACCCGTACCGACGCAAGTGTGAAAGATTCCTTAATGAGCGTTGAATTTAATAAAAAAACTGAAAAAAAACGGCATGGGCTCCCGCGCAATTTTCTGCGCCAGAGGGGGAAAGCCGACGGCCGTGGGCCAATATTTGTAGCCTGCTATGAATATCAGCCCGCAGCTGTCTGCGTAGCCTTTACTGGCTATTAAAATAGGGGGACCCCCAAAAAAATGACGTGGGGTCCCCCTATATTTTATAGCCAGAAAGGCTACGCAGACAGCTGCAGGCTGATATTCATAACCTAGAGAGGGGCCATGGATGTTGGCCCCCCCTCGGCTACAAATACCAGTCCGCAGCCGCCCCAGAAATGGCGCATCTGTAAGATGCGCGAATTCCGGCACTTAGGCCCTCTCTTCCCACTCCCATGTAGCGGTGGGATATGGGGTAATAAGGGGTTAATGTCACCTTGCTATTGTAAGGTGACATTAAGCCGGTTTAATAACGGAGAGGCGTCAATAAGACGCCTATCCATTATTAATCCAATAGTAGGAAAGGGTTAATAAAACACACACACATTAGGAAAAAAGTATTTTAATATTCTTCATTTAACCATACTTACCATACTTCAGCGCCTGCAAAAAACGTAAAATAATAAATCGTATACTACTTGTCCGCCGTAGTCCAATTAATATCGAGTGTCCCACGACGATCTCCCCTATAGAACAGTGACATCGGGTGATGTCACTGCTCTATAGGATCCTCAGTGACACACTGACAGCAGACAATGGCTCCTGCAGTGCATCACTGAGAGGTTACCTTAGGACAAAGTCTTACTTTATGGCAATTGCTGCGTAGGAAAATTTCTCATACAGCAATGCCAAAAGTGAGACTAGGGACTATTTTTTTTACAGTGGCGGAGGAATACAGTGTGGAAGGATACCTTCCTTCCGTCATTGTATTCCTGGACCCCTAGAGAGCGGTCGCATCAGTTGATTTCTGTGGACAGGGAGTATATTGTTTGTTATTTTAATCTTTTTTACAGATGACACTGGCTTCGGGGAACAAAGTGACAAGTAATGGTGAGTATGAAATCTATGTTTAATGTACTGTATGTATGTATTGTATGTAGTATGTATGTATTATGTATGTAGTATGTATGTAGTATGTAGTATGTATGTAGTATGTAGTATGTAGTATGTATTATGTATGTATTATGTATGTATGTAGTATGTAGTATGTAGTATGTATGTATGTATTTATGTAGTATGTATGTATATAGTATGTATGTATGTAGTATGTATGTATGTATGTATGTAATATGTATGTATGTAGTATGTATGTATGTAGTATGTATGTAGTATTTTGGGTTTTTTTTACATTCAACACATTAGCTGGATGATGGGACTACTACTGTCCCATCATTGGCTAATGTGTCAATCACTGTCACTGTTTCAGGCATCGTTCGATGGGACTTGTAGTCCCATCGGACGATGCCTGCACACACGCACAGACCCCCGGCAGCCCGCACAGAGCCCCGGCACGCTGCACAGAGCGCCGCAAAGTGCCCCGGCACACCACACAGAGCCCCGGCACGCCGCACAGAGCCCCGGGACGCCACACAGAGCCCCGTACAGTGCCTTGGCATGCCGCACAGAGCCCCACACAGAGCCCCGGCATGCCGCACAGAGCCCCGGCATGCCACACAGAGCCCCAGGACACCGCACAGAGCCCCGGGATGCCGCACAGAGCCCTGGCACGCAGCACAGAGCCCCGGGATGCCGCACAGAGCCCCGGGACACCGCACAGAGCCTCGGCACGCAGCACAGAGCCCCGGCACGCCCGCACAGAGCCCCGGGATGCCGCACAGAGCCCCGGGACGCCGCACAGAGCCTCGGCAGGCACGCACTGACCCCGCCCGCACACACACACGCAGTCTCCGCCCACACACCGCCCACACTCCATTATAGTGCATAATTGCACTATGGTAACTTCCGATTCCGGTATCTGATATCGCAAAAATATCCGAACCCAGTATCGGAATTCCGATACAGTGAATATCGGCCGATACCCGATATTTGCAGTATCGGAATGCTCAGCACTAGCTAAGAGCGTTAATTATAAAATTGAACACTGTAGCATGCCAAATCCTAACAGTGTGAAATATACTTACTGTCAGGATTTGGTTTGGCTTGTCATCTCTAGCTGTCATCACATGACTACTCAAGTGTGATTTTTATACTTCTTGGCACATGCCAACTATGGAAGCTTTTTAGGCACTGGAATTCTTTTGTACGTTACTGACAGATTAAACTTTGGCGGTTTGCAGTCTGCAGGCTCTCCTTTAGCTGCATCAACTACTGAAGTGGAAAAATCAAGCTGGCCAGCAATAAAGGCATACTGTCTTCATACACCTTTGCATTGTGGATTGTGCTTGTCTATCTGTTAGTAAGGTTGAATCCTCAAGTAGTGCTTGGTTGTTGTCTTCATCACCATCATTATCATCATCTCTTCCATCTTCACGCTCTTCTTCTCTCTCTCCATTTTATTGATAATTGTTTTGGCTATCCCATACATAAATTTTACTTGCAACTGTTTAGCATACGATTATTTATGCATATTCTTGTCATGTCACTGCATTGTTACGGTTTTGCTCCTGTTGGTGGCAAAATATTTTTCTTCCTGAATACTACAAAATACTGCCTGTTTTCACGTACTCTAATAGCTCAGTGTGCTATTAGTTTAATTCTCAAGCGAAAGATCACTGGTTCGAATCAAGGAGCAGCCATTTAGAAGATTTCCCAAGAAAAGAGAAACAGTATCATCCGGCTCATCGATAGCGGTCTGCATCATGTGAGTGCCATGACAGTTGGAAGAATATAAAATGAAGTCCATCCATTCAAAATCCAAGAGGTCAACGTCCAGGCCAAATATTAAAGTCAATAAGTCAGCTCATCCTAAGGTCTGTCAGTTATGGAGCGACAAACACTCCAGTGGTGAGATCACACACGTTGACACAAGTCTGGAATGGTGGCACATCATAATAATAAGTGTCAGCTCAAGTTTGCAAAAAAGTACAAAATATGGACAGTAGAAAATTGGAAATGGGTGATTTGGAGCATTGAGATGAAAATCAATAGACTAGGCTCTTACTGTTAGGATTTGTGGTTCTGTGCTCTCACCTGGGAACAGATTAGGTCCGGTGCTAATCTACTCCAGTCACAAGCGCCGTCAGTGTCCTGTTCCTGGAGGCAGAACTACCTTGCGTGCAGGAAAAACGTCCTAATCTTATGGAGAGTTACTTTCTAGGATGCACCCCTTCTGAGGAAGAGATTCTCGAAACGCGCGTCAGGGTGTACATTGTGGCAGTCTGGACTTTGGGTAATTATATGTATTTTTTATATGCTTCTAGGTTTGGCTATGATGCGCAGAGAAATGTTTTTTCTCTCTGATAAAGCTGTAAGTAAATCTTTCTGACTATGCATTGCATTATACTACTCAAATAACTACACCCAGTCCTGCAGGATGTGTTTGGTCCTTATTCACATACATTTTTGCACATGATTTATTTCAAGTACTGTGCTTTCATTAATTTGTTGATTTATTTATGAAGGGACCTTTTTGTTGCTCTCTATATATTTATTATTATTATTGGACCTGATTCATCCTTCTGCCCAATGTTTGCTTGCTTTTTTCTTTTCTGTATGATGTCATCCCATTTTAAATATTTTTAGACATGGTTTAATAAAATATACATTTTATATGAATTTTTTGGAGGACTTCTTTTTTGTAGGTTTTCTTACTTTCTGGGGTAGTTGGATGTGTGGGGGACGTGGGATGTTGTATCTCCCATGGATTTCACTGCCCGAGGAACATGGGACGCTGTGTTCCCCAGTTGCCAGGCAACGCAGAACACTGCTGTGTCTGGTGCTAGACAGTGGTGAGATTGTGTCCATTCTGCTGTGCAATTTAAAAGGGAGTGGTTGTCTAGGGATGATTGGGAGGTATTCAACACCTGATCATTTCCTTCAGCATCAGGTGGGCTATTTAACCCTGTTCCCAGCTCAGGACTTACCTGTTTTTTTCAGTTCATATGTATTGTGGTGGGGAGTGGTGCTAGCAGTATGTTGCTCTCTTTAAGGGTTGTTCTTAGGGTTTGTTTCACTGTGTCTTCATGTTACACTCCCTGGGTTTCTTGCAGAGGAATCTACCTAGTCTTGACTAGGCTCTGGCAGTGTCACCAGACACCAGCAGCCTGGCCTGGGAAGGGTTCTGCTAAAATCTCCCTCCCATTTACATGGAGCTAGGTGAATTGTATCCAGGCCCTTTAAGGCTCACTTAGCTGGGGGAGCTTGCACCAAGTGCGTCTGTATCTGCGCCTTTGCTGGTTTGGTGCCAGTCTTGATGGGTCTCTCTGTGATTGTGCATAACACTCATGGGTGCAAATGGATCTGGAAGAAACAAGGATTAAAGGGGCTAACGGATCGAGAAATTGAAGGAACTGTCAGGTTTGGTGGCGGAAACCTGATAATATGGGTTTATTATAGCTATAAGTCAGTATCCTATCCTACAAGACGAGTTACTTCGTACACTCGAGTACTATGGGTATGAAAAGGATGACAGTGTTAGAGAAGGACAACAACCCAAAGCATATGTCGAGATTCGAAAAGAAATGGTTCAATGACAATGAAGTAGAGGTACTGTTTTAGCACCCATGGTCCCCAGATTCCAACCCAATTGAAAACTTGTGGGTAGAGTTGAACAAAATCTGAATACATACCCAAGTGAGTCGACCAGTATGCACTAACTTTGGGTATGTGTAGAAGAGATCTGGGATTATATTTTGGTCGAGATGTTTGAATCTTATTGAGAGCATGCCCAGAAGGATTCAGGCAGTGTTGAAAGCCAGAGATGGATTTACAAAATACTAACAAAATAATAAAAATTTAAATTTAGATTTTTTGTAGCAAAACAATAACAATGCAGTGACATGACAACAATCTGCATAACTAATAATATGCAAAAATAATTCCACATCAAATTTATGTATGAGATAGCCAAGATGATTGTCTCTAAAATGATGGCAGTCTGACATTTGAGCAGTTGTGGACGGTGAGAAATGGAACATGAAAGTCAAAAGTTCAAAACATTGCTACCCTTTTGCTCGCCAGTGTATGTCCCTTATTTTACCTGGGCCCCATCCTGGTATATATCCCTCTTTCTGTCGCTTCTCTTTAATGCATAGAAACAAAAAACTTATGCTCACCTCCCATCCACTCCCATGCTGTTTAACATCCTCTTCTGAAGCCGGCAGCTGACTTCAGCGTGCAAGGGACAGGAGCGCATGACATCACTGAGATGCGCCCCAGTCACTTGCATGCCGACGTCAACTGCTGGCCTCTGATAGGCTGGCAGCGTGTATTGCCATGCACCGACCTGACGGACTTCTCCACCGCAATACACTTCAGTTGAATTTGTGTCCAAAAGACACACATCCAATTGAAGTTTGTGCTGGGATCAACAGGCTCCCACCCGCACGGGTCCCGTCGCAGTTACGACCTCTGCCACCACAGCCGTTATCCCCCTGACTGTAAGGTGCTCTCCACTGTGTATAGCAACTATTACTGCCAGTGACTAGTGTCGAGCGATACCGTCCGATACTTGAAAGTATCGGTATCGGAAAGTATCGGCCGATACCGGCAAAGTATCGGATCTGATCCGATACCGATACCCGATACCAATACAAGTGAATGGGACTCAAGTATTGGAAGGTATCCCTGATGGTTCCCAGAGTCTGAAGGAGAGGAAACTCTCCTTCAGGCCCTGGGATCCATATTAATGTGTAAAATAAAGAATTAAAATAAAAAATATTGATATACTCACCTCTCCGACGCAGCCTGGACCTTACCGCTGTGAACCGGCAGCCTTCTTTGCTTAAAATTAGCGCGTTTATGGCCTTCCATGACGTCACGGCTACTTATTGGTCGCGTGCCGCTCATGTGACCGCCACACGACCAATCACAAGCCGTGACGTAATTCTCAGGTCCTAAATTCCTAGAATTAGGAATTTAGGACCTGAGAATTACGTCACGGCTTGTGATTGGTCGCGTGGCGGTCACATGAGCGGCACGCGACCAATCAGAAACCGTGACGTCATGGAAGGCCATAAACGCGCTCATTTTAAGCAAAGAAGGCTGCCGGTTACCAGCGGTGATGTCCAGGGGCCTCCAGACAGGTGAGTATATCAATATTTTTTATTTTAATTCTTTATTTTACACATTAATGTTGTTTCGATACCGATTCCCGATACCACAAAAGTATCAGATCTCGGTATCGGAATTCTGATACCGCAAGTATTGGCCGATACCCGATACTTGCGGTATCGGAATGCTCAACACTACCAGTGACTTTACATGTCTATCATGCCCCATTAAGTATATTGAATGGCACTGATGCACTACCATAAGTGGGCAATTTTCTGCTGACACCTCTACACTAGGTGATGCTTATGAACTTCCTCCAGTTCATCTTCAATGGAAATTTCCTGGTCTCCAGCAGCACCAGAGCAGAATGTTGTATCAAATATCCCACTGGATGGCTCCTCTTCAACTACAACTGGTCAACCTAGTATTTTACAATGCCAGAAATATCATAGCTGATAAACATTTGGGCAAAGAAGCACATGCCTGCTGCATGGTGCACATCCTCAATTGTATAGTAGAATTTTTTCTTTATTACTAAAAAAATTTATGGGCTTCTATAACTACATTTTCCTTTAGTATTATCCTCATTTTGGGTAAAAATCTATTTTTTGTGCATTGATTGGGGTGTGATTTGGGGACACTGTTCAGGATTTCCCAGTTCAGGTTTATGTTTTCTGTAAACTGGACACTATCCTTAATACAAAAAAAAAACATATAAAGTTGATGGGACTCAATGACACAAAAATGGATGGTAATGCTCAAATCCTGGCCTCTGCTTGTGAGTCGCCCCACGGGCTAGGTACTCGGTACCGGGTCCTGCTGTTCACAGGGGGATGACACGGTGGCTGTGACCTGGTCCGTGGCCCTGGGCACCCATGTAAAAGGGGGAAAGGTCTTTAAAGGGATAAAGTTTATGTTCGTGACGTCACCTGTGGTATTCAGTCAGGGTGACCGACGCTGCTTTAATGGGTCCGCTAGGGTGATGTTATGACAGCAAGATGGTATACCTTCCCACAGGTGAAGTATATCCCCAGGGCTTCCCAGTGTGTAGATGGTAGAATGGTGAGAGGTGCAGTGAAGAACAAGGAGGACACAGGATTGCAGTCTCTTTACCTTGTTTACTGTTGATTTCGGCAGCCACAGTCC
The DNA here is from genome assembly GCF_051348905.1 of Ranitomeya variabilis. Taxonomy (NCBI): domain Eukaryota; kingdom Metazoa; phylum Chordata; class Amphibia; order Anura; family Dendrobatidae; genus Ranitomeya; species Ranitomeya variabilis. The sequence continues at coordinate 157,219,222 of NC_135237.1, read as the reverse complement.
AGGGCACCGGATCCCAGGGCAAGTAGAGTCTGGCCGGTTTGGAGGCAAGTCCAGAGTCCCCTTGTCCAGGTGGAAATCAATAGCTACCTGTAGAGGTGTAGTCCCTTACTGCTAAGCCTCTCGTAAGGTCCTCACAGATGTTATCTCTCTCTCTGTCCCCCTGTGTCTCTTTCTGGGAGCTGCAGCTCTTAGGGCATGCACAGCTCAGCGAACCCTCTATCCTCCTCAGATGGCTGTCTGGAACTTTCTGACTTTCCCTACAGACTACCAGTTATATATATATATATGGGGAGTCACCTAGTAAATAGGATCAAAAGCTCCCCCTGGTGGCCTGGAGTGTGAATATGTTGCATGCTTGTGGTACCTGGCGACAGTTATCCTTTCTTGCCTCTGAACGTAGCATCACTCTCCTCGGGAGGAAAGCAACGCCACTGTGACGACCAGGACCCTGGGGCGCCACACTTGCATCAGCATACCAGGATAGACTTGGCTCACAGGCTTAAGTAGGTAAATTTTTGAAAGCCACTTGTCCAGAACATTTCAGTTGTCATCCTGGACTTAATGGCAATGGCAGAATGGTCTGCCTCATCGCCAGATTCTAGGAAGGATAGTTTTGGACTGTTTTTTATTTTTAAAAAGCATGAAAAGTCTGTCAGTGCTTTTACTGTTACTAAATGGGCTACTGTTTACCATCGTTTATATGGTGAGGTCACTTTGACATTAGGCTGTGATTCCATTATAGAGCTTTTAAAGTAGTTGCATACAGTCCTAAGAAACCTCAGAGTTTTGCACGTCTAGATAAAATTCGAATTTGTCAGCTCACTAAATTTTTCCCAAAAATCATCTGATTTGCCGCGAATTGCAAATATTGCAAGTCTCCAGTTGTCCTTAAAGGGAACCTGTCACCAGGTTTTTCCCATGTGAGATAAGGCCTCAATCTTTCAGCCTTGATATTCAGCATTCTAATATGCTGCATGTATGCCCCCAATCCAGCCTGCAAGACAAGAAATAGACCTTTTATAATACTCACGTACGTGATCCGGTCTGATGGGCATGGCTGTCTCGGTCTGCTGCATCCCTTCTTCTTGCAATGCTGTCCTCCTTCTTGCATCTGCATCCTACATCATCTGCACAGTGTCCCCTGACATTGCTCTCCTGTGTAGGCGTACTTTTCTCTGCCCTGTTGAGGACAGTGCAAAGTACTGTAGTGTGCATGTTCCGGGAAAAGTTAAAGAATCCTTCCTGGCGTATACACTCTGCAGTACTTTACTCTGCCCTGGTCAGAGCAGAGAAGTACGCCTGCACAGGAGCATTGTGCAGGGGACGCTTTGTGGAATGATGTAGGATGCGTCATCCACACAAAGCAGAAGAAAGAAGGACGGCATAGCAAGGAAGAACGGAGGCACGGGGCCAAAGACAGCAACGCCTATCGGACCCAACCACCCATAGGTATTAGAAATGGTCTTTTTCTTGTCTTGCAGGCTGGATTGCAGGCTTACCGTATTTTTTGGACTATAAGACGCACATGTGACAGCTGGCAGCAGCAGGAAGTCGGCGACTGACACTGCGCGCTACTGAAGAGGAATGGATACTCACCACTCTCTACAATGAACAGTCCCAGTGAGTATTCCGGCAGCTGTGCTTTGCTTGTGAGCAGTGCATGATGTCCTTACCATGCGCTGCTTACAAGCATTAATCAGCTGCTGGCACCGGAGCAGGACACTGCAACTGCGAAGGAGCGAAGGAAGGCAAGTGTAATTTTTTTTTCTTTTAATCTTTTCTGATGGGGCCATGTATACCAGGAACTGGACAATCATACAAGCAACAGGATTGGGCCAATCAATCATACCAGGATGCCAGGAAGAAATTAATATTCATTGCCCTCCACACCCATGGGCATGGAATGCAGTGCATATTCATTTCTTTTTAACAGCGGGCACAGGAGTTAGCCAGAGCCACCGACTCCTGCCTCTGTGACCTGCTGCTTCTCCGACGCCACTCCCCCACCTCCCCACCATAGCCAGAGCCAATATATCCGGACTATAAGACGCACCCCCCATTTTCCTCCACATTTTGGGAGGAAAAAAGTGCGTCTTATAGTCTGAAAAATACGGTATATACAACATATTAGAATGTTGTCTATCAGGGCTGAAATGTGGTGGCCTTATCTCACATGGGACAAACCTGGTGACATGTTTCCTTTAAGAGCAATTGGAGACTGCAATATTTGCAATTCGTTGCAAATCAAGTTTTTGGGAAAAATTTTGTGATCTTTCGAATTTCATCTCTATTATTTATTTACATCTAAGCATATAATTATGTGCATGTATTTATTTTAATTAGTATTTAATGAGTATATCATTACATTCATTATGAAGTCAACATGAGCATTTTATTTGCTTAATTTATTTTCCATCTCTGGTTTATAGAATGTGCACATTATATTACAGTTCAGGTTTAATGAACTTTCTATTGTTTTTCTGTTGTTTTCAGATATAAAATCTCTTAAAAGCCATTATTTTATTGTTGCTTCCCAGGAAGTATCAACCACTAAGTCAACCACATGTTTATCTCACTAATGAACCTACCAAATAACATGTCATTCTACATACTGAAATATATCTCCAGGAACTATTAGATGTCTCCAGGAACTATTAGATTAGCCACAACCTGCTAATACGAAGCCAGAAACTGAGGTGTTCATTAGCCCAGCTGTCACCTCTATTTACGGACAAGTGTGCAATACCACAATGATATATCATTTTCTCCAAACATTTAACCTCTTCGATTATATTTAAACATTTATTGTAGCATTCAGTGTATACAGAAAGAACAGCGTTTGAACCTCATCAATAATTATTGCAAATTTTTTATACATTTGCATTTATTTGTAAACCATATATCTTTAAAGAGGATGCCATTGGATCGCCCCCAGTGTAGGGCAATGGGGTACTCGGCACCGGGTCCTGCGGTTCGGGGGATGTCACGGTGGCTGACCCGGTCCGTGGCCCTCAGGGGTGTCCAGTAAAAGAGTTTATATATGGGCAAGGTGCAATAAAGAACGATGAGACAGGTTTGCAGTATTTTACCTTGTTTACTGAAGACTTCAGATGGTATCCTCAGCTCGGAGCGCCAGATGACAGGGCAGGCAGGGTCCGGTCGGTCTGAAGGCAATTCCAGAGTCCCCTTATCCAGGTGGAAATCAGTAGCCTTCCTACTAGCGCCTGTGTGTTGTAGTACCTCCCTGCTGAGCACCACGGGATAGTCCTCACAACTTTCATGGATGTTTCTGATGTTCTCTCTCTCTGTTCCCCAGATGGTATGGATAGGACAACCCGTATGACTGGGTAGGCCTGGAGCTTATTTATAGGGACCCTAGAGATGCCCCTCTCCCACAATTTGCCTCCGTGTCTTCTAAGGTATTAAGGTCAGGCAGCCAACTTGGAATTGACTGTCCTGCCGGTCTCTGGAGCAAGGCTTGGAGACAGTTACTCCCTCGGTGTTTCTGGCTACTGGCTTCTGCGCCTCAGAATGAAGCAGCTTGTTCCTAGCTGTTCTCCCTCTGGTATTTCTCTCCTATGCTCCACTTTCCTGCACACTCTCTGCAGTATATTCACCTTTTAGTGTCTTTTCCCAGGAGTTGCAGCACATCATGCCAGCAGAGCTCCTCTCCTTCTCTCTGCCTGACAGGAACTGAACTCTTTTTCTCAAAATCAGGATGTCAATAGGGGAGTTCACCCTAAACAGGCTTAGAGCTCCCCCTTCTGGTCTGGAGTGTGAACATGTTGCATGTGTGTAATACCTGAATGTGGTTGTCTTTCATTGCCTTCAGACATGACATCACTTCTCCCCTGAAAGGATAATGACATCACTGCGACGACCAGGACACTGGGGCACCGCAATCCCCCCTGTTAAATCCAGTACTCCGGGACTGGGAAAAGAAGAACAACAGTACATTAGCAAAAAGACATACAAAATTTTGAAATGCTTTAAAACAAATTAATTTAACAGTGCTTCCTGTTGTGAATTCCGTTCTTGGACTCCCTCCTGTGGTCATGAATGGTACTTTGGTTAGTTCTGCTCTTGGACTCCCTCTGGTGGCTTTGAGCGGAACTGCTGGTCTCTGAGGTTTGCTTTCTCAGCTGACCTCGTTTACTGTTAGGCTGGCTTACCTATTTAACTCTACTCAGATCGTTACTTCATGCCAGCTGTCAATGTATCAGTATTGGTTCAGATCTCTCTTGGACTTCTCTGAGGACCTGTCTACTCCAGCAGAAGCTAAGTCTTTGCTACTTCATTTGTTGTTACTGCTTCCTGAATATATTTCTTAGTACTGCTAATTTCTAGTCCAGCTTGCTATCATGATATTCCCTTGCTAGCTGGAAGCTCTGGGGTGCAGAGTGGCACCTCCACACCGTTAGTCGGTGTGGGGAGTCTTTTTGCTTACTCTGCGTGGTTTTTTGTAGTCTTTTGTGCTGACCGCATAGTTCCCTTTTCTATCCTCTGACTATTTAGTGAAGTCTGGCCTCTTTTGCTAGAACCTGTTTCATTCCTGTGTTTGTGACTTTCCTCTTAACTCACAGTCAATATATGTGGGGAGCTGCTTTTACCTTTGGGGAATTTCTCTGAGGCAAGGTTAGGCTCTATTTCTATCTTTAGGGGTAGTTAGCTTTTAGGCTGTGAAGAGGCGTCTAGGGAGAGTTAGGTACGCTCCACGGCTATTTCTAGTGTGTGTGATAGGAGTAGAGTTTGCGACGGCTATTTCTAGTGTGTGTGATAGGAGTAGAGTTTGCGGTCAGCAGAGTTCCCACTTTCCCAGAGCTTGTTCCGATTACTAGTTTACTCATCAGGTCATTCCGGGTGCTCCTAACCACCAGGTCCATAACAGTACAGCTGGCCAACAAAGTGTTAATGCATCTCAAAAGAGGGATAAGAGAAGTTCTGAACCCATTTTTTTTTTCTTTGCAGTGTGTTTTGTCTCTCTTTTCCCCTTAATCTCTGGGTGGTTCAGGACTCAGGTGTAGATATGGATATTCAAGGTCTGTCCTCTTGTGTGGATCATCTCACTGCAAGAGTACAAAGCATTCAAGATTATGTAGTTCAGAATCCGATGTTAGAGCCTAGAATTCCAATTCCTGATTTGTAGTGTTGAGCGATACCGTCCGATACTTGAAAGTATCGGTATCGGAAAGTATCGGCCGATACCGGCAAAGTATCGGATCCAATCCGATACCGATACCCGATACCAATACAAGTCAATGGGACTCAAGTATCGGACGGTATTCCTGATGGTTCCCAGGGTCTGAAGGAGAGGAAACTCTCCTTCAGGCCCTGGGATCCATATAAATGTGTAAAAGAAAGAATTAAAATAAAAAATATCGCTATACTCACCTGTCCGACGCAGCCTGGACCTCAGCGAGGGAACCGGCAGCGTTGTTTGTTTAAAATTCGCGCTTTTACTTGGTTACGTGAAGTCCCGGCTTGTGATTGGTCAGGGCGGCCATGTTGCCGGGACGCGGACCAATCACAGCAAGCCGTGACGAAAAGGCCTTGGACGCATGTTTCCATGGATTTTATTTCAGATCTTCCTGTCTCTCAAAGGATGTCTGTCATCTGGGTGGTTTGTGATTGCTTTTCTAAGATGGTCCATTTGGTACCCTTGCCTAAATTACCTTCCTCCTCTGATTTGGTGCCATTATTTTTTCAACATGTGGTTCGTTTGCATGGCATTCCGGAGAACATTGTGTCGGACAGAGGTTCCCAGTTTGTCTCTAGGTTTTGGCGGTCCTTTTGTGCTAAGATGGGCATTGATTTGTCTTTTTCTTCGGCTTTCCATCCTCAAACAAATGGCCAAACCGAACGAACCAACCAGACTTTGGAAACCTATCTGAGGTGCTTTGTTTCTGCTGATCAGGATGATTGGGTGACCTTCTTGCCATTGGCTGAGTTCGCCCTTAATAATCGGGCTAGTTCGGCTACTTTGGTTTCGCCTTTTTTTTGCAATTCTGGTTTTCATCCTCGTTTTTCTTCGGGGCAGGTTGAGCCTTCTGACTGTCCTGGTGTGGATTCTGTGGTGGACAGGTTGCAGCAAATTTGGACTCACGTAGTGGACAATCTGACGTTGTCCCAGGAGAAGGCTCAACGTTTCGCTAACCGCCGTCGTTGTGTTGGTCCCCGACTTCGTGTTGGGGATTTGGTTTGGTTGTCTTCTCGTTATGTTCCTATGAAGGTTTCTTCTCCTAAGTTTAAGCCTCGTTTCATTGGTCCTTATAAGATTTCTGAAATTCTCAACCCTGTCTCATTTCATTTGGTCCTTCCAGCTTCTTTTGCCATCCATAATGTGTTCCATAGGTCGTTGTTGCGGAGGTACGTGGCGCCTATGGTTCCCTCCGTTGATCCTCCTGCCCCGGTGTTGGTTGAGGGGGAGTTGGAGTATGTGGTGGAAAAAATTTTGGATTCTCGTATTTCGAGACGGAAGCTTCAGTACCTGGTTAGGTGGAAGGGCTATGGTCAGGAGGATAATTCCTGGGTTGTTGCCTCCGATGTCCACGCTGCCGATTTAGTTCGTGCTTTTCATTTGGCTCATCCTGATCGGCCTGGGGGCCCTGGTGAGGGTTCGGTGACCCCTCCTCAAGGGGGGGGTACTGTTGTGAATTCCGTTCTCGGACTCCCTCCTGTGGTCATGAATGGTACTTTGGTTAGTTCTGCTCTTGGACTCCCTCTGGTGGCTTTGAGCGGAACTGCTGGTCTCTGAGGTTTGCTTTCTCAGCTGACCTTGTTTACTGTTAGGCTGGCTTCCCTATTTAACTCTACTCGGATCGTTACTTCATGCCAGCTGTCAATGTATCAGTATTGGTTCAGATCTCTCTTGGACTTCTCTGAGGACCTGTCTACTCCAGCAGAAGCTAAGTCTTTGCTACTTCATTTGTTGTTACTGCTTCCTGAATATATTTCTTAGTACTGCTAATTTCTAGTCCAGCTTGCTATCATGATATTCCCTTGCTAGCTGGAAGCTCTGGGGTGCAGAGTGGCACCTCCACACCGTTAGTCGGTGTGGGGAGTCTTTTTGCTTACTCTGCGTGGTTTTTTGTAGTCTTTTGTGCTGACCGCATAGTTCCCTTTTCTATCCTCTGACTATTTAGTGAAGTCTGGCCTCTTTTGCTAAAACCTGTTTCATTCCTGTGTTTGTGACTTTCCTCTTAACTCACAGTCAATATATGTGGGGGGCTGCCTTTACCTTTGGGGAATTTCTCTGAGGCAAGGTTAGGCTCTATTTCTATCTTTAGGGGTAATTAGCTCTTAGGCTGTGAAGAGGCGTCTAGGGAGAGTTAGGTATGCTCTACGGCTATTTTTAGTGTGTGATAGGAGTAGAGTTTGCGGTCAGCAGAGTTCCCACTTTCCCAGAGCTTGTTCCGATTACTAGTTTACTCATCAGGTCATTCCGGGTGCTCCTAACCACCAGGTCCATAACAGCTTCCCTTTGTGGGAGGTGAGGACACTTGAACGTTGCAAAAGTCTCGGTCATGCACAGTTCATGACTCCCAGTTTAGTGAGTGCAAACTTGAAACAGCAGGGATCCCGGGTAAACAAAGGGATCCCTTTTAAAAGTATAATGAAAGTTTTGGAGCAATTCACTGTCCATTACTCCATTGTCCATTTTAAATCTGTAACAAAGATATATATACAAACATTTTCAACCAAACAGCAGCAACTGTTAATATTTCCAAGTTTTGTAGCGAATTGGGGTCTGATTTTTAGTGCTACGTGTAGACCTCCGCAATGCAGGGGTTGCTAGTGACCTAACAGGGTCCGCTGTGCTTGCTATCGCTGGTGTAGTGCACTGTCTTTTGGCTACACTTCTAGTGAGTCTAGGTAGCACTGGTATGCTGGAGCTCTCAGGACTGCTTCTACTACTTGTAGGCATGGCAGATTCACTGACTGCAGAGGGTGGACTTGCTGATTCAACTGTTGGCATGGCGTCCTCTGTTGGAGTCTGCTATTGGTGAGTTACGGCTGGGATCGCGTCGGCTGTTGGAATCTGTTGGTGCAGAGTCTCGCTTGGCTCCAGATGATCTGGCATCACATTTGGTTCCGGCGGTTTTGGCTGATGAAACGTCAAAACAGGTACCACGATGGCCTGATTTATTTGAGTCCCAGACTGGGGAAAGTCCCCAAGAACAGTGTGTATCACCTTCTCCTCTTCCACAGGTGGCGATGTTCTTGGATCTGTTTTTCTATCTCTCAGCTTGTCAGGGCATACTTTGAGGTGGTCCCTGGATATTGCTGTTGAAGTTTCTCCTCCATCTTTGCTGATGAGACAGACCTTTGTATTGTCAAAGTCAGAAGGCAGGATGGTATATGGTTCCGCTTCCCATTGGTCGTCAAGTTTGTGTAGTCTCCTCTTCCGTTTGAGTACTTGTTCACCTGGCGACAAGGGAATTACAGGAGCATGGTGGTTGTAGTCCCTTTCTTGCTTTTGTCTGGCTTGGGCTAGACTTCTTTCCACGCATTCCTGTACTTTGCGGTACCTTTGCTGCCTTTCTGTATCCCAATCTGCATCTGGCGAGGTATCTTCTGGGGTTAAGACCCCCATGTCTAGATCAACAGGTAACTTGCTGGATCTTCCTCTCATCAGGTATGCTGGGGTACAGTTGGTGGAATTCACTGGGATGTGGTTGTACATGTCTACCAAGTCAGGCAACTTTGCTGGCCATAAGTTCCGTTCCTCCACAGGCAAAGTCTTCAGTAAGTCAATTACCACTTGGTTAATCTTCTCACACATCCCATTAGTTTGGGGGTGATACGGTGTTGTCCTGATCTTTTTACACCCGTATAAGTTGCAGAATTCCTGGAACACTTCTGCTTCAAAGGCTGGTCCTTGATCAGTCAGTACCTTTTCCGGGTACCCGTGTGGTCTACAGAAGTACTGCTGGAAGGCTTTGGCTGCTGTCCTTGCTGTCAGATCTTTGACAGGCACAACTACCAGGAATCTAAAGTAGTGATCTACGATGGTTAGGGCGTAGACATAGCCTGACCGGCTGGGTGTTAGCTTCACATGATCTAGTGTGACCAGTTTGAGCGGTCGTTTGGTGATAATGGGCTGGAGTGGAGCCCTTTGGCTGTCACGGTCCTTCCTGCATAGGCTACATGGGCCACACTCTCGGCACCACTTTTTGATGGCTTTCTTCATGCCAATCCAGTAGAACCTTCCACGAAGCAGACTCTCCAACTTCCTCCATCCGAAGTGTCCTGCTCCATCGTGGTATGCTTCCAGAACCATTGGCGCATCTTGCTTTGGGACTACTGTTATGATCCCAATGGCAGGGGACCTCAAAGATTACAGCAAGTCTGCAAAACAGAAATACCAGCTCATAGGGAAGTGGTAACTAGGCTGACCATATACCTGATCCTAGCGCAAACACTAACAGCAGCCGGGGAACGTGCCTACGTTGATCCTAGACGTCTCTCGCCAGCCGGAGAACTAACTACCCCTATCAGGGAAAATAAGACCTCTCTTGCCTCCAGAGAAAAGACCCCAAAGTAATACAAGCCCCCAACAAATAATAACGGTGAGGTAAGAAGAAAAGACAAACATAAGAATGAACTAGATTTAGCAAAGAGAGGCCCACTGACTAATAGCAGAATATAGTAAGAAGACTTATATGGTCAGCAAAAAACCCTGCAAAATATCCACGCTGAATATCCAAGAACCCCCAAACCGACTGATGGTGTGGGGGGAGAATATCAGCCCCCCTAGAGCTTCCAGCAATAACAGGAATCACATATTGTACAAGCTGGACAAAAAATATGAACAATGCAAATGATCAAGAGTACGAAAGCAGGACTTAGCTTATCTTGCAAAGAACCAGGACCTAAAGACAGGAGCAAACAGAAGTGAACTGATTACAACGATGCCAGGCACTGGACTGAGAATCCAGGAAGTTCAAATAGCAACACCCCAGGCCTAACGAAGCAGGTGAGCACAAACCTGGTAAAAGACAATCCAAGTGCCAAATCACTAGTGACCACAAGAGGGAGCCAAAAAGTATAGTTCACAACAGTACCCCCCCTTTAAGGAGGGGTCACCGAACCCTCACCAAGACCACCAGGGCGACCAGGATGAGCAGCGTGGAAGGCACGAACCAAATCGGCCGCATGAACATCAGAGGCGGCCACCCAGGAATTATCCTCCTGACCATAGCCCTTCCATTTGACCAAATACTGGAGCCTCCGTCTAGAGAGACGAGAATCCAAGATCTTCTCCACCACGTACTCCAACTCGCCCTCAACCAACACTGGAGCAGGAGGCTCAACAGCAGGAACCACAGGCACAACGTACCGCCGTAACAAAGACCTATGGAACACGTTGTGAATGGCAAACGACACCGGAAGATCCAAACGAAAAGAAACCGGGTTAAGAACTTCCAAAATTTTATAAGGACCAATAAAGCGAGGCTTAAACTTAGGAGAGGAAACCTTCAGAGGGACATACCGAGAAGACAACCAAACCAAATCCCCAACACGAAGTCGGGGGCCCACACCGCGGCGGCGGTTGGCAAAAACGCTGAGCCTTCTCCTGTGACAACTTCAAGTTGTCCACCACATGATTCCAAATCCGCTGCAACCTATCCACCACGGAATCCACCCCAGGACAGTCAGAAGACTCAACATGACCCGAGGAGAAACGAGGATGAAAGCCAGAGTTGCAGAAGAATGGCGAAACCAAAGTAGCGGAACTAGCCCGATTATTAAGGGCAAACTTATCATCCTGGTCCGCAGAAACAAAACATCTCAAATAAGCCTCCAGTGTCTGATTAGTTCACTCCGTTTGACCATTAGTCTGAGGATGGAAGGCAGATGAAAACGACAAATCAATGCCCATCTTAGCACAAAAAGATCGCCAGAATCTGGACACAAACTGGGATCCTCTGTCGGACACGATATTCTCCGGAATGCCGTGTAAACGAACCACATTCTGAAAAAACAAAGGAACCAGATCGGAAGAGGAAGGCAACTTAGGCAAGGGTACCAAATGGACCATCTTGGAAAAACGATCACACATCACCCAGATGACAGACATTCCCCGAGACACCGGAAGATCAGAAATGAAATCCATGGAAATGTGCGTCCAAGGCCTCTTCGGGACGGGCAAGGGCAAAAGCAACCCGCTAGCACGAGCCAATGACGCCACTCCTCAAATGCCCACTTCATGGCCAACAACTCCCGATTACCAACATCATAGTTCCGCTCAGCAGGCGAATACTTCCTAGAGAAAAAGGCACATGGTCTCATCACAGAACAACCAGAGCCTCTCTGCGACAAAACAGCCCCAGCACCGATCTCAGAAGCATCCACTTCAACCTGAAAGGGAAGTGAGACATCAGGCTGGCACAAAACAGGCGCCGAAGTAAACCGGCGCTTCAGCTCCTGGAAGACCTCCACGGCTGCAGGAGCCCAATTAGCCACATCAGAACCTTTCTTGGTCAAATCCGTCAAAGGTTTAACAACGCTAGAAAAATTAGCGATAAAGCGACGGTAGAAATTAGCGAACCCCAAGAACTTCTGAAGACTCTTAACAGACGTGGGCTGAGTCCAATCATGAATAGCTCGGACCTTGACTGGGTCCATCTCCACGGCAGAAGGGGAGAAAATAAAACCTAAAAAGGAAACCTTCTGCACTCCAAAGAGACACTTTGAGCCCTTCACAAACAAAGCGTTATCACGCAAAACCTGAAACACCATCCTGACCTGCTTTACATGAGAATCCCAATCATCCGAGAAAACTAGAATATCATCAAGATACACAATCAAAAATTTATCCAGATACTTCCGGAAGATATCATGCATAAAGGACTGAAACACTGAAGGGGCATTAGAGAGCCCAAAGGGCATCACCAAGTATTCAAAATGACCTTCGGGCGTATTGAATGCAGTTTTCCATTCATCTCCCTGCCTAATGCGCACAAGGTTGTACGCACCACGAAGATCTATCTTGGTGAACCACTTGGCGCCCTTATTCCGAGCAAACAAGTCTGACAATAGCGGCAACGGATACTGAAACTTAACAGTGATTTTATTCAGAAGCCGATAGTCTATACAAGGTCTCAAAGACCCGTCTTTCTTGGCCACAAAAAAGAATCCCGCACCGAGAGGGGAAGAGGATGGACGAATATGCCCCTTCTCCAAAGACTCCTTGACATAAGAATGCATCGCGGCATGCTCGGGTACAGACAAATTAAATAATCGTCCCTTAGGAAATTTACTGCCAGGAATCAAATCTATAGCGCAGTCCCAGTCCCTATGAGGAGGAAGAGCACTGGACCTGGACTCACTGAATACATCCTGATAGTCACACAAATACTCAGGAACTTCTGAAGGAGTAGAAGTAGCAATAGACACCGGCGGAGAATCGCAATGAATTCCCTGACAACCCCAACTTGAGACAGACATAGCCTTCCAATCCAAAACAGGATTATGGGTCTGTAACCATGGCAGACCTAACACGACCAAATCATTAATTTTATGCAGAACAAGAAAACGAATCACCTCCCGATGTTCAGGAGTCATGCACATGGTCACTTGTGTCCAATACTGCGGTTTATTTTCCGCCAGTGGCGTAGCATCAATTCCTCTGAGAGGAATCGGAACCTTTAAAGGCTCCAGGACAAAACCGCAGCGCTTGGCAAACGACAAGTCCATAAGACTCAGGGCAGCACCTGAATCCACAAATGCCATAACAGGGTAGGAAGACAATGAACAAATTAAAGTCACAGACAAAATAAATTTAGGCTGCAAATTACCAATGGTGACAGGACTGATAACCTTGGTTAGGCGTTTAGAGCATGCTGATATAACATGTGTAGAATCACCACAGTAAAAACACAGCCCATTCTGACGTCTATGATTTTGTCGTTCGGTTCTAGTCAGGATTCTATCGCATTGCATTGAGACAGGTGTCTGTTCAGACAACACCGCCAGAGGTTTAGCGGATTTGCGCTCCCGCAAACGCCGATCAATCTGAATAGCCAGCGCCATAGAATCATTCAGACTTGTAGGAATTGTAAAACCCACCATCACATTCTTAATGGCTTCAGAAAGGCCATTTCTGAAATTTGCGGCCAGAGCACATTCATTCCATCGAGTAAGCACGGACCATTTCCGAAATTTTTGGCAGTACACCTCAGCTTCATCCTGGCCCTGAGAGATGGCCAGTAGAACTTTTTCTGCCTGAATTTCAAGATTAGGCTCCTCATAAAGCAATCCGAGTGCCAGAAAAAACGCATCAACATCCGCCAATGCAGGATCTCCTGGCGCTAACGAGAAAGCCCAATCCTGAGGGTCGCCATGCAAGAAAGAGATAATAATTTTAACTTGCTGAGCTGAATCTCCAGACGAACGAGGTTTCAAAGATAGAAACAATTTACAATTATTCCTAAAATTCCTAAATTTAAATCGATCTCCAGAGAACAGCTCAGGAATAGGTATCTTAGGCTCTGACATAGGACTGCTAACAACAAAATCCTGAATGCCCTGCACACGTGCAGCAAGCTGATCCACACTAGTAATCAAGGTCTGAACATTCATGTCTGCAGCAAAGCTTCAAGCCACTCAGAGATAAAGGGGAGGAAGAAAAAAAAAAAAAAAAACTCAGAACTTCTTTTCTTTTAATCTCACTTCAGCAATGCATTAACTATTTAGTGGCCTGGCATACTGTTATGATCCCAATGGCAGGGGACCTCAAAGATTACAGCAAGTCTGCAAAACAGAAATACCAGCTCATAGGGAAGTGGTAACTAGGCTGACCATATACCTGATGCCATTTTTCCCTGAGGAAGCCGCCACAGCAGCGGCGACACGCGTGGGTTTGCACCCCACATCCCCTTCCCCCCTTCCGTGTGCCTTTTTTCTTTTTCCCATCAGCCTGCACCTGTTTGGTACTCTGCTTGCTCCCTTTAGGATCTACAGGGCGTATGTATATTCTCATTCAGGTTTTAGATTGCAGTGCATTCCTGGTGGGTTCTACAATTTATATACCCGTGGCCATTTAGAATTGGTTTATCATATGCACGCATGCATTATTATTTTTTCTTCTCTTGTGCATCTTTCTAGGCCATGTGGTACTATGATATTAAGGCACTCTTTGTATATGCTTGTATGTAGTATTTTTCCAGCTATTTGTTGAGGGGCATATATTCATTGTTTATTTTGATTTAACTACTACTAGGTGTCTTCAGCTACACACTTTTATTATATGGTATTGCACCTTATATGCATCTAGTTTCCCTCTTTGGCAGGGGCGGGGTTGTGGTATGTCATTTTCCCTATATTAGGAAATGACTGTTTTGCAACGTTGTGCTGTGTTTTGCACTTTTAAATGTTTTTAGTCTTGGTTTCTGTATGAAATGTGTTTCCTGTGCTATTTAATAATATTTATTTTTTTGGTACATATGCATATATATTTTTCTTGATAATTATTTGTGGTGCTCCCACATATATGGACATGACCTTTTGCTCTTTTTGATTACATATACCTGATCCTAGCGCAAACACTAACAGCAGCCGGGGAACGTGCCTACGTTGATCCTAGACGTCTCTCGCCAGCCGGAGAACTAACTACCCCTATCAGGGAAAATAAGACCTCTCTTGCCTCCAGAGAAAAGACCCCAAAGTAATACAAGCCCCCAACAAATAATAACGGTGAGGTAAGAAGAAAAGACAAATGTAAGAATGAACTAGATTTAGCAAAGAGAGGCCCACTGACTAATAGCAGAATATAGTAAGAAGACTTATATGGTCAGCAAAAAACCCTGCAAAATATCCACGCTGAATATCCAAGAACCCCCAAACCGACTGACGGTGTGGGGGGAGAATATCAGCCCCCCTAGAGCTTCCAGCAATAACAGGAATCACATATTGTACAAGCTGGACAAAAAATATGAACAATGCAAATGATCAAGAGTACGAAAGCAAGACTTAGCTTATCTTGCAAAGAACCAGGACCTGAAGACAGGAGCAAACAGAAGTGAACTGATTACAACGATGCCAGGCACTGGACTGAGAATCCAGGAAGTTCAAATAGCAACACCCCAGGCCTAACGAAGCAGGTGAGCACAAACCTGGTAAAAGACAATCCAAGTGCCAAATCACTAGTGACCACAAGAGGGAGCCAAAAAGTATAGTTCACAACAGACTACTATCCGCCATACCAACTCATGGGTGCGTGGGTCGATGCTTCTTCGGCACAGCTTACCATCGTAGATAAACAGCTTGCCTCTCCCCTTCCACAGCTGTTGCGTCTCCTGTGGATCCTCTGGGCCAGGGTGCGAACCTGCTTGCGTCAGGAGCTCTTTCACCCAATGGACCGCGGGGTCACTGTCCTGAGTCTCTGCCCATCCATGGTGTGGCAGGGGATTCAGCGTGGCGTCCTGCTTGTTCTTGCGCCTGTTTCCCACATGATGGGAATACTGAGTGGCCTTGGGGCGATGGAAAGCTGGCAACTCTATTTCTTCGAGTGCTTCCGAGTCTTCTCCCGTTTCTGGTAAGTTGGGCATCCTGGACAATGCATCGGCATTCGCATTCTTGTGCCCTGCCCGGTACTTGATGGTGAAATCGTAATTGGACAATCGGGCCATCCACCGCTGCTCTAAGGCACCAAGTTTTGCTGTGTCCAAGTGTGTCAGTGGATTGTTGTCCGTGAAGACGGTGAATTTTGCTGAGGCCAGGTAGTGCTCGAACCTCTCCGTCACTGCCCAAACGATGGCGAGGAACTCCAGCTTAAAGGAACTGTAGTTGTCAGGGTTCCTTTCAGTGGGACAAAGTTTCCTGCTGGTGTAAGCAATTACCCTCTCTTTGCCTTTCTGGACCTGGGACAACATGGCTCTCAGTCCCATGTTGCTGGCATCCATATACAGCACAAACGGTTGGTCATATTCAGGGTAGGCCAGTACCTCTTTTCCCGTCAGCGCCAACTTCAAACAAGTGAAGGATCCCTCCAGTCTGTCGTTCCAGTCAAATGGGGTATTCTTTCCCTTGGTTTTCTTGGATTGGCCCACCAACAGGTCTTGCAATGGCGCGGCTTTCTTGGTGAAGTCTTTGATAACCTCCTGTAGTAGCCTACCAACCCGAGTAACTGCCGGACTTCATGGAGGTTGCTGGGCTTCGGCCAGTCTCTGATCACAGTGACCTTGTCAGGGTCTGGGGCCACCCCTTCGGCACTCACTACATGGCCCAGGTACTGCACTTTGGGCTTTAACAGATGGCATTGGACGGTTTTACCTTTAGGCCAAAGTTGGACAGGGCTTCGAACACCTCGGCCAGGTGCTTCAGATGGTCCTCATAAGTCTTGGAGAAAACAATGACATCGTCCAGATATAACAACATGGTTTCAAAGTTCTTGTGTCCAAGACAGCACTCCATCATCCTCTGGAACGTTCCTGGGGCGTTGCACAGTCTGAATGGCATGTAGTTGCATTCACAGAGACCCATCGGTGTGGTGAAGGCCGTCTTTTCCTCGTCCGCCTCTGCTAAGGGAACCTGCCAGTACCCACTGGTGAGATCCAAGGTAGAGAAGTAGTTAGCAGATTTTAAAGCAGCTAAGGACTCTTCTATTCTGGGCAGCGGGTATGCATCCTTATGTGTAATGCGGTTTATCTGCCTATAATCAACACACATCCTCATTGTGCCATCCTTCTATCTGACAAGGACTAATGGAGCTGCCCAGGGGCTACAACTGTCTCTCACTACCCCAGCCTCCTTCATCTTTGGCACACTGATAATGAGCTGGGGGTACAGGACGGTATCTCTCTTTAATGGGTGGATGATCTCCTGTGGGGATATGATTTTGAATCCCTTTTACCTGCCCAAAATCTAGGGGATGCTTGCTGAATACCCGCTCATACTCATGAACCACCCTGTAAGCCCCTTGTTTTTGGTGTGATGGGGTAGAGTCAGTGCCTACGTGCAATTTCTGACACCAATCTTCCATTTGCCCTGCAGAGCCATTGTCCTCCGCCTGGTTGGACGGGGCCAAGGGTTCTGTTGCCTGTATCACATTATTATCAACAGCAAACAATTTGGCAAGTGTGGCATATTTGGTTAGGTGGACCTCTTCCTCTCCACAGTTAAGGACACGTATTGGCACCCTCCCCTTGCGGACTTCAACCACCCCTCTGGCTGTCAGGAGGTGGGCCTACTATCTGAATACACAGGTTCTACCAGGGCTTGATAGTCTCTACCCCTGAGGCCTACTGCTGCCCGACAGCATATTAACATTTTGTTCCTGGGGGTATTGCAATGGGGATTGAATCACTCATGGTGACATGGCCAATTTCTCCACCAGTCAGTTCTACCTGCTGTCTCTGCATCAGAGCTCGGATTTCTTTCTACAAGGCACGCTGTTCACTGTAACCAGCTGTTTCTGCCACCTGCTGTAACAAGACAATAACCTCTGCAAGACAATTTTCTCTGACATTAGTACCAATGGTCATCATGGGGTTACATTCACGTCGGTCAATATCAACAATCACAATTCCTTGGGCTTTCAATTCTACCCACCCCACTTTAATGGTGACCTCTTTGTACCCCACTTGTGGCAATGGCTGACCGTTACTGGCTACTATGGTGAAATCATCATCAGGGCCACGAGTAATGTCGGTGTCCTCCCAATAACATTTATAAAGGATGTAAGGCATAGTTGTCACCTGAGAGCCGGTGTCCAACAGAGCGTTCATGGGAATACCGTCGATCACAATGGGGAGAACAGGTCGCCCTCCAATGTACTTGGCTCTCCAGTTTTGCTGGCCTGGTCGTCCTACTCCTGGGGGTTGGCCCTCTGCCCCAGGGGTTGCTCGTTTTAAATGACAGTATCTTGCAAGGTGGCCCACCTGGTTGCAGCGGCGGCAGATGGGTCGTCCGTCCTGATGAAAGCGATCGTCGTCTCTGCCTCTGGTCGGCGGGATCCTCTTCTGTCGTCGCCAGGTCACATCCTCCGGTCTGGAAGCCAGCTTGATCTTCTCCTTGGGGGCCTCCTGTAGGGACTGCACGGTCCGAGCTAAGGCAGCAACGCTCTTGGTCAGCTCCTGCATCTGGAGGCGTAGTCCTGCAGGGGAATTGTCTTCCAGGATCTGGGCATCGGCCTCGGCAGAAACTTGAGCATCTGGTGCCACCTCCTGGTGGTACGTGAGGGCTTGACGCCTGGGAAGTACTGCACGGCTGGGCTGTCGCTCCTGTAGCACTTGGATGGCCTTGTCCTTAAATTGTGCAAAGGTCAGGTCAGGATTCTGCATGGCCAGGAGGTGCAGTTGGGCCCTTTGGTGACTGCACAGGAGCCCCTCGATGAACCGCTCCTTTAAGAGTTTATCGTCATCTTGCATGCTGTTTGGATCATCCTGCTTGATTGCCCGCAGTGCCTCCTGGAGATTAAGGGCCTAGTCCCGTAAGCTATCCTGCGCCTCTGCTTGCACCCATAGAACGTCAATTTAATTTCTGTAGCGGTGCGGGTGTCAAAGGTGGTTTTAAGCTTTGCAAAGACCTGCTGCGCAGTTCTCTTATCCGCAGCGGGCCAGGACTTCACTTCTCTCAGAGCCGCTCCAAACAGTTGGCCCGTTATCATGTGAACTTTCTGAGGCTCTGTCAGGGGATAAAACTCAAGCAGGCTGCAGATCCCTTCCTTAAAGTCAGTTAATGTATGCGATTCTCCAGAGTATCGTGGGAGCCAGGATGCTCCAGGTATGTATGGCATGGAGAAGGGCATTATGGCCGCTGTAGCTGTGGTGGTGCCCGGCTGGCTGATGGAAGCGGCAAGCTCTGCGGAACCTGGCGGTGGTACAAGGCCTGCGGCTGCACCTATTGCGGGGCCTGGAGGTGCATCCAGGTCTGCGGCTGCGACCGCCGCTACTTCCCTTCCCGGATCGGACATGGTCGTTCCTCCCCTCTGCTAACCTGGTGGAAGTCGGGGCTCCTCTCTGGAATTGGCACTTTGCAGCGTCTCTTCTGGCGGCTCCGCTGCATGGCGTCTCCACTTCCGGCTTTCCCAGGCAGCAGCACGGCACCGGTCTTCTTGCTTCACGCTCTTTCCGGCTGGTGCCGCCCACCAAGCTATGGCTCCTCCCCTCGCGCTCCACACGGCGCGGCAATGGCGGATTTTGGCAGCAATTTGCAACACACAGTCTTTAAGCAAATCGTAGTTCACATACAGTTCTGGCACAGTTCTTAGGCGCACATGACCCGATTTTTCCAGGCTTAAGTAGATCCTGTTCGTGACGTCAAGATTTGGATCGCCCCCAGTGTAGGGCAATGGGGTACTCGGCACCGGGTCCTGCGGTTCGGGGGATGTCACGGTGGCTGACCCGGTCCGTGGCCCTCAGGGGTGTCCAGTAAAAGAGCTTATATATGGGCAAGGTGCAATAAAGAACGAGGAGACAGGTTTGCAGTCTTTTACCTTGTTTACTGAAGACTTCAGATGGTATCCCCAGCCCAGAGCGCCAGATGACAGGGCAGGCAGGGTCCAGTCGGTCTGAAGGCAATTCCAGAGTCCCCTTATCCAGGTGGAAATCAGTAGCCTTCCTACTATCGCCTGTATGTTGTAGTACCTCCCTGCTGAGCACCACGGGATAGTCCTCACAACTTTCGTGGATGTTTCTGATGTTCTCTCTCTCTCTGTTCCCCAGATGGTATGGATAGGACAACCCGTATGACTGGGTAGGCCTGAAGCTTATTTATAGGGACCCTAGAGATGCCCCTCTCCCACAATTTGCCTCCGTGTCTTCTTAGGTATTAAGGTCGGGCAGCCAACTTGGAATTGACTGTCCTGACGGTCTCTGGAGCAAGGCT
The DNA here is from genome assembly GCF_051348905.1 of Ranitomeya variabilis. Lineage (NCBI taxonomy): Eukaryota > Metazoa > Chordata > Amphibia > Anura > Dendrobatidae > Ranitomeya > Ranitomeya variabilis. The sequence goes on along the minus strand of NC_135237.1, from coordinate 157,199,392 downwards.
TGGAGACAGTTACTCCCTTGGTGTTTCTGGCTACTGGCTTCTGCGCCTCAGAAAGGAGCAGCTTGTTCCTAGCTGTTCTCCCTCTGGTATTTCTCTCCTATGCTCCGCTTTCCTGCACACTCTCTACAGTATATTCACCTTTTAGTGTCTTTTCCCAGGAGTTGCAGCACGTCATGCCAGCACAGCTTCTCTCCTTCTCTCTGCCTGACAGGAACTGAACTCTTTTTCTCCAAATCAGGATGTAAATAGCGGAGTTCACCCTAAACAGGCTTAGAGCTCCCCCTTCTGGTCTGGAGTGTGAACATGTTGCATGTGTGTAATACCTGAATGTGGTTGTCTTTCATTGCCTTCAGACATGACATCACTTCTCCCCTGAAAGGATAATGACATCACTGCGACGACCAGGACACTGGGGCGCCGCACCATATTAAGATGTCCACTGTCCACGTGCAGTATTTGGTTACAAAGTTACAAAGGGGTCTCATCATTTGCATAGAAACCCATATTTTTTGGCCTATGAGAACATTTGCCCTATAGTGTCCATTTTAATGTACTTCATTCCACTGATTTTAGAAAGCGGAATCTAAGGAGTATCAACTCTAGCAACTAAAAATGAACAATTGGATTTGCGCTCCTGTGGTTTCTCCAGTGTCCAGTCCGGTCCTCAAAGGCAGAAGGTCTACACTTCTGCTTTCAGCATCTTCTGCCGAGCATACTGGTTACCTCTTACATTTGTTAGGCCCTCTGCGTTTTAGCTCTTTCAGGTTCTAGTTTCTCAGTTATCGATATCTAATTCGGTGATAACTCTTCTTGTTTGAATCACGTCAGGAACATGATTAAGGGTTTTTTTGTTTATAAACTCATCGTTCAAACTACAAATTGACAAAATAGCTCTGCACCTGGTCCCCTCCATTCAGCAGATATCCTAGATGTCCGCTGGTTTGTATTCTTCCCTCATGTTTTCTTCGCTTATTGCCTAGTCATTTGGTCTCACATGATGCAAAACCTGAAAAGTTTTTTAATAGACATGACAAGTTGGTTTTGTAGCTCAATTTGTGTACCTCCGATTTAATTTCTATGTGGGTTTGGGGAATTTTCAGACCTCTAACCTAGGTTTGATGTTTGGGAAAAACAATCCACTAGAATTCTGATGTCAGTTTACAAAAATGGCATCCACAATACAGTAGAAAAATAGTGATGACTGTTTAATTCAGGGTACTGCTTCTAATCTCCTAATGTATGACCAGGTTAGGTGCTCTTTAACAATTTATAAGTGACAATTATGGGAAGAATATCAATCAATCTCCGCTAAAATGTTCACAGATGGTCTGTAAGCAAATGTTCCTAGAAGATGTTCTTAGTGTTACAAAGCTGAAAATGTTTGGATTTGAATGCATATTGCAATCTGCCATGAGTAGCTACCAGTAAAAAGAAGCAAAATAATATATTTAGAGACTTTACTGATGATATTTTTTTTATGTCACAAGCTGTACTTCCATTGTACAGCTATCACTTTGACTGCACTTCTACTGCTTTGTACCTAACGATCTCCAGCATTTAACAACAGCCAATAACAGTTTTAATTTAATAGCCCATTCACACATACAGCTGCACTGTAAAAGATCGTCAGTGCGCCTAATGCCACCATTGTTCGGATGATGTGCTGCCGAGAACGATGATTTTTTGTGAAGCTCAATAGGTAATTTCATCCATTGACAAGAATTTTGCTTGCTCATCGGGTAAATGCCAGCCTATTAAGACTGCAAGATTATCGTGAATCAAGAATTTATAGGTACACTCATTTACGATAACAGTGCAGTGTAAATAAAACTTAAGTATCATTAAAACTTCATATTAAAGGTGTTGTCTAGGATTTAAATAAAAAAAATCTCACTAATTAAATCAACCTGCATTTCAGAGCTGCTGTTGGAGTGCTACCCGTTTTAACTGACCGGTTGGTGGAACCACTGTGCCGTGATCTGAGGAGAGCCTGGAGGGGCGTAAATAGGTGCTTCACCAAGTCCAACCTAGAATGCATGGCGGCTGGCGATATTGCAATCCGAGGAGGGACGAGAGATAGAACCAGGACTGACCTTGGGTAGATGGCAACTGACCTCAAGGGACAGGAGGCAGGAACGACCAGTAATGGTAGATTTAGCACATACAGGCTTGCACGGCTGGTAAGATGACTGGCACGATAAATACACAGTACTGATGTGTACGATTGGTATCCTGGAAGGCGGGTGCAGGTGAGCACAGCTGATAGGTAGGCATGCAGGCACGTCTGATAGGCAGGCAGGCAGGCGGGCATGACTGATAGCCATGCAGGTATATTGTGATAAGAGCACTGGGACCTGAGAACAAGCAAGCACGTTAGAAACAAACTACAATGTTGCACAGGCACCTCCATACAGGTGGAGGTGCCTTAAATAGTACTTGCAGCCATTGGCTGGGGACACTTTACGATGGTGCACACAGCCCCTTTAAGAAGGAGAGAGCGAGCGTGCACTTTAAGCACAGTGCCCGGGGATCTGCGTTCTGTGCCTGTACTCTGGTTCATCAGCAGCAGGCGAGGAAGGAGGAAGTGCAGGACCGTGACGGTAAGTGAGTCTGTGTCTCTGCTGTGGAATGGCGGCAGAGGGCAGAGACGCCGGCGCTACACCCGTCAGTCTCTCAATACATACATTCATCACCACTAAACCTGTGATTGGCTGCAATAGCCACATGTACATACAGTATGTCACATGATTGCTGCCGCAAACCAGTAGGGGTGACAGAAGCAGTGACTTAGCATTGGAAGGAGCTTTAATTGACTAATTTTTTTTCACTTACATCATTGATTACTGTGTTGCAATATTGCAGATCTGTATAGTACAGATTTATAGGATAACTATGTACTTGAGACCTAAACAATACAGGCTTTGCTACAAGTATGTAGGTTTGATTCTCATACAGTAAAATGGTGAATAAAACATATAACTTATATATACTGATTACTATAATTGCTCATTTCCTTGTTTAGAATCCAGCGATCATAAGCCATAATGTTAATTTAACTGAGTTAGTGCTAATGATTTCCCTTTTCCAGGCTAACAATGATAATGAACAAGTTACGTGAGTGCTGCTTATCTAAGCGGCTTAGAACATTCAGGATCGGGGGTTACACAACTGGCAAATATCTCAAGGGTAATCCAGTCATCTAATTAAGCCTAATTAACCTAAACTATTTGTTGCAATACCTCCTCCAAATGTATTAATTCCTTCTTTCAACAGAGGCAATGTGCTGAGATTCAAGAGAATTTCAGTGTATGCAGAGGTGTCGGCATGCCTCCAGCGAAACAGATGCACATGGAGCATGTCACACTTCACTGGAGGTTTGTACAGAACATACTAAATATTTTAGGCTAAGTGCCTGTGCATTTAGCCTATAGTACAGTATAGTACAGCTATTCTCGACACATAGTGTAACACGCCAATAAGCCCACATTTTCCAGGCATATGCATATTGTTTGTTTTACTGTATAGGAAAGCCAGTAGATTGTGCTTTCCTATACCAAGGGCTACTGCAAAGAAATATGTGGCACACAGTTTTCTTTTGCAACTCTGGTGGACGCATGCCTAGGCATGTGTCCATGACTGTGCCACTTGCCTAGTAATCCATCCTGATTGTGCCACTGTTGGACACATGCTTCCTGAATGTGTGACCTTGAGAGTGGATACTAATGCATTTGGTGTAATCCTGCATTGCAGCAATAACCTATACTTTGTATTTTTCCCTAAGCTAAGAGGGTCACCAACAAAGACTTGAAGAACTGTTTTCTTAATTATTGCTGGATACAAATAAGTGTACATGAAGTGAACTATGTACATCAAATAATAGGCAAACTGAAACGAGGCTGTAATTTGTTTATATGGAATAAATACTTCAAAGTCTATCGGGGCATACATAGAAATCATGGGGCCCCATAACAAAAGTCCTAATTCCACTCCACACACAGACACTGACAGCACACACAAACAAAAAAAATATTCGGTGGGGTCACAGAGGAGCATATCCCACAACCTTGCAGCCCACACAAAGTAATTTTGCCCCAATTGAAGGCCCATAATGTTCCTACACACTAAGATCCTCCTTTCATGGCCTCTATAAAGTATGATGCCATGAATTGTGCCCCTCCAAACACAGTAAGATGCCTCCACAGTGAATTCCTCTACAGTACCCTCCACATGCACAGTAAGGCTACTTTCATACTTTCGTCGATACAGGTACGTCGCTAAGGGTCGGGCCGACGTACCGACGCACGTTGTGAAATTTGTGCATGACGTGGGCAGCAGATGCAGTTTTTCAACGCATCCGCTGCCCATTCTGAAGTCTGGGGAGGAGGGGACGGAGTTCCGGCCGCGCATGCGCGGTAGCAAATTGCGGACGCGACGTACGAAAAAAACGTTCCCTTGAACGTTTTTTCGTGCTGACGGTCCGCCAAAACACGACGGATCCGTTGCACGACGTGTGGCCATCCATCGCGATGGATCTATGGGCAAAAAATGCATCCTGCGGACACATTTGCAGGATCCGTTTTTTCCCCAAAACGATGGATTGGGACGGATTGCTAAAAACGCAAGTGTGAAAGTAGCCTAAGAGGGCCCTACAGTACCCCCCACAGTGACCTAAACACAATATGATGGACCCGACACACCCCTCTACGCAATATGATGGCCCCCCACACAGCCCTCCATACAGTATAGTTGCCTTCCATAGTTTAGTGGTCCTCTATACAGTATAGTTGCCCACACACAGCCTTCTAAACAATATAATTAGTCCCACACATCCCTCCAAACAGTATAATTGGCCCCCACATGTCTTTAATCAGTATAATTGGATGCCACACAGCCCTCCAAACAGTATAGTGGCCATGACAAAGCCTTCCAAACAGGATGATTGGACCCCACACAGGCCTTTATAACAGTATGATGGCTCCCCAAATAGCATGATGGTCCCCCAAATAGCCCTCCAAATAGTATGATACCCTCTCACATAGTCCTTCAAATGATTTGATAGCCTCCCAAGTCGTATGAAGGCCTCCACATTGCACTCCAAATAGTAAGATGGCCCCACAAATAGCTCTCCAAATAATATGATAGTTCCACAAATAGTATAATGGCCCCATAAAGTACTCATTGATGTAAAAAAAACCCCTCATATTTCCTCTGTTCCGCTGCTGTTCTAGTTTCTGCTGCATGTGGTCTGCACTGCTTGGCACAGCAGATGCGATGTAATGACGTCATCGCCCCTGTTACACTGAGACGTCAGTCACACAAGGAGAATGATGGAACACAGCTCCCTCTTCCATCATTGCTTTCAACTGTATGTGCATTCAGGATGGCACAAGACCCCACAGACTCACGGTCCCCTTAACGGCAGCATGGCCTGCCGCTATTAGCGGTATGCCACTGAGGTCTATGTCTCTGTTTATCTATCTGCCTGTCTATCTAGCATATATCTATACACAGTATTTATGTATCTCCATTTGTGGCAATCCTTTCTCTGGAACAATTATGTGTAAATATGGTAAAATCTAATTAATATTATGGTCTGAAAATGAAGCAATTTTTATTTTAGCATATCACATACACTAAGTCATCGGGATTTACAGCAAATCCTTTTACTCTGGCATCATTGGGACTTGATTGATGTAATGTAAGTGATGAGCCTGCATGATGTCCTTGTGCCTGCCTGATTCGTGGCTGTTAAACAGCCGCAACACATGTGAGGATTGCCTAACAAGCAGGCAATCCCCAAATGTGTTATGGCTGTCTAACAGCAGTGAATCATGCAGCCGTGGGGACTCGAACATACACTGCTCAAAAAAATAAAGGGAACATAGAAATACCACATCCTAGATATCTCTGAATGAAATATTCCAGTTGCAAATTTTTATTCATTGCATAGTGGAATGTGTTCAGAACAATAAAACATAACAGTTATCAATGCAAATCAAAATGAATATCCCATGGAGGTCTGGATTTGAAATGATACTCAAAATCAAAGTGGAAAATCAAATTACAGGCTGATCCAACTTCAATGGAAATGCCTCATTATAAGGAAAATATGCTCAGTATTGTGTGTGGCCTCCACGTGCCTGTATGACCTCCCTACTGTACAATGCCTGGGCATACTCCTGATGAGGCGGCGGATGGTCTCGTGGAGGGATCTCCTCCCAGACTTGGACTAAAGCATCCGCCAACTCCTGGACAGTCTGTGGTGCAACGTGACGTTGGTGGATGGAGCGAGACATGATGTCCCAGATGTGCTCAATCGGATTCAGGTCTGGGGAACCGGCGGGCCAGTCCGTAGCTTCAATGCCTTCATCTTGCAGGAACTGCTGACACACTCCAGCCACATGAGACCTGGCATTGTCCTGCATTAGGAGGAACCCAGGGCCAACCGCACCAGCATATGTTCTCACAAGGGGTCTGAGGATCTCATCTCGGTACCTAATGGCAGCCAGGCTACCTCTGGCGAGCACATGGAGGGCTGTGCGTCCTTCCAAAGAAATGCCACACCACTGACCCACTGCCAAACCGGTCATGCTGAAGGATGTTGCAGGCAGCAGATCGCTTTCCACGGCATCTCCAGACTCTGTCACGTCTGTCACATGTGCTCAGTGTGAACCTTCTTTCATCTGTCAGGAGCATAGGGTGCCAGTGGAGAATTTACCAAACCTGGTGCTCTGTGGCAAATGCCAAGCATCCTGTACAGTGTTGGGCTGTGAGCACAACCCCCATCTGTGGACGTCGGGCACTCAGACCATCCTCATGGAGTCAATTTCTAACCGTTGGTGCAGACACATGCACATTTGTGGCCTGCTGTAGGTCATTTTGCAGGGCTCTCGCAGTACTCCTCCTGTTCCTCCTTGCAAAAAGGCGGAGGTAGCGGTCCTGCTGCTGGGTTGCTGCCCTCCTATGGTCCCCTCCACATCTCCTGGTGTACTGGCCTGTCTCCTGGTAGCGCCTCCAGCCTCTGGACACTACGCTTACAGACACAGCAAACCTTCTTGCCACAGTTCGCATTGATGTGCCATCCTGGATGAGCTGCACTACCTGAGGCACTTGTGTGGGTTGTAGAGTTCATCTCATGCTGCTACGAGTGTGAAAGCACAACCAACATTCAAAAGTGACCAAAACATCAGCCAGAAAGCATCGGTACTGAGATGTGGTCTGTGGTCCCCACCTGCAGAACCACTCCTTTATTGAGTGTGTCTTGATAATTGCCAATAATTTCCATCTGTTGTCTATTCCATTTGCACAATAGCATGTGAAATTGATTGTCAAACAGTGTTGTTTCCTAAGTGGACAGGTTGATTTCACAGAAGTTTGATTTACTTGGAGTTATATTCTGTTGTTTAAGTGTTCCCTTTATTTTTTTGAGCAGTGTATTACTAAAGCACAGCCAAGATACTTGTATAACACAATGTCCGAGCACGTTTGCTCATCACTAGTGTAATTTTGTGTCACTATAATTGCAATCTTCCTCCTACTCCCTTCATCAGGGAAGGCAGCATGCCGAAACGCGTGTTGGGGAGGGCGCCATCCAGGTGACCGAGATCCTAGCACTTTAGTAAGTAACATTCAACTTTGGATTCAATTTTTTTATTTTTGTGCATGTTTTTTATGGGTCGTTTTGTTACATGATATGTATACACTGACACCTATTGGTGGTTGATGGCGCTAGCACTTTATTTCCCCCAGACACGTGGAAGCTGGCCCAGCGGACAGGTGAACAGGCAGGGATAACAGATAGTGTTGTACTTGACAGGCAGGAAGTGGCTGCACTGGACAGAGCTGGCACTGGCAGTACTGACGTTGTCCTGGGTAATGAAGTGGGGGACGACTGAGCAGGATGGCACTTGCGCAGGCAGCACCGGAATCGTCCAGGGTACAGAGTAGAGAGCCACTGGTAAAAGACAAACGGTATTAGCTGAGTACTGGCAGGACACTTGCAGAGCACAGCAGAACACTGACACAACAGAACAATGAACCGGAAACTAGCAACAGGTAACACTTGTTGCTCCGGTGCCACCTCTATGGCAGAGGGGCCAGAAATAGTACACACCACAACACCATTGGTCTGAAGCATATTTTAAAAATGCCCGCTGTTTCTTTAAGAGACCGGGAGCGCACACGCGACCTCAGCGTGATACCTGGAGATTTGCTGGCCGCACGCCAGGAAGCAGGAACAGGAGAGGGACCAGGGGCTGAAGCAGAACAGCGGGGAGCAAACTGGGAGTGGGGACTCTGACGGGGACCCCGATGGGGACCCCGCGGAGGTACGAGTGTTACACGGTTCCTTTATTTAAGGCCGCTTTCACAAGTTCATAATACATGGTCTGAGTAAAAACCGCAATGTCTGTATTGGTTATTGGTCTACTGACCTGAACTAAACCACCTCATATAAGCCTAAAAGGATGTTAATTTCAGATCAGGAGTAAGGATAAGCGAACCTGAACAGTAAATTTCGGGGTTTGTACCAGACACTTTGTGTCTTGTGACAAACCCCGAACACTGACTTCTTACTGTATGTCCGTGATACTGTTAGGGTTTGGCAGCCTAATATAGCTTGTTGAAAGACTGCACCACCGACAATCAACAAGCTTTAAGGCTGTGGGCACTGCCGGCACCATCACAGCAATGCCAAATAATGGCATGCTTGTGATTGGCTGGTGCACCACGTGACACAGTCTGACAGTGTAAAATAAATAAAGAAAAATTATGTCTGTTCCCCCTATTTTTATTAACCAGCCAAGGGAAAGCAGACAGCTGTGTGCTGGTCTTATTATGCTGGGAAGAGGCCAATATCCATGGAGCTTTCCAGCTTATTAATATCAGCACCCAGCTATCTGCTTTGCCTTAGCTGGTTATTAAAAATGGGGTGATCCCCCCAAAAATGACATGGGGTTCCCCCTATTTTTAACAACCAGTTAAGGCAAAACAGACAGTTGAGAGCTAATATGAATAGGCTGGGAAGAGACATGGATATTGGCCCCTTCCCAGCCTAATAAGACAAGCCCTCAGCTGCTCCAGAAATGGCGCATCCATTAGATGCACCACTTCTGGAGCTTAGCCTAGGCTCTTTCCAATTACGCTGTTGCGGTGGCAATCGAGGTAATGGGATTATTGGGATTGATGTCAGCTGTTTAATGTCCGCTGACATCAAGCCCATGGGTTAGTAATGGAGAGGCATCTATCATACACCCCCATTACTAATCTAGTAAGAAAAAAGAGAAAAAAACAGATAAAAATCTTCATTTGAAATAAAAACTCATTGAAAAACTATTTCCCTCTTTTGCCCATATATAAAAAAATCCACACTAGTCCACCGTAGTCCAAATGGATGGCCCACAGCGATCCTGACTTCGTATTCCAGTGTATGGAGCACTGTTCAGAGAACGGGGCTCCATAGACTAGAGCAGAGGCTACTCCCGGGTCACACACTGTACTCTGATGGGTCTTGCAGCTCTTACGCTGTACTCCTCGAGACATGGCGGAGTACAGCATGAGACCCGGCAGTGGGTGCTGCTCCAGTCTATGGAGTCCCGTTCTCTGAACAGGGTTTCATACACTGGAAAATGGAGCCAGGGATCGTCGTGGGACCTCCATGTGGTCTACAGTGGACCGACGTGGTACCGCCACTTGGACTACGAAGGAAGGTTTTTTTAAATAAATAGGTGAAAGAGGGAAATTGTTGGGGAGTTTTTTCAATTAAAGTATTTTAAGCCTTTTTTCAGTGTGTTTTTTTCTCTTTTTACTTACTGGGTTAGTTATGGGGGTATCTGATAGAAGCCTCTCCATTACTAACACATGGTTTGATGTCAGCGGACATAAAGCTGACATATACCACAATATCATTAACTGATTGCCACCATACCAGGGGCTAATATCCATGGTCCTTCCCAGCATATTAATATCAGCTCCCGGCTGTCTGCTTTACATTCGCTGGTTATTAAAAATGGGTGGCTTTAAAAAAAAGGATGTGCACTTTATCTCCCATTCAATTGAATGATAGGTGCAGTTAATAGGTGATATATGGAGGTTCTGGGTATTGCACCACCATCAATCCCATATTAATGACCATGCTATGGATGGCTCATCAATAGTTCAGTCCTGGACATCCTTTTTAAAGGAACTTTACTGTGTAATTTGTAGTTTTACATCTGACTGCAGGTAAACTCTTGTCTATTTGTGCAAATGTCATGTGCCAAGAAAACCAATCCATTTTCTATGAGAACAAAAGGAGTTTACAGGATCAAGCCACAACAGTATCTCTGGTTTCATTGGATTTGTGTCATAGAGTAAACTGCTTTGGATTGCGAAGAATATCAGACAAAAGCTTTTTCAGAATGAGAAACATGTAAAAAGCCTCGGCACTTGCCTTAGATCAGTGATTGATTGAAGTTGAGCCATTTGATCCTGGACTTGTTTTGCTTGTTTGTCTTTTGTGGGTTGAATTTATTGCAGCATTTCTGTATTTTACTGCTCCTTTGAATACAAAACTTAAGAAAAGCCGTTCCCTGAGGGATTCAATTCAGTGGTTTGGAATGACAGAAGATGGGAAACGCATTGTCGCTGCTGTATAACGTAATATGGCAGTAATTATATGCCTGATGACAAGAACTGTTTATTACTAGTAACTACAGCTACTTGTATGCTATTGCATTTGTTTGTGTGATGTGGATTATTAAGTTGCAACATTTGTTTATTTAAAAAAAAATATATTTAGATTTGAGAGTTCTCATTGGTTGATACCTTTTAAAGGCTAACAGAAAAGATGGTAACAAATTTCTAGCTTTCGAGACTACTCAGGTCTCTTCATCAGGCATAGAACTGCCAGATGAAGAGAACTGAGTAGTCTCGAATGCTTGCAATTTACCATCTTTTCAGTTAGCCATTAAAAGGTATCAACTACTGGTACAAATATATATATCTTTCCTGTATTGTTTATTTCTAATCACCTACCTGGTCATTACTGAGGATGCTAATTTTTACTAAAAGAATAATATTCATTAATGTATGCAAAACTGCATTAAGCATTTTTCTTACTGATGATTTAGAAGCATGTACAGCTTTTTGGAAGATAAATAGATTGTTGCTACTTAGTTCTTGGTGCTAGTCCAGAGCCAGATTCAAACATTACATGGAACACTGTGAGCAGTCTCATGGACTTGCATTTGTACCAGTCTGGTGCAACAATAGGTTTGGAATGATCCAATTACAAACACTGGGAAGAGTTTTTCCATCAGTTTCCATCTAACATTGTATATAAATGCTGGCTGGAAACTGCTATACAGTACTGCACATGTGTAGGGAACCTCAACATGTTATGAATATCAATTCAGATGCGGTAAAAGTGTGGGAGGTGCAAGAACGAGAACAATGTTCGGTTAAAGCTGCCTGTCCCTAAACATACTAGTTTGTGAAAATATTCAGTTTACAAGCCTTTTCCACCATGTACACTACCGTTCAAAAGTTTAGGGTCACCCAGACAGTTTTGTGTTTTCCATGAAAACTCATACTTTTATTAAGCAAATGAGCTGCTAAATGAATTTAAAATCTAGACCAGACATTGACAAGGTTTGAAAAACTTTGCTTTCGTCAAAGAATGCTCCCTTTGCAGCAATTACAGCATTGCAGACCTTTGGGATTCTAGCAGATAATTTGCTGAGGTAATCTGGAGAAATTTCACCCCATGCTTCCAGAAGCCCCTCCCACAAGTTGGTTTGGCTTGATGGGCACTTTTTGCGTACCATACGGTCAAGCTGCTCCCACAACATTTCAATGGGGTTGAGATCTGGTGACTGAGCTGGCCAATCCATTACAGATAGAACACCAGCTGCCTGCTTCTTCCCTGTTATGATCCAGTGACTTTGGACCTGCATGAACTTTCTCTGGAGTAGGTGGAAACTGTACTGACCGCAAAACCTGAACTAACACCGCAACTAGAAGTAGCCGTGGGGTGTGCCTAACAAACCCTAGACACCTCCACACAGCCGGAGGACTAAATACCCCTATAGATGGAAATAGGAATACTACCTTGCCTCAGAGCAGAACCCCAAAGGATAGGCAGCCCCCCACGAATATTGACTGTGAGTAGGAGAGGAAAGACACACGCAGGCAGAAAACAGGATTCAGCAAAAGAGGCCACTCTAGCTAAATAGGGAAAGATAGGACAGAATACTAAGCGGTCAGTATTAAAACCCTTCCAAAAATATCCACAGCAGATAATACAAAAAGTTCCACAATCTAACTAAAGACATGGAATGTATATCTGCCACTCCAGAGAATCCAACAAGACTGAGAAAATACTGACACAATCTAAGCTGGACAAAAAAAAACACTGAATAGCACAGAATTATTAAGCACACAGCATGTGTGCCACAGAAACCAAAACCAGACACTTATCTTTGCTGATTTGGCAGAAGGCAGAAGGAACCAAACCAGGACCAAAACCTCCCAACAACCATGGACAACTGGCAAGGACTAATGAATCCTGCACGCCTAAATACCCCAGTCAGAACTGCAATCAGCAGATACACCTGACCAGGACTGCAACTCAGGGACAACTGCATTACCACCTACAACCACCGGAGGGAGCCCAAAAGCAGAATTCACAACAGTACCCCCCCTTGAGGAGGGGTCACCGAACCCTCACCAGAGCCCCCAGGCCGATCAGGACGAGCCAGATGAAAAGCATGAACCAAATCAGCAGCATGGACATCAGAGGCAAAAACCCAAGAATTATCCTCCTGGCCATAACCCTTCCATTTGACAAGATACTGAAGCCTCCGCCTCGAAAAACAAGAATCCAAAATCTTCTCAACCACATACTCCAACTCCCCATCAACCAACACAGGGGCCGGAGGATCAACAGAGGGAACAACGGGTACCACATATTTCCGCAATAAAGATCTATGGAAGACATTATGGATAGCAAAAGAGGCCGGAAGCGCCAATCGAAAAGACACCGGATTAATAATCCCAGAAATCCTATAAGGACCAATAAACCGAGGCTTAAACTTAGGAGAAGAAACCTTCATAGGAACATGACGGGAAGACAACCAGACCAGATCCCCAACCTGAAGCCGGGAACCAACACACCGACGACGGTTAGCAAAACGTTGAGCCTCCTCCTGAGACAACACCAAATTGTCTACCACATGAGCCCAAATCTGCTGCAACCTGTCAACCACCGAATCCACACCAGGACAGTCAGAAGGCTCAACCTGCCCAGAAGAAAAACGAGGATGAAAACCAAAATTACAAAAAAAAGGCGAAACCAAAGTAGCCGAACTAGCCCGATTATTAAGGGCAAACTCGGCCAATGGCAAAAAGGCCACCCAATCATCCTGATCAGCAGACACAAAGCATCTCAAATAAGTCTCCAAGGTCTGATTAGTTCACTCGGTTTGGCCATTTGTCTGAGGATGAAATGCAGAGGAAAAAGATAAATCAATGCCCAGCCTAGCACAAAAGGCCCGCCAAAACCTAGAAACAAACTGGGACCCTCTGTCAGACACAATATTCTCCGGAATACCATGCAAACGAACCATATGCTGAAAAAACAACGAAACTAAATCTGAAGAGGAAGGCAATTTAGGCAAAGGCACCAAATGAACCATCTTAGAAAACCGGTCACAAACAACCCAGATAACCGACATCCTCTGGGAAACCGGAAGATCAGAAATAAAATCCATAGAAATATGCATCCAGGGCCTCTCAGGGACTGGCAATGGCAAAAGCAACCCACTAGCACGGGAACAACAAGGCTTGGCCCGCGCACAAGTCCCACAGGACTGCACAAAAGAACGCACATCACGTGATAAAGAAGACCACCAATAGGACCTACCAACCAAGTCTCTGGTACCAAAAATACCAGGATGACCAGCCAACACAGAACATTTTCTAAATTTCTGACAATACAATTCTGCCGCCTCTTGACCCTGAGATAGGGCCAACAAGGTCTTCTCCGCTTGATCCACAGAATTAGGTTCATCATATACAGTAATAGTCCTAAAGCCTGAAAAAAGGAATCTACATTAAGCAAAGCCGGATTCCCAGATTCCAGGGAAAATGCCCAATCCTATGGATCACCACGCAGCAGGGAAATGATGATTTTAACCTGCTGAATAGAATCCCCAGAGGATCGAGGTCTCAAAGCAAAAAACAGTTTACAGTTGTTTTTAAAACTCAAAAATTTGGACCTGTCACCAAAAAACAAATCAGGAGTAGGAATCTTCGGCTCTAAAACAGGAGTCTGAACAATATAATCAGAAATTCCCTGTACCCTAGCAGCAAGCTGGTCTACACGAGAAGCTAATTCCTGAACATCCATGCTAACACAAGACTCCTTAGCCACCCAGAGAAAAAGAGGGAAGAAAAGGCAAAGCAAACTGCAGAAAAAAAATGACTCAACACCTTTCTTCCCTTCTTCTGAGATGCATTTAACTCATAGTGGGCCAGTTGTACTGTTATGATCCGGTGACTTTGGAGCCGCATGAACTTTCTCTGGAGTAGGTGGAAACTGTACTGACCGCAAAACCTGAACTAACACCGCAACTAGAAGTAGCCGTGGGGTGTGCCTAACAAACCCTAGACACCTCGACACAGCCGGAGGACTAAATACCCCTATAGATGGAAATAGGAATACTACCTTGCCTCAGAGCAGAACCCCAAAGGATAGGCAGCCCCCCACGAATATTGACTGTGAGTAGGAGAGGAAAGACACACGCAGGCAGAAAACAGGATTCAGCAAAAGAGGCCACTCTAGCTAAATAGGGAAAGATAGGACAGAATACTAAGCGGTCAGTATTAAAACCCTTCCAAAAATATCCACAGCAGATAATACAAAAAGTTCCACAATCTAACTAAAGACATGGAATGTATATCTGCCACTCCAGAGAATCCAACAAGACTGAGAAAATACTGACACAATCTAAGCTGGACAAAAAAAAACACTGAATAGCACAGAATTATTAAGCACACAGCATGTGTGCCACAGAAACCAAAACCAGACACTTATCTTTGCTGATTTGGCAGAAGGCAGAAGGAACCAAACCAGGACCAAAACCTCCCAACAACCATGGACAACTGGCAAGGACTAATGAATCCTGCACGCCTAAATACCCAGTCAGAACTGCAATCAGCAGATACACCTGACCAGGACTGCAACTCAGGGACAACTGCATTACCACCTACAACCACCGGAGGGAGCCCAAAAGCAGAATTCACAACAGTACCCCCCCTTGAGGAGGGGTCACCAAACCCTCACCAGAGCCCCCAGGCCGATCAGGACGAGCCAGATGAAAAGCATGAACCAAATCAGCAGCATGGACATCAGAGGCAAAAACCCAAGAATTATCCTCCTGGCCATAACCCTTCCATTTGACAAGATACTGAAGCCTCCGCCTCGAAAAACAAGAATCCAAAATCTTCTCAACCACATACTCCAACTCCCCATCAACCAACACAGGGGCCGGAGGATCAACAGAGGGAACAACGGGTACCACATATTTCCGCAATAAAGATCTATGGAAGACATTATGGATAGCAAAAGAGGCCGGAAGCGCCAATCGAAAAGACACCGGATTAATAATCCCAGAAATCCTATAAGGACCAATAAACCGAGGCTTAAACTTAGGAGAAGAAACCTTCATAGGAACATGACGGGAAGACAACCAGACCAGATCCCCAACCTGAAGCCGGGAACCAACACACCGACGACGGTTAGCAAAACGTTGAGCCTCCTCCTGAGACAACACCAAATTGTCTACCACATGAGCCCAAATCTGCTGCAACCTGTCAACCACCGAATCCACACCAGGACAGTCAGAAGGCTCAACCTGCCCAGAAGAAAAACGAGGATGAAAACCAAAATTACAAAAAAAAGGCGAAACCAAAGTAGCCGAACTAGCCCGATTATTAAGGGCAAACTCGGCCAATGGCAAAAAGGCCACCCAATCATCCTGATCAGCAGACACAAAGCATCTCAAATAAGTCTCCAAGGTCTGATTAGTTCACTCGGTTTGGCCATTTGTCTGAGGATGAAATGCAGAGGAAAAAGATAAATCAATGCCCAGCCTAGCACAAAAGGCCCGCCAAAACCTAGAAACAAACTGGGACCCTCTGTCAGACACAATATTCTCCGGAATACCATGCAAACGAACCATATGCTGAAAAAACAACGAAACTAAATCTGAAGAGGAAGGCAATTTAGGCAAAGGCACCAAATGAACCATCTTAGAAAACCGGTCACAAACAACCCAGATAACCGACATCCTCTGGGAAACCGGAAGATCAGAAATAAAATCCATAGAAATATGCATCCAGGGCCTCTCAGGGACTGGCAATGGCAAAAGCAACCCACTAGCACGGGAACAACAAGGCTTGGCCCGCGCACAAGTCCCACAGGACTGCACAAAAGAACGCACATCACGTGATAAAGAAGGCCACCAAAAGGACCTACCAACCAAGTCTCTGGTACCAAAAATACCAGGATGACCAGCCAACACAGAACATTTTCTAAATTTCTGACAATACAATTCTGCCGCCTCTTGACCCTGAGATAGGGCCAACAAGGTCTTCTCTGCTTGATCCACAGAATTAGGTTCATCATATAATAGTCCTAAAGCCTGAAAAAAGGAATCTACATTAAGCAAAGCCGGATTCCCAGATTCCAGGGAAAATGCCCAATCCTATGGATCACCACGCAGCAGGGAAATGACGATTTTAACCTGCTGAATAGAATCCCCAGAGGATCGAGGTCTCAAAGCAAAAAACAGTTTACAGTTGTTTTTAAAACTCAAAAATTTGGACCTGTCACCAAAAAACAAATCAGGAGTAGGAATCTTCGGCTCTAAAACAGGAGTCTAAACAATATAATCAGAAATTCCCTGTACCCTAGCAGCAAGCTGGTCTACACGAGAAGCTAATTCCTGAACATCCATGCTAACACAAGACTCCTTTAGCCACCCAGAGAAAAAGAGGGAAGAAAAGGCAAAGCAAACTGCAGAAAAAAAAATGACTCAACACCTTTCTTCCCTTCTTCTGAGATGCATTTAACTCATAGTGGGCCAGTTGTACTGTTATGATCCGGTGACTTTGGAGCCGCATGAACTTTCTCTGGAGTAGGTGGAAACTGTACTGACCGCAAAACCTGAACTAACACCGCAACTAGAAGTAGCCGTGGGGTGTGCCTAACAAACCCTAGACACCTCGACACAGCCGGAGGACTAAATACCCCTATAGATGGAAATAGGAATACTACCTTGCCTCAGAGCAGAACCCCAAAGGATAGGCAGCCCCCCACAAATATTGACTGTGAGTAGGAGAGGAAAGACACACGCAGGCAGAAAACAGGATTCAGCAAAAGAGGCCACTCTAGCTAAATAGGGAAAGATAGGACAGAATACTAAGCGGTCAGTATTAAAACCCTTCCAAAAATATCCACAGCAGATAATACAAAAAGTTTCACAATCTAACTAAAGACATGGAATGTATATCTGCCACTCCAGAGAATCCAACAAGACTGAGAAAATACTGACACAATCTAAGCTGGACAAAAAAACACTGAATAGCACAGAATTATTAAGCACACAGCATGTGTGCCACAGAAACCAAAACCAGACACTTATCTTTGCTGATTTGGCAGAAGGCAGAAGGAACCAAACCAGGACCAAAACCTCCCAACAACCATGGACAACTGGCAAGGACTAATGAATCCTGCACGCCTAAATACCCCAGTCAGAACTGCAATCAGCAGATACACCTGACCAGGACTGCAACTCAGGGATAACTGCATTACCACCTACAACCACCGGAGGGAGCCCAAAAGCAGAATTCACAACACTTCCCTAAATAGTTCTTGCATAATTTGGAGGTGTGCTTTGGGTCATTGTCCTGTTGTAGGATGAAATTGGCTCCAATCATGCGCTGTCCACAGGGTATGGCAGGCATTGCAAAATGGAGTGATAGCCTTCCTTATTCAATATCCCTTTTACCTTGTACAAATATCCCACTTTACCAGCACCAAAGCAACCCCAGACCATCGCATTATCTCCACCATGCTTGACAGATGGTGTCAGACACTCTTCCAGCATCTTTTCAGTTGTTCTGCATCTCACAAATGTTCTTCTGTGTGATCCAAACACCTCAAACTTGGATTAGTCTGTCCATAACACTTTTTTCCAATCTTCCTCTGTCCAATGTCTGTGTTCTTTTGCCCATATTAATCTTTTCCTTTTATTAGCCAGTCTCAGATATGGCTTTTTCTTTGCTCTCTGCCCTGAAGGCCAGCATCCTGGATTCGCCTCTTCACTGTAGACCTTGACACTGGCGTTTTGCTATTGAATGAAGCTGCTAGTTGAGGACCTGTGAGGCATCAATTTCTCAAATTACAGACTCTAATGTACTTGTCTTGTTGCTCAGTTGTGCAGCGGGGCCTCACACTTCTCTTTCTACTCTGGTTAGAGCCTGTTAGTGCTCTCCTCTGAAGGGAGTAGTACACACTGTTGTAGGAAATCTTCAGTTTCTTGGCAATTTCTCGCCTGGAATATCCTTCATTTCTAAGAACAAGAATAGACTGTCAAGTTTCACATGAAAGTTCTTTTTTCTGGCCATTTTGAGAGTGTAATGGAACCAACAAATGTAATGCTCCAGATTCTCAACTAGCTCAAAGGAAGGTCGGGTTTATAGGTTATCTAAACAGCCAAGCTGTTTTCTACTGTGCTAACATACTTGCACAAGAGTTTTCAAGGGTATTCTAACCATCCATTAGCCTTCTTACACAGTTAGAAGACACAAAGAAACCTGGAGTGATGGTTGTTGGAAATGGGCCTCTATATACCTATGAAGATATTGCATTACAAACCAGACGCTTGTAGCTAGAATAGTCATTTACCACATTAACAATGTATAGAGTGTACGTCACAGGGCAGTAATAGGAAAACAGGAGATGAGGAATCTGGGCCCCTGAACTGCCCCTCAGGCTATCAGGAACCCTGTCTTTCTTTAACTTGGGGGTACCCTTGAAGGTAGGGAGGCCCAAGTCACCGACCTGTCCCTTTCTCCTGTTAAACTCTTCACTAAACCCCCAACCCAGGAGGTGAACATTGTAAACAGCACCACAAAGCAAATAAACAGAATTAAACAATATGAGAGTGAGGGGAACACAATGCCAAAAGGTGAATGCACAAACTACAAAGGGACAAAGTAACAAAAACTCAGCACTTAGGCTGTGCACACCGCTGCTAAACTCCACACCATAGATAGTACAGCAACAGAGTTCCAAACACCTGACTTAGCTGACACCAGAGAGCTGCTCCTGCTAGGTTGGTCTCTAGAAAGGACCTGTATCACCAACAGTCAGCTGATGCACCAGGTGACCTTTTAAAGGATGTGGGAGTGGTCACCAGCAACATCAGCTGACCCAACAACACTGCAGTAACACCAGGTTGCCAGCGGGGAAAAACTGCATTTAACTCCCAATGGCCTGAAAGGAAAAAGTTTTAAAGTGTGAAGAACGAGATCTGCCACAAATGCAAAAATGGATCATGACAGTGTAATTCTGAATCATTTAACGTTCGCTTCATTGGAAAAAACTGTGCTTTTCTTTGAAAACTAAGGAAATTGCTAAGTGACCCTAAACGTTTGAACGGTAGTGTATATTGAGTAGGAATTATGGTACAGATATAGTAACTAGAGATGAGTGAACCTTTCAAGGTTACTGATGTTCACCAAACAGTTCGCTCAACTTACAAAAACCCCATTGAATTCAATGGGAGGCAAAGCCAAACGCATAGACAACACCTTCAGGGGACCCAACAGCTGCCAAAACAACTCAAATTAGAGTAAGACGCCAGGAAAAGTACGGACCATACTAGTGCCGTCCGATTTTACACATGCATGTCCTTAAAAACCTGACATTTCATAGAATCATAGAATGATAAAGTTGGAAGGGACCTCTTGTGTCATCTGGTCCAACCCCCTGCTCAAAGCAGGATTCACTAAATCATGCCATACAAATGTCTGTCCAGCCTCTGTTTGAAGACTTCCATTGAAGGAGAACTCGCCAGCTCTCGTGGCAGCCTTTTCCACTCATTGATCACCCTAACTGTCAAATTTTTTTTCTAATCTCTAATCTGTGTCTCCTCCCATTCAGTTTCATCCCATTACTTCTAGTTTTTCATTGTGCAAATATAGAGGAAAGAAGAATAAAGATGATCCTTCTACAATGTGACAGCCCTTGAGATATTTGTAGACAGCTATTAAGTCTCCTCTCGGTCTTCTTTTTTGCAAGCTAAACATTCCCAAATCCTGCAACCATTTCTCATAGGACATGGTTTGCAGACCGGTCACCATTCTGGTCGCTCTTCTCTGAACTTGCTCCAGTTTGTTTATGTCTTTTTTAAAATGTGGTGCCCAAAACTGGAGACAATACTCCAGGTGAGGTCTGACCAAAGAGGAGTAGAGGGCAATAATGACTTTGCGTGATCTAGACTGTATACTTCTGTTAATATATCCCAGAATTGCATTTGCCTTTTTTGCTGCTGCATCACACTGTTGACTCATGTTCAGTTTATGATCTATTAGTATACCCAAGTCTTTTTCACATGGGCTGTTGCTTAGCCCTATGCCTCCCATCCTGTAAATGCTTTTTTCATTTTTATTGCCAAGATGTAGTACTTTACATTTTTCCTTGTTAAAAACCATTCTGTTAGTTGCTGCCCACTGCTCCAGTTTATTTATATCTTTTAGAATCCTCTCTCTCTTCTCTAGTAGTAGCTATCCCTCCTAGCTTTGTGTCATCAGGAAATTTAATTAGTGTACCCTCAATTTCTTCATCTAAATCATTGATAAAGATGTTGAACAATACAGGGCCCAGGACAGAACCCTGTGGTACCCCACTTGAGACATTCTTCCAACCGGATGTGCAGCCATTTAGGACCACTCTTTGGGTCTGATCACTAAGCCAGTTATGAATTCACCTAACAGTTGCCTTGTCCATTCCATACTTAGTCATTTTTTCAATAAGGATGGTGTGAGATACTTTGTCAAATGCTTTACTGAAGTCAAGATATGCTATATCTACAGCATTTCCCTGATCCACCCAGTCAGTGATTCTGTCATAGGAGGAAATTAAGCTAGTCTGACATGACGTATTAGTTACAAACTCATGCTGACTTTGGTTAATCACTTCATTCTTATCCAGGTACTTACATACATGTTGTTTAATAATTTGTTCAAAGATCTTTCCTGGTATAGAAGTCAGACTCACCGGCCTATAGTTCCCTGTATCCATCTTCTTCCCATTTTTGAAGATAGGAACGACATTTGCTCTTCTCCAGTCTTCTGGGACTTTTCCTGTTCTCCAAAAATTTTCATAGATTATGGAGAGTGGTTCAAAAATGTTTTCTGCTATCTCCTTTCGTACTCTGGGGTGTAATTCATCTGGACCTGGAGACTTGAATTCATTTATGTTAGCTAAAGGTACCGTTACACTAAGCGACTTCACAACGATCATGACCAGCGATCGTGATCGTTGGTAAGTCGTTGTGTGGTCGCTGGGGAGCTGTCACACAGACAGCTCTCCAGCGACCAACGATCAGGGGAACGACTTCGGCATCGTTGAAACTGTCTTCAACGATGCCGAAGTCCCCCTGCAGCACCCGGGTAACCAGGGTAAACATCGGGTTACTAAGTGCAGGGCCGCGCTTAGTAACCCAATATTTACCCTGGTTACCATTGTAAAAGTAAAAAAAAAACACTACATACTCACCTTCTGATGTCTGTCACATCCCCCGGCGTCCACGCACTGCTGCAGAGAGCTTTCCCTGCACTGAATGTGTCAGCGGCACCGGCAGTAACAGCGGTGACGTCACCGCTATGCTCTGCTTTACGGCTGGCGCTCACACAGTCAGTGCAGGGAAAGCTCCCTGCAGCAGCGCGTGGACGCCGGGGGACGTGACAGACATCAGAAGGTGAGTATGTACTGTTTTTTTTTTTTTTACTTTTACAATGGTAACCAGGGTAAATATCGGGTTACTAAGCGCGGCCCTGCGCTTAGTAACCTGATGTTTACCCTGGTTACAAGTGAGCACATCGCTGGATCGGTGTCACACACACCGATCCAGCGATGACAGCGGGTGATCAGCGACGAAATAAAGGTCTGGACTTCTAGCTCCAACCAGCGATATCACAGCGGGATCCAGATCGCTGCTGCGTGTCAAACACAACGAGATCGCTATCCAGGAAGCTGCAATGTCACTGCAACGTCACGGATCGTTGTCGTTCTCGTTGAGTGTGACGGTACCTTTAGTGTTTCCTCACTATCTTTCTGTTTATAGATATCCTGGATTCTTCTACTCCTTTAATAGGACAGTGAAGATCAGTTAATGTTACATTTCTTTTCTGAGAGAAAACAGATGCAAAATAGGAATTTAAAAGTTCGGCCTTCTCAACATCCTTTCCTTTCATTTCATCATTTTCATCCTGTAAAAATCCTATAGCATCTTTGACTTTTCTTTTACTTTTGATATATCCCCAAAATCCTTTTTTGCTGCTTATGACGTCTCTTGCAAGCCTTAATTCATTGTCAGCTTTAGTAAATCTGATTCGTCCACTGCAGGTTCTGCAGACAGCATTATATTCTTCTTTAGATATGCCTCCTTCTTTCCATTTGATAAACATTTCTTTCTTCCTTTGTAGCATGTGTTTAAGTCCTGTGTTCATCCATCCTGGTTTCCTTAAATGCTTTGTATTCTTCCCTCTTTTTGGAATTGTTAACGATTTTGCTTTGAGAATCTCATTTTTCACGATTTCCAAACCTTCCTGGATATTTTTGTCCCATTGGATCCCTCCGATTCTCTTTCTGAGTCCCTTAAAATCTGCCTTTCTGAAATCTAACCTTGAAGTCTGCGTTTTCACAGGTCTTCCTCCTCTAGTTATCCAAAATTCTAAAATAGCATGGTCGCTACCTCCTAGAGTCCCAGTCACTCTTACCTCCCCAACCAGTTCCTCCCTGTTTATAAGGATTAGATCCAAGGTAGCCGTTCCCCTTGTTTTCTCCCCTACCTTTTGGAAGATAAAGTTGTCAGCAAGAGAAGATAAGAATTTGTTTGACCTGTTAGTTTTGCCTGAGAGAGATTCCCAACAAATGTCTGGACAGTTGAAATCTCCCATGACCACTATGTCATATTTTTTGATGCCATTTGATGTATAAAGAGTTCATCCATATCTTCAGCTTGCACAGGCGGCTTGTAGTAAATGCATGCAATGGTGTCCTTTCCGTTGTTCTCTCCTTGTATTCTTACCAAAACAGTTTCCACAGAACTCCCAGTCTCTGAAGCTTCAATCTCTGTGCAGATATACGCTTTTCTAACATACAATGCGACACCTCCTCCTCGTTTATCAAGTCTGTGTTAGGGCTGGCGGAACGCACCGAGTAAATATAGAGATGTTATTTGGTGTGTTCGCAGCCCGGGGTCCACCGTGCAGAAAAAGAACCTGCTGCTGGCAAACGGCGGCACTATATGGCGGTAGAAGCGATCTCTGTTGCTTCACAGAGTCGCTATAAAGAAAGGGCTCTGTCCTGTTAAACTCCACAGGAATACACAGTAGCTGCTGAGCAGATAGCAGCTTGTGGTCAAGCAGTCAAGGAGGCAAACATACAATCTCCTCACCGGAGGAGCTGGTATTCTAGGCGGCTTATTTCAGCCGGGGCCCTGAAACCATACACACAATCTCCTCACCAGAGGTGCCGGTATTCTACGTGGCTTATTTCAGCCGGGTCCCTGAATCCACACAAGCGTGACCACATTGGCGCAAAACTCATAACATGCATTGATACTAGCGCATGGCCGTGCGGCCATGCGAACCATATATAGCTGCAGCCAGTACAAGACCTTCCTAGAAGGACCAATGAGAGACTGCCACAGAGCCTGAGCACCTTCAGGACCTTCCTGGAGAACCAATGGGCTTTGCTGCAGTATCCAAGCATGTGACCCTCGATCTCCAATGAGAGATCTTACCCTGGGCATGCTCAGAAGGAGAAAAGCAGGACTTAGTCCCAAAAGCGTCTGCTCGCCGCTGCCCAGCACTGGCTTCAATGGCAGAAGCTGGAAAAGCAGCAGTAACTCTTTGCACAGAGTCAGACTGAGCGAGACGCTGGGACTGACATCTCTGCTGAGCAGGCTCCACTGCGGCAGGAGAAGAATGGGAGACTGCAGTGGAGATGGCCCGAGACTCCCCCTGTGCAGAGGTGGGAACTCGACCCCTAACAGTCTGTTTCTTGCAAATAAGTTGTATACTTCTAGTCTTGTATTCCTATCGTGTGTTGTCCCACCAAGTTTCGTTGATTCCAATAATGTCATATTCTCTTGTGTTAGTAGTTCCAATTCTCCTTGTTTATTGCTCATGCAGCAAACACCTGTGAACAGTAAAATCATATCATCACCTGACAGAATAGAATAGATATATACACATAAAACAGATGGATGTAAAGATGTTAGTCACATATATAATTAGTACAGTACTTGTGCAGTTTACTGTAAATGTATTTTATTACTAAATAAATTATTTTCTGAAAAAATGGCCCCAGCAAAGGGAAATCAGACCACTTGTGGCAGATGTTTGTAGCCCGGGAAGGGGGTAATACCCATGGAGCCTCACATCTGTATACTTAGCCTTTCCTTATTATTAAAATGGGGGACCCCCCAAAAAATGATGTAGGGTTCCCCTATATTTAATAACAGCAAAGGCTAGGCAGACAGCTGTGGGCTGATATTAATAGTCTGAAAAGGGGCCATGGATATTGGCCCAGTCCCAGACTAAAAACATCAGCTCTCAGCTGCCCTAAAAATGGTGCATCCATAAGATGTACCAAATCTGGCACTAAGCCTTGCTGTTACAACTTGCCCTCGTGCGGTGGCAAGGTGATAGTTGGGAGGTTGATGTCACCTTTGTATTGTCACGTGACATCAAGCCCAGAGGTTAGTAATGGAGAGGTGTCTATAAGACTCCCCCATTGCTAACCCCATAGTGATATTGTATAAACAAACACACACCTAGAAA
The DNA here is from genome assembly GCF_051348905.1 of Ranitomeya variabilis. Taxonomy (NCBI): domain Eukaryota; kingdom Metazoa; phylum Chordata; class Amphibia; order Anura; family Dendrobatidae; genus Ranitomeya; species Ranitomeya variabilis. The sequence continues at coordinate 157,174,273 of NC_135237.1, read as the reverse complement.
AAAGTCCTTTATTGGAACAAATGACATAGACTCCTTTACTGACTCTAAATTAAACCATACACACATCATTGCCCAGTTCACTGAAGCCAATGTCCCCTGTAAATGAATTAAAATAGTAAAACAACCATATTCCTCACCTGTCTGAAGTGAAGAGATAGTCCATAATGTCCCACGATGATCCTGATGACTTTGAGTGCAGTCACTGATGCAACTGCTCTCAAAGCGGCTACACACTGATACAGAAGGTAATCACTCATGCAGTGTGTGGCGCTGAGCTGCAGTGAGAAAGTTCACCGGAGTTCATCAGCTGATGAGCCCTGGTGATCTCACTGATGGCATTGCTGCATGAGAATTTTCTCACGCAGCGGTGGGGCTGTAAGATTAATATTCCATATAAACATTGTATATCATTTTTCCCATTTTCTATGGCAGTAATGCAGCTTCAATGTGCTAGAGCAGTGTTCCCCAACTCTGGTCCTCAAGAGCCACCAACAGGTCATATTTTTAGGATTTCCTTAGTATTGCACAGGTGATAATTGTGTAATGAGCTGGCCGGCTGTGACTGTTCTGTTATCATTGACATAGAATCTGTGACAGACACTGCCCCCGTGTGGCCAGAAGTTATACCTATGCCGAATGTGATTACAGAGAAACAAACTGTATTGGCTAGACTCCCCCCTGTTATGTCATGTGACCAGGAAGGAGGGAGAGAAGAAGAAGAGCCCGGGAAACCAGTCAGTACAGAGAGAAGTCTGTGTGATCTGGTGTCCTCCTGCTGAGGCGATATAGAGGATTGCCTGGATAACCCCTCTCTCTTGGAAGCTGACATCCAGATTGTTCCCAGCTCCCACACTGCGGAGCACTCAGCGGTGACATCTTCACAGATCCTGGAGCCCATGAACTGTAAGCGGGTCCTCTGTTGAGAGGCCGAACACCCCACCCTTACCTGCTGAACCACAAGGATTACAGTCTGGACCTGAGAGACAGAGTTTTGTTTACTCCCTGTTGTTTTCTCCTCGGCTGGAGCGTCTCCCTGCAGCGTTGACAGACAGGCCTGCGACGTGGGAAGATAACCTCCTGGAACAAAGGAACTGGTAACGTGTGGATAGGGACAGTGAGGGAAAGTTTATTACACGTTATTTCTGCGAATAGGCATATTTTGTACTGTCTATTATTGTGTTCCCCTGTGTTAATGAAAATGTTTAACAGTAAAGATACGTTTGTTAAGATGGAATCTGAGTGTGGAAGTTTTGCTGGGCCAGATCATGGATATGCATGGGCGGCCTTGCCCTCGTCCACTTCATCTGCATCACCTGCACAGGCAATAATTCCATCACCTGTGCAATACTAATGAAATCCTGAAAACATGACCTGTTGGTGGCTCTTGAGGACCGGGTTTGGGGAACACTGTTCTAGAGTCATCATTCTTAGTAATTCATGATGCAACCTTATAGTTTTTCATAGTGATATGTTTTTTGGTTGGCACCTGTTCACACTAGCTTGGATGTACTGGACCTTTTTTCTCTATTTGTATCAAATGTGCCTTACCACACAGGAACAGTAGATGTGTAGACAATCTGACAACTTGACAACTTGCACAGATGTGGTTACGTACGGTAAAAATAGATGTATAGACATTGTGGTAACTTGCTTGCAGAGATGCTGTTACACACGGGAATAGTAGATATATAGGCACACTGATAACTTCCCATTGAGATGTGGTTACTTACAGGAGCAGAGGGCAGCTCATGAATAGCAGAAATGAAGAATAGTCAGTACCTTACTTACAAAGATAGAGGTGTGGACAATAATAGATGTCAGGATTCGAACCCAGCAGCTCCTGTGCACCAGATGGTAGCTCTTCCCTCTGAGCCATTAAGCTAGCTGGACAGTTCCATGCTTACAGAAATACTTGTACCTATATTGTTGCTGATGTCTCCACCTTGAGTTTCCTGTTAGTTACCACCCTGAGTTCCTGATTGGCTCATCCTGATTGCACACCCTATTTAAACCTGACCTTGCTCTCCTTTCCTTGCCTGATTATTGAGCTACTAGCCTCTAGTCAAGCTTCCTTCCAACCGCTACTTATTCCGTCAAATGACACTGCTGTTCCTGATATCAACCTCTGGCTTTCCTGACTATGATTACTGCTTATTCCTTCAAATGACACTACTCTTTCTGATATTGACCTCAGGTTTTTCTGACTACGATTACTGCTTATTCCTTCAAACTACATTGCTGTTCCTGTGTATCGACTCCTTGGCTGTCCCTGACTACGCTACCTGCCGGTGCTACCCCTAGTGCTTGCAATATCATTACTCCAAACCAGGTCAGTCCATAACACCAGTATCAGAAGAGATCAATTCTTGTTGCACCACAGTTGAGTACAATAGCACTGGGATTCACAGAACTGAGCTGGGAAGTACTTGCAGATTGTTGGATTAGAAACAAGAGATTGCTAGTGTGAAGATTAAACACCTGTCTGGAGCTCAGTAAGGTGAATGATGAGGCAAATTCCTGTTAAACTTGTGGTAGATTGTAACTCTGTTTCCTGAATAATTAGGCAGCTGGCATCTGCATTTGCTGGCCTTAGAAGGACCAGGATATTTATGTCAGAGGAGTTTACTGGGTTACCAAATTAACTCAGCACAAACCAGTGCAAAAGGAGCACTAGGTAAGAGAGCAAGGCCTGGCACTGTATTCTGGACATGTGAGTAATAGTATGTCTGGAGGTGAGCAAATTAAGCTTACCCTAAAAATAATACCCTGCCTACAGTTAAGCATGCTATCTTAGTGATACTTAAAGCTATTATGATAAAAAGCAATGTGACAACAGAGGCTGGAATGAAAGTCTTTTATTTTCAGTGACAAGTCCCACTTTGTCTTGGAAACAATGATAATCAGTGATTGGTCTGGAGATCACATAGACAACGTCATGAAGCGGCCTTCACGAGGGAATTATACACTAACCCTACTCTTGGGATTATGGTGTGCCATGGCATAATATACAGTAGCCATACTTCTCAAGTCTTCATTTCAGGTACACTAACAGCTCAGCGCTACATTTACTTGTTCATAGAACCAGTGTTAAGGCCATTTCTCCAAAGGAACACGACAACATGGCAATGGTTTCTGTGAGCAGCCTGTGTGTCCTAAATGTGTTATAATTGCTTGCAGCATCTCCTGACTTGTCTTTCATCGAATACATTTGCAATGTCATTGGTCGGCAATTGCAAAGAGAGCAGCCAGCAGCAGAAATTGATGAGTTGCATGCCTAAGTGCATTTAGCTAGGCATAACATTCCTCAGACAACTATTAGTAACCTCATTGATAGCATGCCAAGGTGGTTAAGTGCGTATATTTCAGCACATGGTACTCATAATCGATACTAAATAAATCACTGTTTTTAACTTTTTCATAATTTGCATATCGTTAACATGTCTATTGATCCTGTAATTTTCATAATTCTATGACTTTACATTCTTGGTGTTACAATTTAATATTACAGGAAAGAAATATATCTTGGTACCGTGTTAGCCAGTAGATAGGACTCTCAATTCTAAATATTTTTCTCAGTGGTTGATACCTTTTAATGGCTAACTGAAAAGATGGTAACAAATTGCAAGCTTAGTCTTAGTCTTTGCCTGATGAAGAGACGTATGTAGTCTCGAAAGCTTGCAATTTGTTACCATCTTTTCAGTTAGCCATTAAAAGGTATCAACCACTTAGGACTCTCAATTTAATGTTAAGGAGTGTATATGAAAGGTTCTATGCATATCGCTGTACAGCTCCATAGTTCTGCCATAAAGTCTATAGCACTATATGTGTATTGACTTTTGTTGTGTATATACAACTAATATGGACTATAGTTGAGCAAATATGTTCGGGTTCCCTCTTATTCGGCACGCTATAGCGCTTACCGAATAAGCTGCAGAGGCAACCCAGCTTCCTGGATCGCGCTGGCCGATCAGCTGTTCGGTGCCACAGCTGCATATGTCGTGGCTGTGTCACTGTCACAGCACATGCATGGCGAGCCTGCTTGTTGGGCTCTTCATGAATGTGCTGTGACAGTGACACAGCGGCGACACAGGCAGCTGCGGAGCAGATCAACTGATCGGCCAGCGCGATCCAGGAAGCTGGGTTGCCTCTGCAGCTTATTCGGTAAGCGCTATAGCTTGCCGAATAAGAGGGAACCCAAACATATTCGCTCAACTCTACTATGGACACTGATTTGTTCCCTAGCTCCAATGCTTGTGTAGGATCAATGATCTTTGCATTGTATGATTAATCTTCTAACAACATGTGACTCAATTAACTACACTATAACACTAGCAGAGTGAACTTTGTGTAAAACATATTGATGACTCTATGTGGATGAATATTTAATGTACTTTATGACTAACAAGCTTGATATTCTCCTTTCTCTGCTAAATTCAGTGTCTAGTCAAATTCCTGTGCTAGCATTCCACGTGAATACGCTTTATTCAGATAGTCTTCTATAAACAAGGCAGCTTCCTCTATGCATCACTGGAGTTGTACAAGTGGAGACTACGGTGCGGATCCTGTAAATACTGCAAATCTAGCATGGCCATTTTACACACAATGCTTTTGTATGCATAGACACCTTCATGCATCTAGATTTCCAGGTGAACACAATGGACTTTGGGCTTATTTCCGGGCTTTTTTAAAAAAAAGGTGCAAATACAAGATGAAAGTCTCATACAGGGTTAACGAAACATATTGTAAAGACTTTCTCTAAGGGTACTGTCACACAGTGCCATTTTGATCGCTACGACGGCACGATCCGTGACGTCGCAGCGATCGTATGATTATCACTCCAGCGTCGTAGACTGCGGTCACACGTTGCAATCACGGCGCTGGAGCGATGCCGAAGTCCCCGGGTAACCAAGGTAAACATCGGGTTACTAAGCGCAGGGCCGCGCTTAGTAACCCGATGTTTACCCTGGTTACCAGCGTAAACGTAAAAAAAACAAACAGTACATACTCACATTCCGGTGTCTGTCCCCCGGCGTTCTGCTTCTCTGCACTGTGTAAGCACAGCGGCCGGAAAGCAGAGCGGTGACGTCAGACGTCACCGCTGTGCTCGCTTTCTGGCTGGCCGGCGCTCACAGTGCAGAGAAGCTGAGACGCCGGAGGACAGACACCGGAATGTGAGTATGTACTGTTTGTTTTTTTTACGTTTACGCTGGTAACCACGGTAAACATCGGGTTACTAAGCGCGGCCCTGCGCTTAGTTACCCAATGTTTACCCTGGTTACAAGCGAACACATCGCTGGATCGCTGTCACACACAACGATCCAGCGATGTCAGCGGGTGATCAAGCGACGAAAGAAAGTTCCATACGATCTGCTACGACGTACGATTCTCAGCAGGGTCCCTGATCGCTGCTGCGTGTCAGACACTGCGATATCGTATGGATATCGCTAGAACGTCACGAATCGTACCGTCGTAGCGATCAAAATGGCACTGTGTGACGGTACCCTAACTGCTCATAAGTATTCAGGTCTTCCCCCTCCCTTCAGGGAACTGAAAACGATTTTGCCACAAACAAAGTTAATTTTAAATTTGATTTTACATCTTGGAATATTAATAATTTTCACAATTGGATGTGTATATATAAAATGTTCCTGTGCTGAGATAATCTTATTAATGTGCCCCTGCTGTGTACTGTACAGTATAATGGCTGTGTCTTACCGTACAGGAATATGAAAAAGAAAGCATCAAAGAAACTACCTTCACACAAGGCCAGTAAAATTACATATCAACTTTATTAATCAACATAAAAGTAATAATCAGTAATGGGTATCTACCCATAGCACAGGAAAAAAGGTGGGCAACCCAGGTCAGGGCTCCATCAGTAGTGGTATCATAATACAAGCCATAATATAACAATGCATATTACAATTGTGCAAGTGACCATGTACAGGTATGCAAACAGTAAATAAACAAAATAATAGTACAAGTGTATACAATATAATGATATAGTTACCAAATGGAGCGCTCCTGGGGGCCCACCACACCCGACGCACGTTTCTCACCGAAATGCTTCGTCTGGGGGTGGTTGGATACTGGCCAATGATCGTATATATATCAATAGAGACCAATAGGAGAGGTGCTCAAATTAACATGATGATGACAGACTCCTGTGTACGAATGCGCAAATAAACGAATAGACGCTGATGTGATAAAGCGCACACTTACATATAGCAATGGAACAGGAATGGCCGATGACTGGCGCGGCAGCGCATGTGCACTAGCCTGCAATAGATAAGCCCGCAATCCACGTGGACAAACAGCCGCCATCCTTCCAGACGGCAACCGGAACTGCACACGCCGCACATCACTGACGCAACATCTGGTGCGTCCTTTCAGGTAGTCGTAGCAACCACCAGAAACATACGGCACCCTGCAGGACACGCTCTGAACTGGTAAATACACCATGCAGGTCCGGAAGTCGCTATAAATTACATACAGCAACGATAGTGACAGTTGCTGAGGACAAACAGCAATCAATAATACTGATACCTATGGTACTCGATCGAAAGATTACCGCCATGCCTATTATAAATAGACCACAACACTGAACAATATAAATAACTGAAAAGTGCGAAGTGAAATAATGAGTGCGCAGTGAAACCGAAATAAAACCATAATCAGAATGCTATAAAATAAAATATTATTATTAGAAACAATCATAATATACAGAATAACTAAGCAACACAAGTAAAAAGAGTGTATACACACATATATATATATATGTGTGTGTGTGTGTGTGTGTGTGTGTGTGAAAATGGCATAAAATGCCAGTGTATAAAGGGGCATATATAGATATAAGACATAGACATATGCCAAACATTAAATTTAAGAACAATACATAATAGATTATTCAAGAAAACTGAATATGCACAATATAACTACATACAAACCCATATGACACAGTACAAAAATATAAATATGCATATTTATGCTCTAAAAACAAGATAAAATAATGCATAAAAATACATGGGCACAGACTGCACTGAAAAAAACCTTTAAGAATTTGTTTAAATCGTCGCACTCGAATATGGTGGAATAAGATGTCCCTTGAAAATTATATATCTAGAAACCTTATCTCAAGAGGGTTACAAGTCCAGATTTTTCCTTCTTTTCCAGTTAATGATGTTTCTTTGAGAACTCGCTGGGAGGCGGCATGCCACACGTGCTCTATGACTTTTATGACCATTTTGACATCAATGAGAAGTCTATTAATGATTTGGGTTTGGAGATCGATGAGATCTATAAAAAACTTCAGAAAGAATGTACTCAGGAAGAATTTGATATTTTTAAGAAAGATGTTGATGGGTTTTGTGACGAGTGGGAGAAAGAAATCTCTGCCAGTAAAAATAAGAAATTTCAACGAGATCTTCAGGATAAAAATGAGAACAAAGTATATAGATGGAGTCATGTTAATATTCAAGACAAGGGAGGACCTGTATCTGAAGTGGCTAGTACATCTAGTACCGGTACATTGGTTTCATCTTCTAATATGGGTGAACAGAATCATATGCGGTTCAGTCAAAGGAGGAAGGATGATCGCTCTCGATTACATTTAATCCCCTGTCCAAATTCAGAAGTGAACTCTTTGATCTACTTGAGAAGGCTGTATCCAATGGTGTTTTGACATCCAAACAGAGGGATGGCCTGTGGAATGATGACCCAATTGTAGCGAGCATATATCTTCTACCAAAAATACATAAAGATCCGGTCAGACCTCCAGGTAGGCCCATAGTGTCAGGGGTCAATAGTTTATGCGACCCAATTTCCAAACTAATTGACTTCTATTTGAAACCCTTGGTGGAAGCTTTACCGTCATTTCTCAAGGACACTACAGATGTCCTGAGAAAGTTAGATGGTTTACAATTGGAGGAGAATATGGCTCTAGTCACTTGTGATGTCGAGTCGTTATACACCTCGATTCGACACCAGGATGGTCTAGAAGCAACTTCCTTTTTCTTAAACAACAGTGGTTTGGATCAGGATTTATGTGTGTTTTTGATTAAGGCTTTGGATTTTGTTCTCACGCACAATTTTTTCTTATTTCGGGATTCCTTTTTTCTTCAGTTACAAGGTACTGCAATGGGGGCGTCTTGTGCGCCCTCCTATGCTAATTTATTTTTGGGATTATGGGAGCGGGAAATTTTTCAGACCAATCCACATCCTTTGAGCCATGGGGTCGTCTCATGGGGGAGATATATTGACGATGTCCTTATGGTTTGGCAGGGGACACAGGAAGAGTTGAACTTGTTCATCAGCGAATTAAACTCCAATGTCAGGAACATCAAACTGACATACAAATATGAAACTAGTAAAATTGATTTTTTTAGATGTCTCCATTATTGTTGGGAATGACGGAGTTATTCATACGGATTTGTTTCGTAAAGAAACATCTGTTAATTCCCTTTTACATACATCCTCACAGCACCCACATCATTTGATCAAGAATATCCCGACCGGACAATTTTTACGTCCCCCGGAAGAAGCCCACGCGAAACGCGTGTTGGGGCTGCTGTGGAGCGCACACTGACGGATATTACTATGGGTAAGCTGAGCGTCCTTTAAAGGGGTCCGTATATCTTTTTTCTTGTACCATGCTTAATTGAGTATTAGAGATTCAGGATTTGCCTGTTTATGCTGGTATATAGAGTGTATGGTACATTCACAGATATCCAACCCTATTATGGGGTTTTACCTGTTATAGTGGATACTGGTGAATTTGGACTACACGCTTACTAGGTCTGCTCACTTATTTATTCCGTTATTGCAGTTGTGTCGTTCTTCCCCCTCATGAGTTGTTGTCTGAAGCCTTTTTCATGTCTGTTTTATATTGATTTTGTGATTTTGTATTTATTAATAAAATATTTAAATTGGTTAATTAAGTGGGACATGTACTCCTTTTTGGTCGTGTGTAGGATTCATAGTATTCGGAGTGTCCTGAGATATCTATGAGAAGTCTATCAATGGGGCAAATTGCCCCTTGGAGATATTTCTATATGTTTCAGTGGATTGTTTTTTTATTAATTTTTACGTGCGAGAAGGATTTGTTCTAATGATGAATTATTTGAAAAACAGGCTCAGAACTTATGTATACGTTTTAAGGATTGTGGATATAGAAAGAAGACGATTTGTCGCTCCTACCAAAGGGCTTATCATAGTGAAAGGAATACCCTTCTGCAGAAACGGAAAATGGATAGGAATATGGACCAGGTACGTTGTATCTTGGATTTCAATTCTAGGAGTGAGGACATCAGGAGGGCCATTAGCAAACACTGGTCGGTGCTCATGACAGATAAAACCATTGCCAAGTGTGTTGGACCTAGTCCTTCCATTACATATAGGTGATCACACAATTTAAGGGACCAGCTGGTACATAGTTATCATAAAGGACCTGGCCCTAATTTCATCTTTGGAGCTAAGGGCCCAGAGTGGGTGTGTACTAGCTGTGGTAAATGTATGGCCTGTCGTAATATCCAAACAGCCTCTGATTTTTCTAACTCTAAGGGGGATAGAGTGTATCGAATCACATACACCATCACATGCACAACTAAGGCTGTGATCTATCACGCCACTTGCCCGTGTGGTCTCATCTACATTGGGATGACCACACGAGAGCTCCGTAGGAGAGTACAGGAGCATGTGTTGGACATCGAGGGGGCATCAACAGAAGTTGACCCGCACAAGCTGAAACCAACCCCACAGCATTTTAAGGCCTTACATGGGTGTGATCCTAAGGGTATGTGCACACGTTGCGGATTTCTTGCAGAAATTTCCTGAAGAAAACCGGAAATTTTCTGCAAGAAATCCGCATTTTTTTTTTTGCGTTTTTTTTCTGTTTTTTTCGCGTTTTTTTAGCATTCTGCAAGCGTAATTAGCTTGCAGAATGCTAAAGTTTTCCAAGCGATCTGTAGCATCGCTTGGAAAACTGACTGACAGGTTGGTCACACTTGTCAAACATACTGTTTGACAAGTGTGACCATCTTTTTACTATAGATGCAGCTTATGCAGCATCTATAGTAAAAGATAGAATGTTTAAAAATAATAAAAAAAATAAAAAAAATGCTTATACTCACCCGCAGACAGCTGATATCCTCACCGGCGTCCGTTCCGTATAGATGGTGTGCGCGCGCAGGACCTTCCATGACGTCGCGGTCACATGACCGGTCTCGACCAATCACAGGACGGTCACAAGACCGTGACGTCATCGCAGGTCCTTCACCGCACATCAGCTACAGGAACCGAAGCGGCAGCATGCAGCTGAGAGGCGGGAAGACATCGAGGGTGAGTATAGGACTATTTTTTATTTTAATTCTTTATTTTTGACCACTTATATGGTGCCCAGTGCGTGGAGGAGAGTCTCCTCTCCTCCACCCTGGGTACCAACCGCACATAATCTGCTTACTTCCCGCATGGTGTGCACAGCCCCGTGCGGGAAGTAAGCAGATCAATGGACTTCTAGGTGTGCGGAATCCCCGCAATTCCGCATTTTTAATGAACATGTTGCTTTTTTTTCCGCGATGCGATTTTTTCGCGGAAAAAATCGCAACATTTGCACAAAAAATGCGGAATACACTGTAAATAATAGGAGGCATATGTTAGCGTTTTTTTCGCGTTTTTATCACGTTTTTATAGCGAAAAAACACGAAAAAAACGCTAAAAATCCTGAACGTGTGCACATGGCCTTAGGGATTGTGTGTCAAAGGCATCGACCGAGTTTTTATTGGACTCAGAGGGGAAAATTGGAAGAGGATGTTGGCACAGAGGGAGGCTAGGTGTTTTTTTAAGTTGGACACCATTACACCACTGTGCCTTAACAATCACAATAGTTATACTCCCTTCCTGCCCAGTTAGCCCCCTATTTGTCCCTTGCCTTCTTTGGGATATATGTAGAGCTGTGTATATATATATATATATATATAATACTGTCTCTGGGTTCCCCATCATATTTTGGATGTATTATTCTCATTTTGTGCAGTCTTGTTGACTGGGGGTTTTTTTAGCTGTTTTTTTTATAGTTTTAATAAATAAAAAAACTTTTTTTCATTTTCTTTTTTCATTAATTATTTTTTGTTCTTCATTCTTATTTTTATTTTATTTTAGGTTTTCAGGGCTGGTGCTCTCCTTTGGACTTCTATGGAACAGTGAACATTGTAACGGAGTATGGCATTTCTTTATGCTAGTTGTATCTACCTCCGTAGATTTATTTATTTTTTTTGGCCTGATTGGTTCCCGTGTATGGCTACAATTTTGTGCATGTGCCCATGTATTTTTATGCATTATTTTATCTTGCTTTTAGAGCATAAAAATGGATATTTATATTTTTGTACTGTGTCATATGGGTTTTGTATGTAGTTACATTGTGCATATTCACTTTTTTTGAATAATCTATTATGTATTGTTCTTAAATTTAATGTTTGGCATATGTCTATGTCTTATATCCATATATGCCCCTTTATACACTGGCATTTTATGCCATTTTCACGCACACACACACACACATATATATATATATACACACACACAGTGTATATATATATATATATATATATATATATATATATATATATATATATATATATATATATACACTAGATGGTGGCCTGATTCTAACGCATCGGGTATTCTAGAATATGCATGTCCACGTAGTATATTGCCCAGCCACGTAGTATATTGCCCAGCCACGTAGTATATTGCCAAGTCACGTAGTATATTGCCCAGCGACGTAGTATATTGCTCAGCGCCGTAGTATATTGCCCAGCGACGTAGTATATTGCCCAGTTACGTAGTATATTGCCCAGTGACGTAGTATACAACACAGAGCCACGTAGTATACAGCACAGAACCACGTAGTATATTGCACAGCGAAGTAGTATACAGCACAGAGCCACGTAGTATATTGGCCAGTCACGTAGTATATTGCCCAGCCACGTTTGTCACAGGTTAAAAAATAAAAAATAAACATATACTCACCTTTCCTAGAGCCCCTTGTAGTCCACGGCAGCTTCCGGTCCCAGGGTTGGTCTGAGCGCAGGACCTGTGATGACGTAGCGGTCACATGACCGTGTAGCGGTCACATGACCGTGACGTCACGTCAGGTCCTTTCCGCGCAGGCGCGCAGGACTTGTGATGACGTCGCGGTCACATGACCGTGACGTCATGGTAGGTCCTTCTGGCATACCATCTTTGCCACCGCAACCTGCAACGGAATATGGCGGGCGGCGCGAGCGGCTCAGCGGACTACAGAGGGTGAGTATAGCAGGGTTTTTTTAATTTATTATTTTTAACATTACATTTTGTACTATTGATGCCGCATAGGCAGCGTCAATAGTACAAAGTTGGGGACACACAGGGTTAATAGCGGCGGTAACGGAGTGCGTTACCTGCGGCATAACGCGGTCCATTACCGCCGGCATTAACCCTGTGTGAGGAGGGGTGTATGCGGGCGCCGGGCAATGAGTGCGGGAAGTAAGGAGCGGCCATTTTTTTCCGGACTGTGCGCGTCGCTGATTGGTCGCGGCAGCCATGACAGGCAGCTGGCGAGACCAATCAGCGGACGAATAACCACGACAGACAGACAGAAGGACAGACAGACGGAAGTACCCTTAGACAATTATATAGTGTGTATATATATATATATATATATATATATATATATATATATATATATAATATTGTAGCATGGCTAAAGGGTGTGTAGTCGACGGGAGATATGTGTCGCATAGGTGGCTTGTTGCTGTAATGTAGCCCGGAGTATTTCTTTGTTGCACATAACCATGTATATATATGTGTTTCAGGACCTGTGGTGATGTCAGACCACATGGCTAATCATGTGATGGGTTACTGGGTGTGGTTAGCTCTATATAAGACAGGCTAATGCTTATCACAGTGGATATGAGTGGAGGTGCTAGCCTCCAGAGGGTGTTAAGGCTCCAGGTCTGAGCCTGAAGGAATGGACAGTTGTTTTTCCTTTTGCCTGAGTTAAAGGCTATTTGTTTTTCTGTTTATGCTAACTGGTTTATGAAGCAATAAACCTCTGAACTTTTGTTGGAACCTGCCTCCTAAGTGTCAGCCGTCGCACCTGAGTGAGTGAAACCCCTACAATTGGTGGTAGACGTGCGGGCAGCGTTCCCAGTGGAGACGTAAGTCTATTTTTGAATGTCCTGGGTCAAGTCGGCTGTAAGCCAGCAAGCATTGCCGGGGAAAATGGAGGACCTGCTGAAACACCTGGTCCAGTTGCAGCCACAGCAGCAAGAGACCAACAGGCTGTTGCAGTCACAGCAGCAGGAGACCAACAGGCTGTTGATGCAGCAGATACAACAGAGCCAGCAGGAGCAACGGCAGAGCCAGCAGGAGCAACGGCAGCAGATGCAGCTTCTGGCAACCGCCATCCAGGGCAAGACGAGCGCCCCAACCCCAGGTTTGGCTGATGACACCCACGTCCGGAAGACGGTAAGACGCGCATTACAGAAAATGACTCCCGGAGATGATGTTGAGGCCTTTCTGACGGTGTTTGAGAGGGTCGCTGAGAGGGAAAAACTTCCGCCAGAGCAGTGGGCAGAGGTGTTGGCACCTTACCTGACGGGGGAACCTCAGAAGGCATTCTATGATTTGACCTTGCAGGATGCCAAGGAGTATGACAAATTGAAAGCCGAGGTTCTCGCACGTTTGGGGGTGACACTGACTGTTAGGGCACAGCGAGTTCACTGCTGGGCCTATCACCGGGACAAACTGCCTCGCTCCCAAATGTTTGACCTGTTACACCTAGTCCAGAAATGGCTGCAGCCAGAGTCCTCTATGCCTGCACAGATGGTAGAACGGGTGATGATGGATCGGTTTGTGCATTCCCTCCCGAGGTCCATACAGACTTGGGTTGCCCAGGGTGATCCCCAGAATGCCGATGAACTGATCGGACTGGTCAAGAGGTACCAAGGGATGGAAGGCTCCTTTGGGAGGCAGCCCATGCCGTACTGGGGGTCCCAGAAAGCTGCTGAGTCCCAAAAAGGGGTGGCGTGTCCAAGGTCACAAAGGGCGGGGGAGGTGGTGCCCAAGGTCCCTACGGGTGATATTATTTGTTGGAGGTGCCACAGGCCAGGACATATAGCTGCCCATTGTTCCCAGACCACTGAGCAGATGGACTGCAGCATGGGACGCCATTGTTCATACTATGCGTATCCAGCCTGCAGTGTGAACTCTCCGCCCAACGAGGGACCTCAAGCGTGTCCCGTAAAGGTGAACGGTCGAGCAGTCACGGCACTGTTAGACTCGGGGAGCCTAGTGACCCTGGTGAGGGCCACTTTTCCTCTCCACCTGCTCCCGGGAAAGAAGGTCGGAGTGCGGTGCATACATGGTGATGCAAAGGACTACCCTTTGGCCAGGGTGGACATTGAAACGGCATGTGGCACTGAGTCCCACATAGTCGGCGTCGTGCAGGACTTGTTGCACCCTATAATTATTGGACGGGATTTCTGTTTCTTTTGGGATTTGTGGGGAAAAGGTTCTGAGCTCCCTAGCAAGAGTAGGGAACCAATGAACCCTGGAAGGGTGTCGCCACTCCCAGAGACAGACAGGTTTCCTTTTTGTGTTCTGGTTGGGGATGAGGAGGAAGTGTCCCCTGTATCTGACATTATGGAGTTAGAGGTAACCGGTGAAAATTTTGGGACTGCCCAACATAGGGACCCCACTCTGAGGGAAGCCTTTAATAATGTCACAGTTATTGACGGGGTGGTACAGGAGCCGGGGGCAGACACAAGATTTCCCCATTTTCTGATGAGTGGGGAGTTGTTGTACCGGGTCACGAAAATAAGGGAGGAGTTGGTAGAGCAGTTGGTAGTGCCGGGTCCATATAGACGGAAGGTGTTGGACATGGCCCATTCACACATCTTGGGTGGACACCTAGTGGTGGAAAAAACACAGGAACGGATTGTGCAGAGGTTCTATTGGCCTGGGTGTCACCGGGAAATAGTGAACTATTGCAGGTCCTGCCCTACATGTCAGCTAACTGCTCCCACTCCTCATTTCCGGAACCCCCTTGTGCCACTGCCCATTATTGAGGTGCCATTCGAGAGAATTGCCATGGACTTGGTTGGTCCCTTAGTTAAATCAACCCAGGGCCATCAGTATATATTAGTCATCCTGGACTATGCCACACGCTATCCTGAGGCAATTCCCTTGAGAAATTCTTCCTCGAAGAGTATAGCCAGAGAGTTGGTCCATGTCTTTTCCCGGACAGGTCTGCCGAAGGAGATCCTGACTGACCAGGGGACACCTTTCATGAGCAAGGTGATGAGGGAGTTATGCAAAGCCCTGAAAATCTCCCAGTTGAGGACCTCGGTGTACCATCCCCAGTCAGATGGCCTTGTTGAGAGATTTAACAAGACACTGAAGAGCATGCAGAGAAAAGCTATAGAGAAAGACGGTAGAGACTGGGATTGTCTCTTACCCTATCTGATGTTTTCCATTCGTGAAGTTCCACAGGCCTCCACAAGGTTCTCACCGTTTGAGCTTCTATATGGCCGACATCCACGAGGACTCCTGGATATAGCCAAGGAAACCTGGGAAGCCGAAGTCACGCCCCACAGAAGCGTCATTGAGCATGTGGCCCTGATGCAGCAGAGGATTGCAAAGGTGATGCCTATCGTGAAAGAACACCTCCTCCAGGCACAAGAAGCTCAGGCCAGAGTCTGCAACCGGTCTGCAAGAGTGAGGCAGTTCAATCCAGGAGACCGAGTTCTTGTGTTAGTTCCGATGGTGGAAAGCAAGTTCTTGGCCAAATGGCAAGGGCCATATGAGGTTGTTGAGAAACTTGGTGAAGTAAATTATAAAATTCACCAACCAGGAAGACGGAAACCAATCCAAGTATACCATGTCAACCTCATCAAGCCGTGGCAAGATAGAGAGCCGACAGTAACTCCATCATTGTTAAGCAACCCAGAAGGTGAGGTTGGAGCGGTTACTATAGCGGAGACACTATCAAAGACCCAGAAACAGCAGTGCCGCGAGTTACTCCAGAAAAACAGGGACCTGTTTTCAGAGTTGCCAGGACACACGAAGGTCATAGAGCACGAGTGTTGTGAATTAGACTTTTTGGCTCCCTCTTGTGGTCACTAGTGGTATGACTCTGGGATTGTCTTTCTTCTGTTTGGCACTCACCTGGGTCGTTAGTCCAGGGGTGTCGCTATATTAACTTCCTGGATCCTTAGTCCAGTGCCTGGCATCGTTGTAATCAGATCCTTCTGTTGCTCCTGTCTGCTTGTCCTGGCTCTTGCAAAATTAAGCTAAGTCCTGCTTCTTTGTTTTTTGAGTTACTTGCTTTGCTACTATTTTGTCCAGCTTGTACTAAATGTGATTTCTGACTTTGCTGGAACCTCTAGGGGGCTGGTGTTCTCCCCCCCGGCCGTTAGACGGTTCGGGGGTTCTTGAATATCCAGCGTGGATATTTTAATAGGGTTTTTGCTGACCATATAAGTCATCTTACTATATTCTGCTATTAGCTAGTGGGCCTCTCTTTGCTAAATACCTAGCTCATTCTTGTGTTTGTCTTTTCCTCTTGCCTCACCGTTATTATTTGTTGGGGGCTTGTATCCAACTTTTGGGGTCTTTTCTCTGGAGGCAAGAAAGGTCTTTCTTTTCCCTTCTAGGGTTAGTTAGTTCTCCGGCTGGAGCGAGACGTCTAGAACCAACGTAGGCACGTTCCCCGGCTGCTTCTATTTGTGGTGCTAGGATTAGATATATGGTCAGCCCAGTTACCACTGCCCTATGAGCTGGTTTTTTGTGTTTGCAGACTTGGTATTTATTCCTGAGACCCTCTGCCATTGGGGTCATAACACACGAGGTCCTAACAGAGCCACATGTGCGGGTGAACGTGAAGCCCTATCGTATTCCTGAGGCTCGTCGAGAAGTTATCTCCAAGGAAGTGGAGCGTATGTTAAAGCTTGGAGTCATTGAGGAATCCAAGAGCGGTTGGTCGAGCCCAATTGTCCTGGTCCCAAAACCTGATGGAGAGTGGAGGTTTTGCAACGACTATCGGAAGTTGAATGAGGTCTCCAAGTTTGATGCTTATCCCATGCCCCGCGTTGATGAGCTCATCGAAAGGCTTGGGCATGCCAGATATATATCCACCTTGGATTTGACAAAGGGGTATTGGCAGATCCCCATGGCACAGGAAGCCAAGGAGAAGACGGCCTTTTCGACACCTGATGGATGCTTCCAGTATGTCCGGATGCCGTTTGGCCTACAGGGAGCTCCGGCGACCTTCCAGAGGGCTATGGATAGAGTCCTTGCACCCCATAAGGCCTACGCTGCTGCTTACCTAGATGATATCGTCATCTTTAGCCCGGACTGGGAGAGTCATCTGGAGAAAGTCCAAGCGGTGTTTGATGCTCTAAGAGAGGCGGGGTTTACAATAAACCCGAAGAAGTGTGCCTTGGGTAAGGAAGAAGCTAAATACCTAGGCTATATAGTCGGTCGTGGAGAAATAAAGCCCCAAATCAGGAAAGTGGAGGCAATCCAAACATGGCCGAAACCACTCTCCAAAAAGCAAGTTAAAACCTTTCTGGGAATCGTGGGATATTACAGGAGGTTCATCCCGAACTTCGCCACAGTGGCTGCGCCTCTGACTGATCTGCTAAAGGGGACAAAATCGGTGATGGTTAAATGGTCCGAAGAGACAGTCAGCCTTCCAAGAGTTGAACGGGGCTCTATGTAAGCAGCCCGTTCTGATGGCCCAGGACTTCAAGAAAGAATTTATTCTTCAGACAGATGCCTCGGATGTTGGGGTAGGAGCAGTCCTTTCCCAAGAGCTACATGGGGAGGAGCATCCTGTTCTCTATCTGAGTAGAAAGCGGTCCTCATCTGAGAAGAACTACTCAGTCATAGAAAAAGAGTGTTTGGCCATAAAGTGGGCGGTGGACACGTTACGGTACTATCGTACGGTCGTAAATTCAGACTAATATCTGACCATGCCCCACTTAGATGGATGAGGGAAACAAAAGGTAGAAATGCTAGGGTCACCCGTTGGTTCTTAGCCTTGCAGGACTTCAGTTTCCATGTGGAACATAGGGCCGGAAAGCTGCACGGTAATGCAGATGCCCAATCAAGAATCCCTTGTTTAGTGGGGGAAAGTGCCAAGCCCCGCGGCCTTAGGCAGAGGGGGCGGTATGTAGCATGGCTAAAGGGTGTGTAGTCGACGGGAGATATGTGTCGCATAGGTGGCTTGTTGCTGTAATGTAGCCCGGAGTATTTCTTTGTTGCACATAACCATGTATATATATGTGTTTCAGGACCTTTGGTGATGTCAGACCACATGGCTAATCATGTGATGGGTTACTGGGTGTGGTTAGCTCTATATAAGACAGGCTAATGCTTATCACAGTGGATATGTGTGGAGGTGCTAGCCTCCAGAGGGTGTTAAGGCTCCAGGTCTGAGCCTGAAGGAATGGACACTTGTTTTTACCTTTTGCCTGAGTTAAAGGCTATTTGTTTTTCTGTTTATGCTAACTGGTTTATGAAGCAATAAACCTCTGAACTTTTGTTGGAACCTGCCTCCTAAGTGTCAGCCGTCGCACCTGAGTGAGTGAAACCCCTACAATGTATATACACTGTGTTCCATATTATTATGCAAATTGGATTTAAGTGTGATAAAGATTTAATTGTCTTGTTTTTCAAATAAACTCGTGGATGGCATTGTGTCTCAGGGCTCAATGTATCACTGAAATCAATCTTAAACACATGTGATAATTGGTTTTCCAGATGATTCTAATTAACCCCTTTCTGACATCTGACGTACTATCCCGTCGAGGTGGGGTGGGCCCGTATGACCACCGACGGGATAGTACGTCATACGCGATCGGCCGCGCTCACGGGGGGAGCGCGGCCGATCGCGGCCGGGTGTTCGCTGCATATCGCAGCTGACATCCGGCACTATGTGCCAGGAGCAGTCACGGACCGCCCCCGGCACATTAGCCCCCGGCACACCGCGATCAAACATGATCGCGGTGTGCTGGCGGTATAGGGAAGCATTGCGCAGGGAGGGGGCTCCCTGCGGGCTTCCCTGAGACCCCCGGAGCAACGCGATGTGATCGCGTTGCTCCGAGGGTCTCCTACCTCCTTCCTCGCTGCAGGTCCCGGATCCAAGATGGCCGTGGCATCCGGGTCCTGCAGGGAGGGAGGTGGCTTACCGAGTGTCTGCTCAGAGCAGACACTTGGTAAGCCTGCAGCCCTGCACAGCAGATCGCAGATCTGGCAGAGTGCTGTGTACACTGCCAGATCAATGATCTGTAATGTCCTCCCCTGGGACAAAGTAAAAAAGTAAAAAAAAAATTCCCCACATGTGTGTAAAAAAAAAATAAAAAAAATATCCTAAATAAAGAAAAAATATATATATATTATTCCCATAAATACATTTCTTTAGCTAAATAAAATAAAAAAAATAATAAAAGTACACATATTTAGTATCGCCACGTCCGTAACGACCCAACCTATAAAACTGCCCCACTAGTTAACCCCTTCAGTAAACACCGTAAGAAAAAAAAAAAAAAACAAGGCAAAAAACAACGCTTTATTATCATACCGCCGAACAAAAAGTGGAATAACATGCGATCAAAAAGACTGATATAAATAACCATGGTACCGCTGAAAACGTCATCTTGTCCCGCAAAAAACGAGCCGCCTTACAGCATCATCAGCAAAAAAATAAAGTTATAGTCCTGAGAATAAAGCGATACCAAAATAATTATTTTTTCTATAAAATAGTTTTTATCGTATAAACGCGCCAAAACATTAAAAAAATGATATAAATGAGGTATCGCTGTAATCGTACTGACCCGAAGAATAAAACTGCTTTATCAATTTTACCAAACGCGGAACGGTATAAACGCCTCCCCCAAAAGAAATTCATGATTAGCTGGTTTTTGATCACTCTGCCTCACAAAAATCGGAATAAAAAGCGATCAAAAAATGTCACGTGTCCGAAAATGTTACCAATAAAAACGTCAACTCGTCCCGCAAAAAACAAGATCTCACATGACTCTGTGGACTCAAATATGGAAAAATTACAGCTCTCAAAATGTGGTAACGCAAAAAATATTTTTTGCAAATGAAAAGCGTCTTTCAGTGTGTGACAGCTGCCAATCATAAAAATCCGCTAAATAACCCGCTATAAAAGTAAATCAAACCCCCCTTCATCACCCCCTTAGTTAGGGAAAAATAAAAAAATTAAAAAATGTATTTATTTCCATTTTCCCATTAGGGTTAGGGTTAGGGTTAGGGCTAGAGTTAGGACTAGAGTTAGGGTTAGGGTTAGGGCAAGGGTTAGGGTTAGGGCTAGGGTTGGGGCTAGGGTTAGGGCTAGGGTTGGGGCTAGGGTTGGGGCTAGGGTTAGGGCTAGGGTTAGGGCTAGGGTTAGGGCTAGGGCTAGTGTTACGGCTAGTGTTAGGGCTAGTGATAGGGCTAGTGTTATTGCTAGGGTTAGGGCTAGGGTTGGGGCTAGGGTTGGGGCTACAGTTAGGGTTGGGGCTAAAGATAGGGTTAGGGTTTGGATTACATTTACGGTTGGGAATAGGGTTGGGTGTGTCTGGGTTAGAGGAGTGGTTAGGGTTACTGTTGGGATTAGGGTAAGGGGTGTGTTTGGATTAGGGTTTCAGTTATAATTGGGGGGTTTCCACTGTTTAGGCACATCAGGGGCTCTCCAAACGGGAAATGGCATCCGATCTGAATTCCAGCCAATTCTGCGTTGAAAAAGGAAAACAGTGCTCCTTCCCTTCAGAGCTCTCCCGTGTGCCCAAACAGGGGTTTACCCCAACATATGGGGTATCAGCGTACTCAGGACAAATTGGACATCATCTTTTGGGGTCCAATTTCTCCTGCTACCCTTGGGAAAATACAAAACTGGGGGCCAAAAAATAAGTTTTGTGGGAAAAAAAGGATTTTTTATTTTCACGGCTCTGCGTTGTAAACTGTAGTGAAACACTTGGGGGTTCAAAGTTCTCACAACACATCTAGATAAGTTCCTTGGGGGGTCTAGTTTCCGATATGGGGTCACTCGTGGCTGGTTTGTACTGTTTGGGTACATCAGGGGCTCTGCAAATGCAACGTGACGCCTGCAGACCAATCCATTTAAGTCTGCATTCCAAATGGCGCTCCTTCCCTTCTGAGCTCTGTCATGCGCCCAAACAGTGGTTCCCCCCCACATATGGGGTATCAGCGTACTCAGGACAAATTGGACAACAACGTTTGTGGTCCAATTTATCCTGATACCCTTGTGAAAATACAAAACTGGGGGCTAAAAAATCATTTTTGTGAAAAAAAAAGGAATTTTTATTTTCACGGCTCTGCGTTATAAACTGTAGTGAAACACTTGGGGGTTCAAAGTTCTCACAACACATCTAGATAAATTCCTTAGGGGGTCCAGTTTCCAATATGGGGTCACTTGTGGGGGGTTTGTACTGTTTGGGTACATCAGGGGCTCTGCAAATGCAACGTGACGCCTGCAGACCAATCCATTTAAGTCTGCATTCCAAATGGCGCTCCTTCCCTTCCGAGCTCTGTCATGCGCCCAAACAGTGGTTCCCCCCCACATATGGAGTATCAGCGTACTCAGGACAAATTGGACAACAACGTTTGGGGTCCAATTTATCCTGATACCCTTGTGAAAATACAAAACTGGGGGCTAAAAATCATTTTTGTGAAAAAAAAAAGGAATTTTTATTTTCACGGCTCTGCGTTATAAACTGTAGTGAAACACTTGGGGGTTCAAAGCTATCAAAACACATCTAGATAAGTTCCTTAGGGGGTCTACTTTCCAAAATGGTGTCATTTGTGGGGTTTTTTAATGTTTAGGCACATCAGGGGCTCTCCAAACGCAACATGGCATCCCATCTTAATTCCAGTCAATTTTGCATTGAAAAGTAAAATAGCGCTCCTTCCCTTCCGAGCTCTGCTATGCGCCCAAACAGTGGTTTACCCCCACATATGGGGTATCGTCGTACTCAGGACAAATTGCACAACAACGTTTGTGGTCTAATTTCTTCTCTTACCCTTGGGGAAATAAAAAAATGGGGGCGAAAATATCATTTTTGTGAAAAAATATGATTTTTTATTTTTACGGCTCTGCATTATAAACTTCTGTGAAGCACTTGTTGGGTCAAAGTGCTCAACACACATCTAGATAAGTTCCTTAAGGGGTCTACTTTCCAAAATGGTGTCACTTGTGGGGGGTTTCAATGTTTAGGCATATCAGGGGCTCTCCAAATGCAACATGGCGTCCCATCTCAATTCCAGTCAATTTTGCATTGAAAAGTCAAATGGCGCTCCTTTCCTTCCGAGCTCTGCCATGCGCCCAAACAGTGGTTTACCCCCACATATGGGGTATCAGCGTACTCAGGACAAATTGTACAACAAATTTTGGGGTCTATTTTCTCCTGTTACCCTTGGTAAAATAAAACAAATTGGAGCTGAAATAAATTGTGTGAAAAAAAGTTAAATGTTTATTTTTATTTAAACATTCCAAAAATTCCTGTGAAACACCTGAAGGGTTAATACAATTCTTGAAAGTGGTTTTGAGTACTTTGAGGGGTGCAGTTTTTAGAATGGTGTCACACTTGGGTATTTTCTGTCATATAGACCCCTCAAAATGACTTCAAATGAGATGTGGTCCTTTAAAAAAAATGGTGTTGTAAAAATTAGAAATTGCTGGTCAACTTTTAACCCTTATAACTCCGTCACAAAAAAAAATTTTGGTTCCAAAATTGTGCTGATGTAAAGTAGACATGTGGGAAATGTTACTTATTAAGTATTTTGCGTGACATATGTCTGTTATTTAAGGGCATAAAAATTCAAAGTTGGAAAATTGCGAAATTTTCAAAATTTTTGCCAAATATTCATTTTTTTCACAAATAAACACAAGTTATATCGAAGAAATTTTACCACTATCATGAAGTACAATATGTCACAAGAAAACAGTGTCAGAATCGCCAAGATCCGTTGAAGCATTCCAGAGTTATAACCTCATAAAGGGACAGTGGTCAGAATTGTAAAAATTGGCCCGGTCATTAACGTGCAAACCACCCTTGGGGGTGAAGGGGTTAAAGGAAAACTACTTAAAAATGATGTTCCACATTATTAAGCAGGTCACAACTTTCAAGTAACATGGCAAAGAAAAAGGATCTCTCTGCTGCCGAAAAGCATCAAATAGTGCAATGCCTTGGTGAAGGGATGAAAACATTAGAAATTTCCCGAAAACTTAAGTGTGATCATCGTAGTGTTAAGAGATTTGTGGCTGTATCTGAGCACAGATGTGTTTATGCTGATAAAGGCATAATGAGGAAGATTTCTGCCAGGCAAGTTCATCAGATTAAGAGAGCAGCTGCTAAAAAGCCATTACAAAGCAGCAAACAGATATTTGAAGCTGCTGGTGCTTCTGGAGTCCCTCGAACCTCAAGGTGTAGGCTCCTTCAAAGGCTTGCTGTGGTGCATAAACCTACTATTCGGCCACCCTTAAACAGTGTTAACAAGCAGAAATGGTTGCATAGGGCCCACACATACATGAAGACTAATTTCCAAACAGTCTTGTTTACTGATAAGCGTTGAGCAACCCTGGATGGTCCAGATGGATGGAGTAGTGGATGGTTGGTGGATGGCACCATGTCCCAACAAGGCTGCAAAGTCAGCAAGGAGGTGGAGGAGTCATGTTTTGGGCTGGAATCATGGAGAAACAGCTGGTAGGGTCCTTTAAGGTTCCTGAAGGTGTGAAAATGACCTCTGCAAAGTATACTGTATAGATTTTCTGACTGACAACTTTCCTCCATGGTATAAAAAGGAGAAATGTGCCTTCAGGAGCAAAATCATCTTCATGCATGACAATGCACCATCTCATGCTGCAAAGAATACCTCATTGGCTGCTATGGGCATAAAAGGAGATAAACTCATGGTGAGGCCACCATCTTCCCCTGACCTCAACCCTATAGAGAACCTTTGGAGTATCATCAAGCAAAAGATCTAGGAGTGTGGGAGGCAGTTCACATCAAAACAGCAGCTCAGGGAGGGAAGAAATATAAGCAGAAACTCTCCAAAAACTCACAAGTTCAATGGATGCAAGAATTGTGAAGGTGATATCAAAGAAGGGGTCCTATGTTAACATGTAACTTGAGGCCTGTTAGGATGTTTTGGAGTTAAATAGATTTTTTTATTCAGGTAATGTGACCTCCTAATGCTGCTAATTCCAAAAATGAGCATTTTCAGTTCTTTAAAACATAAAATGTTTAGAAATTCTGCTGTGCCTAATAATTTGGAACAGTGCATTTAAAGTTTTTATTCATTTTGGAGATTATACTGTTATCATTGGGAGGTTTCTTCAATAAAATTCGATGTATACTCTAACGGGTGATGACTTTTATTAGACTGACTGTCATTTGCACCAACCATTTAGGAAAATCCGATAAAAATGTCAGTTGCATAATAATTTGGAACATAGTGTATGTATATATATATATATATATATATATATATATATATATATATATATATATATATATATATATATATATATATATATATATATATATATATATATACATACACACACACACACACTCTTTTTACTTGTGTTGCTTAGTTCTTCTGTATATTATGATTGTTTCTAATAATAATATTTTATTTTATAGCATTCTGATTATGGTTTTATTTCGGTTTCACTGCGCACTCATTATTTCACTTCGCACTTTTCAGTTATTTATATTGTTCAGTGTTGTGGTCTATTTATAATAGGCATGGCGGTAATCTTTCGATCGAGTACCATAGGTATCAGTATTATTGATTGCTGTTTGTCCTTAGCAACTGTCACTATCGTTGCTGTATGTAATTTATAGCGACTTCCGGACCTGCATGGTGTATTTACCAGTTCAGAGCGTGTCCTGCAGGGTGCCGTATGTTTCTGGTGGTTGCTACGACTACCTGAAAGGACGCACCAGATGTTGCGTCAGTGATGTGCGGCGTGTGCAGTTTCGGTTTCCGTCTGGTAGGATGGCGGCTGTTTGTCCACGTGGATTGCGGGCTTATCTATTGCGGGCTAGTGCACATGCGCTGCCGCGCCAGTCATCGGCCATTCCTGTTCCATTGCTATATGTAAGTGTGCGCTTTATCACATCAGCGTCTATTCGTTTATTTGCGCATTTGTACACAGGAGTCTATCATCATCATGTTAATTTGAGCACCTCTCCTATTGGTCTCCATTGATATATATACGATCATTGGCCAGTATCCAACCACCCCCAGACGAAGCATTTCGGTGCGAAACGCGTGTCGGGTGTGGTGGGCCCCCAGGAGCGCTCCATTTGGTAACTATATCATTATATTGTATACACTTGTACTATTATTATTTTGTTTATTTACTGTTTGCATACCTGTACATGGTCACTTGCACAATTGTAATATGCATTTTTATATTATGGCTTGTATTATGATACCACTACTGATGGAGCCCTGACCTGGGTTGCCCACCTTTTTTCCTGTGCTATGGGTAGATACCCATTACTGATTATTACTTTTATGTTGATTAATAAAGTTGATATGTAATTTTACTGGCCTTGTGTGAAGGTAGTTTCTTTGGTGCTTTGTTAATAATCCCTTCATGGTCTCTTGTGGAGGATATAATTAGGTGTTGTCATACAGGAATATGGTCTGATCATACCACATCTCCTGGGCAGGAGGGAAGCAAAAGAGAGTAAATAACAGAGCATGGGATGACAGCTGATTCTTTCTGTGAGGTAAAGCATTTCACTGCCTGTTTTTAAAAAATGTTTTACCTCAAAGAAATAATTATTTGTGATCCTGTAATGTCTGTAAACTTTTTACATCTTCCCCTGCCCAGGAGCTGTGGTATGATCTGACCATGTCCCTGTACGGTCAGAAACAGCCATTACCCAGTACACAGCTGGGACACATTAAGAAGATTATCTCAGCACAAGAAAAAAATGTTTAAACACATCCAATAGAGGAAATTATTATTATTCAAAGATCGATTGATTAAAATTATCTTTATTCATATATGACAATCCCTTTAAAAAGAGGCCTTTGCCAGATCAAATGTGGACAGTTTTTGTTTTTATTTTATTCCTGTTTTGCTCTTCTCCCCTGAGAATTAGTTTTAAAATCTACAATAAGGTTTGAGAGATGTGGGCCTTTTTATTTAGAGCTATTTTTATGGTCTTTACCAAAGGGGCTGTTGCTCACAGGATTCTCTGGGGACATGTCTTTAGTCTGTTTTGTATTATTACTCTTCCATCAGGGCCGGACTGGCCATCGGGCAGTTCTGGCAAATGCCAGAAGGGCCGGTGGCAGTAGTGGGCCGCTCGAGTGTGCCGCTGTCGGCACACTCCCCCCCGCTGTCGGCGCACTCCCGGCCCCGCATTCAACTATACCGGCGTCATAGACGCCGGTACAGTTGAATGCAATGATGGAGGAGAGAGCGTCTGCTGACGCTTCCTCTCCCATCATTCCCCGCTCTGCCTGCCGCTGACACTGCGGGTGCACGATGACATCATATCATCGCGCACCTGCTGTGTGACCGGGCGGGCAGACTGCGACTGCTGAGACCAGAGCCAGAGCAGCGCGGGGCAGGAGGAAAGGTGAGTAGAGTGTTTGTTTGTTTTTTTTATCAATGAGTGATGACTGGATTGTGGAGCTATTGGGGGGGGGGCGCTGTGCTGCGTTCCATTCTATGGGCCTCTGCTGCATTATATTCTATGGGGCTGTGCTGCATTCCATTCTATGGGCCTGTGCTGCATTATATTCTATGGGGCTGGCTGCATTCCATTCTATGGGCCTCTGCTGCATTATATTCTATGGGGCTGTGCTGCATTCCATTCTATGGGCCTGTGCTGCATTATATTCTATGGGGCTGGCTGCATTCCATTCTATGGGCCTCTGCTGCATTATATTCTATGGGGCTGTGCTGCATTCCATTCTATGGGCCTGTGCTGCATTATATTCTATGGGGCTGGCTGCATTCCATTCTATGGGCCTCTGCTGCATTATATTCTATGGGGCTGTGCTGCATTCCATTCTATGGGCCTCTGCTGCATTATATTCTATGGGGCTGTGCTGCATTCCATTCTATGGGCCTGTGCTGCATTATATTCAATGGGCCTGTGCTGCATTGTATTCTATGGGCCTGTGCTGCATTCCATTCTATGGGCCTGTGCTGCATTCCATTCTATGGGCCTGTGCTGCATTATATTCTATGGGCCTGTGCTGCATTCCATTCTATGGGCCTGTGCTGCATTCCATTCTATGGGCCTGTGCTGCATTATATTCTATGGGCCTGTGCTGCATTGTATTCTATGGGCCTGTGCTGCATTGTATTCTATGGGCCTGTGCTGCATTCCATTCTATGGGCCTGTGCTGCATTCCATTCTATGGGCCTGTGCTGCATTATATTCTATGGGCCTGTGCTGCATTATATTCTATGGGCCTGTGCTGCATTCCATTCTATGGGCCTGTGCTGCATTATATTATATGGGCCTGTGCTGCATTATATTCTATGGGGCTGTGCTGCATTCTATTCTATGGGCCTGTGCTGCATTATATTCTATGGGCCTGTGCTGCATTATATTCTATGGGGCTGTGCTGCATTATATTCTATGGGGGCTGTGCTGCATTACATTCTATGGGGGCTGTGCAGCATTACATTCTATGGGGCTGTGCTGTATTATAGTCTATGGGGGCTGGCTGTATTACATTCTATGGGGGCTGTGCTGTATTACATTCTATGGGGGCTGAGCTGTAATGCTGGATACAGCTGTAATTATATGTTATATAGTCGTGTTACACTCCCCTCACTTCTTGTAACCTACAAGTGTACAAAGATATTATACAGTCACCATGTGACAAGTGGGCCTGTGTGATTTCAAATGCCAGGGCTGAATTTTAGTCCCAGTCCGGCCCTGTCTTCCATAACACTTCAGCAGTGCCATAGGCTGATCGCCTCCATAGCACGCCTCATTCACACAGTAATTGATGCAAAAGGAGCCCCGACCAAGTATTGAGTGCATTTACTGAACATACATTTCAGTAGGCCAACATTTTTGAATTTTAAAATCATTTTTCAAGCTGGTGTTATATAGTATCCTAAATTACGGAGATAATGATTTTTGGGTTTT
The DNA here is from genome assembly GCF_051348905.1 of Ranitomeya variabilis. Taxonomy (NCBI): domain Eukaryota; kingdom Metazoa; phylum Chordata; class Amphibia; order Anura; family Dendrobatidae; genus Ranitomeya; species Ranitomeya variabilis. The sequence goes on along the minus strand of NC_135237.1, from coordinate 157,146,068 downwards.
CATTAGCTGTAAGCCATAATCCTCAACATTAACAAAAATAAACACTTGAAATAGATCACTCTGTGATGACTCTATATAATGAAGAGTTTCACCTTTTGTATAGAAGAACTGAAATAAATTAACTTTTTGATGATATTCTAATTTTGTGAGATGCACCTGTATATTGCAAAATGCCCCAAATGTTACAGGAATTATCACTTTTTAGAATGTACAATTGTATCCAAAAGGATTGTATTTATCGATCCGGTATTATTTTTTCCCTCAGGTTGTATCAAGTTCTTGAATGGTGCTATTATTTGCAGACTATACATTATACATTTCTCTATTAGGCTACTTTCACACAACCGTTCCGCGCCGTCACGCCTAATCCGGTGGCGGGACGGATTGCTGGATCCGGCGCAATTAGTGTAAAAACTGATTGCGCCGGATCAGCTTTTCTTCCGGATCCGGGATAAAGATATAATGTAAAAAAAAAATAAACAGAAATAAAAAATCTTGATATTCTCACCTTCCGGCGTCCCCACAGCCTCCCCGCTCTTCGCAATGCTCATGATGCTCCCGATCTCAGTAATGCATCGCAGCAATTACCTGTGATGACGTAGCAGTCTCGCGAGACCGCACGTCATCTGGGGTCATTGCCGCCCATAGGCAGCATCAATAGTAAAAAGAGAGAGAGAGAACAGGGCATGCGCAGTTTGGAGGCCGGACTCCGGCACCGGATATCGTCATGTGGCACATCCAGCTCCCATAGGCGTCCATTGTCAGAAAAGCCAGATGGCGCCGATTCCGGTGCCATCAGGTTTTTCACCGCAACAAAATAAGTTCCTCTGGTCGTTTTCTCCCGCCGGATGAAACGGGTGAAACGTTGGGACATCAGGCACAATCTGGCGCTAATACAACTCTATGAGATAAAAACGGATCCTGCGGAAAAAAAACGGTTCTGTTTTTTTGAAAATTTGCTGGATTGTGCCTGATGCAAAAAACCTGATGTGTGAAAGCAGCCTTAGTAATATATTGTTATAGTGTAGTGAAACTGCATTGGGGGCGCAGATAAGGGGAAAAGGTAGCACTCACTGTGTAGCACCACAGAGCAAAGTGAGGAGCACCACTAGGAGGCGACAGTAGTCAGACATGCCGCTCAGCAACAAACAGGAAGACGAAATACCAGAAGTCACAGCAATACCCGTGGTCAGAAACAAGCCAGAAATCGGAACCAGACGGGAGCATGGGATCCAAAACGTGAGACCGAAGATGTAGTCAGGGTATGAGCCAAAGAGTCAAAGCCAGACGGAAACATAGTAACAGAGATGGAAAGCAGGAGGCAGGGTCCAGATTTCAAGCCGAGTCATACACTGTAGGGAACCACCAAACACACACTAAGTCAGGGATAGGGAACGGGTCAGGCACAAATATGGGTAATCAGAGGCAGAAGGATCACTAGGGTATACAGGTCAGCTGCTCAAGCCAGGGACTGGAATTATCACTGACAAATGCTACCAGGAGTGGCACCAATAAATAGCCACCCACGAACCAAAGAGAGGTGGGAAAGGTTAACCCCTCCATAACCAGGCCGGGGAAAGAAAAGAAAGAAGCAAACCCTGACCTGGATCATGACATATTATATATGTGCATATATGGATGTGTTTGTATATAGCATACAACATCTTAAGACAAAAGAATGAGCAACTGTCAAGGGAACGCAAGTCTGCTGTCACCAATCGGCAGGACAATTGCGCAATTGACTGACAACTGATAGACGAAACAATCACTGGTGCCAGTACTAGACCGATTTTTGGAGAAATCCCTGCGAGCGTATATTATATACAACTTCGATTCCAATTCATGGAATATATTTATAAAAAAAAAATGGTGAAAAAAGTTCACGGGGTATGAACACTTTTTCAAGCTACTGTATGTTGATGTGCATCTACAAAGTTTTGCCTGACATACTGTTAAATTGAGGGTGCCAACATTTTTTTTCGGCCCATTTTTTGGGGTTTATGTGAAATTTTGTCCAAGTTTCCTTTTTCTCTCAGTTATTTTGTGCTGTTCCAAAACACACAAAGGAAATAAACATGTATATAACAAAATATGTGTAATTGCAATAGTTATCTGGGAGAAATAATTTATTTTCTGGAGCAATTTCAAGGGTGCCAACACTTTTGGCCATGACTGTAACATTGCTTAGTAGCAATACGTTATGATTTAAATGTTTCTATTTTGATGCTAAAACCGACATCAAATCCATAGAGAAAAATGTGGGACTTTATGCAGATTTTGTTTTGGATTCCTTCCATAGAATTATGGAACATACTGTAGGCCCTGATTGATCTAGCAGTGTTTGCCATAATTTGGTGTAAAACTGCTTGAAATATCTGAAATGTTTTACTCAATTCAAGGTTGTGTCAGTTTTACACCAGTCCCAGCCAACTTTTCAAACTTTTTGAAAAGTGTGCCGAGCTCAGCTGGGGTGTACACGATCTGACAAATTCATCATGATTTAACCCTCAAAAGTTGGCTAACTTCAGATGAAAATGTATTTGAGCGACTGCTGATATACATCTCTGTGCAACTCATGCTCCAGTTCACTTCTTTGGTTTTGATATTGTTTATTGTACTTTGTATAAACAGGGGTAACGGGGCATGACCCCCCTTTTGAGCTTTTGAGCAATATATATATATATATATATATATATATATATATATATATATATATATATATATATATATATATATATATTCAGGTGTCTGAACCGTCGGGTCCCTTTCCTGCTCTGGCCTTGTCTATATTGAGGTTGGCTGACTCAAGGTAAGGTTTTAATACTAGACAGAATAGGACTGTCCCGATTGGATGCATCTTGTCACAGTGGGATGGCCTTTTATTTACCAACATAGTGTTAACTAAGTACCCTATTTTATTTACATGTACTATTACTAGTTACTTATTTAGTTACTACAGGGTGTATGCTAATTTTGTTTTTTTAATGGGTTTTGGCTGTGAAATGGCCACAGTGTGAATGTGCTCTTCCTCATTGCACGTATACCAACTTATGCTACAGCTCATTTCTTTGGTTTTTCTATAGTTTCTTGCACTTTGTACAAAGAGGGAAATGACCCCCCTTTTGAGCTAGGCATTTCATCTATATAGCTTCCAATGGGCAGGTATTTGAATAGTCTGGCCCCTGTCCTGCTCTCCTGTTATATACATTGAGGTCGGCTGACGCAAGGTAAGGTTTTAATAAGACGGGATAGTACTGTCCCGATTTGGTACACCTTATAGCGGTGGGATGGCTTTTACACTTTTTGATCAAAGTACTGTTAAATAAGTACACTGGTATATTTACATGTACTATTTACTTACTACAGTACATATCTTCATTTTGTGTTTTTTTTTCCTTGGGCTTTTCCATTGTCACATAACAGTTGAAAGATGTGCCAATCCAATTAAAGAGGCTCATGAATTGCTCTGACTTGATCCGTGTGTGGCTCCAGAAGCTCCTGAAAACAATCCGCCCTAAAGGTGAGCTGACTCTTTTCTTTTCTCATATATATAATACTGGCATCTTCTAATGTGACAGATAAACATTTGTGCTTCCCAGAGTTATAAATTGTCACTGATGAGCCCCAGTGCATTTTAATTTTGCCCAATGTAATATAGGATGAAAGGGGAATTTGGAAACTATCAGGCACAATGACAAGTTTCACTGCTACTTCTGCATCCCCTACAGCTAAGCTGTGCAGAACCATTTGATCAGGAACCTTTACACAGAGCAAAAAGCAACAGTCTGAACGAAACACTGCTACATGGCATGGTTCAAAGTAGAGCGAGGCTTCAGACAAGGCTGTGTCCTGTCACCATTTTGCTTCAATTTATATGCAGATGCTACAGTTATGCTCAAAAGTTTACATACCCAGGCAGAATTTTTGCTTTCTTGGCCTTCTTTCAGAGAATATGAATGATAACACCAAAACTTTTTCTCCACTCATAGATAGTGGTTGGGTGAAGCCATTTATTGTCAAACTACTGTGTTTTCTGTTTTTAAATCATAATGACAACCCAAAACATCCAAATGACCCTGATTAAAAGTTCACATACCCCATTTTTTCATACCGTGTATTGCCCCCTCTAACATCAATGATGGCTTGAAGTCTTTTGTGGTAGTTGTGGATGAGGTTCTTTATTTTCTTAGATGTTAAAGCTGCCCACTCTTCTTAGCAAAGAGCCTCCAGTTCCTGTAAATTCCTGGGCTGTCTAGCAACAACTGCGTGCTTGAGATCTTCCCAGAGTGGCTCAATGATATTGGGGTCAGGAGAATGAGATGGCCACTCCAGAAACTTCACTCTGTTGTAGCCAATGACAGGTCAAATTGGCCTTCTGTTTTGGATTGTTGTCATATTGGAACGTCCAAGTACGTCCCATGCGCTGCTTCCGGGCTGATGAGTGCAAATTTGCCTACAGTATTTGCTGATAACGTGCTGTATTCATCTTTCCTTCAACTTTGACCAAGTTTCCTGTGCTTTTGTAGCTCACACATCCCCAAAACATCAGCGATCCACCTCCATGCTAGTAGGAATGGTGTTCCTTTCATCATAGGCCTTGCTGACCTCTCTCCAAATGTAACGTTTATGGTTGTGGCCAAAAAGTTCAATTTGGGTCTCATCACTACAAATTACCTTGTTCCTGAAGTTTTGAGGCTTGTCTCTGCTCTGTTTTGCGTATTGAAACTTTGTAGCATTTTGGGAAGTAATGGCTTTCTTTTGGCGACTCGACCATGCAGGCCATTTTTTTTAAGTGCCTCCTTATTGTGCATTGTGAAACAGCCACATGGCATGTTTCAGAGAATCCTGTATTTCAGCTGATGTTATTTGTGGGTCTTTCTTTGCATCCCGAACAATTTTCCTGGCAGTTGTTGACAAAAGTTTTTGTTGGTCTACCTGACCGTGGTTTTGTGTTTACAGAGCCCCTGATTTTCCATTAGTCAATCACAGTTTGAACGCTGCTTCCTGGCATTATCAATTCCTTGTATATCTTTTTGTATCCCTTTCAACTGTATTTTCCTGTAGATCTGTTGACAATTGTTTTGCTTTCCCCATGACTCACAATCCAGAAACATCAGTGGCTGGATGAAAGTTTTAAGAGTTTGGATCCCAGAAACTCACTCAGTTTTTATGCACACACTGATTACAAGCAAACAGGTCGCAGGTTACCTTTAGTAGCCATTCAAACTCATTTGTGTCAACTTTTGTGCATGTTATCAGGCCAAAATCACCAGGGTATGTGAATTTTTGATCAGGGTCAATTGGATGTTTTGGGTTGTCATTATGATTTAAAAAGAGAAAAACAGTAGTTTGACAATAAATGGGTTCACCCAACCACTAAACATGAGTGCAGATAAAGTTTTGCTGTTATTCATATTCTCTGGAAAAAGGCCAAGTAAAAATTCTGCTGGGGTATGTAAACTTTTGAGCACAACTGTATTTTCAGTAAGGCTAGACTTGCTGAAACAGAAAAAGGAATCAAAATGTCTGGACAAATAATTAATAATCTTAGAAAAGCAGACAATACAACATTGATAGCAACAAGCGTAGATGGAATAAAATACTTATTACAGAGTGTCAAGCTCGAAAGCTCACACTTGGGACTGTTGGTCAACACAAAGAAGACAAAGATATTTTTTACTGCCAGGTACAACAGGGACGTATTTGAGATGGTTGGCGACAAATTGGTTGTATATGACTTCAACCTATTCAGATCGATGATAACTGAAGATGCAATAACAACACTGCAAGTCAATAGGAGAACAGCTATGGGCAAATCAACAATGAAGTCACGAGAAGGTCTTCAAATCAAGGAACATTTCACTGGCGATGAAGACATGGCTCGTACATAGTTTGGTCCATTTTGTCGTAACATACAGATATGAAACCTGGTCAATAAAGAAACAAGACAGAAGAATGATCAAAGTCTTCAAAATGTGGTGCAGGAAAAGAATGTTATCAATACCATGGATGGAAAGAAGAACTAACAAATCAATTTTGGAACAAATCAAGGCAGACATGTCACTTGAAGCAAGGATCACCAAGCTACGACTTGCCTACTATGGACACATCACAGGAAAACCGCAATCACTGGAGAAGGATGACCTGGTCGGAAGAATAGAAGGAACATGTCAATGAGGAAGACCATCAACCTGATAGCTTGATACTGTCAAGATGATGACGTAAAGGACACTGATAGAGCCATCTAGGTTTGCACAAGATCGATTTTTCCTACAGAGCGTTTATCCATCAAGTTGCCATGGCTCAAGATCAAGCCAAAGGCCATTAAATAATAATAATAATAATAATAATAATAATACGCCTAAGCTTTTATAAAATATATTGAGGTGAACAAGAGAAATAAGCTGAGATGGAGCAAAAAAACAAGATAATGGTAGTGACAACTGGACTGAATGTCAAAGGGGATTATAGAACATTCACTGCAAAGTTGTAATTATACATATGTGAGACGGAACCAATCTTATGCATATTAGTCTAAGAAAAAGCGCATTTGGCATATAATATAATAATAAGGTGCAAATGCAAATAAGATGCCATTAATTATTTGCAAAGCAACGATACACCAATAGAGTAGAAAATATCTTGTGCGTGATAGTCTACGTGAAGGTCCAATAAACTTATAATACAGTAATAAAGTGCAAGTGTGAATGAAGTGCCTTTGGTTATATACAAAGCAATGGTGCCTCTATAATGGAAAGCACAGGAGGACCTACGTATAAATATCTCCCCCATGTTAAATAAATGACAGCCAATATATCACAATGATAAGAATGGCGTCAGAAAGTGGGTATAGTTAATGATGTATATGTAGCCAGTGCTTACCCACAACTGAAGAAAGGGCATATTTCAATAACGCTTTATCAATAATAATATATCTATATTATAACGATATATTTCAGGCCTGGGTCTTTGTCTTTATCCATGAGAAAGTTCCAGCCTTTATTTAGGTATTGCAATATTATCTGAAGGCCAAACTCAGAATTTATTGGAAATACTGGATTATAAAGATTGATCCAGAGGATAAGTAAAAAAAAATCAAGGTTTCTGAATCTTTGTAGATGCAGAACAATATAATTGAGCAAGAAAAATCCCTGATTTAGTTATAGCCTTGAATTTTCTTAAAATTGTTAAATCATTGAAGGCTAACATCGAACTCTTTTCAAGTTTAGACTGTTTCACCTTAAGTGTCCTCTTTCAGCACATTTACAGTCATCTATTTTGGTCTTCTTTCAGGGTGTTTCTAGCATACTCACAATATCCCAGTCATCTCTGCTATGCATACCTTGGTTATACGATTGTATCTTATCTATCTGTTACGTTATACATAATGACTAAGTTTTACCATTATGCCAAAAATGTGTAAATTTAGCCGGCAGTACAGTAGATGGGGTGGTACAGGCTAACACTTGAATACACGAACAGAGCTCTATGTACTCATTTCTCGTTTAAAGGAGGAATTCACGCACATTTGTAAAGACATTCATGGAATACCAGTCTTCTGCATCGTACCTTACTTTTGTCTCAAGTACTGTTTGCAATTTAGTACTGATGTTTCACAAGTTTTTGTATATGTGAATACAACCAGTATATACATTGATCCGTATATCTTTTTTGGACAAAATTGAAACTTTTAACCCCTAAACAGCTAGAGTTTTTGGACCCTTAACCCCTTTAAGCCCAGGGTGGTTTGCACATTAATGACCAGGCCAATTTTTACAATTCTGACCACTGTCCCTTTAAAAGGTAATAACTCTGGAACGCTTCAACAGATCCCGATGATTTTCAGAGCGTTTTTTTGCGAAATATTGTACTTCATAATAGTGGTAAAACTTCTTTGATACGACTTGTGTTTATTTGTGAAACAAAAAAACAGAAATTGGGCGAAAACTTTGAAAAGTTCGCAATTTTCCAACTTTGAATTTTCATGCCCTTAAATCACAGAGATATGTCACACAAAATACTTAAGTAACATTTCCCACATGTCTACTTTATATCAGTACAATTTTGGAACCAAAATTATAAGGGTTAAAAGTTATAAGGGTTAAAAAAGTTGACCAGCGATTTCTCATTTTAACAACATCATTTTTTTTAGTGACCACATGACATTTGAAGTCACTTTGAGGGGTCTATATGATCGAAGATAACCAAAAGTGACACCATTCCAAAAACAGCGCCCCTCAAGGTGCATTCAAGAAGTTTATTAACCCTTCAGATGCTTCACAGGAATTTTTGGAATGTGGAAAAAAATGAACATTTAACTTTTTTTCCCAAAAAATTTACTTCAGATCTAATTTTTTTTTATTTTCACAAGGGTAACAGGTCAAAATGGACCCCAAAATTTTGTTGTGCAATTTCTCTTGAGTACGCCAATACCCCATATGAGGGAGAAAAACACTGTTTGGGTGCATGGCAGAGCTCAAAAGGGAAGGAGCGCCATTTGACTTTTTTGCTGCAACAATTGGGGGACGCCATATCAGGTTTGGAGGGCCTCTGATGTGCCTAAACAGTAAAAATCCCCCACAAGTGACACCATTTTGGAACGTAGACCCCTCAAGGAATGTATTTAGGTGCATAGTAAGCACCTTGAACCCCTAGGTGCTTAACAGAAGTTTATAAAGTTGAGGTGTGAAAATAATAAAATCACATTTTCCTCACAAAAATGTTGTTTTACCCCAAGTTTTTAATTTTTCTAAGGGCTAATAGGAAGGTTTTTTTAACAATAAACTGAAGTCCATTTTTTCCTGAGTGTGCGAATACCCTACATAAAATGGGGAAATATTTTTCAAGCATGATGCAAAGCTCAGATTGCAAGGAGCACCAGATTTTACTGTTATGGCTTGCGGGTACCATGACCTACTGGGAGAACCCATGAGGTGCCAGAACAGCAGAATCCCCCTTAAGAGACCCCATTTTACAATCTATACCTCTCAATGAATTCCTCTAGGGGTGCAGGGATCATATTGACACCACAGGTGGGTCACAGAATTTTATACTATTGAGCAATGAAGAAAAAGTAACTATATTTTTACCATCAAAATTTAGTTTTAGCCCCAGATTTTACATTTTACTCGGGAGGAACGGAGCACTATTTGATCCCTGGAGTGCAGATTTTCCTAGAAAAGTCTGTGGACGCCATATGCAGAGCCCCTAATTGCTCGAAGAGCAGAATCCCCCTCAAGTGACCCCATTCTGGCAATTATACCCCTTTGGGAATTATCTGCAGGTGTAGTGCTGATTTTGACTTCATGGGTATATTCCAGAAACAAACAGCAATGAATGTTGCCAAGTGAAAATTGCAAACTGCCATTGTAGTGACCAGTACGCTATAGTGACCAGTGCCTTGCTGTCACCAGTACGTTATGCCCAGCCTGTGCTTCTGGAGGCATGCACTTGTAAGATAGGTGGGCTCTTATCACTCAGAAATACCAAACATGTGGATGCTATATGTGGTTTAGGTACACAGTGTGGCTCAGAAAGGTGGGGGGCATTTGGATTTGGGAGCACAAAATTTGCTGAATTTCTTTTGGAGGGTTATGGAGCCATTTCGCCTTTGTACTACCAGTAATGTGGAAGCCCCATATATTTCCGGTAAAAGATAACGGATCTGAGTTAGGACTTGCTTTTTGTAGATTGAGTTGAAGCTTTTATTGGGAACATTTCACATAACGTTTGGGATCACATTTATCTGGCGTTCTACACTGAGCACTTACTTTGGGGTTTCCATCTAAATCTCTGAGCGACGTGATTCAGATGAAACCCCAGATCCATTAATTATAATGAGGCAGCAGAGTTACTCTGGACTCCATCTGGCCTCTGTTCAGCGGTGTCCTTTTTTTCAGAAATGCACAAAGCTGTGGCTGATGTCACTTTTATGCACGCCTTAAAAGACGGACATCGCTGGATCACAGGCCAGATGGCATTCACAGCACTTCCATCTGCCACATTATAGAGAATCTTCCACCAGAGGTTCCATCTGAATCACGTCTTGCAGAGATTTACATGGAAACCCTGGTATAATTGCTCAACGCAGAGCAAATGTGCGCCGAGCCTTACTGTGATCTTTGGGAGGCAGAATGAGAAAATGAACAGTAGGTGAAGGATTGGTTTTATTTCTTTTTTACGCTGTTCCTCATGCGGTATAAGTGATTAGGCAACTTTATTCACTGGGTCGGTGTGATTACAGCGATAGCAGATTTATATCGGCTTTTTATGTTTGGCAGCTGTCACACACTAAGACGCTTTTTATTGCAAAAAATTGTTTTTGCATCACCACATTTTGAGAGCTATAATTTTTCCATATTTTGGCCCTCAGAGTCAAGTGAGGTCTTGCTTTTTGCTGGACGAGTTGACTTTTTTATTTGGTACTATTTTCAGGCAATGACATTTTTTGATTGCTTTCTATTCCGATTTTCGTGAGGCAGAACAAACAAAAACCAGCAATTCAGGAATTTCTTTTTTTTCTTGGGGGGGGGGGGTTATGCTGTTCTGAGTGTGGTAAAATTGATAAGACAGTTTTATTCTTTGTGTCAGTACGATTACAGCGATACCTCATTTACATATTTTTTATGTTTCCGCAAAAAAATATTTTATATAAAAAAATAATTTTTGCATCGCTTTTTTGTGAGAGCTATAACTTTTTTATTTTTCTGCTGATGGAGCAGTACAGTGGCTTGTGCTGGACAAAATGACGTTTTCAGCAGTACCATGTTTATTTGCATCCGTCTTTTTTCATCGCGTTTTATTCCACTTTTTGTTAGGTGGTATGATGATAAAGCATTGTTTTTTGCCTTGTTTTTTATTGATTTTTTTATGGTGTTCACTAAAGGGGTTAACTAGTGGGATAGTTTTATAGGTCGTGTCGTCGCGGACATGGTGATACCAAATACTGTATGTGTACTTTTATTGTTGTTTTCATTCAAATATTTATTTAGAGATTACAATGTCTTTTTATTTTTTTATATTTTTAAAAATATATATATATTTTTTTTTACCTTTTTCTAACTTTTTATTACATTAGTAATAAAATGTCCCTGTGGCCTCCTCTATGTAGGGGAAACAACACAACATGTCAAGGACCGTATAGCGAGCCACAAGTCTACCATCTGCTGCGGTAAGACATGGCTACCCATTCCGGAGCACTTCGTTAAATTCAGACACACGGCGGCACAATTAAAGTATCAGATAATCGAACAGGTACCCAAACCAAGAAGAGGCCGCGATCACATTAAAACAACTTAAGTTGAGAGAAACATTCTGGATCCATAAGTTGGAGACCCTAACCCCCAAAGGGCTTAATAGGGAAATAGACTGGTTACTGTAATACTTCACTAATCTTTCGTTTTACCTTCCAGACACGTTGAGCCTACAGTATATTAGGCGAGTTCCCTTTAATTTACCCTTTCTATTTTCTGCAGCACACATAACTAGGGTCCATTAGAGACATTAATAATGTTTACTAGTTATCCCTCCCACACACAGTTCTGCCATTGCTAGCTGCTTGGTAGTCCTGATCCATACGGCCTAACAGATCTAGACATATATGTGACCATACTATCCTATACCCCTTCCAGACATCCCCATATCCATATCCACATGCAGCCATAAACACCGTACTATTCCATTGGCTCAGCCATACATGTGACCGCTTTCTAGCACACCCAACTCCTGGCACCCATATGCCCACACATGTGCGCAACCTTCAGCACTCACCGCGCATGCGCAGATATCCCTGTGCAGTATCTGTGCATATATCTTTTCCCTTTGTGATATCCTATGGTGAGCATTATTTAGCCTTAAAATAGTCCGTGACTAGCCTTGGTCACATGGTTTTTATCTTTGTATTTTTTCTTTTGTTTATTTTATTTGCATCTGTACTTTATTATTCTTTTTACTTTGGTGTCTTTATATATATTTTTTCTCCAATGTATATTGCTTTCTTTTGAAATTGTTGTTATAGCATGACCTGTTATTGATACTGTTTCTTTATCTCCCTAGTAACCCCATGAATAAGACCCTGGTGGGTCGAAACGTTTGGTTTCTATCTACACGTATTGCTCTTATCACTCTGTGGCAACTTTTTTGTTATGGCAATAAATTTGTAGAACACTTTTTGCATCATACCAATCCTGAGTATGCGGTAATTTTTTTGGTATATGACTGTTTGGACCACATGGTCCGTTTTACCAGCACCTCTGTGTCCTTGACCTGAGTGCACACCATTTTCCCCTCATAAGAGGTCACAAGTGGCCAGTTTATGCACTTTATTTTGCTGTTCAATTTTTTTTTATAAATCAGCCATATGGTTTCAGAGATTGAGCTCTTTTATTTAGTGGCAATTTTATGGGCTTTATGAAGGGGTCATTGCTCACAGGATTCTCTGGGGACGGATTTTAGGCTGCTCTAATTTATTGCCCTGCGAGCACTGCTTCACTTGGTAAAGACCATAAAAATTTGTGCTAAATACAGAGTAACATGTCTCTAGAACTGTATGATAGATTTATAAAAAACAACAACAAAAAATACTCAAGGGTGACAGGCATATAATAAGAATTGCCCATTTTTGACTTGCTGAAAAATTCTCTTTAATCCTTTCATGATCTTTGACGTACTTGTACGTCAAAAGTCATGACCCTGCCTTTGATGCAGGCTCACATGCCGGGACCTCGTTTAGCTCCACCCATAGCTGTTAACCTGCCAAATTCCACGATCAATCTCCAACAGCAGCATTTAACATGCGCAGGCAGGAGGTGTGTGTCAATCCATTCTACCATCGGCGAGCCAGTGACGTGATCACTGGGCGCCAATAGGCTGTCATGACAGCCAGGGGTCTGCTGATAACCCCTGTGCCTGTCATGACGATCCTCCTGGAAAAGTCAGAGTTCATAGGAATCATGATTTTCTCTATACATAGCAGTGTTGATGCACTGCTATATGTATATATATATATATATATATATATATATATATATATATATATATATATATATATATATATATATATATATATATACAGCCATGGCCAAAAGTACACCCCTGCAATTCTGTTTGATAATACTCAGTTTCTTCCTGAACATAATTGCAAACACAAATTCTTCGGTATTATTATGTTCATTTAATTTGTCTTAAATGAAAAAACACAAAAGAGAATGAAGCAAAAAGCAAAACATTGATCATTTTCACACAAAACTCCAAAAATGGGCCAGACAAAAGTATTGGCACCCTCAGCCTAATACTTGGTTGCATAACCTTTAGCCAAAATAACTGCGACCAACCACTTCTGGTAACCATCAATGAGTTTCTTACAATGCTCTGCTGGAATTTTAGACCATTCTTCTTTGGCAAACTGCTCCAGGTCCCTGATATTTGAAGGGTGCCTTCTCCAAACTGCCATTTTTAGATCTCTCCACAGGTATTCTATGGGATTCAGGTCTGGACTCATTGCTGGCCACCTTAGAAGTCTCCAGTGCTTTCCCTCAAACCATTTTCTAGTGTTTTTTGAAGTGTGTTTTGGGTCATTGTCCTGCTGGAAGACCCATGACCTCTGAGGGAGACCCAGCTTTATCACACTGGGCCCTACATTATGCTGCAAAATTTGTTGGTAGACTTCAGACTTCATAATGCCACGCACACGGTCAAGCAGTCCAGTGCCAGGGGCAGCAAAGCAACCCCAAAACATCAGGGAACCTCCGCCATGTTTGACTGTAGGGACCATGTTCTTTTCTTTGAATGCCTCTTTTTTTCTCCTGTAAACTCTATGTTGATGCCTTTGGACAAAAAGCTCTACTTTTGTCTCATCTGACCAGAGAACATTCTTCCAAAACGTTTTAGGCTTTTTCAGGTAAGTTTTGGCAAACTCCAGCCTGGCTTTTTTATGTCTCGGGGTAAGAAGAGGGGTCTTCCTGGGTCTCCTACCATACAGTCCCTTTTCATTCAGACGCCGACGGATATCACGGGTTGACACTGTTGTACCCTCGGACTGCAGGGCAGCTTGAACTTGTTTGGATGTTAGTCGAGGTTATTTATCCAACATCCGCACAATCTTGCATTGAAATCTCTTGTAAATTTTTCTTTTCTGTCCACATCTAGGGAGGTTAGCCACAGTGCCATGGGCTTTAAACTTCTTGATGACACTGCGCACGGTAGACACAGGAACATTCAGGTCTTCGGAGATGGACTTGTAGCCTTGAGATTGCTCATGCTTCCTCACAATTTGGTTTCTCAAGTCCTCAAGTCCTCCTTTCTTTTCTCCATGCTCAATGTGGTACACACAAGGACACAGGACAGAGGTTGAGTCAACTTTAATCCATGTCAACTGGCTGCAAGTGTGATTAGTTATTGCCAACACCTGTTAGGTGCCACAGGTAAGTTACAGGTGCTGTTAATTACACAAATTAGAGAAGTATCACAGGATTTTTCGAACAGTGCCAATACTTTTGTCCACCCCCTTTTTATGTTTGGTGTGGAATTATATCCAATTTGGCTTTAGGACAATTATTTTTGTGTTTTTTTATTTAAGACAAATTAAATGAAGATAATAATAACAAAGAATTTGTGTTTGCAATCATTTTCAGGAAGAAACTGAGTATTATCTGACAGAAGTGCAGGGGTGTGAATACTTTTGGCCATGACTGTATATATATATCTATATATATATATATATATATATATATATATCTCACAGGCGATCAGACGATGCAGCTTCAAGTCCCCTAAGAGGACTAACAAACAAAGTAAAAAGTGAGAAAAGAAAGTTTTTAGAAATATGATTTTTGTAAACCCTATTTTTCCCCATTAAAAATAAAGCGAAGTAAATGAAAATACCTTTATTTGATATCGCTGCATCCGTAAAAGTCCGATCTATTTTTTTTTGCCACAATTAATAGTTGTAAAAATTACATGAAATTTATATTTTTGTAAGCCAGAATAAAATGTCACAAAAATATGTGTGAAGGAAACTTAAATGCTGTTTTTGGGGACCAGATGTGGAGATAGAAGGAAAGAGAAAGATAAACCTCTTTTTGTATTCTCTCCTGTGTTTGGTTAAAAAATTACCGTATTTTTCGGATTATAAGATGCAATTTTTCCCCCCCAAATTTTTTGGGGAAAATGGGGGTGCGTCTTATAATTCGAATAAACCTTTAGCGGCCGTGGTGGAGCAGGGTCCCAGGGTCGCTTATGGAGGAGGCAAGAGTGGCGCGCTGCTGCAGGCCACAGGCTGGAATGAGGGGGTATTTGGAGGTGTGACATTGCAAGTGTTGGGCGGTGTGGGGGCTCTGCCGATATTTTGTGAAAGCCCGGGACCCCTGCACTTCCATAGTTTACATTGTGGTGAAATCCGGGAAAATGGCTGCCGGGTGCAGCGCATGCACAGATTGAGATCCCGGCACCAAAATCTCAGGAGATGAGATCTCAGAGCCAAGATCTCCATCTGTTCATGCGCCGCCCCCGGCAGCCATTTTCGCAGAGTCCACTGCAAAGTATACCATGGAAATACGGGGCTCCGGGCTTCCAAAAAATGTTGGCTGAGCCCCTGCACCACCGAACACTTGCTGCGTTGCACATCTGAACACTCCTTTCTTCCAGTCTGGGGTATGCAGCATCGCCCCAATCCTGCCTCCGCCAGCAGCAACCCTGGGACCCCATTTCAATGCAGCCGCCACCCCCGGTAAGAAATAAGATGCATGGATTGCAAAAAGCACCACCATTTTATTAAAAAAGGGGTTTTTTTTCTATTTTTCTCCTCAAAATTTGGGGTGCATTTTATAATCCGGTGCATCTTATAAATCACAAAATACCGTACATAAAAGCTGCATCAAAGCATCATTTTTGCAATCAGCCTAGAAGTAATTTTCTTTATTTTGAGAGTTACTTTATTTGAAGCATAAATAAAATCATATATAGTATATACAGTACTGTCCAAAAAGTTTAAATACATTTTGAAAAAATGCTGCAAAGTAAGAATGCTTCCAAAAATAGAAGAGGTAATAGTTTATTTTTATATATTAAGAAAATGCAAAGTGAAGGAATAAAAGATAAATCCAAATCAAATTAACACTTTACCTAACAACCTCTTGCCCTTAACATATTTTCTAGGTAACTTACACAGAGTTTTTGAATGAACTCGGCAGGGAGATTGTGTCAATGACTGCCTTCTGGACATGACTCAAGTCAGCAGTCTTCCCCATAAATGATTAGGAAGCCCTTGCAGGTGTTTTTTGTTAATTACTCTAATTTACTGAGATAATGACTTTTGGGTTTTCATTGGCTGTAAGCCATAATTATCAACATAAACAGAAATAAACACTTGAAATACATTGCTCTGTTTGTAATGACTCTATATAATACAGTGGGGGAAATAAAGTATTTAGTCAATGACCATTTGTGCAAGTTATCCCATTTAAAAAGATGAGAGAAGCCTGTAACTGACATCATAGGTAGACCACAACTATGAGAGTCAAAATGAGGAAACAAATCCAGAAAATCACCTTGTCTAATTTGGCAAGATTTATTTAGCAAATTATGGTGGAAAATAAGTATTTGGTCATTAATAAAAGTTCATCTCAATATTTTGTTATACAGTTGTGGTATATCTACCACATCTAATATATTATATCTAATTTGGCTTTAGGACAATTCTTTTTGTGTTTTTTCATTTAAGACAAATTAAATGAAGATAATAATACCAAAGAATTTGTGATTGCAATCATTTTCAGGAAAAAACTGAGTATTATCTGACAGAATTGCAGGGGTGTCAATACTTTTGGCCACAACTGTATATCCTTTGTTGGCAATGACAGTGGTCAAATGTTTTCTGTTAGTCTTCACAAGGTTTGCACACACTGTTGGTGTTATGTTAGCCCATTCCTCCATGCAGATCTCCTCTGGAGCTGTGATATTTGGGGCCTGTTGCTGGGCAACACAGACTTTCAACTGCCTCCGAATGTTTTCTATGGGGTTCAGATCTGGAGACTGGTTAGGTCTCTCCAGGACCTTCATATGCTTCTTATGAAGCCACTCCTTCATTGCCCTGGTGTTGTACTTGGGATCATTATCATGCTGAAAGACCCACCCACGTTTCATCTTCAATGCCCTTGCTAATGGAAAGAGGTTTGCACTCAAAATCTCACGATATATTGCCCCATTCATTCTTTCATGTAGACGGATCAGTCATCTTGGTCCCTTTGCAGAGAAACAGCCCCAAAGCATGATGTTGCCACTGCCATGCTTCAGAGTAGGTATGGTGTTCTTTGGATGCAACTCAGCATCCTCCAAACACGACAAGTTTTGCTTCTACCAAACAGTTCTACTTTGGTTTCATCAGACCATATGACATTCTCCAAATACACTTCTGGATAATCCAAATACTCTCTAGCAAACTTCAGATGGGCCTGTACATGGACTGGCTTAAGCAGGGGGACACATCTGGCACTGAAGGATCTGAGTCCCTGATGGTGTAGTGTGTTACTGATGGTAGCCTTTGTTACGGTGGTCCCAGCTCTATGCAGATCATTCACTAGGTCCCCCCGTATGGTTCTGGGATTTTTGTTCACCGTTCTTGTGATCATTTTGACCCCACGGGGTGAGATCTTGTGTGGAGCCCCAGATCGAGTGAAATTATCAGTAGTCTTGTATGTCTTCCATTTTCTTATTATTGCTCCCACAGTTGATTTCATCACACCAAGCTGCTTGCTTATTACAGATTCAGTCTTTCCAACCTGGGGCAGGGCTACAATTTTGTTTCTGGTGTCCTTCGACAGCTCTTTGGTCTTCACCATAGTGGAGTTTGGAGTGTGACTGTTTGAGGTTGTGGACAGGTGTCTTTTATACTGATAGCAAGTTCAAAGAGGTGCCATTACTACAGGTAATGAGTTGAGGACAGAGGAGCCTCTTAAAGAAGAAGTTACAGGTCTGTGAGAACCAGAAATCTTGCATGTTTTTTGGTGATCATATACTAATTTTCCACCATATTTTACAAAATAAATCTTGCCAAATCAGACAAGGTGATATGTTTTCTCATTTTGACTCTCATAGTTGTGGTCTACCTATGATGTCAATTACAGACCTCTCTCATCTTTTTAATTGAGAGAACTTGCACAATTGATCGCTGACTAAATCCTTTTTTTCCTCACTGTATGAGCTTCACTTTTTGTATTGAAGAACTGAAATTAATTAACTTTTTGAGGATATTCTAATTTTGTGTGTGTGTGTGTGTGTGTGTGTGTGTGTGTGTGTGTGTGTGTGTGTATACCTTATATATACAGTGCCTTGCAAAAGTATTCGGCCCCCTGGAGCTATTCAACCTTTTCCCACATATCATGCTTCAAACCTAAAGCTACCAAATGTAAATTTTTGGTGAAGAATCAACAAGTGGAACACAATTGTGAAGTTGAACGAAATGTATTGGTTATTTTCAATTTTTGTGGAAATTCAAAAACTGAAAAGTGGGGTGTGCAATATTATTCGGCCCCTTTCCTTTCAGTACAGCAAACTCACTCCAGAAGTTCATTTTGGATCTCTGAATGATCCAATGTTGTCCTAAATGCCTAATGATGATAAATATAATCCACCTGTGTGTAATCAAGTCTCTGTATAAATGAACCTGCTCTGTTATAGTCTCAGGGTTCTGTTTGAAGCACAGAGAGCATCATGAAGGCCAAGGAACACAACAGGCAGGTCATTGATACTGTTGTGGAGAAGTTTAAAGCTAGATTTGGTTACAAAATGATTTCCAAAACTTTAAACATCCCAAGGAGCCCTGTGCAAGCCATCATATTGAAATGGCAGGAGTATTATACCACTGCAAATCTACCAAGACCCGGCCTTCCCTCTAAACTTTTTATCTCAAACAAGGAGAAGACTAATCAGAGATGCAACCAAGAGACCCATGATCACTCTGGATGAACTGCAGATATATTTACAGCTGAGGTGGGACAGTCTGTCCATAGGACAACAATCAGTCATACACTGCACAAATCTGGCCTTTATGGAAGAGTGGCAAGAAGAAAGCCATTTCTCAAAGATATCCATAAAAAGTGTTGTTTAAAGTTTGCAACAAGCCACCTGGGAGACACACCAAGCATGTGGAAGAAGGTGCTCTGGTCAGATGAAACCAAAATCGAACTTTTTGGCAACAATGCCAAACGATATGTTTGACATAAAGGCAACACAGTTCATCACCCTGAACACGCCATCCCCACTGTCAAACATGTTGGTGGCAGCATCATAGTTTGGGCCTGCTTTTCTTCAGCAGGGACAGGGAAGATGGTTAAAATAGATGGGAAGATGGATGGAGCCAAATACAGGACCATTCTTGAAGAAAACCTGTTGGAGTCTGCAAAAGACCTGAGACTGGGATGGAGATTTGTCTTCCAACAAGACAATGATCCCAAACATAAAGAAAAATCTACAATGGAATGGTTTGCAAATAAACGTATCCAGGTATTAGAATGGCCAAGTCAAAGTCCAGACCTCCATACAATTGAGAATTTGTGGAAAGATCTGAAAACTGCTGTTCACAAACGATCTCCATCAAACCTCACTGAGCTTGAGCTGTTTGCCAAGGAAGAATGGGCAAGAATTTCAGTCTCTCGATGCACAAAACTGATAGAGACATACCCTAAGCGACAGGTGGAGCAACAAAGTATTAAGTTAAAGGAGCCAAATAATATTGCACACCCCACTTTTCAGTTTTTTAATTTCCACAAAAATTTTAAATAACCAACAAATTTCATTCAACTTAACAATTGTATTCCACCTGTTGTTGATTCTTCACCAAAAATTTACATTTAGTATCTTTATGTTTGAAGCATGATATGTGTGAAAAGGTTGAAAAGTTCCAGGGGGCCGAATACTTTTGCAAGGCAATATATATATATATAGGCTATATATATATATATATATATATATATATATATATATATATATATATATATATACACAGTGCCTACAAGTAGTATTCAACCCCCTGAAGATTTAGCAGGTTTACACATTTGGAATTAACTTGGCATTGTGACATTTGGACTGTAGATCAGCCTGGAAGTGTGAAATGCACTGCAGCAAAAAGAATGTTATTTCTTTGTTTATTTTTTTTTTTAAATTGGGAAAAGTCTTTTCAGAGGGTCATTTATTATTCAACCCCTCAACCCACCAGAATTCTGTTTGGTTCCCCTAAAGTATTAAGAAGTAGTTCAGGCACAAAGAACAATGAGCTTCACATGTTTGGATTAATTATCTCTTTTTCCAGCCTTTTCTGACTATTTAAGACCCTCCCCAAACTTGTGAACAGCACTCAAACATGGTCAACATGGGAAAGACAAAGGAGCATTCCAAGGCCATCAGAGACAAGATCGTGGAGGGTCACAAGGCTGGCAAGGGGTACAAAACCCTTTCCAAGGAGTTGGGCCTACCTGTCTCCACTGTTGGGAGCATCATCCGGAAGTGGAAGGCTTATGGAACTACTGTTAGCCTTCCACTGCCTGGACAGCCTTTGAAAGTTTCCTCCCGTGCTGAGGCCAGGCTTGTCCGAAGAGTCAAGGCTAACCCAAGGCAACAAGGAAGGAGCTCTGGGAAGATCCCATGGCAGTGGGGACATTGGTTTCAGTCAATACCATAAGTAACGTACTCCACCGCAATGGTCTCCGTTCCAGACGCGCCCGCAAGGTACCTTTACTTTCAAAGCGTCATGTCAAGGCTCGTCTACAGTTTGCTCATGATCACTTGGAGGACTCTGAGACTGACCGGTTCAAGGTTCTATTGGTCTGATGAGACCAAGATCGAGATCTTTGGTGCCAACCACACACGTGACGTTTGGAGACTGGATGGCACTGCATAGGACCCCAAGAATACCATCCCTACAGTCAAGCATGGTGGTTGCAGCATCATGCTGTGGGGCTGTTTCTCAGCCAAGGGGCCTGGCCATCTGGTCCGCATCCATGGGAAGATGGATAGCACGGCCTACCTGGAGATTTTGGTCAAGAACCTCCGCTCCTCCATCAAGGATCTTAAGATGGGTCGTCATTTCATCTTCCAACAAGACAACGACCCAAAGCACACAGCCAAGAAAACCAAGGCCTGGTTCAAGAGGCAAAAAATCAAGGTGTTGCAGTGGCCTAGTCAGTCTCCTGACCTTAACCCAATTGAAAACTTGTGGAAGGAGCTCAAGATTAAAGTCCACATGAGACACCCAAAGAACCTAGATAACTTGGAGAAGATCTGCATGGAGGAGTGGGCCAAGATAACTCCAGTGACCTGTGCCGGCCTGATCAGGTCTTATAAAAGACGATTATTAGCTGTAATTGCAAACAAAGGTTATTCCACAAAATATTAAATAATAATTGACCCACACTTTTATGTTTAAAATTTATAAAAATTTAACTGAGCAACAAAACTTTTTGGTTTGTAAGATTTATGCATCTGTTAATAAATCCTGCTCTTGTTTGAAGTTTGAAGGCTCTAACTTATTTGCATCTTATTAAACCTGCTAAATCTGCAGAGGGTTGAATACTACTTGTAGGCACTGTATATATAGACACAGTACAGACCAAAAGTTTGGACACACCTCATTTAAATATTTTTCTGTATTTACATGACTATGAAGGCATCAAAACTATGGATTAACACATGTGGAATTATATACTTAACAAAAAAGTGTGAAACAGCTGAAATTATGTCTTATATTCTAGGTTCTTCAAAGTAGCCACCTTTTGCTTTGATGACTGCTTTGCACACTCTTGGCATTCTCTTGATGAGCTTCAAAAGGTAGTCACCGGGAATGATTTTCACTTCACAGGTGTGCCCTGTCAGGTTTAATAAATGGGATTTCTTACCTTATAAATGGGGTTGGGACCATCAGTTGTGTTGTGCAGAAGTCTGGTGGATACACAGCTGATAGTCCTACTCAATAGACTATTAGAATTTGTATTATGGCAAGAAAAAAACAGCTAAGTAAAGAAAAACGAGTGGCCATCATTACTTTAAGAAATGAAGGTCAGTCAGTCCGAAAAATTGGGCAAACTTTGAAAGTGTCCCCAAGTGCAGTGGCAAAAACCATCAGGCGCTACAAAGAAACTGGCTCACATGAGGACCGCCCCAGGAAAGGAAGACCAAGAGTCACCTCTGCTTCTGAGGATAAGTTTATCCGAGTCACCAGCCTCAGAAATCGCAGGTTAACAGCAGCTCAGATTAGAGACCAGGTCAATGCCACACAGAGTTCTAGCAGCAGATACATCTCTACAACAAATGTTAAGAGGAGACTTTGTGCAGCAGGCCCTCATGGTAAAATAGCTGCTAGGAATCCACTACTAAGGACAGGCAACAAGCAGAAGAGACTTGTTTGGGCTAAAGAACACAAGGAATGGACATTAGACCGGAGGAAATCTGTGCTTTGGTCTGATGAGTCCAAATTTGAGATCTTTGGTTCCAACCACCGTGTCTTTGTGTGACGCAGAAAAGGTGACCGGATGGACTCTACATGCCTGGTTCCCAACGTGAAGCATGGAGGAAGAGGTGTAATGGTGTGAGGGTGCTTTGCTGGTGAC
Organism: Ranitomeya variabilis; assembly: GCF_051348905.1. Lineage (NCBI taxonomy): Eukaryota > Metazoa > Chordata > Amphibia > Anura > Dendrobatidae > Ranitomeya > Ranitomeya variabilis. The sequence goes on along the minus strand of NC_135237.1, from coordinate 157,123,473 downwards.
ACTGTTGGGGATTTATTCAAAATTGAAGGCATACTGAACCAGCATGGCTACCACAGCATCTCGTAGCGGCATGCTATTCCATCCGCTTTGAGTTTAGTTGGACCATCATTTATTTTTCAACAGGACAATGACCCCAAACACACCTCCAGGCTGTCCTAATATAGCATAAAACAAGCTGGCCACTCTCTTTCTCCCACCCACTCTCCCTTTTTCTGCTTCTCCTCACTGCTGGAGACATATCTCCCAACCCTGGACCCCCACAGCTCATACCTCCCATTACTACTCCCTCCTATCGCTCCCTATCTAATATGAACTACTGCAGTCTTTCCAACATAAAACCCATGCCCCAGATGCCCACCCCCCTGCTCCCTCTCTCTGGAGCACTCTGGAATGCCTGCTCAATCTGCAATAAGCTTCATGTGATTCACAACCTTTTTCTCTCTCGCAATCTTGCCTTCCTTGGCCTCACAGAAACATGGCTAACACCCTCTGATACCGCCTCCCCTGCTGTGCTGTGTTACGGAGGCCTCCACTTCACCCATACCCATCGCCCCGGCAACAGACATGGTGGAGAAGTGGGTCTTCTCTTTTCTTCAAGCTGCACCTTTAACACAATCCCACCTCTTCCCTGCCTTATCCTCCCCTCTTTTGAAGTCCACTCTGTTCACATCCACTCTCCCTCCAACCTCCAAGTGGCCATCATATACCGACCTCCAGGCCCGGCCACTGCCTTTATTGACCAATTCTCCACCTGGATTCTTCACTTTCTCTCTGCTGACATTCCCACCATCATCATGGGTGACTTCAACATCCCCATTGATACCCTTCAGTCAGCAGCCTCCAAACTTCTGTCCCTTACTTCATCCTTAGGACTTACTCAGTGGTCCTCCGCAGCCACCCACACAGACGGACATACACCAGACCTCGTCTTCACCCGTCTCTGCTTTCTTCCTAACTTCACCACCTCCCCTCTATCTGACCACCATCTGCTCACCTTCTCATCCCTGTCCTCCTCACCTGTCACCCATGTCCAGCAACTTGCGCACCCCCGCAGAAACCTTGCACACCTAGACACCCACACACTCTCTAACTATCCTACCACTGGCATCCATATCCTCACTCTACGACACAGACAATTCCGCTGCTTTCTACAATGCCACTCTCGCATCAGCTATTGACACGGTCAGGGGCTGGCTGGCAATTTTCAGCCTGGGGGGCAATCACAAGGCAGTGGCCCTCGAGTTGCGGTGGCCCTCCTTTTCCCTGCTTATATCTGGCCACTACATTAAAGTAGCAGAGATAACAGGCTTTAAAAACAGACTGGTACACAGATATGGGAACTGAACGGAGCTTGCTGCATAGATATGGGAGCAGAATCGAGCTTACTACAGAGATATGGGAGCAGAACTGAGCTAACAGCAAGGATATGGGAGCAGAACCAAACTTACTGCAGAGATATGGGAGCAGAACGGAGCTTACTACAGAGATAAGGGAGCAGAACCAAGCTTACTACAGAGATAGGGGAACAGAACCGAGCTTACTACAGAGATATGGGAGCATAAACGAGCTTACTACAGAGATAAGGAAGCAGAAACGAGCTTACTACAGAGATATGGGAACAGAACCGAGCTTACTACAGAGATATGGATGCAGAACCGAGCTTACTGCAAAGATATGGGAGCAGAACCAAGCTTACTACAGAGATATGGGAGCAGAACTGAGCTTAGTGCAGAGAAATGGGAGCAGAACCGAGCTTATTGCAGAGATATGGGAACAGAATCGACCTTACTACAGAGATATGGGAGCAGAACCAAACTTACTACAGAGATATGGGAGCAGAACCTAGTATACTACAGAGATAAGGGAGCAGATCCGAGCTTACTAGAGAGATAAGGGAGCAGAACCGAGCTTACTACAGAGATATGGGAGCAGAACCGAGCTTACTGCAGAGATATGGGAGCAGAACCGAGCTTATTACAGAGATAAGGGAGCAGAACCGAGCTTAATAAGTCTACTACATGGAACCAAGTCTGCTACATAGAAACTGGAGCAGAACTGAGATTACGACATACATACAGTACCATAATCTAGATTACTACATTGATAGAGTACCAGAACCAAGCTTACTGCTTATATGGTGCCATAACGGAGCTTACTTACAAACATACACACAATACAGCTACACAGTGCCTAGTACTATCACCACTACACAGAGAATACATAATATTATAATACCACCATTACCTCTACATGAAACTACATTCTATACAAAGACCAATGATGCCACCATACACTCCCTGACAGAAGTTATGTCGCTTATCCATGTTATGTAAATAAAAGCTTATAACCTGATGTTAAATTCATCCATTGGTTGTATAAGTTATTCTTTTGAAAGCTGGAACCCTCCAAAATGTGATTTAGGTTAAGAAAATAAATTGTTATCAAAGCAGAAATATTGATCAGTTAATGGACACAGAATGGTCAGATTTTGGCAAGACAAAATTTTTGTTGCCCACAGACAAATAATTAACTTAAAATACAAATATATGTTGCATGACATTGGTGAATGAAGTTGTGGTGCTCATCTAGATTCTTTGGTTTTGTCTTCCAAGCTTCCTCTTTCATCCTTCCCCAAACATGCTCAATGATGTTCATGTCTGGTGACTGGGCTGGCCAGTCCTTGAGCACCTTGATCTTTTTTGCCTGGAGGAACTTTGTTGTAGAGATGGATGTATGAGATGGAGCACCATCCTGCTGCAGAATTTTAACTCTTTTATGATTTGGAATATAAGCGGTAGCTAATACTTCTCGATATTTTAGGCTATTGATATTGCCTTCCACCTTGCAAATGTTTCGCACACACCCATACTGAATGTAACCCCAGACCATGATCTTTCAACCACCAAATGTAACTGTCTTCTGGGTGTATTTTGGATCCATACTGGCTCCAGTAAGTCTCCTGCAGTGTTTGTGGCAGCTGTGGTGTAATTCTACTGAAGAGAAATCCATCTTCTGCCACTTTTCCAGTGTCCATCTATTTAGCAGGCTGTGAGAGTTTGCAAATGCCACACGGTTTTTTATTTGCCTTTTGTTTAGTGCTGGCTTCTGGGCACTGATTCGACCATGGAGGCCATTTTGAGACAGAATCCTACAAACTGTTCTAGTTGACACAGGTAAAGGTTTAGGTGTGCACTCAGCCTTAATATGGTGAGGTGCTGGTGTAACGGACCAATGGCCCAGAATAACAGTAAAAGTTAAGTACACTGCACTCTCTCTAGGTTTCTTATGCAAAGTCTGGTATAAATTTATTATATATAAACTGGGAGCGTAACAGAATATTACAGCATCTGTGATTTTTTTATATACAACGTTTCGGCTCAACCAGAGCCTTTGTCACGTAATCGCTTGTTCCAGCTAAGATAGTGATATACAGAGAAGGCGGAAAGTCCCAGCGGTGCAATATAAGTTCTATTGTAATCTAAATGTCTGCCTATGGAAGATCCTGTCCAGTAGTGTGGACCTGAAGTGTCTGCTATGACAAGCGGCGCTCCCGCGCCTTGCTAACGATCGGCGTGTCACGTGAGGTGAATTTAACTTTTACTAGTTGACACAGGGACTTGAGGTGACCAGACCTGTTGGAGCTCTGCTACTCTGGAAGAGGGGCTTGCTTTGGATTTTCTAACCAACAAACATTCCTCCTGAGCAGTTGTCTTGCGGGGTCTGCCGGACCTGGGCTAGTCAAACACATCTTCAGTCTCTTCAAATCTTTTTTTTAATTCTTTGCACTTGACGCTGAGACACATTAAAGGTGCCCGCCACCTCTGCAGTGGATCTGGTCTTCAGCCTCTTGATAATCCAGGCTTTGGTCGCAGGGTGGATTTTTGGCATGTTGTCAAGAGCTCAAGTTGCAGTTCAAGTGAAGGTCTGGGGTGCTGGGTTTCTTTTTATACACACACACTAAATAACCGATCATTTACTGAGCACAGGTGAGGATGTAAACTAGGATTGGGTGCATTATATGACCAGGCGACAAAACTTTTGTCTTGCTAAAATCTGACCATTCTGTGTCCATTAACTGATCAATATTTCTGCATTGATGTCAATTTATTTTCTTAACCTAAACCACATTTTGGAAGGTTTCAGCTTTCAAAAGAATAATTTATACAACCAATGGATGAATTTAACATCAGGTTATAAGCTTTTACTTACATAACATGGATAAGCGACATTACTTCTGTCAGGGAGTGTAGAACTTTTACTACTAGTATACTACAATACTGATCATTAATTTTAAAAAAGCACAACACTAAGTGCCATTGTATACAGGAACTCTGTATTTACGGTCAGTGTAAAGATACTACAGTGATCACGGGTGACATTATACACAGGAGATCTGTATAAGGTGTCAGTGTACAGGTAATAGAGTGATCACCACTGCCAGTGACATTATACACAGGAGCTTTGTATATAGTATACAGTGTATAGTGTCAGTGTACAGGTAATACACTGACTCACTAGTGATGTCTCTAGCTGAAGTCCTTCATCTTTGCTTTTCATTTTCATCCAGCACAGACTGCCATCACTTCTTCCAGCCAGGACTCGTCTCTGCATAAAATAACACAATTACCTAGAGCATGGCTTCCAGACCACATTCCCCACTTTTTCCCTTTCTTCTACACCATGTTCCAAATTATTATGCAAATTATATTTTTCTCGGATTTTCCTAAATGGTCAGTGCAAATGACAGTCAGTCTAATAAAAGTCATCACCCGTTAGAGTATACATCGAGTTTTATTGGAGAAACCTCCCAATGATAACAGTATAATCTCCAAAATGAATAAAAACTCAAAATGCACTGTTCCAAATTATTAGGCACAGTAGAATATCTAAACATTTGATCTGTTTTAAAGAACTGAAAATGCTCATTTGTGGAATTTGCAGCATTAGGAGGTCACATTCACTGAACAAAAAAGCTATTTAACTCCAAAACATCCTAACAGGCCAAGTCACATGTTACCATAGGAACCCTTCTTTGTTATCACCTTCACAATTCTCGCCTCCATTGAACTTGTGAGTATTTGGAGAGTTTCTGCTTGTATTTCTTTGCATGAAGTCAGAATAGCCTCCCAGAGCTGATGTTTTGATGTGAACTGCCTCCCACCCTCATAAATCTTTTGCTTGATGATACTCCAAAGGTTCTCTATAGGGTTGAGGTCAGGGGAAGATGGTGGCCACACCATGAGTTTATCTCCTTTCATGCCCATAGCAGGCAATGACTCAGAGGTATTCTTTGCAGCACGAAATGGTGCATTGTCATGCATGAAGATGATTTTGCTCCTGAAGGCACGCTTCTGCTTTTTATACTATGGAAGAAAGTTGTCAGTCAGAAATTCTATATACTTTGCAGAGGTCATTTTCACACCTTCAGGTACCTTAAAGGGCCCTTCCAGCTGTTTCCCCATGATTCCAGCCCAAAACATTACTCCTCCATCTCCTTGCTGACGTTGCAGCCTTGTTGGGACATGGTGGCCATCCACCAACCATCCACTACTCCATCCATCTGGACCACCCAGGGTTACTCAACTCATCAGTAAACAAGACTGTTTGGAAAACAGTCTTCATGTGTATCTGGGCCCACTGCAACCGTTTCTGCTTGTGAACACTGTTTAGGGGTGGCCGAATAGTAGGTTTATGCACCACAGCAAGGTTCGAGGGACTCCAGAGGCACCAGCAGCTTCAAATAACTGTTTGCTGCTTTGTAATATTATTTTGGCAGCTGCTCTCTTTATCCAATGAATTTGTCTGGCAGGAAACCTTCCTCATTATGCCTTTATCTGCATGAATTCTGTCGTGCTCTGTTTCAGTCACAAATCTCTTCACAGTATGATGATCACTCTTAAGTTTTCGTGAAATATCTAATGTTTTCATACTTTGACCAAGGCATTGCACTATTTAATGCTTTTCAGCAGCAGAGAGATCCTTTTTATTTCCCATATTGCTTGAAACCTGTGGTCTGCTTTATAATGTGGAACATCATTTTTAAGTAGTTTTTCTTTAATTAGAATCACCTGGAAAACTAATGATCACATGTGTTTAAGATTGATTTCAGTGATCCACTGAGCCCTGAGACATAATACCATCCACGAGTTTATTTGAAAAACAAAACAATTAAATCTTTATGACACTTATATCCAATTTGCATACTAATTTGGAACATGGTGTACACTAGACATCTGAATACAGAGTTGCACCCACAAACAATATATAATTGGTTATTATGCAACCTCATAGATTGTAAGCTTGCGAGCAGGGCCCTCATTCCTTTTGGTATCTGTTGACCTATGTGTTTATTGTTATGCTTAATGTCCATTGTCTGTACAAGTCCCCTCTAAAATGTAAAGTGTTGGCACTATAGAAATAAAATTATCATAATTATTATTATTAACTGACCATTCCAAATATAAATTATAATCCACCACTGTGCACCCACTAACTATAAATAGCCACTTTCCCCATTTAATATATAAATTAATTAGCACCTGTACTCTTTCCCCCAATTCATTACCAGTCACTTCATCCTCAACGCCCCCACTATGTACCCACCACTCTAACCCTAACCCCGATTCATTATAGTTACATGCCCCTCCCGCCCCAATTCATTGTCATGTCTTTCTCTCTCACCCTCTATTCATTATCAACTGCTCTACCCCACATTCAATACATCATTTACTCCCCCACCCTTAAAATTAATTATTTGTTCTTCCCCTAGATCATCATTTGCTCTCCCCACCCCCTCTTCAATTGATCATTTGCTCTCCCCACCCCCACCTTCAATTAAATTGCTGTCCCCTGTCCCTCACACTGAATTTATCATTTTGCAGTCCCCCCACTTTAATTTGAAGTCCCCTTACTTCATTCATTGCAGTCCCCTATCACCCTCTCACTTCATCTGCAGTGCCCCTTCATCATTTGCAGCCCCCTATCCCCCTTCCATTTCATCATGAGCAGTCCCACATCAGACACACTTCATCATGTGCAGTCCTGCAGTCCCCTTCTCCCACTTCATCATGTGCAGTCCCCTTACCCCCCCCCCCACTTCATCATGTGCAGTCCCCTTACCCCCCACTTCATCATGTGCAGTCACCCTTACCCCCCACTTCATGTGCAGTCCATCTTACACTCCACTTTATCATGTGCAGTCCCCATTACCCCCACTTCATGTGCAGATCACCTTACCCCCCACTTCATCATGTGCAGTCCCCTTTAACCCCCAATTCATCATGTGCAGTCCCCCTTACCCCCCACTTCATGTGCAGCCCCACTCCCCCTTCATCATGAGCAATCCCCCTTACCCCCACATCATCATGTGCTGCCCCATTCCATCATGTACAGCCCCACTCTCCCCACTTCATCATGTGCAGTCTCCTTTATCCACTAAACTATCATGTGCAGCCCCACTCCCCCTTCATCATGTGCAGCCCCACTCCATCATGTACAGCCCCACTCAACCGTCATGTGCAGCCCCACTTACCCCCTCACTCCATCATGTGCAGTCTCCTTTAACCCCAAATTCCATCATGTGCAACCTCCTTACACCCCCCACTTCATAACATGCAGTTACCCACCATTAAATTTATTTTATAAAGAAAACAAAAAAGTTCTTCATACTTACCTCACCAGTCGCTCCCCTGCAGTGCCTCTCTGCTTCTAGCATCCGGGTCATGTCGGCGTGTGTGTGAGGACGCCATCACGCATGCCCAACACCTAACCTGGAAGTATAGAGAACATGAAGGGAGCAGTAGCTGCGCAGCCGTCAAGGTGACAGCCAAGCATAGCTCCTGGCCCCAGCGCAGACGTGTGCGCCAACTGTGATGCAGCTGTGTCTGCTGCCAGCCGCGTCACAGTACAGCAGACATGGCTACGCACAATTTGCTGTGTGGCTGTAGCCACCACCAGGCAGCCGGCCCTGAACAGCTGCTGGGGGAGCAGCCCGGGGGGCATTTGCCTCTTTGCCACCTGGGCCAGTCAGCCCCTGGACACGGTTGCCCCTCTCGTCCATGGCAGAGTGCGACGTATTAATAGACAACCTTGGCACAATAACACCACTAAAAAGCTGCGGCAAGTGTCCAGGGCTGCAGAGCGGCGTTGGAAGAAAACACACTCGCAAGATGACTTCACTGCATTCAAACAGGCAACACTCGCTTTTAAATCTGCTCTCACTTCTGCTAAACAGGCCTACTTCACAACCCTCATATCTTCCCTATCCTACAACCCCAAACAGTTATTCAAAACCTTTAACTCCCTCCTCCACCCCCCACTGCCCCCTCCAACCTCCTTCATTTCTGCTGAGGACTTTGCCACACACTTTAAAAATAAGATCGACCAGACAAGGCAAGTCTTCATTGTTCACCCACCACAACCCCTTTGTATTCCAGACCAATGCCCAAACCCCATAACCTCCCTATCCAACATCACTGAAGGGGGGCTTAATTGTCTCCTCTCCAAATCGCACCTCACCACCTGTGTGCTTGACCCCATCCCATCCCACCTCCTCCCCAACCTCACCACCACACTTATCGCATCCCTAACCCACCTCTTCAACCTATCACTAACTTCTGGCACCTTCCCTTCTGCTTTCAAACATGCCACAATCACGCCTATCCTTAAAAAGCCAATCCTCGATCCAACTATGTCCAGCTATCGCCCAATATCGCTGCTCCCATTCGCTTCCAAACTCCTGGAGCAGCACGTCCACTCTGAACTTTCCTCCCACCTCTCATCTAACTTGCTCTTTGACAGTCTACAATCTGGTTTCCACCCCATCACTCAACTGAGACAGCCATGACCAAAATCACTAACGACCTACTTACCGCCAAAGCTATCGGACAATACTCTGTATTCCTCCTTCTAGACCTGTCCTCTGCTTTCAACACAGTTGACCACTACCTCCTACTACAGATCCTCTTCTCCTTTGGCATCAAAGACCTCGCCCAATCCTGGATCTCCTCGTACCTTTCCAACCGCACATTTAGCATCTCCCACTCCCACACTACCTCCTCATCCCACCCTCTCTCTGTTGGAGTCCCCCAAGGCTCTGTTCTAGGACCCCTACTCTTCTCAATCTATACATTTGGCCTGGGACAACTCAAAGTCACATGGACTCCAGTACCACCTCTATGCTGATGACACTCAGATCTACTTCTCTGGCCCAGACGTCACCGCTCTGCTTTCCAGAATCCAAGAGTATCTATCAGCTATATCCTCCTTCTCTTCTCGCTTCCTCAAACTCATTGTTGACAAATCTGAACTCATCATCTTTCCACCATCCCATAGATCTTCCTTACCTGACCTATCTATCGCAATCAACGACATCATGCTTTCCCCCATACCGGAAGTCTGCTGCCTCAGAGTAACCTTTGACTCTGCCCTGTCCTTCAAACCACACATCCAAGCTCTGTCCACCTCCTGTCGCCTTCAGCTCAAAAATATCTCCACAATCCATCCTTTCCTCAACCGTCAATGTACTAAAATGCTTGTGCATGCCCTCATCATCTCCCGCCTTGACAACTGCAACATCCTTTTCTGCGGCCTCCCTGCTAACACCCTTGCACCTCTCCAGTCCATCCTTAACTCTGCTGCCCGACTAATTCATCTCTCTCCTTGCTACTCCTCCGCTTCCCCCCTCTGCAAATCTCTTCACTGGCTCCCATTCCCTCAGCGTATCCAGTTCAAATTACTAATACTGACCTACAAAGCCATCCATAACCTGTCTCCTCCATATATCTCTGATCTAATCTCCAGATATCTTCCCTCACGTAATCTCCGGTCCTCCCAAGACCTCCTTCTCTCCTCCACACTTATTCGCTCCTCATCCAACTGCCTCCAAGACTTCCCCAGAATATCCCCTATGCTCTGGAATTCTCTGCCCCAACACGTCCGACTATCAATCACATTCGGATCCTTCAGACGGAACCTGAAAACCCATCTCTTCAGGAAAGCCTACAGCCTGCACTGACCCCGCTGCCTCCTCATCACTACCGGAGATACTGCCTCACCAACACCAGAGCTCCTGCAACCCTCAACCTATTGTCTCCTTCCCCATAATCCTGTAGAATGTAAGCCCGCAAGGGCAGGGTCCTCGCCCCTCTGTATCAGTTTGTCATTGTTAGTTTGTTTACTGTAAGTGATATCGGTAACTTGTATGTAACCCATTCTCATGTACAGCACCATGGAATCAATGGTGCTATATAAATAAATAATAATAATAAATAATAATAATAATTTGAAATAAAAAACAATTTTACTTTTTTATTTAAAACTAAAAAACACAGCTACACTTAACTAACGTCCATTCCACTGAAGCAATGGTCTCCTGTAAAAAACATAAAATAATAAACAAAAATATTTACCTTTCACCTAATTCCACTAAAGCTAATGTCTCCTGTAAAACTAAAAAAATAAAAAACGACTATTTCTCTCACCTGTCCGTTGTCCTGTCCTACACCCTAATCCATGTCTGGAGATAAACAGTTTTCAACCTGGATGGTGCCAAGATTGGGTCATACAGGCTGAGAACCACTGGGGAATGAGCTGTTGCGGGCACCTGGTTGCAGCCTGCCACCCCCATTCCTTCCCCCCCCCCCCATGGTTGTAACCAATGGCCCTGTCTTTGCCATCTTGGCCCTTCTGTAAAGCGGAAGGTTGAACTCCACAGCAGAACCACAACATCTTTATATAATGCTATGCAGAAGGATTCAAATATGTAGTGTAAGCAATTAGACAATTACAATTCCCTAAGTGGACTTAAAAATGAAGAAAAATATAGAAAATATAAAAAATAAACATTCAAATAACCTCCCTTTTCCTCCAATAAAAACAAATACAAAATGTAAAAAAAAAATACAAAATAAACATACTTAGCATCACCAAGTCAATAAAGTCAGTTCTGTCAAAATATAAAATTACTGAAACCATGCATTTCTAGTGCCTTTACTTTTTGCAGTTTTCCAATTTGGTTTACATCTGATTTGATGGACTATGTTGGACCGGTATGGGATCCATGTCTTTAAGAAAATCACAGAGGCACGGTGTCAGAAATGTTTTTTTTTTTAAATATTTTTATTTTTTTAACATTTTCTTACAGCATTAGTAATATATGTGAAAGGCAATTTTCCACTACTATCGCCTGGACTTGATACTTGCACAACTGTTCATTTATGCAGAAATTGAGCAGTCTGTATCCACTATACTGGGGCCATTTATTTTGATGTCTTTACAGTAGAAGCAGGAAATGTTTGCCTTCTTGAGCTCCTTTTTATGTTTTCAAACAATCACATAATAAAATATTTACATGTGAAATAACCTAATTTATTTATTCTTTTTTTTTGTGAGTCTGCACATTTTCATAACCAACTAATGGAAAACCAACACCAGGAAATGCTCTTAGGATGGGAAAGTCCTTGGATGCTGGATGCTGGTTACTTCTTAATGTAAAAACAATGGGACAAACTATCACATTGGATGGTCTGTTTCTGGGGGGAACTAAAGGCCCCGTCTCACATAGCGAGATCGCTAGCGAGATCGCTGCTGAGTCACAAGTTTTGTGACGCAACAGCGACCTCCATAGCGATCTCGCTATGTGTGACACGTACCAGCGATCAGGCCCCTGCTGCGAGATCGCTGGTCGTGTCGGAATGGCCTGGACCTTTTTTTGGTCGTTGAGGCCCCGCTGACATCGCTGAATCGGTGTGTGTGACACCGATCCAGCGATGTCTTCACTGGTAACCAGGGTAAACATCGGGTTACTAAGCGCAGGGCCGCGCTTAGTAACCCGATGTTTACCCTGGTTACCAAAAAAAACAAACAGTACATACTCGCCTTTCGGTGTCCCTTGCCGTCTGCTTCCTGCTCTCACTGACTCCCGGCCGTACAGTGAGAAGTGAGAGCGCAGCAGTGACGTCACCGCTGCGCTCTGCTCTCACAGTACGGCGGCTCAGTCAGAGCAGGAAGCAGACGGCAAGGGACACCGAAAGGCGAGTATGTAGTGTTTGTTTTTTTTGGTAACCAGGGTAAACATCGGGTTACTAAGCGCGGCCCTGCGCTTAGTAACCCGATGTTTACCCTGGTTACCCGGGTGCTGCAGGGGGACTTCGGCATCGTTGAAGACAGTTTCAACGATGCCGAAGTCGTTCCCCTGATCGTTGGTCGCTGGGGAGAGCGGTCTGTGTGACAGCTCCCCAGCGACCACACAGCGACTTACCAACGATCACGGCCAGGTCATATCGCTGGTCGTGATCGTTGGTAAATCGCTTAGTGAGACGGGGCCTTAACTCTTTCCCAATTCTCTTAGTGCATTAGATAGTTAATTGTGAGGGAGGTGTCATTTTTGAGTCATCAAAATAACACTGGCTGACACTAGGCCCAACAATGATAACTTAAAGGTGTGTCAGATATATCCCATACTAATGCTATAGTAAAGTGTTAAAAAAAATTCTTTAATAAAAAAACACTACCATACACCATCCCCCTTTGACCATTTTATTAACGCTCTTGATCCTATGTCGGTCCAATGTAGAATATCAAATCCAATATAGTCCAATTAGTGGTAGGAAAAATGAAAAGTTTCTGATATTTAGTTTCACATGCTTCAGCTAGTTGTACATAGCGCCATTCTCCTTTTTGTTGCAGACTTTTTCCTTTCTTATTTCTGTAGTACTGGATGGTGGGTCCCAAGAATGATTTTCTCTGGTGGGCCCAGTGTTATCCAGTGCAACATTGAGCTTAGGTGTTTTGTTCGATTCAGCGATGAGATTCACGTGGTCACTTGGTGGAAAAGTGGTGCACGTCGTTGAAGTCAATGATATGTGTTGTCGCCCGCTTGACCATATGACCCTCAGTGCCATAAAGAAGGCCTTGGACAGATGAGCAGAATATGTTATTTTTCAAAAAATCTCTTAACCCCTTCTCCCCCCCCCCCCCCCGTTTATTATACTCAAAGTGTATTTAATGTCTTTTCACTTTCGACAGATTTTATTTAGAACAAATCCAATCTGCTAGCTGAATTTAGCTAATTTTGTGCATCCCTACAGCGAAGTAAACACATAAAAAACTTGAGCAAGCCAAATACCCCACAACTAAACACAAGGAAAACTTTTTGATTGTACAAAAAAAATGGATTATGTATCTATCCGTGACATAAAAAAATCTTATATGTGCCTTCATACACAAATCAAAGGCGCGCGGAGTTATGGTATAAGACCATTGCATGCCTTGAACAACACAGATCTGTAACATAGCCATGAGCATGAGCCCTTAATGAGAGAACTAAAGAAGTTAACGACTTAATGGCATAATGTAAGGATCTTTTTTTTTTTGCTTCACAAGCAGGTACAGGCGACAAACGTTTTTTTATTGATCCCAAGCGCCATAAATCTTCTCTTTGACTTAAATTGAACAGAAACTTGAATTGAAGTAGAGACCCTTGGCTCCAAAGAGTCAGCTTGTTTTATTGCTATCATGTTGGACTGTCACTCACGTAGTGTCGGTATTACAGTGAGATTAAGTGATGCTCTTAATCTTTCCTGCCTCGAGGTTGATATTACATCATAAAAGGTTCATTTTTACATGAACGCTAAGCAGAGAAGGGCCAGGAACAATCACTTTCTTTGTTGTGAAAGCCATTGGTTCGTCTGGTTGATGAGTTTGCCTTCATTTTGTAATGGGTAATTTGTATGCTAATATGTTTGTGTGAGTGCGATGTACATTATACGCATTTCTTTTGAAGTGTGTTTTAGTATGTCACTTTTGGCAACAGTCTAGCAGATGGGACATATTTGTGGGTTTGTATTTGCTTGTTGAGTGGGAGATTTCTTTATTCCCAGAGAATGAAACTATGAATTCATAGATAATGGAATGTAAATTACACCACTCTCCTGTCTAATTATAAGACTAGGTGGGGTTGAGTTAAATTACATCATTTGCTTTATCTCAATATAATGGGGAATTTCACTTTTAAGAAAATAGGATAATCTACTCAACTCCCTGAGTTTTCTAGCTTTTTATTTTATGTTTGAAAAATTTACCCTCCACGACTCCCCCAAGAGTAGAGCTGTGGGTTGGCCCCCCGAGAAGGGCAGAATTGTTGTTATGCATCAAGATGGATGTCTGATAATGGCATACTGTTATTAGAGGATTATTATTTATGCTACTATTCCTTTTTGGAAGTGCATTTGAACAGCAAGGTGGCTTGTTGTTGAAGGGAAATAGAGGAAAAAAAATAATCTATAAATCTTCAGCATAGCGAGTGTGAGCGAGCTGAGTGTGACCTGAGCGTAAGTGTGGACGGCGGTAAGTGTGTGACTTGTGATTCAGTGAGGAGGTATTTGGAAGGCCTTTAACAAATACCTGTGTGAATTTGTGTGAGTTGCTGAATTGGGAGTAGCTATATTCACAAGGGGTTAACTTAGGGTGGGCGGTCATAATCAAGGGTTTATAAGGGGCAGCTGTTTGGGGCTCAAGTCCTTTTTGGAAGTGCATTTGAACAGCAAGGTGGCTTGTTGTTGAAGGGAAATAGAGGGAAAAAAAAAATCTATAAATCTTCAGCATAGCGAGTGTGAGCGAGCTGAGTGTGACCTGAGCGTAAGTGTGGACGGCGGTAAGTGTGACTTGTGATTCAGTGAGGAGGTATTTGGAAGGCCTTTAACAAATACCTGTGTGAATTTGTGTGAGTTGCTGAATTGGGAGTAGCTATATTCACAAGGGGTTAACTAAGGGTGGGTGGTCATAATCAAGGGTTTATAAGGGGCAGCTGTTTGGGGCTCAAGTCCTTTTTGGAAGTGCATTTGAACAGCAAGGTGGCTTGTTGTTGAAGGGAAATAGAGGAAAAAAAATCTATAAATCTTCAGCATAGGGAGTGTGAGCGAGCTGAGTGTGACCTGAGCGCAAGTGTGGACGGCGGTAAGTGTGACTTGTGATTCAGTGACTTTGGAATCAGGGAGTTTAAAAGGGAGGAATTGCTGTCTGTTTTTAATTAATACTTGTATTTAATTTTTATTTAACATTTCTGTCTGGTGCAATCCCCATTAGGAAATGTGCTCCACTATTGTTAATGCCATCCAGTGCACATCTTGCCACATGTATGCAGTCCTTGATCAGCCGGTCGAGGGTGCATACTGCTGTGTGAGATGTGAGCACGTTGTGCATTTGGAATCCCAGATTCTGGATCTAAATGTGCAGCTGGCAACACTGAGATCCATAGACAATATGGAGAGGAGTCTTCTGCTCACAGAGCAGACGCTCAATGGGATAGATGAGGAGGGGGATGGTAGGATGGAGCTGCAGGACAGTGAAGTAGGTAGCTGGGTGACATTCAGAAAGCGGGGTAGAGGGAAGAGTGCCAGGGAGGCTAGTCCTGATCTGGCTCACCCCAATAAGTTTGCTAAGTTGGCAGATGAGGGGGGTACCAGTACAGGGGTGTTGTGATCTGGTGGCCTAGGAGCAGCATGGACGAGCTCTGGAGTAGGTGGCCTCTATACTGACCGCAGACCCTGAACTTAACACCGCAACTATAAGTAGCCGTGGGATGTTCCTGTCACTCCCTCGACACCTCGTCACAGCCGGAGGACTAATTACCCCTAAAGAAAGAAACAGGAAAACTATCTTGCCTCAGAGAAAATCCCCAAAGGAAAGACAGCCCCCCACAAATATTGACTGTGAGAGGAGAGGGAAATTACAAACGCAGACTGAAAACAGAATTTAGCAAAGGAGGCCACACTACCTAGAAAGAAAAGACAGGACAGAGTACTGTGCGGTCAGTATTAAAATACTACAAAAATCCACCACAGAGAATACAAAAATCTCCACACCTAACTAAAGGCATGGAGGGTAACTCTGCGACTCCAGAGCTTCCAACTTGGCTGAATAAATCTTTACACAGACAAAGCTGGACAAGAAAAAACATAGCAATTCACTGAACTATAAAGTCCACCGCATGTGGACTGCAAAAACAAAGCCAGGACTTATCTTTGATGATTTGGACAATCCAGCAGGAGAAACCAAGCAGAGATGTGAATCCTCCAGAAAAACAATGGACAAGTGGCACTCACTAAAGGGTGAAGCCAGACTAAATAGCCCCGTCCAAAGTGGAAGCACCTGATGACTGCTGTGAAGGACAAACAGCATCACTACCAGTTATAACCACCGGAGGGAGCCCAAGAGCAGAACCCACAACAGAATTCACAACACAGGGGTAGCAATGCTGCAGCCAGGCATGTCCTCTGAAAGCCGGAGGAGTGACTGCTCCAGTAAGGAGGGAAATAGGAGAGCAGGGCAGGCCAGACAGGTGCTAGTAGTGGGGGACTCAATTATTAGGGGAACAGATAGGGCAATCTGTCACAAAGACAGGGATCGTCGAACGGTGTGCTGCCTACCTGGCGCTCGAGTCCGACACATCGCTGATCGGGTGGACAGATTACTGGGAGGGGCTGGTGAAGACCCAGCGGTTCATTGTGCACATTGGCACAAATGACAAAGTTAGAGGTAGGTGGAAGGTCCTTAACCCCTTCCCGACATGTGACGGGATAGTACGTCACATGTCGGGACCCCCGCTTTGATGTGCGCTCCGGCGGTGAGCGCACATCAAAGTCGCGACATGTCAGCTGTTTTTTACAGCTGACATGTGCGCGCAATAGCGGCGGGTGAAATCGCGATCACCCGCCGCTATTAACTAGTTAAATGCCGCTGTCAAACTCAGACAGCGGCATTTAACTACCGCATCCGGCCGTGCGGCCGGATATGAGCGCATCGCCGACCCCCGTCACATGATCGGGGGTCGGCGATGCGTCAGGAAGGTAACCATAGAGGTCCTGGAGACCTCTATGGTTACTGATCGCCGGTGGCTGTGAGCGCCCCCTGTGGTCGGCGCTCACAGCACACCTGCATTTTAGCTACATAACAGCGATCTGATGATCGCTGTTATGTAGCAGAGCCGATCGGGCTGTGCCTGCTTCTAGCCTCCCATGGAGGCTATAGAAGCATGGTAAAAGTTGAAAAAAAAAGTAAAAAAAATGTGAAAAAAATAAAAAAAATATAAAAGTTTAAATCACCCCCCTTTCGCCCCAATCAAAATAAATCAATAAAAAAAAAACCCAACCTACACATATTTGGTATCGCCGCGTTCAGAATCGCCCGATCTATCAATAAAAAAAAAGCATTAACCTGATCGCTAAACGGCGTAATGAAAAAAAAAATCGAAACGCCAGATTTACGTTTTTTTGGTCGCCATGACATTGCATTAAAATGCAATAACGGGCGATCAAAAGAACGTATCTGCACCAAAATGCTATCATTAAAAATGCCAGCTCGGCACGCAAAAAATAAGCCCTCACCCGACCCCAGATCACGAAAAATGGAGACGCTACGGGTATCGGAAAATGGCGCAATTTTATTTATTTATTTTTTTGCAAAGTTTGGAATTTTTTTTCACCACTTAGGTAAAAAACAACCTAGTCATGTTAGGTGTCTATGAACTCGTAATGACCTGGAGAATCACAATGGCAGGTCAGTTTTAGCATTTAGTGAACCTAGCAAAAAAGCCAAACAAAAAACAAGTGTGGGATTGCACTTTTTTTGCAATTTCACCGCACTTGGAATTTTTTTCCCTTTTTCTAGTACACGACATGGTAAAATCAATGATGTCGTTCAAAAGTACAACTCGTCCCGCAAAAAATAAGCCCTCACATGGCCAAATTGACGGAAAAATAAAAAAGTTATGGCTCTGGGAAGGAGGGGAGTGAAAAACGAATACGGAAAAACGGAAAATCCCACGGTCATGAAGGGGTTAAAGATGATTTCAGGGAATTAGGCTGCAAGCTGAAAGCAAGGACCTCCAACGTGGTATTTTCCGAAATACTGCCTGTACCACGTGCCACGCCAGAGAGGCAACGGGAGATTAGGGAGGTTAATAAGTGGCTCAAGAATTGGTGTAGGAAGGAGGGGTTTGCTTTCCTGCAGAACTGGGATGACTTTTCAGTTGGCTACAGGCTCTACGCTAGGGACAGGCTGCACCTCAATGGGGAAGGTGCAGCTGTGCTGGGGGAGAAAATGGCTAGAAGGTTGGAGGAGTGTTTAAACTAGGGATTGGGGGGAGGGTATTAATTTTATAGGAGGGGAAGATAGTGCAGATAGAGACCTGGGCACAAATAAGGAAGTTGGGGGTGGCGGTGGCATGGGGGGTGGGGTTAGAACAGTTAGTAATTTAAGAAAGAATAGAGGTACAGAGAGGAACATCAAGTGCATGTATACTAATGCCAGAAGCCTCGCCAACAAAATGGACGAATTAGAACTAATGTTGTTGGAACATAATTATGACATGGTGGGGATATCTGAAACATGGCTGGATGAGAGCCATGACTGGGCTGTTAACTTGCAGGGCTATAGCCTTTTCAGAAATGACCGTACAGATAAGCGAGGGGGTGGGGTGTGTCTGTATGTAAAATCGACCTTAAAACCCATCATGCGTGATAATATAGGTGAATCTAATGAAAATGTAGAGTCCCTGTGGGTGGAGATAAGGGGAGGGGGAAAAAATAATAAATTACTGATAGGGGTTTGTTATAAATCTCCAAAAATAATGGAAGCAATGGAGAATATCCTCGTAAAGCAAATAGATGAAGCTGCGACTCAAGGAGAAGTCATTATTATGGGGGACTTCAACTACCCTGAAATAGATTGGGGAACAGAAACCTGCAATTCCAGTAAAGGTAATCGGATTTTGACAACTATGAGAGACAATTACCTTTCACAACTGGTTCAGGACCCAACAAGAAGTGGGGCACTGCTAGACCTAATATTAACCAACAGGCCAGACCGCATATCAAATATAAGGGTTGGGGGTCACTTGGGGAATAGTGATCACAAAATAATAAGTTTTCATGTCTCCTTTAATAAGATGTGTAGTAGAGGGGTGACAAGGACACTAAACTTCAGGAGGGCAAATTTCCAACGGATGAGAGAGGATCTTGGTGCAATTAACTGGGACGATATCCTGAAACATAAAAGTACACAAAGAAAATGGGAGACGTTTATTAGCATCCTGGATAGGACCTGTGCACAGTATATACCGTATGGGAATAAACATACTAGAAATAGGAGGAAACCAATATGGCTAAATAGAGCTGTAAGGGGCGCAATAAGTGACAAAAAGAAAGCATTTAGAGAATTAAAGGAAGTAGGTAGTGAGGATGCATTAAATAAATACAAAAAATTAAATAAATTCTGTAAAAAGCAAATCAAGGCAGCAAAGATTGAGACAGAGAGACTCATTGCCAGAGAGAGCAAAAATAACCCCAAAATATTCATTAACTACATAAATAGTAAGAAACTAAAAAATGATAGTGTTGGCCCCCTTAAAAATAGTCTGGGTGAAATGGTGGATGAGGATGAGGAAAAAGCCAATATGTTAAATGACTTTTTTTCATCATTATTTACAAAAGAAAATCCCATGGCAGCCAATATGACTAGTGATAAAAATTCCCAATTAAATGTTACCTGCTTAACCCAGCAGGAAGTACGGCGGCGTCTAAAAATCACAAAAATTTACAAATCTCCGTGCCCGGATGGGATACACCCCCGAGTACTGCAGGAATTAAGTACAGTCATTGATAGACCATTATTTTTAATCTTTAAAGAGTCCATAATAACAGGGTCTGTACCACAGGACTGGCGTATAGCAAATGTGGTGCCAATATTCAAAAAGGGGACAAAAACTGAACTCGGAAATTATAGGCCAGTAAGCTTAACCTCCACTGTGGGTAAAATCCTGGAGGGCATTCTAAGGGATGCTATACTGGAGTATCTGAAGAGGAATAACCTCATGACCCAGTATCAGCACGGGTTTACTAGGGACCGTTCATGTCAGACTAATTTGATCAGCTTCTATGAAGAGGTAAGTTCCGGACTGGACCAAGGGAACCCAGTAGATGTAGTGTATATGGACTTTTCAAAAGTTTTTGATACGGTGCCACATAAAAGGTTGTTACATAAAATGAGAATAATGGGGATAGGGGAAAATATGTGCAAGTGGGTTGAGAGCTGGCTCAGGGATAGGAAACAAAGGGTGGTTATTAATGGAGCACACTCGGACTGGGTCGCGGTTAGTAGTGGGGTACCACAGGGGTCAGTATTGGGCCCTCTTCTTTTTAACATATTTATTAATGACCTTGTAGAGGGCATTCAGAGTAGAATTTCAATATTTGCAGATGACACTAAACTCTGCAGGGTAATCAATACAGAGGAGGACAATTTTATATTACAGGATGATTTATGTAAACTAGAAGCTTGGGCTGATAAATGGTAAATGAGCTTTAATGGGGATAAATGTAAGGTCATGCACTTGGGTAGAAGTAATAAGATGCATAACTATGTGCTTAATTCTAAAACTCTGGGCAAAACCGTCAATGAAAAAGACCTGGGTGTATGGGTGGATGACAAACTCATATTCAGTGGCCAGTGTCAGGCAGCTGCAACAAAGGCAAATAAAATAATGGGATGCATTAAAAGAGGCATAGATGCTCATGAGGAGAACATAATTTTACCTCTATACAAGTCACTAGTGCGACCACACTTAGAATGCTGTGCACAGTTCTGGTCTCCGGTGTATAAGAAAGACGTAGCTGAACTGGAGCGGGTGCAGAGAAGAGCGACCAAGGTTATTAGAGGACTGGGGGGTCTGCAATACCAAGATAGGTTATTACACTTGGGGCTATTTAGTTTGGAAAAACGAAGGCTAAGGGGTGATCTTATGTTAATGTATAAATATATGAGGGGACAGTACAAAGACCTTTCTGATGATCTTTTTAATCATAGACCGGTGACAGGGACAAGGGGGCATCCTCTACGTCAGGAGGAAAGAAGGTTTAAGCATAATAACAGACGCGGATTCTTTACTGTAAGAGCAGTGAGACTATGGAACTCTCTGCCGTATGATGTTGTAATGAGTGATTCATTACTTTAATTTAAGAGGGGACTGGATACCTTTCTGGAAAAGTATAATGTTACAGGGTATATACACTAGATTCCTTGATAGGGCGTTGATCCAGGGAACTAGTCTGATTGCCGTATGTGGGGTCGGGAAGGAATTTTTTTCCCCATGGTGGAGCTTACTCTTACCACATGGGGTTTTTTTGCCTTCCCCTGGATCAACATGTTAGGTTAGGCTATGGGTTGAACTAGATGGACTTAAAGTCTTCCTTCAACCTTAATAACTATCTATGTAACTATGTAACTATTATTATATGTTTTTTTATTCCCATATTATTTTTAAAGAAAGCCTTTCTAGGAGGCTCCCACATTAATTATAATAAGTACACCTCGTCATGGCTGGTGGGCTCTCATGAATTGGACAATTTCTGGGCTAAGGGACTTCATTTTATAATTATATTCTATATAGCAATAATCCAGTTGAAATTATATATATTCAATGTTTGCATATATCTTAGCCCTTTCAGAGTGCTGCTGTATTCTTTTGTTTGTATATTATGCAGTCATAGCAGCTTGCACCTGTTCACACTTGTTTTATTCTGTTCTTCCAGCCATTTAAATTCTGTTTTTACGATGCCCGTTACTGTGTACTGTTGCACCAGAGACAGACTTCAAATCTGGTGTCCTGTAGAAAAAGAGGCCCATCATGGTCATAAAGGGGTCTTCTCCTTACAACTTTAGATTTTTTTTTAAAATTTGTCCTTGCTATGATAAAAATTATAAACTCAGCAGGTACTCACCTTCCCTCAGACCAGTCACAGAGCTATAGATGTGACGTCACTACTGCAGCATGTACACAATCGCCTAAACAGCGGCGAGGATGGTGCACTGGACCCAGGAAGGTGACTACCTGTTGATCTTGTTATTTTTATCATGGCCAGTATGTTTTTGTAAAAAAAAAAAAAATGTTGAAAAGGTAAATCCTCTTGAAAAATATAATAGGGTTTCTTAATGTTTCATTGGCTGCATGTACAGACTCGGAAACCTCCCAAATACTCATAACAACGAGAAAATATCCCTTCAGCATCATCACTGTTAAGGGAAAACAAATTAAAAAGAACCTGTCATCACCTTTCCCTTTAATAAATTGCAGCCATCACATTTCCCTCTTAAATAGGATCCTAAAGATCCATTTAATATGCCCCTGCATCCTGGAATACCTCTAAGGGTCCAATCGGACTGACATATTACTCACGCAAGGATCACATCGCTATGCCGTCTGCTCTCCTGACCTGAGCATGACAACATGTATTTCTGCTGTCACTCTCAAGTCGGGAGAGCAGATGGCCAGACTGCGATGCGATCCTCACGCGAGTAATACACAGTCACGGCAGTCTGCAGCACCCTTAAAATTATCTTTTTTTTCACTGTTCTCCTACATATTGCTCAGTGCTGAGCAGTCTCATGGGCGCTTATGGACCTACTTCAGTGCCTGCTGTGATCTCTCTAACCTGCCACTAGTCAAAGTCAGAGGGTCCGGGTTAATGTGCTCACTGCAGGTGTATGGATTAGTTTGTACACGTCCATCAGACCACTTTGTGCTCAGTACAGTGCAGGTGAGCACGGAAAGAGATACTTTTTACTGGAATGCTGGACTGTATTGGCGATCCGTAGGATTCTAATTAGGATGGGCATAATGTGCTGCCAGCATTTTAATAACGAGAAACCTGATGCCAAGTTCCCTTTAAGTGTTCAAAACTCAACAAGCCCCTTTCTTCAGAGGTTGAGGGAATTATTGCATTGACCCCACTAATTAGGAAGTGTTGGCATCTCCTTGTGAAATGTCATTGCTTGTGATAATGGAAAAACTCCTTTAATGATTGACTTGGGTCATATCATAAGTCCTGTTTACTTACCATCCCCCAAGGAGACTAGGACAATTGTCTAGAAAACTGTGATAAGCACCTCAGCTTTAGCAAATCACCTGCTACATTACAAGGGACCCACACACTTCAATGTACAGAGTACACAGGGTTCTCTGCTGCCTATAATAACACTGCGCATGCACAAAAGCAAAGAAGCCTGACGTCAGTAGCACAGAGCTTACAAATATGTCTTTCAGCAACTAATCTTCAGCTCCTCCTCCTCAGGCTACAACTTTGCTCCCGGACATGCACGGTGTGAGTTGCCCACAGGGCAGTGGGGTACTCAGTACCGGGTCCGGTCGCAAGGGGGATGTCACGGTGGCTGCGACCCGCTCCGTGGCCCTGGGCCTCAACGTTAAAGGGGAAAATGTTCAAAGTTTGTCGTGACGTCACCCGTGGAGTTCAGTCAGTAGTTAGACCGACACTGCATTGAAGGGGTCCCCTGGGGGATGTTGCAGCAGCACAGATGTTACACTTCCCATGGGTAAAGCGGGGTCCCCAGGGTCCTATGGTGTAGGGTGTGGATGGTATAGCCAGTAAATAAAGAGAGGAGATAAGTTGTAAGTCTTTACCTGGTTTATTACGGCCACAGTCCAGGGCACTGGCAACAGGTGAATTAAGAGTCCAGGCAGTCCAGAGACAAGCAGAATCCCCTTGGCAGGTCAGGTAGAAGCCTTCCACTCTGCGCTTGCAGTAACTGAGGCCCATGCTGCCATTAAGTGTTCCCAGCAAAGTCCTAATTCGTTCCCCTGTCCTGGAACAGGTACCTGTATGGTACACAGCTTAAGCCGTGCTTACTGGGGTATTTTCATGGAGACTCCAGGCTCCAGAGTGCTGCTGTACCACAGGTGCAAATGGGCAATGTTTGAGTAAACCTATGCCCTCCGGTTCTGCTCTGTGTCTGAGTACTCCACAAAAAGCCTCAGGCTCCCGGTACCCGGATTCTGCACACTGACTTTGTGGAGGCCTTCTCGTAGACTCCTGGAGTATCTCCACTGTGCTTCGTCCCTGTCTGTCCTCACTCACAGACTTTCTGTACAGATTAACCTGACTCCGCCTCCAAACCAGGATCTTTATCCAGGGAAGCTGCCCTAAAACAGGGTTTTTAGCTCCCCCTCCTGGCCTGGATTTGGACGGTGTTGTGTGTGTGATAACCTGCCAAAGGGAATCTCACTTGTCTCCAGGCATAGCACTACCCTCCCCGAGAGGAAGGCAGCACTACTGTTGTACCCGAACTGGGGTGCCACAGGTGCGCCTCTGAAGTACACACGGCTTCAGGGGCACAATGATGTATATGAAAGAAAGTCACGCACATGTCCGAGATTTGCAGGGACATGATAATGACGCCAGCTCTTGCAAATCATGTTATCATCCCCACTGGGGTGTGAAAAAATGATGAGTTGGACGACTAGTTTAGGTAAACCAACACCCCATCGACTTGTCTGAAACTTATTTGCAAATTGAAAAAGGAAATTAAAAATATATTTTGACACACGGTTGTAGCGCTGGCATCCCTGCACGCTGCCTTTCTTCCTCAGCAGGGACGCTGGCACACTCACCGCTTCAGCCCGCATCCCGCAACTCCTCTTTCTTTCTTGTCGGCGGCTGCACAGGATGCATGCACCCTGTGCAGATCCCCGGTCACTGTGCTTAAAACACATGCATTCCCTCTTTCATATAGTGGCCGTGCGCTCTGTCCTAAAGTGTCCCCTGCCTATACCCACAGGACACCTATTTAAGGCACCTTCTCCAGCATGGCAGTGCCTGAGCAATGTGGTTACTTAGCCCTTAGCATGCTTGCTAGTTGTGAGGTCACCAGTACCCGGCAGTCAGTCTGCCGTTCCAGTACCTGTCTGTCTGTACTTGATCATCTATCTGTATTCTAGCTGGTCAACTCCACACCCAACAGTCCTCATCTGTATACTAACCAATCCAGCTCGCACCAGCCAGTGCTCATCTGTATAACAGCTGGTCCAGCCCACACCTGCCATTGCTCATCTATATTCCAGCTGGACCCATCTGTATCCATGGTCTCTGTGCTCCTTCAGTGCCTGCCTGCATCTGCTGTAATTTCCATCCAGGCCATTCCGGCTACCATTCCCTTGGGGTTCAGCAGCTGTGTGTCTGTAGTTTGTCCTGGAGTAGCACCTAGTGTTCATTGGGAGCCAAGCCCAACATCAGGGGCTCTAGTTAAAAGTCAGGGGCTAGTTACGCCCCTCCAGGCTCTCCTCGAACCATGGCACAGTGGTTCCACCACTATCATTACAGCGGTAATGAATTATGTAGTAGAAAGGGCTTGTTAGGCAGGGTAATTATACAGTACTAGATGGTGGCCCAATTCTAACGCATTGGGTATTCTAGAATATGTATGACAGAACTTGTTCAGTTAAAGTAAACATAGCATATAACAGCCGACGTAGCATATAGCACAGCCCATGTAGTATATAGCACAGTGCACAAAGTATATAGCATAATCCACGTAGTATATAGTACAGTCCACGTAGTATATAGCACAGCCACGTAGCATATAACACAGCCCATGTAGCATATAACAGCCCACATAGTATATAGCACAGCCATGTAGCATATAGCACAGCCATGTAGCATATAGCACAGCTATGTAGCATATAACAGCCCACGTAGTATATAGCACAGCCACGTAGCATATAGCACAGCCATGTAGTATCTAACACAGCCCACGTAGCACATAACATAGCCCACATAGTATATAGTACAGTCCACGTAGTATATAACAGCCACGTAGTATATAGCACAGTCCACATAGTATATAGCACAATCCACGTAGTATATAGTACAGTCCATGCAGCATATAACACAGTCCATGTAGTATATAGCACAGTGCACAAAGTATATAGCACAATCCACGTAGTATATAGTACAGTCCACGTAGTATATAGTACAGTCCACGTAGTATATAGCAAAGCCACATAGTATATAGCACAGGCACAGCCCTCGTAGTGTATAGCACATATACGTAGTATATAACACAGCCCACGTAGTATATAGCACAGTCCATGTAGTATATAGCACAGTCCACATAGTAATAGCACAATCCATGTAGTATATAGTACAGTCCACGTAGTATATAGCACAATTCACGTAGTATATAGTACAGTCCACGTAGTATATAACACAGCCCACGTAGCATATAGCACAGTTCATGTAGTATGTAGCACAATCCACGTAGTATATAGCACAGGCACAGCCCATGTAGTGTATAGCACAGCCACATAGTATATAGCAGCCACGTAGTATATAGCACAGCCACGGAGTATATAACACAGCCCACATAGTATATAGCAGTGTGGGCACCATATCCCCGTTAAAAAAATAATTAAAATAAAAAATAGTTATATACTCACCTTCTGGTGGCCCCCAGATCCAGCCCAGGAGTTAGCGATGCTCTCGCCAGGTCCGTTCTCAGTGATGCCTTGCAGCAATAACCTGTGATGACGTAGCGGTCTCGCGTGATCCTATGTCATCTGAGGTAATTTCGCAAAGCATTACTGGGAACGGAGCTGCCGCGAGGATGGGGAAGGCTTCGGGGGGGCACCGGAAGGTGAGAATAGCATTATTTTTAACATTATATCTTTTTACTATTGATGCTGCATAGGCAGGATCAATAGTAAAGCTTGTCGCTGATTGGCCAGGCAGGACCAATCAGGGATACGGGATTTCCATTATTGACAAACAGACGGAAATGGTCCTTAGACTATATACACTAGATGGTGGCCCGATTCTAATGCATCCGTATTCTAGAATATGTATGTAGTTTATTTATGAAGATTTAAGAATAATGCAATGAACACACAGGATTCATCCAGCCGGCCGGCCGGGCGTGGCCAATCAGTGAAGCCAGGGCCAGCTCCAGGTTTTTGAGGGCCCCAGGCGAAAGTCTCAGTGGACCCCCCCTTTAACACATACCACGATTCATGATGCACAGATACAGCAGAGAAATATAGCACAGCCACGTAGCATATAACACAGCCCACGTAGCATAGAGCACAGCCACGTAGCATACAACGCAGCCCATGCAGTATATAGCACAATCCACATAGTATATAGCACAGCCACGTATCATATAACACAGCCACGTAGCATATAACACAGCCACGTAGCATATAGCACAGTCACATAGCATATAACACAGCCACGTAGCATATATCACAGCCACGTAGTATATAACACAGCCCACATAGCATATAACACAGCCCACGTATTATATAACAGCCACATAGTATGTAACACAGCCATGAATCATATAACACAGCCCACGTAGCATATAACACAGCCCACGTAGCATATAACACAGCCCACGTAGTATATAGCACAGCCACGCAGCATATAACACAGCCACTTAGCATATAGCACAGCCACGTAGCATATAACACAGCCACGTAGCATATATCACAGCCCACATAGCATATAACACAGCCCACATATTATACAGCACAGCCACATAGTATGTAACACAGCCATGAAGCATATAACACAGCCCACGTAGCATATAACACAGCCCACATAGCATATAACACAGCCCACGTAGTATGAAGCACAGCCACGTAGCATATAAACACAGCCCACATAGCATATAACACAACCCACGTATTATATAGCACAGCCACATAGTATGTAACACAGCCACGAAGCATATAACACAGCCCACGTAGCATATAACACAGCCCACATAGCATATAACACAGCCCACGTAGTATATAGCACAGCCATGTAGTATACAACACAGCCCACGTAGTATGAAGCACAGCCACGTAGCATATAACACAGCCCACGTAGCATATAACACAACCCACATATTATATAGCACAGCCACATAGTATGTAACACAGCCACGAAGCATATAACACAGCCCACGTAGCATATAACACAGCCCACATAGTATATAGCACAGCCATGTAGTATATAACACAGCCCACGTAGTATAAAACACAGCCCACAGGACCGGAGCATTGCGAGCAGCGGGAAAAGCTGCTGGGGACGTCGGAAGGTGAAAATATCACGATTTTTTTTTTTTATTATTTTTAACATTATATATTTTTACTATTGATGCTGCATAGGCAGCATCAATAGTACAAAGTGATTCTGTGTTTAAATCCTGTCCCAATATCGCTGATTTTTCGCGCTCAGCCGGCCGTGACCAATCAGCGACGCGGGATTTCCGTTACAGACAAACAGACGGAAGTGGACCTTAGACAATTATATGTATATATACACTCACCGGCCACTTTATTAGGTACACCATGCTAGTAACGGGTTGGACCCCCTTTTGCCTTCAGAACTGCCTCAATTCTTCGTGGCGTAGATTCAACAAGGTGCTGGAAGCATTCCTCAGAGATTTTGGTCCATATTGACATGATGGCATCACACAGTTGCCGCAGATTTGTCGGCTGCACATCCCAAAGATGCTCCATACAAGGCAGGATGGATCCATGCTTTCATGTTGTTTACGCCAAATTCTGACCCTACCATCCGAATGTTGCAGCAGAAATCGAGACTCATCAGACCAAGCAACGTTTTTCCAATCTTCTACTGTCCAATTTCGATGAGCTTGTGCAAATTGTAGCCTCAGTTTCCTGTTCTTAGCTGAAAGGAGTGGTACCCGGTGTGGTCTTCTGCTGCTGTAGCCCATCTGCCTCAAAGTTCGACGCACTGTGCGTTCAGAGATGCTCTTAGGCCTACCTTGGTTGTAACGGGTGGCGATTTGAGTCACTGTTGCCTTTCTATCAGCTCGAACCAGTCTGCCCATTCTCCTCTGACCTCTGGCATCAACAAGGCATTTCCGCCCACAGAACTGCCGCTCACTGGATTTTTTTTCTTTTTCGGGCCATTCTCTGTAAACCCTAGAGATGGTTGTGCGTGAAAATCCCAGTAGATCAGCAGTTTCTGAAATACTCAGACCAGCCCTTCTGGCACCAACAACCATGCCACGTTCAAAGGCACTCAAATCACCTTTCTTCCCCATACTGATGCTCGGTTTGAACTGCAGGAGATTGTCTTGACCATGTCTACATGCCTAAATGCACTGAGTTGCCGCCATGTGATTGGCTGATTAGAAATTAAGTGTTAACAAGAAGTTGGACAGGTGTACCTAATAAAGTGGCCAGTGAGTGTATATATATATATGTGATGGGGTGTATGGCAGAGCAAGAAGGGACAACAGGCCAATGGATGATTCCACAGATTTATTATCAAGAACGCTGGAACAACACATGCAGGTACATCTACAGAGTCCACAATTAGTCCAACGGAACAGGTTCGGGGCACCTCCCGATAATCCTTGTGCCAGCTAACAAAGCAATAGTCCACACGAGTCCAAGGGATCCCAAAACAATCCTACGAACGACGAGATATGTCCTCAGCTCAAGTCTCGCTCCGTTCGCTTCCGCAGTCACAGATGAACGTGGGGTCTTGCCTCAGCTAAGAATCCCCACTCCTTCTCCTTCAAGGGTCAACTCACATCTGATCTCAAAAATAAGAATGGATTGTCTGAGCTCCTGGGATCCGCCCATGAAGGGGGTAGGGGTCACACCTTTTATTCAATGGCCGAGTCCACCAGAAGATTCTATTCTGGTCGGCTCCACTTAAGGTACCTTCACACGAAGCGACGCTGCAGCGATAGCGACAACGATGTCGATCGCTGCAGCGTCGCTGTTTGGTCGCTGGAGAGCTGTCACACAGACCGCTCTCCAGCGATCAACTATGCCGAGGTCCCCTGGTAACCAGGGTAAGCATCGGGTAACTAAGCGCAGGGCCGCGCTTAGTAACCCGATGTTTACCCTGGTTACCAGCGTAAAATCTAAAAAAAACAAACAGCACATACTTACATTCACGTCCCCCTGCGTCCACTTCCTGACTGACTGAGCGCCGTACAGTGAGAGCAGAGCGGTGACGTCACCGCTGTGCTGCTTTCACTTTCACTTTGCAGCGCTGAGTCAGAGGAGGAAGCAGACTGCAGGGGACGCAATGTGAGTATGTGCTGTTTGTTTTTTTTACATTTTACGCTAGTAACCAGGGTAAACATCGGGTAACTAAGCGCGGCCCTGCGCTTAGTAACCCGATGTTTACCCTGGTTACCAGTGTAAAATATCGCTGGTATCGTTGCTTTTGCTTTCAAACACAACGATACACAGCGATCGGACGACCAAATAAAGTTCTGGACTTTATTCAGCGACCAGCGACATCACAGCAGGATCCTGATCGCTGCTGCGTGTCAAACGAAACGATATCGTTAGCCAGGACGCTGCAACGTCACGGATTGCTAGCGATATCGTTATAATGTCGTTTCGTGTGAAGGTACCTTTAGTCTAGGTCGTATGAACATTTGACTAGCCACCTGCTGAGAGGAAGAATGGCTATTCCTTCACTAGTGTTGACAAAGCTTAATTACATTAAAGCTTAGGGCTGCAAGTATTGGGGGAAGGAGACATTGTTACAGGTAAACTCCTAGCACACTTAAATACATAAATTACAGCTAATAGAAACCAGAGAACAGTTACATACATCAAATGGCATATTATTCAAATGCAGGACAGGGCAAAAGTACATATCATGACAATCTATATATATATATATATATATATATATATATATATATATATATATATATATATATATATATATATACATAGATAGATATGAATGCAGGCGGTTTGGAGGGCATGGGTTTCTTTTAGTCATCATTTTTAAAGGCAGGCTGGTAAATGTTCCAAGTCTTCAATTCATTTTGTCCATAGATCAGAAATTGCATATATGGCCTTTACTGTTTCTAACCATAAGCAGTTGCTTACATCCTCAGCTGTCTAAGAGGATGTATTTTGCTTCCTTACTTTAAAAAAATTATGAAATGGTTCGACCAGCAATATCCAACCAGATTTCTTGAGACTTCATAATCATTTTATAATCATTTAAGTAGAGGGAAAGAAATGACTGTCATAAATCCCATAAGACGCAATAAGTGACATCTGGAGCCAGGCTGCTCGCAATTAGGATCAAATTCATATGCGTTCATTCATGTAACAGAGGAAGATAGGAGGAAAGCCTGTAGATACTAAAGAAAACCGATACTGATAATTGCTTAAGTATGTAGCTCATTACAGCTCTAAATATGATAACATTAACCTTAATGTATTGTTATATATTAACTGTATATCGCTACACATTGTGCCTAGAGGAATAAAGGTAAACCACAAACATACATTAGAAAATGCATTTAGTTTGTGGCAACATCAGATACAGTTGTCGATAATTCCTGAAACCTGTTGTGATGCAAGCCTTTACTTCAAAAATTGAACCTCGATTTCATTAAATTACATTACTGGATTTACATCTGCTGTGCAGCTATAACGAGAAATGCCCTGTAAAACGTGAGTGAATGTACTGTAGAAATCGAGGAATGCTGGCAAGGGCAAATATGTGATATCATCAGGATGAAGAAGTGATGTAGAGTTGCAGGAAAGGGCTGCTCCGATTTGATTTTGATCATCATTATTGTCCATTTTCAGAATCCAGATAAATAGGAGAGTAGAGCACTATAAAGATTCATGTACACATTAGAATTAAGTAGCCTTAACCCTTTGGTAACATTGGCTGCCAGTTTAATATGTACAGGGGGCTTCCAAAGCTTCTGTAGATAAATATTGGCACATTGGCATTCCGACAGCCAATCCCTTTGCTCTGCGCAAAGATACAGTGGGGGAAATAAGTATTTGAACCCTTGCTGATTTTCTAAGTTTGCCCACTGACAAAGACATGAACAGTCTATAATTTTAAGGGTAGATTAATTTTAACATTGAAAGAGAGAATATCAAAAATAAAATCCAGAAAATCACATTGTATAAATTCTATACATTTATTTGCATTTTTCTGTTAGAAATAAGTATTTGATCCCTCTGGCAAATATAAGCAAGTTATAGGATGCAGCACGGACAAAGAGGCAGATCAAGGGTCAACAAGGGGATTTATTTAACAATCAGTAAGGGTACCGTCACACAGTCACACTTTGATCGCTACGACGGTACGATTCGTGACGTTCCAGCGATATCCATACGATATCGCAGTGTCTGACACGCAGCAGCGATCAGGGATCCTGCTGAGAATCGTACGTCGTAGCAGATCGTATGGAACTTTCTTTCGTCGCTTGATCTCCCGCTGACATCGCTGGATCGTTATGTGTGACAGCGATCCAGCGATGTGTTCGCTTGTAACCAGGGTAAACATCGGGTAACTAAGCGCAGGGCCGCGCTTAGTAACCCGATGTTTACCGTGGTTACCAGCGTAAACGTAAAAAAACCAAACAGTACATACTTAGGACATTCCGGTGTCTGTCCTCCGGCGTCTCAGCTTCCCTGCACTGTGAGCACCGGCCAGCCAGAAAGCGAGCACAGCGGTGACGTCTGACGTCACCGCTGTGCTTTCCGGCCGCTGTGCTTACACAGTGCAGAGAAGCTGAGACGCCGGGGGACAGACACCGGAATGTAAGTATGTACTGTTTGTTTTTTTTACGTTTACGCTGGTAACCAGGGTAAACATCGGGTTACTAAGCGCGGCCCTGCGCTTAGTAACCCGATGTTTACCCTGGTTACCCGGGGACTTCGGCATCGCTCCAGCGCCGTGATTGCAACGTGTGACCACAGTCTACGACGCTGGAGCGATAATCATACGATCGCTGCGACGTCACGGATCATGCCGTCGTAGCGATCAAAATGGCACTGTGTGACGGTACCCTAACTCCTCGCAGACAGATATACAGTATATAACCCTGGGTATGAAGTAATTTCCAACACAGAATATACTAAAAGGGAAAAAAATTTAAACTATGTACTTAACACTTTGGGCTCCTGTCACAGATGTGCTCCTGTCCACGACTTAGACCATTAGATTATGCTCAAAGTGGATTTATCACAGTTCTGGGAAGAATGGGAGAAAACGTCGCTGACGTTGACGGTGTGCTCCAATGTTCCTGACAATGTCGGTGCTCTCTGGTGGTCCTGACGATGGCGTTGTCCTGTTGTAGTCCCGGCGATGGCAGTGTCCTCCCCCTCTCTTGATGGCGGCTGCGATAGTCTGGGGCTCCAGCATGGCCACTGGCCTCAACGGATGAAGGAAGGGGAATAATCTCTTCTCTCAGCGGTGAGAGCCCTTACCCTAGCGGGGCCTATGACACTGTCCCGACACTGTTTATAATGACTAGCCCGGTCCACTGCGCTGTACTGTTCAGCGCCCGTATCTCGCACACAGACCTTGCCTCTCACTGTCACCGGCCAGGATGGATTTGTTAACGTAGTCAGCCATGTCAGCAGTCTGGTAAATGTCCGTGATGTAAGTGGGGACAGCGACGCTAGCGTGTACAGCAGTATCTCCAGTGTGTCAGTGGGACCTCGTCTGTCGACTCCTGTAAGCACGTCCCCTCATCCCTGGCTCCAGTCAGCACTGCCCTGTCGCCTCACAGCTTATCTTTTCTGACAGGACTCCCACACGTGCTCCGTTCCCGCCTGAACTGTTTGAATTTCTGCACGTGCATTAACTGTCTGCTTAGCCCTGCCCCCTTCTCTCAAGCACAGGGAACACTGACACCCCAAGCTCTCCCCCCTGTATCCTAGGTGACAGACCCGACGGTTCTGGACCCGCTACAGATTAGGCAAACCTGGTTAGCTTCTCCCCCTTACACAAACAAGACTTAATACTTGGTGGCAAAGCACTTGTTGGTAAGGACAGAAGTCAGATTTTTTTTGTACTTGATGATGAGGTTTGCGCATATGTCAGGAGGAGGAATTTTGGTTCACTCCTCTTTGCAGATTATCTAAATCATTAAGATTTTGAGGCTGTCACTTGGCAACTTAGAGCTTCAACTCCCTCCATAAGTTTTCTATGGGATTAAGGTCTGGAGACTGGCTAGGTCACTCCGACCTTAATGTGTTTCTTTTTGAGCCACTCCTTTGTTGCCTTGGCTATATGTTTTGGGTCATTGTATTGCTGGAAGACCCAGCCACGACCCGTTTTTAATGTCCTGACGGAGGGAAGGAGGTTGTCACTCAGGATTTTATGGTACATGGCTCCATTCATTCTCCCATTGATGTGGTGATGTAGTCCTGTGCCCTTAGCAGAGAAACACCCCCAAAACATAATGTTTCCTCCTCCATGCTTTTGTTAAGAATTGTTTTAAAAGAAACTTGTCAGAAAAAGATAAATGGGTTGTACCAAGTATACACTATCTTCTAGTAACAGGATAGGAGATAATTTATTGATTGCTGGGAGTCAAATCACTGGGACCCCCACAATCCTGATTATGTGGCTCTATGGAGTCCTCTCAATTGGAGTGGAAGTCGAGCATGCACACCTCTTCTCCATTTATTTTCTATGGGCCTGCTGGAGATATCTAAGTACTGCCCTCAGCAATTTCTAGCAGTCCCATAGAGAATGAATGAAACTGAGAGGTGTATGTTAAACCTCTGCTATTTTCATATTGGACTTTGCAGAGCCCAGTTCTTGGGATTCCTGGGGTTCTCAAAGGTGAGATCTCAAGTGATCAACATGTCATTTCCTACCAATAGGAGACAACTTGTTTATTGTGTTAAACCCCTACAATTTTAGTCTACAGTGGGTAAAACTATTTTTTATAACTTTTTTTTGACAGGTCTTATGAATTTTTTGGAACTCTGGGGGAACCATTACTCAGTGTGACCATGTACTGCAGCTTCCTCAGGCACAAGATGGATCCACTTGCTCACACAGATACAATTGAGTTCTCATGAACAGATGAACAGTGTAGTTTAATGTCACAGCACATTCAGTACAATTCAAGTCTCTTAAGCACAGACTTCATAAACAGTACAGCTGCTTCTTAGAGGAACATTGACTAACAGTCTCTTTACATAGCACAGTTCAACACAGATCAAGACTATTTACAAAAGCACAGGAGTATACAGCATTCGTTCAAGCACAGTGTAATGGAGGAGGGGGAGGGTTTACTGAGGGATGTTATCCCTGTACACAACTTCTTCCAGTCCTTATCTTTCCGTTCCTGTTAGACTTCCTCAATCTAGCAGTATAGGGGTAGCCCAACTCCACTCTGTACATGAATCCAGTATCCCTATGGTTCACTTGCCTTAACTTCTGTGAGAGAGATCACAGAAACACACCACTCATACCTTTGGCTGCTGCCAGAATGGTAAACCAGTTTCCCACAATCCCCTGGGACTCTGCTAACCACTCCCTGTCTCCTGAGACTGTTAACCCCTCTAGTTGCTGGAAGCATTTGAAGCAACAGCAGTTAGCACTTTTTCTGCGTGTCACAAGACTCAAGCTTGTTCCGGACAAAACTATATTCCCTGAAGCAAACTTAATATATACAGTATTTATGGTACCAGGACAAATATAACTGCATAAATCAAGTTCATCACATAGAAAATACAGGAACATAGCAAAGCAAAATGAATAAAGTGCTGAAAACAAGCTCAATATATAAATACTCTACCAAACCAAGGTCAGTACTTAAACACGATACCAGAACTGTGCTGCACCAGAACCCAGTTCAACTGATGTATGCAGTACTGAGCAAGAACTAAGCACAGTCCATAAATACTGTATAGAACCAAATTTAGCACACAGAGTTTGTATAGTATTGTACAAAAACTAAGCTCAATAAATAAACACTGTACCAAAACTTAGCTAATCACATGTATACAGTACTGTGCAATATCTGCGGTCAGTAAATACTGTAGCAAACCAAGTTCAGTACATAAATACTGTACAAGAAACCAGCTAAACATATATAAACAGCACTGTACAAGAACTAAGCTCAAAACCTAAACAGTGTAATAGAACTAAGCTCAGTACATACATACTGTACCAGAACCAAGCTTAGCACATAAATACTGTACCAGAATACAGCTCAACACATATATAAGTACTGTACAAAAACTAAGCTCTGAACATAAATAGTATATACTATATACTCGGGTATGGGCGCAGCCCTGCTGTGGTGCTGCAGACGCGGTGGACTCCGCGTCTACATCACCACAGCAGGGCTGCGCCCATACCCGAGTATTCTAACCAGTGCCTCCCCCTAATGGGCAATTAGCTCTATAGTCTGTTAAACAGAGCTAAGACTTACTTCACCAGCAATCACTTTACGTAACTGATGAAGGTCATGTGTTTATGACCGAAACGTTTGCTGTTACTGCACCTCCGCTTGGAATAATAAAATATCACCTATATAAAGTTGAGTGCCAGGTTTTTCTTAGATGTCTTTAAGACTTCATTGCAATAAGATAGGGTAAAAGGAAAGGAAGTTATTTACATGGATATACAAATTGACAGAATCATTGCTTGGCTGTCAATTCACGGGATACTTTTTGTTCTCCTCTTAGAAATTTAGCAGAAACAATGAGAATTAATGTAATAATGCATTTTGGGACAAATTATATATATACTATTTACAGGAAATCCTAGGAAGTTCAAATAATAATAATAATATATTACTTGAGTGTAAAGTGCTTAAAGGTCACTTAGTTTGAAAACATTTTTTTTTTCTTTTTTGGCATACATTTATGTATCTCTATAGTCCAATTTTTCATTCTGCCATGTTGGGCAACAATCCAGTGACAAGTGTAAAGAATACAAGGCAACTGGCAGAATATTTTATTTAACATCTGAAGGTGGGAGCAGAAATGTGTCTCTTCAGCAGTAAATGCATGTTAGGAAGTATGAAGTAAGAAAGCCAACCAACTGTCGGAATTGCAGGACATACAATTCTTAGCATTATGTAACTGAGCCCCAATGATTATCAAGAAAAATAGAACTCATCTCTAAATCTATCTCTTCTCAGCAATATATTCCATTTCATATTAGCAAAAAAAAAATGATAGGTCTATTGCTTACTGCTTTTGCCTGCTACCACATGGCTCTTTGGGAGAAGCTGATGAGCAAATATTAAGTCTTCTTATTAAAGCAAGTCAACAGTTTTGACCTTTCAGAACTGCAGACAGTGCATCATAGAAGAGATGCAAAGGTATTAAATGCAGCTCTGATTGCTAATATCTCCGCAACAGAGAGACAAAATAAAAAAAAGCAAACGATTGTACCAATACCTGGTTTAAAAACAACAGTGTGCTTGATTGGCCAGCAAACTCGCCTGACCTTAGTCTCATAGAGAATCTATGGGGTATTGTCAAGAGGATGATGAGAGACCCCAGACCCAACAATGCAAACCAGCTGAAGGCTGCTATCAAAGCAACCTGGGCTTCTATAACACCTCAGCAGTGTCACAGGCTGATCGCCTCCATGCCACGCCGCATTGATGCAGTAATTGATGCAGAAGGAGCCCTGACCAAATATTGAGGGCATTTACTGAATATACATTTCAGTAGGTGAACATTTCAGATTTTAAAATAATTTTTCAAGCTGGTGTTATAAAGTATTCTAATTTCAACATTAACAAAAAAAAAAAACTTGAAATAGATCACTCTGTTTGTAATGACTATAATAATATATGAGATTCACTTTTGGTATTGAAGAAATGAAATAAATTAACTTTCTGATTATATTCTAATTTAGTGAGAAGCACTTGTACATGTACTGTATATTGTATACAGCAGTGTATTTCTTTGTGCTTGTATACTGAGGTGAGGAAAAAGTCAAATATTTTTGTTACTATAAAACTACTAAATATAATAAAATGCAATTACGAAAATGTCATTTTTTTTTTTTTTTTTTCAATCTCTTTAGGTCTCGAAGCTACAACTTCTCTGGTGATGTCACTGGAAGAATGTTGTATGCTTTACCTGAATTGCAGGCTCTGACTTCACAGGCAGATATTTTTTAAAAAACTGACCGTCACATCCAAACATAGACTAAGTGTGCACAGGTGCTGAACCTAGAGTCACCAACTCTTATACAGTCAAGCAAATAAGGCAGCACACTGCAGCGCTGAAACATGCAAACATGAAACATGAAAACTAAACTGCATTACTGCACTAGAAATATGAAAAATGAGAGCGTTTAGCGCATAAAAATGGCCAATTTTATGTGTACCTGGTAGCCACTTTACGGCATCTCTCGTATACCAGGTCCTACGCTTTCCTTTCCCCGTTGAGAATAAACGTCTGCATCTGAAGATTACATAGAGCTATATCTGTACATAGCAGTGTATTGTTATGTCTCTATATTCTAGAAGGAGAATAAAAAAGATTTATTTTCTTCCTATAAAGTTAGTAAAAAAAATAATAAAAAAACCAATTATAATATCAGTTTTAATTTGCTTTTTAAAAATACTAAACATCACAAATCAGCAAATAACACTGACTTATTTGGTGTTATTATTTATGGGAATTGATAAATGGCGTAAAAAATGTTATGATTGATATTTTTCACTATGAATCCCATAAAAAATATGTAATAAAAATGTAACACTAAGGCAGTGTTCACATGTAGCATAAATGCTGCAATTTTTTGACTGCTTTTTTCCTGCAAGTGTCCGCACCACATGACGCAATAACAATCTTCTCTCATTATTGCATTTTTGCTATGTTAATTTTATGCATGTTCACCCATATTTGATGCTTTTTTGGTGCAGATAATACTACAGAAAAGCTTTGGTTCTGCTCTTAAAAATGCAGTGGCATTTTTTTTTCAGGCTTCATATAGAAGCTTATAAAAGAAAAAAGCACCAAAACCACAGAGTTTAGCAGCGTCTTTAGACACAATGAGTGCGAAAATTTAATGAAATCACTTCCATTTTGCTTTTTTACCTCAGAAATTCTGCTGGGTTTAACTGTCTAAGGCTACTTTCACACTAGCGTCGTGCACTGTTCGTCGCTATGCGTCGTTTTGTGGAAAAAACGCATCCTGCAAAAGTGCTTGCAGGATGCGTTTTTTCTCCATTGACTTGCATGAGCGATGCAGTGCCACACGTCGCAACCGTCGTGCGATGGTTGCTTCGTGTTGCGTCGGACTGTCGCCACCAAAAAACATTGCTTGTAAAAAATTTTGGTGCGTCGTTCTTTTCCGACCGCGCATGCGTGGCTGGAACTCTGCCCCGCCTCCCCGCACCTCACAATGGGGCAGCGGATACGTGGAAAAACAGCATCCGCTGCCCCCATTGTGTGGCGCATTCACTGCTAGCGTCGGTACGTCGCAATGACGCAATTCGTTGTGCGTCGTCCGACGCTAGTGTGAAAGTAGCCTAAGCAAAGTGGATGTGATTTCATGAAAACTGTGCCTGCTGTGTGTCTAAACACACTTTGTGTTTTGTCTATCTAGGCTT
Source organism: Ranitomeya variabilis (assembly GCF_051348905.1). Classification (NCBI taxonomy): domain Eukaryota; kingdom Metazoa; phylum Chordata; class Amphibia; order Anura; family Dendrobatidae; genus Ranitomeya; species Ranitomeya variabilis. The sequence continues at coordinate 157,084,272 of NC_135237.1, read as the reverse complement.
CTATGTTGAGCCTAAAAAAATGCAGGCAAAAAAACCTGCAAATACTTTTTAAGTGCAGAATCAAAGCTTTTCTGTACTATTAAAAGGACTTAAAACACATCTTCACATCAGCACTAAAAATGTATCATATAAGGGGGGAAACGGCCTACAAAAGCAGCATAAATGCAATAATCAGAGAAGAATATTGCATAGTTTGGTGTGGATCCTTACAGAAAACAAACACACAGTATTTTCGCTACTTGCAAACACGACCTTACAGAGACCAAAAGGGCAGATGTCATATAGTGAAGCTACATAAGGATGAGCAAGTTGAAGTTGCTATGACTGTGAATGAAGGAATAAAAAATAAATCCATAGGTTCTATCTAGAGATGGGCAGCCGCAGATGACGTCTCACCAGCCCTGGCTAATCAAAAGCCGCACCGGGAACGCCGGATGGTAAGAGATTTGCGGGCCTCCTGTCCAGCCACCAGGTACCACAGACCTGCACGCTAGACCAGAGACCCGTGAATCGATCCGCTCATCTCTACTCCCAACTGTCCTGGATACAGCGAATAGCCCAGGATTTGGGTCTACGTATTGCAGTCTCAGGCATCTGAATTTCTCTCACTACCAGCACACCTCTGACATCTCGTCCTGCCAGGGTAGAAAGAAATTGTAACTGGGTGTGGATTGTGGTGTGGCCAGGGCTATGGCCAAAATTTGCTGCAGCACACATAGCACGCCTCAGGATTTATCCCTCTTTCTATTCTTCAAAAGTTGGGAGGCATATTCTGGGCACTTAGAGGAATGGTGCACATCAGGACAAAACTACACATTCTAAAGCACTGCTGTTTCGTCTAGCATTGTCAGCAGATATGAAAGATCAAAACTGCTGTCAGACTCCCTGTTAAGAGAATCTGTTATTTATCCCATCTGAGAGCAGCAAGACATATGGGAAGAGACTCTAATTCCACTGATACATCTATTATGGGGTTATTTACTGCAGTTTTGATAAAATCACAGTTTAACATTCTACAGATCTGCCAGTTCTTTGAATTCTGACCTTGTATAACCCCGCCCACTTCATTGATTAGCAGCTTTGTGTACACTGTGCATAGACAGAAAGCTGCCAATCAGTGGTGAGGGCGGGGTTATACAGAGCTCATGAATATAGAACGTTAACTAGTCCTCTAGTGATAATCTCCTGCTAGTAAATAAGTGATTTTATCAAACTGTAGCACAGTAAGAGATACATTGGTGAAATCAGGTTCTCTAAGGGTACCGTTACACTAAACGATTTACCAACGATCACGACCAGCGATACCACCTGGCCATGATCGTTGGTAAGTCGTTGTGTGGTCGCTGGAGAGCTGTCACACAGAATGCTCTCCAGCGACCAAGGATGCCGAAGTCCCCGGGTAACCAGGGTAAACATCGGGTTACTAAGCGCAGGGCCGCGCTTAGTAACCCGATGTTTACCCTGGTTACCATTGTAAATGTAAAAAAAAAAAACCACTACATACTTACATTCCGGTATCTGTCACGTCCCTCGCCGTCAGCTTCCCGCACTGACTGTGTCAGCGCCGGCCGTAAAGCACAGCACAGCGGTGACGTCACCGCTGTGCTCTGCTTTTACTTTACGGCCGGCGCTCACAGTCAGTGCGGGAAGCTGACGGCGAGGGACGTGACAGACACCGGAATGTGAGTATGTACTGTTTTTTTTTTTACATTTACAATGGCAACCAGGGTAAACATGGGGTTACTAAGCGCGGCCCTGCACTTAGTAACTCGATGTTTACCCTGGTTACAAGCGAACACATCGCTGGATCGGCGTCACACACGCCGATCCAGCGATGACAGCGGGTGATCCAGCGACGAAATAAAGTTCTGGCCTTCTAGCTCCGACCAGCGATGTCACAGCAGGATCCTGATCGCTGCTGCGTGTCAAACACAACGAGATCGCTATCCAGGATGCTGCAATGTCACGGATCGTTGTCATTCTCGTTCAAAAGTTGCTCAGTGTGACGGTACCTTAAGTAATGCTGCTGTCAGAAAAGGTGGCCAAACCCTGGTGTCAGATTTCCTATAGAATAAGTTCACATTGGGTGTTTTTGCTGCGTTTTTTAATGCTTTTTTATGCCAATTTTCAGCAGCTTTTTACAGTACCAGCAAAACCTATGAGATTTCAGAAATCTCATCCACACACACTTTTTTTGTTATCAGTATTTTCAGCATTTTTTCAACGTTTTCACCCATTCACTTGAATGGGTGGCGTAAAAAACGCTGAAATAGCACAACAAAAATGCAGGTATCTTGTTTTGCTGCGTTTTTGGTGCAAAAACCTGATTCTATGGATTAGGACTTTTTTTCAACACTAAACTTTATCAACATGCACACGAGACAAATCTAGCATGCCAAAACAACCGCAAAAAATGCATCAGAAACGCCATGAAAAATGCTTCTTTCCTGCCAAGAGATCAGGTTTTGCTGCAGGAAAAAAATGCTGAAAAAACACCTAGTGTGAACTTACCCTTAAAGTAAAATCCGTAAAATTCCCCAAACACTGAAATGAAAGTTTTTACCTGAACAACTGAAATGTATAAATGATAAAACTGCCATGGAGAACAATAAAACTCTGTTCTACACATTAAGGTTTGGAATCACATATTGATTCTACCGTTCGTACATGTATTTAGTGAAATAAGCATTTATTCTGTGCCATCCACTTTCACATTTAATTGTGCTATTTGTTCTGCCTTATTTATTCTTACCAGCTGACATATTGCCGCCTGTTTGTATCTGTGTAGAGCGAGCCTGGATATGTGAAGTAACAGAAGTTTCAGACAGATGACTGGGTATAATGGTCGTTTGGTGCATCAGGGATGCTGTCACACACACTTATGGATTCTGAGATTTGACAAGTGTGTGGGAAACTAGACAGCCTTTTCACTAAAATAAAAGAAATGTGATTTTAACACCAAGCTGTAAACAGTAGAAACTACAAATGCCATTCGCTTAAACAATTATTCCGCCTTCTCTATAAGCTGTATCATTATCAGTGCTAAAAAAAAAAGTTTGTCCCATAAGAAGCTCTGGAAACATTGCTGTTTAGTGAAAATGCTACAGACAATTCTGTTTACTTAATATCGTGAACTCATGATATAATAATGCAGTGGCTAAGGCTACTTTCACACTTGCGTCGGTACGGGTCCGTCGCTATGTGTCTGGCCGACGTACCGCCGCACGTTGTGAAATTTGTGCACGACTTGGGCAGCGGATGCAGTTTTTCAGTGCATCCGCTGCCCTTTCTGAAGTCCGGGGAGGTGGGGGCGGAGTTTCGGCCGCGCATGCGCGGAAGCAAATGGCGGACGCGACAGACAAAAAAAAAGTTTACTTGAACGTATTTTCGTACCGACGGTCCGCCAAAACACGATGGATCCGTTGCACGACGGACGTGTGGCCATCCGTTGCTAATACAAGTCTATGGGCAAAAAACGCATCCTGCGGGCACATTTGCAGGATCCGTTTTTTGCCCAAAACAACGGATTGCGATGGATTAAAAAAAATGCAAGTGTGAAAGTAGCCTAAGAACACAATACTAATGCTTACATACAGTATATAAAGATAGCAAAGTGTACCTTGTCAGACTATTGTGGACAGGATCCTGTGATGACTTACAAAGATGACGGCTGAAACTCCATATGCCAATGTGACCATAATTATTAAAGGGACTCTGTCACCTGAATTTGGAGGGAACAATTTTCAGCCATAGAGGCGGGGTTTTCGGGTCAATCTTGCCTTGCGCAGGCGTGTACTATGGAGGACAGAGAATGAACTTCAATCCAATATTGCAGCCAGTATGCAGCCAGCGGGTAAGGAAAGGGTGAATCAAACACCCGAAAACCCCGCCCATATGGCTGAAAATTGTTCCCTCCAAATTCAGGTGACAGAGTCCCTTTAAAGCTTTCCAGTTATTCTGATCGGTGGGGGTCGAACAGACGGGGCCCCACAGATCTTCAAAAAAAGAACTTTGCATAGCCAAATTGGAATAAAGCACAGTGTGTGGAGTGGAGGCATGAGGCTGACTGAGATATCTAGCACAATACTCAGCTATCTCTGACAGTTTTATAGAGGATGGATAGATAATAGGTTGGGATATTCTCCGCTCCATGCAGGTGAAGCTCTGCAGATTGATGAGGGACTCAGCTGTCAGACCAAATGACTAGGAAGTTGTCATCTATCTTATTAATAGGGGATAACTTCCATACTTGGTACAAATATTTTAAGGATTAATGTAGGATTTTTTTTAAATGTTGGTGCCCATAACAAAAATGTAGAAGCTGACTTCCATTCTTGCACTGCATTCTCTTTCTCCTTCTTTCAACAATCCAATTTTACTAAAAAAATACATTTTTAATGTAATGTAAATGTGTCATCTCTGCATATTTGTTCAAAACATTTTAGAAATTCCAAGTTGTTTCAACTAATCAATAGTGCTCCCCAATACCTATATAATATGATATTAACCAGAACTGAATTTTGGACCTAAAAATTAAATTCTGGACAGAAACTTTAAATAGGTTCCATGAGAATGTGATAAAATGGCTCCAACACATATTTCAAGCTTCAACCCATCTTGTTCTCGTATCAGGACAAGTTGCAGACTGAAGAAATACAGCTCCCGAAATGTGTGTCTCAACTAAAAGAAGAGCCGTATCGCAAACACGCATACGTCACTCAGCCATGGAGTAGGGCTGTGACAAGGGTTTTTTCTCCAGCTTAATCTTCCTCCATGCTTATTTATATACCAACTCAGCTGCATCATACTGACAGCTTTACAGCTGGGTGTGAAGAGTAACTGCACATGGAGGACTTGACTGGAGAAAGTTATGCTTAATTAGCTGAGGAGATTTTTTTCCTCAGGTTGCAGCTCTTCTACTCGGCTGATTGGGGTATGTGTGTTTAGGATACTTCTCTAAGTTTATGTGTTTCTTCAGTTTTTTTTTAGCAAATCCTGACATGCAACTCTTATGATCTGCAGTTTGAAATATGTGATAGGGGCATTTGCTCACATTTTTGGAGTGCCCATTTAAGGCCGGCGTCACACTCAGCGTATGAAAATACGGTCCGTATTTTACGGCCGTAATACACAGAAATGTTCCAAAAATAGTGATCCGTATGTCATCCGTAGGCAGGGTGTGTCAGCGTATTTTGCGCATGGCATCCTCCGTATGTAATCCGTATGGCATCTGCGATTTTTTTCTTGCAGGCTTGCAAAACCGACATCTAATGGATTTATGTGCTCAAATGTTTGTTAAAACATATATACAGTATGTATATATATATATATATATATATATATATATATGTCATTGAGACACAGCTTCTTCCTGTATGAGCGGTCACGTGGTGCCACTCATTACAGTTGATGAATATGCGGCTCCACCCCTATGGGAGGTGGAGCCGCATATTCATGACTGTAATGGGCGGCACCACGTGACCGCTCATACAGGAGAAGCAGCAGCGCGGAGAGGAGAGAGGAGACATCGCGGGAGCTAGGTGAGTATTTCTCTGCATCTGCAAGGGGCGCACTGGGGATGGGAGGACACCAGCAAAGTTTATTTTTAACAAAAAAATAGAAAAAATTGATCTTTCATCTCTTTTCTCCAGCGAACGCTGCGGGGGAGAAGAGATGAATTAAGCCTTCAGCACCACACAGGGGGGACAGCGCTTACTGTAAGCGCTGTCTCCAGCACGGTACACGGACAACATCCATGTGCGGTACGTGTTTTACACGGACCCATTGACTTTAATGGGTCCGTGTGATCTGTGCGCTCCCACGAACACTGACATGTCTCCGTGTTTTCCAAACGGACACACGGTCCGCGAAAACACGCTGACATGTGCAGAGACACATTGATTTTAATGTGTCTACGTGAGTCAGTGTCTCCAGTACGTGAGAAAACTGACACCTCACGTACCGGAATCACTAACGTGTGAAACCGGCCTAAAGCAGCGCTCGTGCCTGTAAAAACCCCGGGGAATGAATGGAAAGCAGGGTGACCTGTAGTTACCTTGAGTTGCGGTGATGCGCCCTCTGCTGGATGTCCTCATATGACCTCGAGCGTGGGATCTTTTCCCAGGCTCCAGTTCATGAGGACATCCAGCAGAGGGCGCATCACTGCAACTCAAGGTAACTACAGGTCACCCTGCTTTCCATTCATTCCCTGGGGTTTTTACAGGCACGAGCACTGCTTTAGCAGAGCTCCTGGCTGTAAAATGATTTAACCCCTTCAGATGGATTTACTTCGTGGGACTTGACCTGAGCGACGGAAGGTATGAGATATTGTTGATTTTTTATTTTTCCTTTGTTACAGAACGAGGGTCTTCAGGTGGATTACCAGTATAATAAAATATTACAACACCCTGTGTCTTTATTTCATTAAAATACTTTGAAATAATATGTGTGTGTTTTATTAACCATTTCGTACTATTGGATTAATAATGGATAGGTGTCATAATTGACGCCTCTCCATTATTAATCTGGCTTAATGTCACCTTACAATAGCAAGGTGACATTAACCCTTCATTACCCCATATCCCACCGCTACACGGGAGTGGGAAGAGAGTGGCCAAGTGCCAGAATAGGCGCATCTTCCAGATGTGCCTTTTCTGGGGTGGCTGGGGGCAGATGTTTGTAGCCGGGGGGCCAATAACCATGGACCCTCTCTAGGCTATTAATATCTGCCCTCAGTCACTGGCTTTACCACTCTGGCGGAGAAAATTGCACGGGAGCCCACGCCAATTTTTTCCGCCATTTAACTCTTTATTTTACAAGCTACAGCGCCCAAATTTTGCACATACACACTACTAACATTAGTAGTGTTGAATATGCAAAAAAAAGGGATATGAGATGGTTTACTGTATGTAAACCATGTCTCATATCATGTCGGTTTTGGGAAGGAGAAAGAAAAAGCCGGCAATTGAATTACCGGCTTTTCTATAGAACACCGCTGCGTATTTCTCGCAAGTCACACTGCTGGTCCGTGTGGAATCTGATTTTTTCTCACTCCCATAGACTTGCATTGGCGATTCTCGGCCGAGATACGCTGACAATCGCAGCATGCTGCGATTTCACTCGGATCCTGAATACGGCCGAGAAAATATCGGATGATGGGAGCTGCCCCATAGATTAACATTGGGTCGAGCGCTATGCGATTTTTTTCTCGCATTGCACTCGTCCGTATTATGGCCTAGTGTGACCCCGGCCTAAAGAGCAGGCTGGAGTGAGCCGCCCCACCCCCTCCCACGGGGGGCGTACAAGGAAGCCGTCATGACAGGGGGGGTTGGAGCAGGAATAGGTGAGGCGGGGGTTAATTCATCTAGGGGGAAGGAATTTCCTGAAAGAAAGGGGTTATAGTAGTGGTGGGGGGTGGAGCCTGTCACTTTCCGCTCTGGAAGCGCTTGAGCAGGATATCTTCACTCACCCGGGATGTCTTCCATCGACCATGAGCTGTCGCAGCTGCAGGCGGCTGCGGTTACCCAGCCCCCCGGCTGGTTGGAGGCGCAAGTGGCTGGCATCCTGGGTGGTAGCAGTGGGGATCCCATGGCGGCCAGCTCTGGCGAGCAACGGTCTAGGCGAGTAAGGCCGCTGGAGCGCCTATCCCCTAATTTGCCCCAGGAGCCCCTCCAGTGACCCTCTGGATCGCGTGCCTGCTCGCAAATGCCCAAGCAGGCCGTGGTCTGGGAGGAATCCGCCAGCTGCGCTGTGGCCTGCGGCGGCAATCAGGCCTTCACTCCCATTGCTCCAGGGGGCGGGGCTTGCACGCGCCAGATCCACCAACAGTTGCAGTGATGTTGCAGCGGGCCGCCGCGGTGATGTCCAGGCCAGGCGGCCTGCCACTTCAACCAGCACGAGACGGCGGGGGAGTATTCCGGAGGCAGTGGCAGGCAGCGCCCCAGATCCGGAGGGGCTGCTAGTCTCGGCTGGGGATACCAGTTCCCTTCTTATACCTGCGACCAGGCCGGCACCTTATAGGTCGGTGGGAGCGGATGGCAGCGGATCGAATGGTGGGCCTGGGTTGGGGCTCCTTTACACCAGGCCGCACCCGCGGCTGAAGGATTCATCATAGTCCCTTCTGCTGGGGCTGCGACGGCGGGAGCTGCGTCGAGAGGTGAAAGTCGCATCCAGGAGGTTCCAAGGTTGGCGTCAGGAGCAAGAGATGGCTGGATGGCTACAGCATCTGCGGCTGGGGGGGTTCACAGCTCCCCTGCAGCCTGGTGAGAATGATTCTGTGTTTCGTCTGTCGCTGGCGTTTTCGACGCCTACTCCAGTTACTGTAGATCGGGCTGGGGGGGTCTGTGGAGCGGGGTGATGGAGTTGGTGTATGTGCTGAGGGGAGTTGTGAAGGGGTGGGGGAGCTGTTGTCGGGTGTGCGAGACCTATTGTCGCGATTGGGCGGTGGTAGGTCAGGGCCATCCCCTTTGTCAGCCTGGGTGGGCTCTGTGGATGTGGGGTTTGAGTTGTCAGGTAGCGATTCTACGGTGCGGGACAGGTCGGCTGAGCCGGTCTCTGTGTCTGTGCAGACTGAGAAGGAGAAGGAAGGGTGTCTTCGCTTGGATGATAAGGCGCGTGGTGAGGTATATGTCTGTTTTGAGGGGCCGTTAGGGGCGCATTTGAAAAAGGAGGTGCGGGAAAAGATTTGGAAAGATGAGTACGTGGAGATATTTTTGCTTTTGCCATTGGAGAAATTTAATTTACATAAGTGCAAGAAGGAGGATAGTAAGAAGGAGGATGAGTAAAAACGGAGATGGCGCCTTAATCCTCAGACTTTCGTGAATTGGCTTCAAGCATTTGCGATCTTGGTTAGCGTTATTGGTGAGAAGGCCCCCGAGAATTGCTCCGCTTTGTTTTGTTACATGGATTCTATAGGTGAGGCGCATAGGGCCTATGGAGGCCAAGCATGGTTGCGGTATGACGAACAGTTTAGACAACGGAAGGCAGTTCGTCCGGCAATTTGGTGGGATCAGAAGGACATTGGGTTGTGGTTAGGGGTAATGGTGCCAACGAAGTTTGGACATTCCTTTCAAAGTGGGGCCGGAGCTTCCGGCCAAGCCGCTTCGCAAGGTAGCTCTTCAGGAACCGGGGGTCAGTCAGGTCAATCCGGGGGTCAAAACACGGGGTGTGCTGGCAGTTCAATGAGGGCCAGTGTAAGTTTGGAACAACCTGCAAGTTCAAGCACTTGTGCTCGCACTGCAACGGTTCTTCCCATGAAGCGTCCAGATGTTTTAAGAAAAAAGGGAAGCCAGAGGGTAATTCCAAAGGGGGTGATGCCGGTGAGGCTGGATGAGATGGTCCCCTATCTAAATAGGTTCCCTGATAGGGAGAGTGTGGAGCTGCTGCGGGTGGGATTTAGTGTTGGTTTCTGCATACCCGCCCCTGATTTCGTTATACCACTGAGTTTAAAAAACCTTAGATCGGCGAAGTTACATGCATCGGTTGTGTCGGAAAAATGAAGCAAAGAGGTGGCTTTAGGCAGGATGTCTGGACCTTTTTCCATTCCTCCGTTGGACGACTTGGTTGTGTCGCCTTTGGGTGTGGTTCCCAAGAAGGAGCCTAACAAGTTTAGGCTCATTCAGCATTTATCTTACCCAAAAGTGAGGTCTGTGAATGATGGGATCGATCCTGAGCTTTGTTCCGTGGTTTATACGTCGTTCGATGAGGCAGCTAGGTGGGTGCGTAGTTGTGGCAGGGGGCGTTGTTGGCTAAGACCGATATTGAGTCTGCCTTCCGTTTATTGCCGGTTCACCCCGATAGCGTGCGGTTGTTAGGCTGTTATTGGGACGGCGGGTTTTATGTTGACAGATGTTTGCCGATGGGCTGTTCGTTGTCGTGCACTTATTTTGAGGCCTTTAGTTCTTTTCTTGAATGGGCAGTACGGGATGTGTCCGGTTTGGATTCTGTGATTCATTACCTGGACGATTTTTTGTGTATAGGCCCCGAGCAGTCTCAATGTTATGAGGTCCTGTTGAGGACGGTGGTTTGGATAGCTGAGTGGTTCGGGGTCCCGCTGAAGCCTGACAAAACTGAGGGTCCGTGTACCAGTTTGTCCTTCCTCGGCATCGTTATCGATTCAGTAAAATGGGAGTTTAGGTTGCCTGTTGACAAGGTGCTTGGTTTGAGGAATGAGGTGGCCCGGGCCAGATGCTTGAAGAAATTGCCGTTGCGCGAAGTGCAGTCGCTCCTTGGGAAACTGAATTTTGCGTGCAGGATTACCCCAATGGGGAGAGTCTTTTCACGCAGGTTGGCTAGTTTTACGGCTGGGGTTAGCGCCCCTCATCATTTTGTTCGATTGTCGTCCGAACACAAGGCCGATTTGGAGGTTTGGAATCGTTTTTTGGCTTGTTACAATGGGCGTTCATTGTTAATGGAAGCAGTGGTCGGTAATGCCGACCTGGATCTCTTTACTGACGCGTCAGGCGGTATCGGTTTTGGGGCCTTTTTCGGGGGCCGTTGGTGTTCCCCTAGATGGCCGGAGGAATGGTTTGAAAACAGGTTGGTAAAGAACATTACCTTGTTGGAGAATTTCCCGATTTTAGTGGCGGTGCATCTATGGAGCGATGATTTCTGGAATAGAAGGGTTCATTTTAATTGCGATAATATGGCAGTTGTATGTGCTATTAACAGTTTGACGACATCTTCGCCCCCTGTGATTAGGGTTCTTCATCAGCTGGTGCTGTCTTGTTTGTCTTTAAATGCTTATGTTACGGCATCTCACGTGCCCGGTGTTCACAATTGCATTGCCGGCTCTTTATCTTTTTTCCAGTGGGAGCGTTTTCGGTTGCTGGCTCCGGATGCCGAGGAGACGGGGCTGGAATGCCCGGCGGAGCTTTGGAGCATGGTGTCCGGGCTGCGGAACCTTTGATTCAGGCATCCTTGGCTTCTAGTATGTGGTCGGCTTATCGGTCGGTATGGAGCGATTGGGAGACTTGGTTGGCATCGTGCGGGGTTGCTAACACAGGCCAGGATCAAGTTGGGGCCTTGTCGTTATGGTTGAGGCACGGGGTGGATCAAGGATGGCCGGCGGCGAAGGTTGACAGGATAATAGCGGCTTTGGCGTTTGGTTTTCGGCTTCGGGGTCTTCAGGATTTGACAAAGTCTTTTGCAGCACCCCAGAGTCCTGGTTGTTGCAGTATTGTCGCTCTTCCACTAGGGGGAGTGATGGTACGTCTGATGGCACTAAAGGAGTTCACCTGACCAGGTATCACAGTCACACACTACACTTCACACTCCGGCCACCAGGGGGAGAAAAGGGTTCTATCTATTAGGCCACTCCTCACACTCTGGTAAAACTGGTAGTCGGATAGGAAGTTAGGGAGAAGCTGACTGGGCTCGGCCCCGGTAACATCGAGTCAGAGAGAGAAGCTGACTGGGGAGACCCAGGGAGGACCTATCAGGGGTGGGATCCTGACAGCGGCCTAGCACGAGATAGAACGTTACGGAGCTGCGCCTGCACTTCCTTGCGGCAGCATCCTAAGAAAGGACAAGAAGCGAAGTATATTGTGGAGAAGTGAGAAACGAGATCACAGCACAAGGAGATAATACCAGAAGGAGTCCTGCCTTGAGATCGGCAACATCCTTCTGAGGCGCGTAGCCAGCGACCGGAACGCCAAGGGAGTGATTGGCTCTACGTATTACTCTGAACTACGGCAGGGCAGTTAATTCCAAGTTGGCTGTCCAACCTTTACACCTAATGAAGACAACGGAGGCAAATTGTGGGAGAGGGGCGTCTCTAGGGTCCCTATAAAATAGCTCCAGGCCTACCCCGTCATACGGGTGCATCCTATCCATATCATCTGGGGGACGTAGAGAGAGAGAAACAGAAACATACACGACAGTTGTGAGGACTATCCCGTGGTGCTCAGCAGGGAGGTACTACAACACACAGGCGCTAGTAGGAAGGCTACAGATTTCCACCTGCAAAGGGAACTCTGGATGTGCCTTCGGACCGGCCGGTCTCAGCCAGCCCTGTTACCAGTGCTCTGGATTGTGGATGCCGAAGCCTTCAGTAAAAAGGTAAAGAGACTGCAACCCTGTGTCTTCGTCATTTACTGCGACCTACACCATTACTATCTACTCATCAAGGGAAGCCCTGGGGACATACTTCACCTGTGGGAAGGTATACCATCTAGCTGCCATTCCATCACCCCAGTGGACCCCTAGCAGCGTCGGTCACCCTGACCGAATACCACAGGTGGCATCACGAACACTTGACAAACTTTCATAACCCTTTAATTGGACGCCCCTTAGCAGGGCCACGGGCCGGGTCGGGCCACCGTGACATCCCCAGAACCGAGACAGAGGGACCCGGTACCGTGTACCCCACTGCCCTGCATCTGGGGGTGCTCCACTTTTCTGGTGAAGCAAGCGGCAAAGGGGTTGAGAAGAGCACGTAGCCGAGGTGATCGTAGGCGCCCGGTGTCTTTTGAGATGTTTGAGCAGTTGGGGATGCGGTTGGATGATATTTGCGATTCCAGTTTTGAGGCTGCCTTCTTTCGTCTAGCCTTTTCTCTTGCATTTTTCGGGGCTTTGAGAGTTGGGGAGTTGGTGTCTCCTACTACTGTTCGGCAAGGGGGGCTTTGGGCTGGGGACGTCTTCGTTACCGGGGGGACATTGCATTTTTGGATCCGGAGGTCTAAGACGGATCAGGCGGGATGGGGTAAAAAGGTGGTTTTGAGCGCCGTTCCGGGTTCGGTTATGTGTCCTGTCCATTGTTGGCAGGTTTTTTGATAGCTTTCAACCGTGCAGAGAGGGCCCGTTGTTGCATCACGAGGACGGGTCTTTTCTTTCCAGATACCAGTTCGTGGCGGTTTTTCGGCAGACATTAGTGGCCATCGGAGTGGACGCTTCCAGGTTTGCCTCTCATTCTTTTTGGATTGGGGCTGCCACGGAGGCAGTGCTGGGAGGTTTGACTCCGGCAGTGGTACAGAGGATAGGTTGGTGGGAGTCTGGCCGATATCAGAGTTATGTTAGGCCTTGAGGGGTGTTGGCTGATCGGTTGACTCGTTTGTTTTTGTTTGCTTTTTTTAAGTGGTTTATATTTTTCAGGTGCAACCTCGCTGTTGGTTTGGATTGTCGGCCACTCCTATGGTTATTGGGGCACGAAGCGAGCAGACGTCCGTCAGGATGGAAGACAGCTCGGTTTTTCCAGGGACGTGGCCGTTATCAGGTGGTTAGGTTTTCGGGGCTTGGGCTGGAACAGAGTCATGCAGGAGGTGCATAATCAAGTTCGCTTGGACAGGCCGCCTGATATCTTGGTGTTGCACGTTGGGGGAAACTACTTGGGAATCCGCCCTTGTCGCGAGTTGATTCAAGACATCAAGCATGACTTACTTAGATTATTGGTTTCTTTTCGGGAAATGCCATAGTGTGGTCGGAGATTGTTCCGCGGAAGTCTTGGAGGCATGCTAGGTCAGTGGCCAAGATTAACAAGGCCCGCATCAAGGTGAATCGGGCAATGTCTGGTTTTATTGTTCGGAATGGGGGTCTGGCAGTTCGTCATTTTGAGTTGGAACATGGGGGTGACGAATTTATTTTGGGTGATGGCATCCATTTGAACGCTGTGGACATGGATTTGTGGGCCCTGGGGCTGCAAAATGGAATTGAAAGAGCCATAGCGGTTAAGGGTGGTGGGGTCTCGGTTACTTGAGGGGTTCAAGTACTCTCGTTGTGGTGGTGGGAGGGGTCCTTGGAGTTGGTGCTAAATTGGCCTGGGGGATCCGTCGGGATATGGATTCTTCAGTTGGTATAAATTTTGGTTTCGGGTCTGGTGATTTGGGGGAATCTTGGCAACGGCGGGCCAGATTACTAAGTTGGATGTGGACAATGTTAACCCTTCAGGGTATTTTTTGGTGCTCTCGAGCCTGTGGGGTAACGGCTGAGAGTAAACTATGGTTGGTTTTCTGTCCACTATTTTATACTATGGTTAACACCAGATTTTTAGTCTCAAGGACCCCTTCCCAGCTTATTTACTGTTATATGTTTGTTTGTTTATAATAAAGACCGCTGTGGCCAATTATATCCAATTTGGGAGTCATGTCATTATTTTGGGTTGGGGAGAGGGCCAGAGACCCATGGGAAGGCCCTATTTCCTGGGTATTGACAATACCAATGCCATGAAGGTGTAACACACATCAGGTAGCAGAAATTGTGCAGATTTTAAGTTGTGTTATCGAGCCCTATGAATGTTGATATTATAAGTGTTCTTAGTACTATAAACTAAAAGATTTATTTAGATTACTTAGAAGTACTTTTTATCAAGAAGTCAGAATGTTAATACAAACTCTTTAGAACCATAAACTGTCAATGAAAAGGGTAAAGTTTTTTTCATAAGGAGACTGACAAGCAGGTGGAAAGACACTACACGAAATGCTCCCTGGGGAAAAGGTAAGCTAATAGCCTTATCAAAAAGGAATTGAATAGGGTCTCTAGTGCAACCAATTGGAAGGAGCAATCTTCGATAATGATATTGACCCTTTAAAAAACCTTTCCATATTGGCACAAATGACAAAGTTAGAGGTAGGTGGAAGGTCCTTAAAGATGATTTCAGGGAATTAGGCTGCAAGCTGAAAGCAAGGACCTCCAACGTGGTATTTTCCCGAAATACCGCCTGTACCACGTGCCACGCCATAGAGGCAACGGGAGATTAGGGAGGTTAATAAGTGGCTCAAGAATTGGTGTAGGAAGGTGGGGTTTGGGTTCCTGCAGACCTGGGCTGACTTCTCAGTTGGCTACAGGTTCTACTCTAGGGTCGGGCTGCACCTCAATGGGGAAGGTGCAGCTGTGCTGGGGAGAAAATGGCTAGAAGGTTGGAGGAGTGTTTAAACTAGGGATTGGGGAGGAGGGTATTCATTTTATAGGAGGGGAAGATAGTGCAGATAGAGACCTTGGCACAAATAAGGAAGTTGGGGGTGGCGGTGGCATGAGGGGTGGGGTTAGAACAATTAATAATTTAAGAAAGAATAGAGGTACAGAGAGATACATAAAGTGCATGTATACTAATGCCAGAATGTTCTGTCTTCATACACGTTGATACGGTGTGTGATCCGACATACGGCATAAACCACTTCTGTCTCCCTAATAAGCGGACTGTTCTCTGTAGTCTAACTTGTTTATTGGTAAACATGAGCGTGGTAAAACTAGAAGAATACAAATGATATGTATAAGTATTGGGCTAAACGATAACACAACTGCAACTAACAGGGAAACATACAGTATGGTGCAACCTCTACATAACTACATACAGCAGATTTCTGGTAACCACATTTCCTGTGTACTGGCTGCTATACAGTAATCACATTCTATAGAACAATATATTACCAGAACAAGGATCGCAATCTTACCGGATAAACTAACCAGGGTGGCAGGTAAATGAAGTAGTTCCAACACAGCTGAATAACACGAGTGAACAGGAAATACAAGAGAAAAGGCTGGGGAATTCCCCAATCCCATGATGCTTTGCTGAAACCCACAATGCAACACTCTATTATTCATGGAAAACACAGGTTATAAATTTATCCACCACTGGGTGGTGCTATAACACAACAAAACCAGAACTATAATAATAGTTAACCTTTTAATGCTTGAAACGAACCCCTGTCCTTCATTAGGAAGGGCAGAACACTCCCCGCTTGGCATCAACCGATGCCACCTACAGGTTCTTTTGGCGAAAACAGTAAGACGAGTTCCGCCACTGGTCTGAGGAATAGTTTGCTTTCCCCGGACTTGCCTACTTTGACCTCGACCTTACGGATCTTCCCATCTTTGCTTGGGAATACTTTAGTGATGAGGCCTAGTGGCCACTCATTACGGTGTGACTGGCTGTCTTTCATGAGAACGACATCACCGGTTTTGATGTTTGGTTTGTCGGTCTGCCACTTCTTCCTTGGTTGTAAGGTGGAGAGGTACTGCTTCCTCCATCTGTCCCAGAAGGTATTGGAGAGACTTTGGACTTGTCTCCACTGTCGTCTGTAGAGGTCCTTGTTGCTAAATTCTCCAGGTGGAGCGCTGAGAACGCTGGCTTTCTGAGTAAGTAACATGGCAGGAGTAAGAATGGTCGGATCCTCAGAGTCACTAGAAAGTGAAGTCAATGGTCTGGCATTAATGATGGCTGAAACTTCTGCTAGGAATGTGGTCAAACTTTCATGTGTGAGTCTTGCACTACCTGCTTGCAAGAAAATGGAGTCGAGGATTCTGCGTGCTATTCCTATCATCCTCTCCCAGGCACCTCCCATGTGAGAAGAGTGTGGTAGATTGAAAGTCCAGGTACATCCCTGCTCACTCAGGTATCTTTCCACACCGGTGGTGTCTAGGTTGGAAGGGATTTGAAGTTCTTTCACTGCTCCTACAAAGTTGGTACCTCTATCGGAGCGTATGTGCTTCACGGGACCTCTGATGGCGATGAAACGTCGGAGTGCATTTATAAACCCTGAAGTGTCCATGGACTCAATTACTTCAATGTGGACTGCTCTAATGGACATACAGGTGAACATAACAGCCCAGCGTTTGGCATTGGCCTGGACTCTTCTAGTGTTCCGTGCAACCACAGACCATGGCCCGAATACGTCCAGTCCGACGTTGGTAAATGGAGGTTCTGTACTAAGTCTGTCTGGTGGGAGATTGGCCATCTTCGGCTTTTGAGTCCCGCCACGGAGTTTGCGACAAATCACACAATTGTAAATGAGTTTACTCACGCATCGCTTTGCTCCGACTATCCATAGTCCAGCAGTTCGTAGATTTCCTTCAGTAAACAGTCGTCCCTGATGTTTCACCAAGACGTGGTGGTGTTGCACAAGCAGGGTCGTGACATGATGATGTCCAGGAATTATTATAGGGTGTTTCTCCCCAAATTCCACTTCAGCTTCTTGAAGACGACCTCCAATTCTTAACAGCCCATCCTGGTCAATGATTGGATCAAGCTTCTTCAAGACACTATCTCTAGAAACAGGTTGGCCTTTATCGAGGTTATCTATTTCTTTGGCATAGCATTCACGTTGTATGGTACGGATTATAAAGTTCTTGGCATTTTCCATGCTTGGAACGGTAAAAGCAAGCTTGCAGTGGTGCCAACCTTTGCAAGGTTTCTGGATGGCGGGTGATGTTGACTTGTAGGATCGAGCCACATGAATTAAACAAACGAGGGCACGAACAAGTGAGTCCCAAGTTGAGAACCTGTTGAAGCGGTGGGATTTGAGGTGATTGTCTTTAGTCACAGTACGTAGAACGGATACCTGAGGGCGGATTTCCTCATCTGCCTCTGGATCCACCAATTCAAAGATGTTTGACTCGTCCACATATGGCGTCGAACGGTATAAGAATGTAGGGCCGGTGAACCAGGTTGTGTCCTTAAGTTGTCTTGCTTCAACGGATCTGGTTGCGTGGTCCGCCGGATTGTGGTGCGTGGACACATAGTGCCACTGTTTAGGTTCGGTGGATCTCCTGATCCTTAGCACCCGATTGCTGACATAGACATAGAAGCGACGAGTTTCATTGCAAATGTACCCCAGCACTACCTTGCTGTCAGTGTAGAACTCGACTTCCTTGATTTCCAGGTCCATTTCTGTCGAGATAAGCTCAGCTAACTCTACTGCCAGCACAGCTGCAC
The DNA here is from genome assembly GCF_051348905.1 of Ranitomeya variabilis. NCBI lineage: Eukaryota > Metazoa > Chordata > Amphibia > Anura > Dendrobatidae > Ranitomeya > Ranitomeya variabilis. The sequence continues at coordinate 157,066,628 of NC_135237.1, read as the reverse complement.
AGAGTTCCAGTCTGGGAACTGTGTGTTCACGGAGTGGGGCCAATTTTGTCTGGCTCATAACAAGCCTTACGTGGCATTGTTCATTGATGTCAGTTGTTTTCGAATATGCCACTGCTGCAATTGCCTTGGCTGAAGCATCGCAGAAGATACAAAGCCTTTGCACCTTGATTTCTGATGAAGGCACAGAAGCATATGGTCGTGCCACGTAGAGACTTGACAGGGTTTCTAAAGAATTTTTCCATCTTTCCCACAATTCTTTTTTATCGCTGGGAAGCGGATCATCCCAATCGGATGTCTCTTGGGTGAAGTCTCTCAACATCATTTTACCTTGGATAGTTACAGGGGTTACAAATCCCAGAGGATCGTACAAGCTGTTCACAACGGACAGGACGCCTCTACGCGTGAAGGGTTTCTCTTCTTCGCTGATCTGGAAGGTGAATGCATCCTTTTTCAAATCCCAGAGTAGACCCAGGCTCCGCTGCATGGGAAGGGAGTCTGTGCTTAAATCCAAGTCTTTTAAATCGGTTGAGTAATCTTGAGAGGGAAAGGCTGCCATTAGTTTCTGGCTGTTGGAAGCAATTTTGTGCAACCTCAAATTGGATGAAGCGAGCATTTCTTGTGCCCTTTTCAGGAGACTGACTGCCGACTCCTCTGAGGGTGTGGATTTCAGGCAGTCATCTACGTAGAAATCCTTTTCCACAAAAGATCTTACATCCGATCCATACTTTGCTTCACCCTCTCTGGCCGAATGTCTAAGGCCATAGATAGCGACAGCAGGGGAAGGGCTGTTCCCGAAGATGTGAACCTTCATACGATATTCCACGATGTCCTTGTATGGGTCATTATTGCGGTACCAGAAGAACCTCAAGTAGTTTCTGTGTTCTTCTTTAACAAGGAAGCAGTGAAACATCTGTTGTATGTCGGCCATAAATGCTACTGCGTCTTTGCGGAAATGAAGAAGTACTCCCAGAAGTCTGTTGTTGAGGTCTGGACAAGACAGGAAGACGTCGTTTAAAGAAACACCTTCGTATCTGGCACTTGAGTCAAATACCACTCTTACCTGACCTGGTTTCTTCGGATGATACACGCCGAAAATAGGTAAGTACCAACATTCCTCGGAATCTTGAAGTACAGGTGCAATTTCCGCGTGGCCACTCTGGAATATTCTCTCCATGAAGGTAAAGAAGTGTTGTTTTGTTTCTGGTGCCTTCTGCAGTTTGCGTGTAAGGGAGACAAATCGACTGTAGACAAGGTGCGACCCAACTCTTTGATTCATCTCTTACTATCTCTCGCTCCATGATGTCCAAGAACAGTATGTCCTCTATGGACATTGCTACCTGGTTGTCTTCTCTTTTCCTGTGGAAAACTGTGCACCCTATATGATCTTGCTCACCGTCGCATGCATGGTCTTCACAGGAAGGATCAGCTAACGGACAAGGTGGAGGGGTGTGGTGTGGCAATTCTTTAACCAGGAAACTGCTCTCGCATGGCTGGAAGAGAGACGGGCGTCCATTCTCGAGGGTATTGGTGAGCATGCTGTTGACTGATGTCGGCCTGTGTGCTCCACCCAAACAGACATCTCCCACAATGACCCATCCTAGGTCAAGTCTCTGAGCATATGGGGCGTTTTGTGGGCCGTTGATCTGTCCTCTAGCCTTGTGGACCCGTAGTATGTCTCTTCCGAGAAGTAAGACAATAGGAGCTCCTTGGTCGAGCTCTGGTATCAGGTGAGCTATACATCTCAAGTGGGTGTGATGAGCTGCTACCTCTGGTGTAGGTATCTCAGACCTGTTGTCTGGAATCTGGTTGCACTCCAGTATTGATGGCAAGGATAAGCAGGTTTGACCGTCTATAGACTCTACTTTAAATCCAGTTGCTCTCCTCCCCACCGTCTCGACAGTACCTGCACATGTCTTCAAGGAGTACGGAGAGCCGGGACCAGCAATGTTGAAGGTGTCAAAGAGAAAGGATTTAGCTAGAGACCTGTTGCTCTGATCATCCAAGATTGCATATACCTTGATCGCCTTATCCCGTTGGCTCGCTGGGAATACTCTGACAAGACAGATCTTTGAGCAGGATCTTCCTGCTACGAGTTCCTTGCAGATTTCTGTGCACCGAGAAGTGACCACTGGGGTGTCCACGTCGGGGTCCGTCTGTTTTTCGGCAGACTCTTCTACTCGTGACGATACCCCTGAGGGTGGTCCAGGATGTAAGGCCGTGTTGTGCTCCACACTACTACATTCTGTGCATTTCACACTGGTTTCACAGTTCTTGGCGAAGTGTGAGGTTGTCGCGCAGCATCTGAAGCATATCTTGTTTTCCTTTAGGAAACTCTTACGGTCTTCTAGAGACTTCTCCCTGAAGGCTCTACATTTTAGGAGAGGATGAGGTTTCTTGTGTAGGGGGCAGTGTTTGCTGAGATCCTGCGGTTTGTCCTCTTCTGGAGAAGACTTACTTGCCCTGTACTTGCCAGGGTACCCCCTGTGGAGGTAACATTAGTTTTGTGGACTGCCACTGGTGTTTTACTGGGTTTTACACCAGAGGCAGCGGTACATGACATAGTGAAATCGAAACTAGGGTCATTTCTAACTTTAGCCTGCTGAGCAACAAAGTCTACAAACACCCTGAAAGGAGGAAATGGTACCTTATGAGCGTGTTTGTAACGGGACCCGTGACTGACCCACTTTTCTTGTAAGTTGTAAGGGAGCTTTTGGACAATCGGGTTGACACCTCTGGCAGTGTCCAGAAATGCCAACCCTGGTAGATCACCTTCTGCCTGAGCAGCATGTACCTCCATTAACAAGTCGCTCAGTTCCCTGAGCTTTTGATAACCCTTATTTGCTATCTTGGGGAAATCATCAATTCTTTTATACAAAGCATTTTCTATAGCTTCTATTGACCCATAACATTCTTCGAGTCTCTCCCACACCATACGAAGTCCTGTGTGTGGGTACTTTATGTTAATGTTCCTGATTCTTTTGGCGTGTTCAGCTGACTCGCTCCCAAGCCACTTAACCAGAAGATCTAACTCTTCACTACTGGAAAGATGCAAGTCTCTGATGGCATTCTGAAAAGAGGCTCGCCATGCTCTGTAGCTTTCAGCTCGATCAGTGAACTTTACAAGTCCCTTGGTCACCAGCTCCCGGCGGGTAAAGAACCTTGCAAAGTTCATAGTGGCTGAGTCTGTGCCGACGTGAGCTGGTGTGCTGTTGTTATGCGGTGTTTGTGGTGCATCCTCATACCTGGTAGGAGCTTCTGGCATAGGAAAGTCTGTATAAACCCGTTCAGTGGCGAAGGGTGTCCCTGTCAGTCTGGGTGGAGGCCATACCTTCTGTTCCGTAGGACGGTAGTGGTGATCAATGTCGTTTCGCAGTATACTTTCCTGCTTCCAGTACGGTGTTTGGAGGAAGGATCTCTGGTAATCTGTATAGGCTGGTTGGTGTAACGGATCAGAGTTGTCTTCCACTTTGGAATGTTGGCGGACATATTCTGTGACGCGTTGAGCAGGGTCCTGATGATCAAGGTCTGGTCCGCGTATGTCGCTGCCTCGCTCGGATTCAGGAAACTCCACGGCTTCTAAAAACTCAGCTTTGGCTATTGCGGCTGCTGCTTCTTTTTCAGCGGAAAGCCTTTCTAAGGTCGCTTGCAGGCGTGCTCTTTCTGCTTCTTGTTCTGCTCGCAGGCGGGCTCTTTCTGCTTCTTGGCGGGCTCTTTCTGCTTCTTGGTCTGCTTGTCTTAACTTTAACTGCATCTCTTGTGCAGCGAAGGAGGATCTCACTTTCGCCGCCTCAGCTTCTGCTCGGGCGAGGGTGGCAGACCTTTTCGAGGAAGACTTGCTAGAGCGGCTTGTTTGGGACCTCGTCCTGAGTGAAGATGTTTGACTTGCAGACATTTTATGTCCGTTTGCAGGCTGTAGGACGTCTCGGAGCGGGTAGGGGTGACTTCAGCGTGGACTGAGACGTGTGGTGCTTGGTGGGCTGCACTCTCGGTACTTGTGACTGTATGGCGGCCGCTGTGGTATCTGCAGGCAGTGCGGTGTGGTACAAGCGGCTGCGTAGGTGGTATTTGCTATCGCTGGCGTCTAGCCTCCCTTTACTGTAATCCCGGCGCCTAGCTCCCGTTTTACTAGCCTCCGCTGGTATTAAGTCTCCGTTTTACTGTTCTGTCTTCATACACGTTGATACGGTGTGTGATCCGACATACGGCATAAACCACTTCTGTCTCCCTAATAAGCGGACTGTTCTCTGTAGTCTAACTTGTTTATTGGTAAACATGAGCGTGGTAAAACTAGAAGAATACAAATGATATGTATAAGTATTGGGCTAAACGATAACACAACTGCAACTAACAGGGAAACATACAGTATGGTGCAACCTCTACATAACTACATACAGCAGATTTCTGGTAACCACATTTCCTGTGTACTGGCTGCTATACAGTAATCACATTCTATAGAACAATATATTACCAGAACAAGGATCGCAATCTTACCGGATAAACTAACCAGGGTGGCAGGTAAATGAAGTAGTTCCAACACAGCTGAATAACACGAGTGAACAGGAAATACAAGAGAAAAGGCTGGGGAATTCCCCAATCCCATGATGCTTTGCTGAAACCCACAATGCAACACTCTATTATTCATGGAAAACACAGGTTATAAATTTATCCACCACTGGGTGGTGCTATAACACAACAAAACCAGAACTATAATAATAGATAACCTTTTAATGCTTGAAACGAACCCCTGTCCTTCATTAGGAAGGGCAGAACACAGAAGCTTCGCCAACAAAATGGACGAATTAGAATTAATGTTGTTGGAGCATAATTATGACATGGTGGGGATATCTGAAACATGGCTGGATGAGAGCCATGACTGGGCTGTTAAGGCCTCTTTCACACTTGCATCGGTACGGGTCCATCACCATGCATCGGGCCAACGTACCGACGCACGTTGTGAAATTGTGGCATGACGTGGGCAGCGGATGCAGTTTTTCAACGCATATGCTGCCCAGTGTAAAGCCTGGGGAGGAGGGGGTGGAGTTTCGGCCGCGCATGCGCGGTAGAAAATGGCAGACGCGACATACGAAAAAACGTTCACTTGAATGTTTTTTCGCTACGACGGTCCGCCAAATACCAACGGATCCAGTGCACGATGTCGGCAATACAAGTCTATGGGCAAAAAACGGATCCTGCGGGCACATTTGCAGGATCCGTTTTTTGCCCAAAACGATGGATTGCGACGGATTGCTAAAAATGCAAGTGTGAAAGTAGCCTAACTTGCAGGGCTATAGTCTGTTCAGAAATGACCGAACGGATAAGCGAGGGGGAGGTGTGTGTCTATATGTAAAATCATCCTTAAACCAATCCTGCGTGATAATATAAGTGAATCTAAGGAAAATGTAGAGTGCCTGTGGGTGGAGATAAGGGGAGGGCGAAAAATAATAAATTACTGATAGGGGTTAGTTATGTCTCCAAAAATAATGGAAGCAACAGAGAATATCCTTGAAAGCAAATAGATGAAGTGCGACTCAAGGAGAAGTCATTATTATGGTGGACTTCAACTACCCTGAAATAGATTGGGGAACAGAAAACTGCAGTTCCAGCAAAGGTAAGGCTGGTTTCACATTTGCGGTTGTGTCTGCAGCGTTTGTGCCGCAATTTTCTGCATGCGTCGTATTCCTCCTTTAACATTAGGGACGCAGGTGCCTGCGATTGGTTGCGTTTTGGCCCATTTGACGCTGCATGCGTCGTTCGTTGTCTGCGGCTTGGCGTGGTGAATGCTACATGTAGTAATTTCAGAGGCGTCAATTTTCCGCCTCGAAACATATGCGGTTGTTAGCGGAGGGAATGCGGCAAAAAAAGTATTACGGTCTATGTGAACGCATGCGTTCGCAAGCACATGCGTTTGCTTGCGTTTGTGAACGCATGCGTTTTTACCACAGGAAAACACGTCTAGAAACTGATTAGCCACCCCCCACATACAAACTGATAAAAGGAGGGAGTGGGCATTTGCAGTCCACAACTCAGCAGACTGGGAACAAGAGCAGACAGACGCAGGAACCTGGGAGGAATCAACACTCTGAACAATGTGAGTATCAAAGCCAATGTCTTTATTTTCTATTTTCTGTCTCTATATGTCCTAATTTCTGTCTTTTTTCTTTTGCTGCATGCATCAGAATCTCATCTTCTTCTGAGGAGCAACGGCTTGGGCCTGCACAAGGTGGAATTGAAAGTGAAGTGAGTACTCACGTCTTTAGATTGGTAAGTATTCTCTGTCACATCTACACGTGACAAATTTTTTTTTCTTTTTTTAGAGCAGTTCTTCCACTGCGGCAGAGGCTGAGCAGGAGCAGCATGGACACGGTCAGGTGGCAAGGCAGCAGCTTGTAAGTATACCTGGCTGACTGTTTATTGTATCCTGACTTTACTATTCTTGAATGTGCATTTCTTTACTTTCCTCTTTCTTTACCTTTTTCTTCTTGACTCCTTTTTTTTTTCTTGACTTTGAGTATATTAACGCCAGTTTTCTGTCTCTGTTGTTTTCTTTCTTTTCCTTATGTTAATGTCTCCAACATTAATGTCTTTATATATTTTTTAGGTTCCAGAATGGGATGAGGACCTCATTGACAATGACATCCTAATCTCCCTGGTCCATGAGCGAGTCCCGTTGTGGGACACCCGGGTTCAGCAGCACTCGGACAACGTGATGATCCGGCGGCTATGGAATGAGGTGGCTAAAGCAATGAGGGATGGCTGGGTCAGCGCCCCGACTCGGGTCCGAAATGCATTTTGTAAGTATTGCAATGCGGTGTACTGCAGCAGTGACCTTGGCCGGGATCACACAACTGTGTGTGATGAGAGAAACTCCTGAGGTTGAAATAAAAGCTCTCCATGCGAAGATCCATCATGACGCAGGATACTGTAGCAAACTGTGAAGATTTCAGCAGTCCAAGGGTCTATATAAAGATATCCAATAATACAAGCCCACTGTAGTCCCATTGGCGGTGTCTGTTTATCTACATTTTTCTCCTGTTAAATTTTCCACCATGCGAACAGAAAACGCAAACGCATGCAAAACGCATAAAAAAAGCGTGAAAACGCAGCTTTTTTTAACCGCATGCATTACCTTATGCATCTAAAAAACGGATTACACTCTGCGGATCCTACCGCAAATGTGAAACTAGCCTAATCGTTTTTTGACAACTTTGAGAGACAATTACCTTCCACAACTGGTTCAGGACCCTACAAGAAGGGGGGCACTGTTAGACCTAATATTAACCAACAGGCCAGACCGCATAGCAAATATAAGGGTTGGGGGTTACTTGGGGAATAGTGATCACAAAATAATAAGTTTTCATGTATCCTTTAACCCCTTCATGTCCCAGCCTATTTTGACCTTAATGACCTGGCCGTTTTTTGCAATTCTGACCAGTGTCCCTTTATGAGGTAATAACTCAGGAACGCTTCAACAGATCCTAGCGGTTCTGAGAATGTTTTTTCATGACATATTGGGCTTCATGTTAGTGGTAAATTTAGGTCGATAATTTCTGAGTTTATTTGTGAAAAAAACGGAAATTTGGCGAAAATTTTGAAAATTTCGCAATTTTCACATTTTGAATTTTTATTCTGTTAAACCAGAGAGTTACGTGACACAAAATAGTTAATAAATAACATTTCCCACATGTCTACTTTACATAAGCACAATTTTGGAAACAAAATTTTTTTTTGCTAGGAAGTTATAAGGGTTAAAATTTGACCAGTGATTTCTCATTTTTACAACAAAATTTACAAAACCATTTTTTTTAGGGACCCCCTCACATTTGAAGTCAGTTTGAGGGGTCTATATGGCTGAAAATACCCAAAAGTGACACCATTCTAAAAACTGCACCCCTCAAGGTGATCAAAACCACATTCAAGAAGTTTATTAACCCTTCAGGTGTTTCACAGCAGCAGAAGCAACATGGAAGGAAAAAATGAACATTTAACTTTTTAGTCACAAAAATGATCTTTTAGCAACAATTTTTTTATTTTCCCAAGGGTAAAAGGAGAAACTGGACCACGAACGTTATTGTCCAATTTGTCCTGAGTACGCTGATACTTCATAAGTGGGGGTAAACCACTGTTTGGGCGCACGGCAGGGCTTGGAAGGGAAGGAGCGCCATTTGAATTTTTGAATGAAAAATTGGCTCCAATCTTTAGCGTACACCATGTCGCGTTTGGAGAGCCCCCGTGTGCCTAAACATTGGAGCTACCCCACAAGTGACCCCATCTTGGAAACTAGACCCCTCGAGGAACTTATCTAGATGCATAGTGAGCACTTTAAACCCCCAGGTGCTTCACAAATTGATCCGTAAAAATGAAAAAGTACTTTTTTTTCACCAAAAAATTATTTTAGCCTCAATTTTTTCATTTTCACATGGGCAACAAGATAAAATGGATCCTAAAATTTGTTGGGCAATTTCTTCTGAGTACACCGATACCTCACATGTGGGGGTAAACTACTGTTTGGGCACATGGTAAAGCTCAGAATGGAAGGCGCGCCATTTGACTTTTTGAATGAAAAATTATCTCCATTGTTAGCGGACACCATGTCGCGTTTGGAAAGCCCCTGTGTGCCTAAACATTGGAGCTCCCCCACAAGTGACCCCATTTTGGAAACTAGACCCCCCAAGGAACTTATCTAGATGCATAATGAGCACTTTAAACCCTCAGGTGCTTCACAAATTGATCCGTAAAAATGAAAAAGTACTTTTTTTTCACACAAAATTTCTTTTAGCCTCAATTTTTTCATTTTCACATGGGCAACAGGATAAAATGGATCATAAAATTTGTTGGGCAATTTCTCCTGAGTACGCCGATACCTCATATGTGGGGGTAAACCACTGTTTGGGTGCATGGCAAGGCTCGGCGCGCCATTTGACTTTTTGAATGGAAAATTAGCTCCAATCGTTAGCGGACACCATGTCGCGTTTGGAGAGCCCCTGTGTGCCTAAACATTGGAGCTCCCCTACAAGTGACCCCATTTTGGAAACTAGACCCCCAAGGAACTTATCTAGATGCATAGTGAGCACTTTAAACCCCCAGGTGCTTCACAGAAGTTTATAACGCAGAGCAGTGAAAATAAAAAATAATTTTTCTTTCCTCAAAAATGAATTTTAGCCCGGAATTTTTTATTTTCCCAAGGGTAACAGGAGAAATTGGACCCCAATTGTTGTTGTCCATTTTGTCCTGAGCACGATGATACCCCATATGTGGGGGTAAACCACTGTTTGGGCGCACGGCAGGGCTCGGAAGTTAAGGCACGCCATTTGGCTTTTTGAATGGAAAATTAGCTACAATCATTAGTGGACACCATGTCGTGTTTGGAGAGTCCCTGTGTGCCTAAACATTGGAGCTACCCCACAAGTGACCCTATTTTGGAAACTAGACCTCCCAAGGAACTAATCTAGATGTGTGGTGAGCACTTTGAACCCCCAAGTGCTTCACAGAAGTTTATAACGCAGAGCCATGAAAATAAAAAAATAATTTTTCTTTTCTCAAAAATGATTTTTTAGCCCACAATTTTTTATTTTCCCAAGGGTATCAGGAGAAATTGGACCCCAAAAGTTGTTGTCCAGTTTCTCCTGAGTACGCTGATACCCCATATGTGGGGGTAAACCACTGTTTGGGCACACGGGAGAGCTCGGAAGGGAAGAAGCGCCATTTGACTTTTCAACGCAAAATTGACTGGAATTGAGATGGGACGACATGTCGCGTTTGAAGAGCTACTGATGTGCCTAAACATTGAAAACCCCACAGGTGACACCATTTTGGAAAGTAGATCCCCTAAGGAACTTATCTAGATGTGTGGTGAGCACTTTGACCCACCAAGTGCTTCACAGAAATTTATAATGTAGAGCCGCAAAAATAAAAAATCATATTTTTTCACAAAAATGATCTTTTCACCCCCAATTTTTTATTTTTGCAAGGGTAACAGAAAAAATTGGACCACAAAAGTTGTTCTGCAATTTGTCCTGAGTACGCAGATACCCCATATGTGGGGGTAAACCACTGTTTGGGCGCATGGCAGAGCTCGGAAGGGATGGAGCGTCGTTTGACTTTTTAATGCAAAATTGATTGGACTTGAGATAGCACACCTTGTCGCGTTTGGAGAGCCCCTGGTGTGCCTAAACAGAAGAAACTCCACACAAGTGACACCATTTTGGAAAGAAGACCCCCTAAGGAACTTATCTAGATGTGTTGTGAAAACCTTGAACCTCCAAGTGTTTCACTACAGTTTATAACGCAGAGCCTTGAAAATAAAAATTCTTTTTTTTTCCACACAAATTATTTTTTAACCCCCAGTTTTGTATTTTCCCAAGGCACACGTCGGGGTTCGGAAGGGAAGTAGTGATGTTTTGAAATGCAGACTTTGATGGAATGCTCTGCGGGCGTCACGTTGCGTTTGCAGAGCCCCTGATGTGCCTAAACAGTAGAAACTCCCCACAAGTGACCCCATTTTGGAAACTAGAACCCCAAGGGAACTTATCTAGATGTGTGGTGAGCACTTTGAACCCCCAAGTGCTTCACAGAAGTTTATAATGCAGAGCCGTGAAAATAATAAATGTGTTTTCTTTCCTCAAAAATATTTTTTTAGCCCAGAATTTTTTAATTTTCCCAAGGGTAACAGGAGAAATTTCACCCCAAGAGTTGTTGTGCAGTTTCTCCTGAGTACGCTGATACCCCATATGTGGGGGAAAACACTGTTTGGGCACATGCCGGGGCTCGGCAGGGAAGTAGTGACGTTTTGAAATGCAGACTTTGATGGAGTGGTCTGCGGGCGTCACATTCCATTTGCAGAGCCACTGATGTGCCTAAACAGTAGAAACCCGCCACAAGTGACCCCATTTTGGAAACTAGACCCCCCCAAGGAACTTATCTAGATGTGTGGTGAGCACTTTGAACCCCCAAGTGCTTCACAGAAGTTTATAACGCAGAGCCGTGGAAATAAAAAATAATTTTTCATTCCTCTAAAATTATGTTTTAGCAAGCTATTTTTTATTTTCGCAAGGGTAACAGGAGAAATTGGACGCCAATAATTGTTGCCCAGTTTGTCCTGAGTATGCTGGTACCCCATATCTGGGGGTAAACCACTGTTTGGGGCGCACGTCAGGGCTCGGAAGGGAGGGAGCACCATTTGACTTTTTGAACGCAAGATTGGCTGGAATCAATGGTGGCGCCATGTTGCGTTTGGAGACCCCTGATGTGCCTAAACAGTGGAAACCCCTCAATTCTAACTCCAACAGTAACCCCAACACACCCCAAACCCTAATCCCAACTGTAGCCATAACCCTAATCACAACCCTAACCCCAACACACCCCTAACCACAACCTAACCCTAATCCCAATTCTAACCCTAATCCCAACCCTAACCCCAACCCTAACCACAACTTTAACCCCAACACACCCCTAACCCTAACCATAACCCTAACCACAAGCCTATTCTTAACCCTATTTCCAACCGTAGCCCTAATTCCAACCCTAACTCTAATTCCAACCCTAAGGCTATGTGCCCACGTTGCGGATTCGTGTGAGATTTTTCCTCACCATTTTTGAAAAATCCGCAGGTAAAAGGCACTGCGTTTTACCTGCGGATTTACCGTGGATTTCCAGTGTTTTTTATGTGGATTTCACCTGCGGATTCCTAGGTGTAAAACGCTGCGAAATCCGCACAAAGAATTGACATGCTGCAGAAAATATAACGCAGCATATCCGCACGGTATTTTCCGCACCATAGGCACAGCAGATTTGGTTTTCCATAGGTTTACATGGTACTGTAAACCTGATGGAACACTGCTATGAATCCGCAGCGGCCAATCCGCTGCGGATCCGCAGCCAAATCCGCACCGTGTGCACATAGCCTAATTCTAATGCTAACCCTAGATCTAACCCTACACCTAACCCTACCCCTAACCCTACCCCTAACCCTACCCCTAACCCTACCCCTACCCCTAACCCTAGTTCTAACCCTAGTTCTAACCCTAGTGGAAAATAAAAATTATTTTCTTTATTTTATTATTGTCCCTACCTATGGGGGTGATAAGGGGGGGTTTCATTTACTATTTTTTTTATTTTGATCACTGTGATAGGTTTTATCACAGTGATCAAAATTTAGCTGGAACGAATCTGCCGGCCAGCAGATTCGGCAGGCGCACTGCGCATGCACCCGCCATTTTGGAAGATGGCGGCGCCCGTGGAGGAGACGGACGGACACCGGGATGCTCGGTAAGTATGAGGGTGGAAATCGGAGCACGGGGGGGTGATCGGAGCACGAGGGGTTGGATCGGAGCACGGGGGGAGCGGACAGGACGACGGGGGGGAGCGGAGCACAGGATGGAGGACTGGGGAGGAGATCGGTGGCGGTGGGGGGACAGATCAGGGTTTCCAGCCATGGCCGATGATATTACATTATCGGCCATGGCTGGATTGTAATATTTCACCAGTTTTCATAGGTGAAATATTACAAATCGCTCTGATTGGCTGTTTCACTTTCAACAGCCAATTAGAGCGATCGTAGCCACGGGGGGGTGAAGCCACCCCACCTGGGCTGAAGTACCACTCCCCCTGTCCTTGCAGATCGGGTGAAATTGGAGTTAACTCTTTCACCCGATCTGCAGGGATGCGATCATTCCATGACGCCACATAGGCGTCACACGTCGGATTGGCACCGACTTTCATGACGTCTACGTGGCGTCATGGGTCGGGAAGGGTTAATAAGATGTGTAGTAGAGGGGTTACAAGTACACAAAACTTCAGGAGGGCAAATTTCCAATGGATGAGATATGATCTTGGTGCAATTAACTGGGATAATATCCTGAGACATAAAAATACACAAAGAAAATGGGAGACGTTTATTAGCATCCTGGATAGGACCTGTGCACAGTATATACCGTATGGGAATAAACATACTAGAAATAGGAGGAAACCAATATGGCTAAATAGAGCTGTAAGGGGCGCAATAAGTGACAAAAAGAAAGCATTTAGAGAATTAAAGGAAGTACATAGTGATGAGGCATTAAATAAATACAGAAAGGTAAATAAATTCTGTAAAAAGCAAATCAAGGCAGCAAAAATTGAGACAGAGAGACTCATTGCCTGAGAGAGTAAAAATAATCCCAAAATATTCTTTAACTACGTAAATAGTAAGAAACTAAAAAATGATAGTGTTAGCCCCCATAAAAATAGTCTGGGTGAAATGGTGGATGAGGATGAGGAAAAAGCCGATATGCTAAATGACTTTTTTTCATCAGTATTTACACAAGAAAATCCCATGGCAGATGATGATCAGTGATAACAAAAATTCCCCATTAAGTGTCACCTGCTTAACCCAGCAGGAAGTACGGCTGTGTCTAAAGGCCCCGTCTCACATAGCGATTTACCAACGATCACGACCAGCGATACGACCTGGCCGTGATCGTTGGTAAGTCGCTGTGTGGTCGCTGGGGAGCTGTCACACAGACCGCTCTCCAGCGACCAACGATCAGGGGAACGACTTCGGCATAGTTGAAACTGTCTTCAACGATGCCGAATGTCCCCCTGCAGCACCCGGGTAACCAGGGTAAACATCGGGTTACTAAGCGCAGGGCCGCGCTTAGTAACCCGATGTTTACCCTGGTTACCAGCGTAAATGTAAAAAATAAAAAACACTACATACTCGCCATCTGATGTCCGTCAGGTCCCTTGCCGTCTGCTTCCTGCTCTGACTGAGCAGCCGTACAGCGAGAGCGCAGCGGTGACGTCACTGCTGCGCTCTGCTCTCGCTGTACGGCCGGATCTCAGTCAGAGCAGGAAGCAGACGGCAAGGGACCTGACGGACATCAGATGGCAAGTATGTACTGTTTGTTTTTTTTTACATTTACGCTGGTAACCAGGGTAAACATCGGGTTACTAAGCGCGGCCCTGCGCTTAGTAACCCGATGTTTACCCTGGTTACCAGAGAAGACATCGCTGGATCGGTGTCACACACACCGATTCAGCGATGTCAGCGGGACCTCAGCGACCAAAAAAAGGTCCAGGCCATTCCGACACGACCAGCGATCTCACAGCAGGGGCCTGATCGCTGGTACGTGTCACACATAGCGAGATCGCTACTGAGGTCGCTGTTGCGTCACAAAACTTGTGACTCAGCAGCGATATCGCTAGCGATCTCGCTATGTGAGACGAGGGCTTAAAAGTCACTAAAATTGACAAATCTCCGGGCCCGGATGGGATACACCCCCGAGTACTGCAGGAATTAAGTACAGTCATTGACAGACCATTATTTTTAAACTTTAAAGACCCCATCATAACAGGGTCTGTACCACAGGACCAGGGCTGCCACTAGAAATTTCGGGGCCCCATACTGGCAACATTTTCGGGGCCCCCTTGAGACTCCACCCAGGCTCCACCCCAGCCTCGCCTCCACCCCTCGAACTGTCCACAGTACCCCCGCTCTCTCTTGGAAAAACTCCACTTCTCACCTATCACACATTAACAGTTCCCATTATAGCCAGCAGCTTTTGATTTGGCCGAAAGATTTTTTAAGCCACCACAATAAGACGGTAGACACTTTTGGCTGGGCCCTACTCTACTGTAACCTACTAAATATTTGTTAAAATATGCAACACAATTTAGGTATATTTTTATTTATTTTTCAATTTTTAAAATGACCAATAATATCACATACAATGAACAAATAACCACCGCACCATGACCAGACCACATATTACCACCAGTGACCGAATAATACCACATACAAGGAACAAATGCTACCGCACCATGACCAGACCACAAACTAAAACCACAGTGATCGAATAATATCACATACAAAGAACAAATACAGCTACACCATGACCAGACATCATATTACCACCACAAAGTGACCAAATAGCACATACAATTGGCAAATACCGCAACACCATGTCCAGACCACATATTACCACCACATAGTGACTGAATACTACAATACTGATCAGTAATAAAAAAAACCCCACAATACTAATATCATCAGTGCCATTATACACAGGAGATCTGTACTTAGTATGCAGCGTCTGTGTACAGGTAATACAGTGATCACCGGTGATATTATACACAGGAGCTCTGTATATAGTGTTTGTGTACAGGTAATACAGTGATCACCAGTGACATTATACACAGAAGCTCTGCATATAGTGTATAGGTAATACAGTGATCACTGGTGACATTATACACAGGAGCTCTGTACATAGTATACAGTGTATAGTGTCAGTGTATAGGTAACACACTGACTCACTAGTGACATCTCTAGGTGAAGTCCTTCATCTTTGTTTTTCATCTTTCATTCAGCACAGACCGCCGTCACGTCTTCCAGCCAGGACTCTTCTCTGCAGGAAATAAGACAGTTATCTTGAGCTCCGCTTGCAGAACCCATTCCTTAATTTGTCACAACTTCTACATTACACCACATGAAGAAAAAAAGGCGACATAGTATCACTCTACACAGTAACAGGACCGCCCCCCCATTTAAAACAGTATCTTCAAAAAATAAAATAAATATGTCACTGCAGTAATATCCCTTAATTAGCCCCTATGGTAATAATATTCCCCACCCTGGCCCCTGTGTGTCTCATTCCTGGCTTCAGCCATATGTTCTCGCATCCTGCCCTCATGAGTATCCATCCTGCCCCATATGATCTCCCCATCCTGCCCTCATGAGTATCCATTCTTCCCCATATGACCTCACCATCCTGCCTCCATTTGATCTCCCCATTCTGCCCCATCTGTCTCCATCGTATCCATCCTGCCCCCATGTCTTTCATTCTGCCCCGTATCTCCATTCTTGCCCCACCTGTCTCCAGTCCTGCCCCCAGTGTGTCCAGCATTCTGCCCCCAGTGTCTCCAGTCCTGCCCCCAGTGTGTCCAGCATTCTGCCTCAGTGTGTCCAGCATTCTGCCCCCAGTGTGTCCAGTCCTGCCCCCAGTGTGTCCAGCATTCTGCCCCCAGAGTCTCCAGTCCTGCCCCCGGTGTGTCCAGCATTCTGCCTCAGTGTGTCCAGCATTCTGCCCCCAGTGTGTCCAGTCCTGCCCCCAGTGTGTCCAGCATTCTGCCCCAGTATCTCCAGCATTCTGCCCCAAGTGCTCCAGCATTCTGCCCCCAGTGCTCCAACATTCTGCCCCTAGTGCTCCAGCATTCTGCCCCAGTGTGTCCAGCATTCTGCCCCAGTGTGTCCAGCATTCAGTGCCGGGCCCCCCTGATCGCCGCTCTCAATAATAATAAAAAAAAGTTCTTCTTACCTGACCGCGCTCCTGCTCCCTCCACTCAGCTGAAGCACCCACTTGCCAGCAACTGACACTGACGTCAGACGCCGGCAACGTGCGCGCTGCGGCTGATGTCAGCTGCCAGCCTCCGATTGGCTGGTGGCTGTTAACTATTGACGTGCGGTCGCGCGCCCGCACCCACACGTCAATAGTGTTGCTGCAGTGCCACTAAGGGCCCAGTTTAGCTTGCCGGTAGGGGCCCGGTGAGCAGATGAGACGGGGCTCGATGCTGGCCCCATCTGCCCACCGGGCCCCATACGCCAGTCAGGGCAGTAAAGCCCTGATGGCGGCCCTGCACAGGACTGGCGTATTGCAAATGTGGTGCCAATATTCAAAAAGGGGACAAAAACTGAACTTGGAAATTATAGGCCAGTAAGCTTAACCTCTACTGTGGGTAAAATCCTGGAGGGTATTCTAAGGGATGCTATGCTGGAGTATCTGAAGAGGAATAACCTCATGACCCAGTATCAGCACGGGTTTACTAGGGACTGTTCATGTCAGACTAATCTGATCAATTTCTGTGAAGAGGTATGTTCCGGACTGGACCAAGGAGACTTAGTGGACATAGTGTATATGGACTTTTCAAAAGCTTTTGATACGGTGCCACACAAAAGGTTGATACATAAAATGAGAATAATGGGGATAGGGCAAAATATGTGTAATTGGGTTAAGAGCTGGCTCAGGGATATGAAACAAAGGGTGGTAATTAATGGAGCACACTCGGACTGCAGTCCAAGTAAACAAATCGCTAACATTGAACAACAGTGAGTAATATACACACTGTTAAGATTGAACTCTTTTTTTACTGTGCCAGCAGTTGTCTCCTGACTGCTCATATGCAACAGTCATACTCAAGGTCACATGCCGACCACTTTTTCTTCTGATTTTCTAATTGTTAATACTCTTTTAATCTTTCTTTCAGTTTCTTGTCACAAAGGGAGTCTTGGAGAGCATAGGATAAAGCTTGTTTAATGCCTGAATGGCTTTTTGTATACTCTTTCCCCTCCTTTTCCATCTGATTGGATCAAGTTACAACAACTGGTAAAAAGCTCAGGCTGCAGAGAGGGAGAGAGAGTACTTTCAAGTCCTAGGTCCTGCAGCCTACCCTCCACATCTCTACCATTGTTGCATTTGTCTTTTTTGGCTCCCTTCTTTATTATGCTCCTTAAACTGCTCCTTTCAGGGCAGATGTCATATTATCTCTCAGTTTCCTTCTCCCTTTTCTCAGTGTTAGATGTAGCAGTGGGAAGTGGGAAGATGGTCTTCAATACATATCAGAGTGTCAAAAGGGAATAAAGCTTCCACGTTATCAAGGAAAATTGATCACACCATTTATAGATATGGCTGATAAGAATACACTAGGCAGTTTATAAGGGGTACGTAAAGTGATCACTTGCAGCATGTATAATTTTAAAGAGTGGAGAAAAACCCTGGCGGAATGCAAGGGAGAAGTAAATCACATATTACTCAGCATTTCGTCAGCACAGGGTAAAAAATATACTTTGGGCTGTAAGAAGTGATAGCCAGCCGTACAAGAGTGAAGCTGTAATGACACATGAGAGCTAGTCAAGACCCATAGATACACAGACCTCATATCCATCAGGTATAGCTGGTAAGGAAAATGCACATATTAGAAAAATCTGAAAGTAGGAGCATATTGCAAATTGTATATCAGTGGGTCTGAAAATGAATGAAGTTTGCAACTTAGTGCAACGGGTTAACTGAACATAACCATTAATACATGTAAAATACTTTTTTTTTTAATGATAAATGTGTTGATATCATTTATTAACCAAAAAAGGCAAAAGGCATTCCTCACTTGACAGCCTTGTGGTGTTTAAATATAGTTTGTCATGATCCACAGTTTTTCACAAGCAGGGAATGCAATGAACTAATTTTGCAGGATATGTATCCTGGATAATATTCCTGAACCTGTCATCACTGAACAAGAACAAAAAACCATTAACTTTGCAAACTATTCCACGCATTTGATAATAAATGTTCCTCATTGAACTGAAGTAATGCAATAATGGAGATCACCTTGCCAGTGTAGTTCCTTTAGGCTACACTAATCTATGGTAGGATCAAGAACAGCAGTCTCTCTTTTTTACATACAGTATGTATAATTCTTGATTAAACCTTCAGTTTCTTCCCAGTGTTCCAATTTCGAAGGATTGAAGGTGAGCCTATCTTGATGAACAATCAACATCTGAGCCCATTTTGTCTAGACATTATTATTTAGTGGCCATAGCGGTGAATAAATGCTTTTCAAGGGAATAAAGCTTGTTATTTTTGGCAGATCATTGTTAGAAAAAAATTGTACTATAAATTTACAATATTCAAGCATAAATCTACATAAAATATGGATATTTTTTGTAAAAAGAAAAAAGCTTTATTTGTGTTGTACTGCTTAATAGTTATATAATGTTAAATTCTCAGCTCAGACAGGATGCTAAATTCATAAATCTGGTAAGCCTTGATAACAGTGCATCGATGGAACTCAGATGACAGTTACAGTTAAAGAAGACCTATCACTTGCTAGCAAAGAAGAAGCCAAGAAATATTATAAAAAGTTTGTGTGGATCTTTATCTCAAAGCTCCTGCTCTCCTATTTTCCTAATTGCACACACTCATAACAGAGAGGATGGCTTTCAGGTCAGGGTAGGCAAGCCATTAGACAATGAAAGGAGGAGAATAATGCAAGATGTAAAGAGAAGGGAAGGCCGTTCCTTTACACATTAAACTGATCGAAACCAGATGACTATTACCTCCATTGCATTTCAAGACCCTCTTCTTACTCCAATGTAAATGGTTATTCACAATCAGCCACAGAGAGATATTCACAAAGAATTTCTTTTTTAAAATGCATGTATTTGTACTGCACAGTGGTAATCGTGATACTGCTGCTGCTAGTCCAGCTGATGAAAGGCTATTAAACGTCAATCTAAAATTGGTAAAATGCTACGGAAACATACAAAGAATGCATGTAATCCACACATAACTGTATAAATAAAGTTTTGTCAAAGCAAAATACTAGGACGTATCAAAAATAAAGCAGATTTATTTAACATCTTAAGGACCAGGGGTATTTCCGTTTTTGCGTTTCCATTTTTTGCTCCCCTTTTTCCCACAGCCATAACGTTTTTATTTTTCCATCAATATGGTCATTTGAAAGTTTGGTTTTGCAGGACGAGTTGTACTTTTGAAATTGCAAATACTGTTTTTTTGTTTGGCTTTTTTGCTAGGTTTACTAAATGCTAAAACTGACCTGCCTGTATGATTCTCCAGGTCATTATGAGTTTACAGACACCAAACATGTCTAGGTTATGTAGTATTTAAGTGGTAAAAAAAAATCCTAAGATTGTAAAAAATAAAAAATAAAAAATGTTGCCATTTTCCGAGACCCGTAGCGTCTCTATATTTCGTGATCTGGGGCAGGGTAACTTTTTGTGTGCTGATTGGATTTTTTTATTGATACAATTTTGGTGTAGATATGATCTTTTGATCGCCCCATATTGCATTTTATTGCAATGTTGCAGTGACCAAAAAGACTTAATTCTGGCATTATCATTTTTTTCTTGCAATGCCATTTACTGATCGGATTAATTCGTTTTATATATTGATAGATCTGGCGATTCTGAACGCGGCGATACCTAATATGTGTATATTTGCTTTTTTTATTGTTTTATTTTGAATGAGGCGAAAGGGGGGTGATTTGAACTTTTATGGTTTTTATTTAAATATTTCAAAAATATTTTTTTTACTTTTCACTTGCTTCAATAGTCTCCATGGGAGACTAGAAGCTGCAGCCCTGCTCTATGTAGCAGAAATGCTCACTTCTATGAGCGCCGACCGCTGAGTGGCGCTCATAGCTATACAGCTATGACAACCACAGGTGTCTCCTGCAGATGGCGGGATGTCATGCCAACCCATTGGCAACCCGCTGTCATGTGACACGGGCGCCGATGGGCTGGGTTAATGACGCGCTTCCTGCGCATGCATGTTAAATGAGTTTGAGAGCAGCATTTAACATGTTAACAGCCGCGGGCGGGTGGATCGTGATGATGATCATGTGCCGGAAAAGGTGAGGACTCATCACCAAAGCCCGCACCAAACAGGGGGAGGCGTCCAATGTTGGATATATCTGTCACTGGACGTTAAGGGGTTAAAGAGAACCTGTCCCTAGAAAAAAAAAATGTAATTAGCTTGCAAATATAGCGTTTCTAACATGTCCAGTGCTCTTACTTAGCAGAACGCAACATGTTTTTGTATTGCATTTTTAACACTGCGTTTTTTGTCTCTAGTTGATATGTCATGTTTTAAAGGGAACATGCCACCAATAAAATGCTATTAACTTGCTAACATGAGGTTAATCTGCAGGTAAATAGCATTTTTAATCTACATGGTGCCTACACTTAGCCAAATACATTAGGCAGCCTGACTGCACCCCCCTAGCGACTGTGCCCCGGCTGCCCTCCTTAGATACACCTCTGCTGTACAGTAACAGGACCTCTCCTCCCTCACACGGAAAACAGTATCCTCAAAAATAAAATACATCACAGCAGTAATACTATTCCTTAATTAGCCCCTACAGTAACAATGTCCCACATCCTGCTGCCATACTCCATTCTGGATCCCACATGTCTCTTTCCTGACCTCTTGTGGTGTCTCTTTCCTGGCCCCTTGTGGTGTCTCTTTCCTGATCTCTTGTGGTGTCTCTTTTCTGGCCCCTTGTGGTGTCTCTTTCC
Organism: Ranitomeya variabilis; assembly: GCF_051348905.1. NCBI lineage: Eukaryota > Metazoa > Chordata > Amphibia > Anura > Dendrobatidae > Ranitomeya > Ranitomeya variabilis. The sequence goes on along the minus strand of NC_135237.1, from coordinate 157,045,567 downwards.
TGACCTCTTGTGGTATCTCTTTCCTGGCCCCTTGTGGTTTCCCATTCCTGGCTCCATATGTCTCCATCTTGCCCCCATATATTCTCACATCCTGGCTCCATGTGACTCCATTCTGCCCCCATGTGACTCTATCTTGCCCCCATTCGACGCCTCCCTGCTCCCATGTCTCCCCAACCTGCCCCAAGTCTCTCCATACTACCCACCCCATGTCTGTTCATCCTGCCCCTAAGTCTCTTCATCATGCCACCATGTAGTCACCATTCTGCCCTCATGTTGTATCCATTCTGCCCCATGTCGTCTCCATTCTGCCCCCACATCATCTCCATTCTGACCCCTTGTTGTCTTCATACTGCCCCCATGTCTCTCCATACTGAACCCCATGCCTCTCCATACTGAACCCCATGTCTCCATATTGCCCCTATGTCATCTCCATTCTGCCCCATATGATCTCTTATCCTGCCCCCATAGTGCGGAGTTACAGAAAAAGTTAAAAAAATAAATAAAAAAAGCTTCTCCTTTCCTGGCCGCAGTCCAGCAGCAACATGTTTTTTCATCCACCTGAGGAACGGATGAGCCGGCGCATGACAGTGATGTTATTCACCCATAACAAGAGCACCAACATCACAGCCTGTGGTTGGCAGGCGGCTGTGAACTATTAAAAAACTAAATGGTCCAGCCAATGAAAGGCTATTAAACTTTAATGCAAAATTGGTAAAATGGACATACTCATTTTTTACCTGTGGAGATCCTAATGCAAATCTGTGGGGAAAATCCCAAAACTCGCCCTCAAGAGAAATTTGCACATTTACATGTTGTGCATTTCAAGCATGCACCACAGACAGTTCATGCTAAGTAAAAAAAAATCCAAATGCGCATGAGATTTCTATAAACCCCATACAGTTGGTTGGAATTTTACAACACTTCATTTTTTTGACCAGCAAAAATACAGTGTCAAAAACTCACCAAGAATGCATTGTGGAAACCTAACCTTAGGCTATGGTCACACAATGAGTATTTGGTGAGTTTTTGATGTTGCAGATTTTTTGCATACCAAGCAAATTAAGTTACTTCTGTTTTTGAGCGCATTTTTTTCCAAGCTTTTTTATTGTGTTTTTGACACTCTGGTTTTTGTCTCTTTTTGTTTTGTCATGTATTAAATCAACTACTTTGTACTTGATACTTCTCGGTATTTGAATTTGACAAAACTTTGTTGATAGGGTCGTGTGCGAACCACATACAGTACAGACCAAAAGTTTGGACACACCTTCTCATTTAAAGATTTTTCTGTATTTTCATGACTATGAAAATTGTACAATGAATAGCATACTGGCTTATGAACTTTATGAACAAACACATGAGATTTTTAGCACAAGATTTGCAAACGTTGTGAGCCCATTCACCAAAACGTCAAGGTAATCTCAGATCGAATGGGTAACTACACTGACTGTCTGGTGTGAACACTTACCTATGGTATCTGAGCTGAATGCCTAATGTGAACACTTGCTTATGGCTAATGACAGGATAAAGCCTTCTTATATAGGAGGCTCAGAACCAATTGTGTTGAGATGTAATTAAAACATGGAGAAGGGCAGGGCGTTCAAGTCAGAAAATAGTATATAGTAAAATAGATCAACTGACCGAACAATATATATATATATAAATAGTTTGTAGCCAAAAAAAGTCAAATATAAAATAGATCAATGGCCAAACTTGTCTGTGCTAAAAACAAGGAAATGTGAAATACATTTCCTTGTTTTTAGCACAGACAAGTTTGGCCATTGATCTATTTTATATTTGACTTTTTTTGGCTACAAACTATTTATATATATATATATTGTTCGGTCAGTTGATCTATTTTACTATATACTATTTTCTGACTTGAACGCCCTGCCCTTCTCCATGTTTTAATTACATCTCAACACAATTGGTTCTGAGCCTCCTATATAAGTAGGCTTTATCCTGTCATTAGCCATAAGCAAGTGTTCACATTAGGCATTCAGCTCAGATACCATAGGTAAGTGTTCACACCAGACTGTCAGTGTAGTTACCCATTCGATCTGAGATTACCTTGACGTTTTGGTGAATGGGCTCACAACGTTTGCAAATCTTGTGCTAAAAATCTCATGTGTTTGTTCATAAAGTTCATAAGCCAGTATGCTATTCACATTTCACATATTTCACATTTCCTTGTTTTTAGCACAGACAAGTTTGGCCATTGATCTATTTTATATTTGACTTTTTTTGGCTACAAACTATTTATATATATATATATATTGTTCGGTCAGTTGATCTATTTTACTATATACTATTTTCTGACTTGAACGCCCTGCCCTTCTCCATGTTTTAATTACATCTCAACACAATTGGTTCTGAGCCTCCTATATAAGTAGGCTTTATCCTGTCATTAGCCATAAGCAAGTGTTCACATTAGGCATTCAGCTCAGATACCATAGGTAAGTGTTCACACCAGACAGTCAGTGTAGTTACCCATTCGATCTGAGATTACCTTGACGTTTTGGTGAATGGGCTCACAACGTTTGCAAATCTTGTGCTAAAAATCTCATGTGTTTGTTCATAAAGTTCATAAGCCAGTATGCTATTCACATTTCACATATTTCACATTTCCTTGTTTTTAGCACAGACAAGTTTGGCCATTGATCTATTTTATATTTGACTTTTTTTGGCTACAAACTATTTATATATATATATATTGTTCGGTCAGTTGATCTATTTTACTATGAAAATTGTACAGTCACACTGAAGGCATCAAAACTATGAATTAACACATGTGGAATTATACACTTAAGAAAAAAGTGTGAAACAACTGAAAATATGTCTTATATTCTAGGTTCTTCAAAGTAGCCACCTTTTGCTTTGATGACTGCATTGCACACTCTTGGCATTCTCTTGATGAGCTTCAAGAGGTAGTCACCGGGAATGGTCTTCCAACAATCTTGAAGGAGTTCCCAGAGATACTTAGCACTTGCTGGCCCTTTTGCCTTCACTCTGCGGTCCAGCTCACCCCAAAACATCTCGATTAGGTTCAGGTCTGGTGATTGTGGAGGCCAGGTCATCTAGCGTAGCACCCCATCACTCTCCTTCTTGGTCAAATAGCCCTTACACAGCTTGGAGGTGTGTTTGGGGTCATTGTCCTGTTGAAAAATAAATTATGGTCCAACTAAACACAAACTGGATGGAATAGCATGCCGCTGTAAGATGCTGTGGTAGGCATGCTGGTTCAGTATGTTTTCAATTTTGAATAAATCCCCAACAGTTTCACCAGCAAAGCACCCCCACACCATCATATCTCCTCCTCCATACTTCATGGTGGGAACCCGGCATGTAGAGTCCATCCGTTCACCTTTTCTGCGTCGCACAAGGACACGGTAGTTGGAACCAAAGATATCAAATTTGGACTCATCAGACCAAAGCACAGATTTCCTCTGGTCTAATGTCCATTCCTTGTGTTCTTTAACCCAAACAAGTCTCTTCTGCTTGTTGCCTGTGGAGCGCCCCCACACCGCCGCAGGGCCGAGGGGTACCCGGAGCCGGGCCTCTGAGATCTCAGTCCTGGGGTTGTCACGGTGGCTAGACCCGGTCCGTGGCCCTGTCTGTCAGTGGGGGACGTCCGGTGCAATAAGTGGTGTTGTAACGGTGCAGGTCGCGGTAAATAATGAGGACACCAGGTTGCAGTCTCTTTACCTCTTTACTGAAGATGTTGGAGACCTCAGTCCAGAGCGCTGTTAACTGGGTTTTCAGAGACCGGCCGGTCCAACGACACATCAGGAGTTCCTCCTTACAGGTGGGAATCAGTATCTACCTTCTAGCGCTGTGTGTTGTAGTTCTTCCCTGCTGAGCTCCCGGGATAGTCCTCACAACTGTTTCTTTCTGTCTCTACTGTTCTTTCTCCGTCCTCCAGATGATATGGTAGGACGCACCCGTATGACGGGGTAGGCCTGGAGTTCTTCCGGGACCCTAGAGTCGCCCCTCTCCCACAGCTGCCTCCGTTGTCTGCTTAGGTGTTAAGTGAGACAGCCAACCTGTAATTAGCTGTCCGGCCGTGGTTTGCAATGTACTTAAAGTCTCTTACTTGCTCGGCGTTCCGGCCACCGACTATTTGCGCCTCAGAAGGATGTTGCCTCGGTCTAACAGCAGGACCCCTTCTGGTATTTCTCCTTTTCTGTATTCCCGTTGTTTACTGGTTAGTTCTGCTCTGAGGAGTCTGCCAGGATCCCATCCCTGACAGGTCCTCTCACTAGCTCTTCCCAGCTACTTCTCCCTGTCTTCCTGTCCAACCCCCAGTTTTACCAGAGTTGTGAGGAGTGGCCTACTAGATAGGACCACCCCCCCTGGTGGCCGGAGTGTGAAGTGTGGTGTCAGTGTACCTGGTCAGAGAAACTCCTTAGTGTAATCAGACGTACCATAGCTCCCCATAGTGGCGGAGCCACAGTACTGCAACAACCAGGACTCTGGGGTGCTGCACTCCCCCCCGGTTAAATCCAGTACTCCGGGACTGGGAAAACAAGAACAATAATACATGTTAACAGAAAACACACAGATTTTTGAAATAGCATAACAATTGAACATAACAGAGCTTCCCTTTACGGGAGGTGAGGATTCTTGAACGTTGCAAAAGTTTGGTCATGCACAGTTTATGACTCTCAGTTCAGTGGTTGAAACAGCGGGGACCCCGGGTAAACAAAGGGGCCCCCCTTGTGGAAGTTTTTGAGCAATTCACCGTCCATTACTCTAGTGTCCATTTAAAAACCTGTAACAAAAGGATATGCATACAAACATTTTCAATTACATAGCAGCCCTATCAATACCTCCAAGTTTTGTAGCGGAGGGGAGTTTGATTTTGAGTGCTGCGTGTGGACCTTCGCAGCGCAGGGGTTGCTATTGGCCTAACAGGGCCCGCTATGCTTGCTACCGCTGGTGTAGTGCGCTGTCTTCTAACTACACTTCTAGTGAGTCTGGGTAGCACTGGCAGGTTGGGGCTCTCAGAGCTGCTGCTATCAACAGTGGGTACGGCAGGCTCACTGATAGCAGAGGGAGGATTTGCCGGTTCAACGGTTGGCATGGCTTCTTCAGGCAAGGCTTGTTGAGGTTGCGGGACCGGATGATCTGGTACCACCGTTGTTTCTGGTGGGTCCGGCTGTGGAAACGTTAGAACAGGTACCGCGATGGCCTGATTTATCTGAGTCCAGGACTGGGGAAAGTCACCAAGGACAGTATGGAACATCTTCTCCTTTTCCACCGGCGGGGAGATTTCTGGGGCCGTGCCCCTCTCTTTTAACTTATCGGGGCAGACCTTAAGGTGATCCCTGGATACCGCTGTCGAGGTCTCCCCTCTGTCCTTGCTGATGAGACAGACCTTAGTGTTGTCGAAGTCGGATGGCAAGATGGTATACGGTTCCGCTTCCCATTGGTCATCAAGCTTGTGTAACCTCCTCTTTCGTTTAAGCACTTGCTCACCAGGTGACAGGGGAATCGCAGGAGCGTGTTGATTGTAGTCCCTTTCTTGTTTCTGCCTAGCCTGGGCGAGACTTCTCTCCACACACTCCTGTACTTCGCGGTATCTTCGCTGCCTTTCTGTATCCCAATCTGCCTCCGGCGAGGTATCTTCGGGTACTAGGACCCCCATGTCCAAATCAACGGGTAACCGACTAGACCTTCCTCGCATCAGGTACGCTGGAGTACAGTTGGTGGAACTTACTGGGATGTGGTTGTACATATCCACCAAGTCAGGCAACTTTGTCGGCCACAGGTTCCGTTCCTCCACAGGCAAGGTCTTCAATAAATCGATTACTACTTGGTTCATCTTCTCGCACATCCCGTTGGTTTGGGGGTGGTACGGTGTAGTTCTGATCTTCTTACACCCGTACAACTGGCAGAATTCTTGGAACACTTCCGCTTCGAATGCAGGCCCCTGATCGGTCAGTACTTTCTCTGGGTAGCCATGGGGTCTACAAAAGTGCTGCTGGAAGGCCCTGGCGGCAGTCCTAGCTGTTAGATCCTTGACAGGCACAACCACCAAAAACCTGGAGTAGTGGTCCACGATGGTAAGGGCGTAGATATAGCCCGACCGGCTAGGCGTCAGCTTCACATGATCCAGCGCGACCAGTTCGAGCGGCCGTTTGGTGATGATAGGCCGCAGGGGAGCCCGTTGACTGTCACGGTCCTTCCTTCGCAGACTACACGGACCACACTCTCGACACCACTTCTCAATGGTCCTCTTCATGCCAATCCAATAGAACCTCCCTCGGAGCAGCTTCTCCAGCTTCCTCCATCCGAAGTGTCCGGCTCCATCATGGTAGGCTCCCAGAACCATGGGCGCATCTCGCCTTGGCACCACTATCTGCCACACCAATTCATGAGTACGTGGGTCGATGCTCCTCCTGCACAACTTGCCATCATGGATAAACAGTTTGCTTCTCCCCTTCCACAGCTGTTGAGTTTCTTGTGGATCATCTGGGCCAGGGTGCAACCCAGCCTGCGTCAAGAGTTCCTTCACCTGACGGACCGCGGGGTCACTGTCCTGGGTTTCTGCCCATCCGTGGTGGGGCAGGGGATTCAACGTGGCATCCGGTTGGTTCTTGTGCCTGTTCTTCACATGGTGAGAGTTCTGAGTGGCTTTGGGGCGATGGAAGGCAGGCAGCTCCACCTCTTCAAGTGCCTCCGGGTCTTCTCCCACTTCTGGTAGATTGGGCATTCGGGACAGAGCATCGGCATTGGCATTCTGGTGTCCTGCCCGATATTTGATGGTGAAATCATAGTTGGACAGCCGGGCCATCCACCGCTGTTCCAAAGCCCCGAGTTTGGCAGTACCCAGATGCGTTAGCGGATTGTTGTCCGTGAAGACGGTGAATTTCACGGAGGCCAGGTAGTGCTTAAACCTCTCTGTCACTGCCCAGACGAGGGCCAGGAATTCCAGCTTAAAGGAACTATAGTTCTCAGGGTTCCTTTCCGTGGGACGGAGTTTCCTGCTGGCGTAAGCGATCACCCTTTCTTTGCCGTTCTGAACCTGGGACAGCACGGCTCCTAATCCCACATTACTGGCATCTGTGTACAGCACAAACGGTTGATCGTATTCGGGGTAAGCCAGTATCTCTTCTCCCGTCAGTGCCGACTTCAAACAGGTGAAGGATTCCTCCAGCTCTTCGTTCCAATCAAAGGTGGTTTTCCTCCCCTTGGTCTTCTTTGGTTGGCCCACCAGCAGATTTTGCAAGGGTGCGGCCTTCTTGGTGAAATCCTTAATGAATCTCCGATAGTAACCTACCAACCCGAGGAACTGCCGGACTTCGTGGAGGTCACTAGGCTTTGGCCAGTCCTTGATCACTGTGACCTTGTCGGGGTCTGGGGCCACTCCTTCAGCGCTCACCACATGGCCCAGGTACTGCACTTTAGGTTTGAGCAGATGACACTTGGACGGTTTCACCTTTAAGCCGAATTTGGACAGGGCTTCGAACACCTCGGCCAGGTGCTTCAGATGGTCTTCGTAGGTCTTAGAGAAGACAATGACATCATCCAAATACAGCAGCACAGTTTCAAAGTTCATGTGTCCCAGGCAGCACTCCATCATCCTCTGGAACGTTCCTGGAGCATTGCACAGTCCGAAGGGCATGTAGTTGAACTCGCAGAGACCCATTGGTGTCGTGAAGGCCGTCTTCTCCTTGTCTGCCTCCGCTACAGGAACCTGCCAGTACCCACTGGTGAGATCTAAGGTAGAGAAGTTGTTAGCAGATTTTAAAGCAGCCAGAGATTCCTCTATCCTGGGCAGTGGGTATGCGTCCTTATGTGTAATGCGATTCAACTGCCTGTAATCAACACACATCCTCATTGTACCATCTTTCTTTTTAACGAGGACTAACGGAGCTGCCCAGGGGCTACAGCTGTCTCTCACCACCCCAGCCTCCTTCATTTCCCGCAACATGTCCTTGGCACACTGGTAATGAGCTGGGGGTACAGGGCGATATCTCTCTTTTATGGGTCGGTGATCTCCCGTGGGGATGTGATGTTGGATCCCTTTCACCTGTCCAAAATCTGAGGGGTGTTTGCTGAATACCTGCTCGTACTCGTGTACTACCCTGTAAGCCCCCTGTATTTGATGAGATGGGGTAGAGTCAGTGCCCACATGCAATTCCCGACACCAGTCTTTTGAGTGCTCTGCAGAACCTTTGTTCTCCGCCACGTTTGACGGGACCAAGGGTTCAGGTGTCTGTATTACACTATTATTGACAGTGAACAGTTTGGCAAGCGTGGTATACTTGGTTAGGTGGACCTCTTCCTCCCCACAATTGAGGACACGTACGGGCACTCTCCCCTGTCGGACGTCGACCACCCCCCGGGCTGTCAGAACAGTAGGCCTATTGTCTGAATATACAGGTTCTACCAAGGCCTGGTAGTCCCTACCCCTGAGGCCTATGGCTGCTCGACACCATATTAACATTTCACTCTTGGGAGGTATCGCGATGGGGTTTGAATCACTTACAGTGACACGACCAATCTCACCACCAGTCAGCTCTACCTGCTGTCTCTGCATCAGAGCTCTGATTTCCTTCTGCAGGGCACGTTGCTCACTGTGGCCAGCGTTTTCTGCCACCTGTTGCAACAAAACAATCACTTCTGCAAGACAATTTTCTATAACATTAGTACCAAGAGTCATCATGGGATTACATTCTCGACGATCAATATCTACAATCACAATCCCTTGGGCTTTCAATTCCACCCGCCCCACTTTGATGGTGACCTCCTTATACCCCACTTGTGGCAACGGCTGACCATTACTGGCGATTATGGTGAAATCATCGTCAGGGCCACGAGTAATATCAGCGTCCTCCCAATACCGTTTGTAGAGCACGTAAGGTATAGTCGTCACCTGAGAACCGGTGTCCAGCAAAGCATTCAAGGGGATTCCATCAATCACTACAGGGAGAACTGGTCGTCCTCCAATATACTTGGTTCTCCAATGCTGCGGGCCTGACCGTCCTACTCCTGGGGGTTGGCCCTTTGCCCCAGGGGTTGCTCGTTTAAAGGACAGTACCTTGCAAGATGGCCCACCTGGTGACAGCGGCGGCAGATGGGTCGTCCATCCTGGTGGAAGCGGTCGTCGGGCCGGCTCCTGGTCGGCGGAGTCCTCCTCTGTCGCATCCAAGTGACATCCTCCGGGCTGGAAGCCAACTGGATCTTCTCTTTGGGGGCCTCCTGTAGGGACTGCACCGTCCGGGCCAGGGCAGCGACGCTCTTAGTTAGCTCTTGCATCTGGAGCCGAAGTCCTGCGGGGGAGTCGTCCTCGAAGCTCTGGGCGTCGGCCTCTGCGGCAACTGGGGTATCCGATGCCACCTCCTGGTGGTAGGTGAGAGCGGGGCGCCTGGGTGTTACTGCGCGGCTGGGCTGTCGCTCCTGCAATGCCTGGATAGCTTTATCTTTAAACTGCACAAAAGTCAAGTCTGGATTTTGCATAGCCAGGAAGTGCAATTGGCCCCGCTGGTGACTGCACAGGAGCCCCTCAATGAACCGCTCCTTCAGGATTTTATCTTCATCCTGCATGCTGCCGGGGTCACTCTGCTTAATGGCCCGCATCGCTTCCTGGAGATTAAGGGCATAGTCCCGCAAGCTATCCTGTGACCTTTGTTTGCATCCATAAAAAATCAGTTTAATTTCTGTAGCAGTGCGAGTATCAAAGGTGGCTTTAAGCTTGGCAAAAATCTGTTGTGCAGTTCCTTTATCCTCAGCGGGCCAGGATTTCAATTCTCTAAGAGCCGCCCCAAAGAGTTGGCCGGTTATCATATGGACTTTCTGGGGCTCAGTTAGGGGATAGAACTCGAGCAGGCTGCAGAGCCCTTCTTTAAAGTCAGTGAATGTACGCGCCTCCCCAGAGTATCGTGGGAGCCAGGTCGCTCCGGGCAGGTAGGGCATGGAGAAGGGCATTATGGCTTTTGCGTTAGCGGCGGTGTCCGACTGGCTGATGGGGGCAGCGGGCTCTGCGGCAGCCAGTGGCGGTATTAGGGCTGCGGCTTCGCCCGCTGCGGGGACCGGAGCTGCCCCTGCGTCCGCGGCTGCGACCGCCACCTCCTCTCCTCCCGACTCAGACATGGCTGTCCCTTCCTCCCACTAACCTGCTGGGGGTCGGAGTTCCTCTTCCGGGATTGGCGCCTTACCGCGCTTTCCGTTCCGCGCTTCTTTTGGCTGATCCCGCCCACGTAGCTAAGGCGCCTCCCTCCGCGCGCGGCAATGGCGAATTTTGGCGGTAACTCTCCGCGGCAAGCAGTAGCACACAGTTCTCTCAATAAAGTACAGTCCAAGCACGATAAATCACAGTTCCAAGGCACACATGACCTGATTCTTCAGGCTTAAGTAGATCCTGTTCGTGACGCCAAGGTTGGAGCGCCCCCACACCGCCGCAGGGCCGAGGGGTACCCGGAGCCGGGCCTCTGAGATCTCAGTCCTGGGGTTGTCACGGTGGCTAGACCCGGTCCGTGGCCCTGTCTGTCAGTGGGGGACGTCCGGTGCAATAAGTGGTGTTGTAACGGTGCAGGTCGCGGTAAATAATGAGGACACCAGGTTGCAGTCTCTTTACCTCTTTACTGAAGATGTTGGAGACCTCAGTCCAGAGCGCTGTTAACTGGGTTTTCAGAGACCGGCCGGTCCAACGACACATCAGGAGTTCCTCCTTACAGGTGGGAATCAGTATCTACCTTCTAGCGCTGTGTGTTGTAGTTCTTCCCTGCTGAGCTCCCGGGATAGTCCTCACAACTGTTTCTTTCTGTCTCTACTGTTCTTTCTCCGTCCTCCAGATGATATGGTAGGACGCACCCGTATGACGGGGTAGGCCTGGAGTTCTTCCGGGACCCTAGAGTCGCCCCTCTCCCACAGCTGCCTCCGTTGTCTGCTTAGGTGTTAAGTGAGACAGCCAACCTGTAATTAGCTGTCCGGCCGTGGTTTGCAATGTACTTAAAGTCTCTTACTTGCTCGGCGTTCCGGCCACCGACTATTTGCGCCTCAGAAGGATGTTGCCTCGGTCTAACAGCAGGACCCCTTCTGGTATTTCTCCTTTTCTGTATTCCCGTTGTTTACTGGTTAGTTCTGCTCTGAGGAGTCTGCCAGGATCCCATCCCTGACAGGTCCTCTCACTAGCTCTTCCCAGCTACTTCTCCCTGTCTTCCTGTCCAACCCCCAGTTTTACCAGAGTTGTGAGGAGTGGCCTACTAGATAGGACCACCCCCCCTGGTGGCCGGAGTGTGAAGTGTGGTGTCAGTGTACCTGGTCAGAGAAACTCCTTAGTGTAATCAGACGTACCATAGCTCCCCATAGTGGCGGAGCCACAGTACTGCAACAACCAGGACTCTGGGGTGCTGCACCTGTCCTTAGCAGTGGTTTCCTAGCAGCTATTTTACCATGAAGACCTGCTGCACAAAGTCTCTTCTTAACAGTTGTTGTAGAGATGTGTCTGCTGCTAGAACTCTGTATGGCATTGACCTGATCTCTAATCTGAGCTGCTGCGATTTCTGAGGCTGCTGACTCGGATAAACGTATCCTCAAGAAGCAGAGGTGACTCTTGGTCTTCCTTTCCTGGGGCGGTCCTCATGTGAGCCACTTTCTTTGTAGCGCTTGATGGTTTTTGCCACTGCACTTGGGGACATTTTCAAAGTTTGCCCAATTTTTCAGACTGACTGACCTTCATTTCTTAACCCCTTTACCCCCAAGGGTGGTTTGCACGTTAATGACCGGGCCAATTTTTACAATTCTGACCACTGTCCCTTTATGAGGTTCTAACTCTGGAACGCTTCAACGGATCCTGATGATTCTGACACTGTTCTCTCATGAAATATTGTACTTCATGACAGTGGTAAAAAGTCTTTGATATTACCTGCATTTCTTTGTGAAAAAAATGGAAATTTGGCGAAAATTTTGAAAATGTCCCAATTTTCCAACTTTGAATTTTTATGCCCTTAAATCACAGATATATATCACACAAAATGCTTAATAAGTAACATTTCCAACATGTCTACTTTACATCAGCACAATTTTGGGACCAAAATTTTTTTTTAGGGAGTTATAAGGGTTAAAATTGACCAGCAATTTCTCATTTTTACACCATTTTTTTTTAGGGACCACATCACATTTGAAGTCACTTTGAGGGGTCTATATATGATAGAAAATACCCAAGTGTGACACCATTCTAAAAACTGCACATCTCAAGGTACTCAAAATCACATTCAACAAGTTTATTAACCCTTCAGGTGTTTCACAGGAATTTTTGGAATGTTTAAAAAAAATGAACATTTAACTTTTTTTCACAAAAAATTTACATCAGCTCCAATTTGTTTTATTTTACCAAGGGTAACAGAAGAAATTGGACCCCAAAAGTTGTTGTCCAATTTGTCCTGAGTATGCTGATACCCCATATGTGGGGGTAAACCACTGTTTGGGCGCACGGGAGAGCTCGGAAGGGATGAAGCGCCATTTGACTTTTCAATGCAAAATTGACTGGAATTGAGATGAAACGACATGTTGCGTTTGAAGAGCTACTGATGTGCCTAAACATTGAAAACCCCACAAGTGACACCATTTTGGAAAGTAGACCCCCTAAGGAACTTATCTAGATGTGTGGTGAGCACTTTGACCCACCAAGTGCTTCACAGAAATTTATAATGTAGAGCCGTAAAAATAAAAAATCATATTTTTCACAAAAATGATCTTTTCGCCCCCAATTTTTTATTTTCCCAAGGGTAACAGAAGAAATTGGACCACAAAAGTTGTTGTGCAATTTGTCCTGAGTACATTGATACCCCATATGTGGGGGTAAACCACTGTTTGGGCACATGGCAGAGCTCGGAAAGGAAGGAGCGCCATTTGACTTTTCAATGCAAAATTAACTGGAATTGAGATGGAACTCCAAGTCACGTTTGGAGAGCTCCTGTTGTGCCTAAACATTGAAACCGACCACAAGTGACACCATTTTGGAAAGTAGACCCCCTAAGAAACTTATCTAGATGTGTGGTGAGCACTTTGACCCACCAAGTGCTTCACAGAAGTTTATAATGTAGAGCCGTAAAAATAAAAAAGTCATATTTTTCACAAAAATGATCTTTTCGCCCCCAATTTTTTATTTTTGCAAGGGTAACAGAAGAAATTGGGCCCCAAAAGTTGTTCTGCAATTTGTCCTGAGTACGCTGATACCCCATATGTGGGGGTAAACCACTGTTTTGGCGCATGGCAGAGCTCGGAAGGGATGGAGCGCCGTTTGACTTTTCAATGCAAAATTGATTGGACTTGAGATAGCACACCTTGTCGCGTTTGGACAGCCCCTGGTGTGCCTAAACAGAAGAAACCCCACACAAGTGACACCATTTTGGAAAGAAGACCCCCTAAGGTACTTATCTAGATGTGTTGTGAAAACTTTGAACCTCCAAGTGTTTCACTACAGTTTATAACGCAGAGCCGTGAAAATAAAAATTCTTTTTTTTTCCACACAAATTATTTTTTAGCCCCCAGTTTTGTATTTTCCCAAGGGTAACAGGAGAAATTGGACCCCAAAAGTTGTTGTCCAATTTGTCCCGAGTACACTGATACCCCATATGTGGGGGGAACCACCACTTGGGCGCATGGCAGAGCTCGGAAGGGAAGGAGCGCTGTTTAGAATGCAGACTTAGAGTGCCTTGCAAAAGTATTCTGCCCTCTTGAACTTTTCAAACTTTTCCCACATATCATGCTTCAGACATAAAGATACCAAATTTAAATTTTTGGTGAAGAATCAACAAGTGGAACACAATTGTGAAGCTGAATGAAATTTATTGGTTATTTTAAATTTTTGTGGAAATTCAAATACTGAAAAATGGGGTGTGCGATATTATTCGGCCCCTTTAACTTAATACTTTGTTGCGCCACCTTTTGCTGCGATTACAGCTGCAAGTCGCTTGGGGTATGTCTCTATCAGTTTTGTACATGGAGGGACTGAAATTCTTGCCCATTCTTCCTTGGCTAGCAGCTCGAGCTCAGTGAGGTTTGATGGAGATAGTTTGTGAACAGCAGTTTTCAGCTCTTTCCACAGATCCTCGATTGGATTGAGGTCTGAACTTTGACTTGGCCATTCTAACACCTGGATATGTTTATTTGTGAACCATTTCATTGTAGATTTTGCTTTATGTTTGGGATCATTGTCTTGTTGGAAGACAAATCTCTGTCCCAGTCTCAAGTCTTTTGCAGACTCAAACAGGTTTTCTTCAAGAATGGTCCTGTATTTGGCTCCATCCATCTTCCCATCAATTTTTACCATCTTCCCTGTCCCTGCTGAAGAAAAGCAGGCTCAAACTATGATGCTGCCACCAACATGTTTGACAGTGGGGATGGCGTGTTCAGGATGATGAGCTGTGTTGCCTTTAAGTTAAACATATTGTTTGGCATTGTTGCCAAAAAGTTCAATTTTGGTTTCATCTGACCAGAGCACCTTCTTCCGCATGTTTGGTGTGTCTCCCAGGTGCCTTGTTGCAAACTTTTAATGACATGTTTTATGGATATCTTTGAGAAATGGCTTTCTTCTTGCCACTCTTCCATAAAGGCCAGATTTGTGCAGTGTACGACTGATTGTTGTCCTATGGACAGACTGTCCCAACCTCAGCTGTAGATCTCTGCAGTTCATCCAGAGTGATCATGGGCCTTTTGGCTGCATCTCTGCTTAGTCTTCTCCTTGTTTGAGATGAAAGTTTAGATGGAAGGCTGCGTCTTGGTAGATTTGCAGTGGTATAATACTCCTGCCATTTCAATATGATCGCTTGCACAGGGCTCCTTGGGATGTTTAAAGTTTTGGAAATCATTTTGTAACCAAATCCAGCTTTAAACTTCTCAACAACAGTATCACGGACCTGCCTGTTGTGTTACTTGGTCTTCATGAAGCTCTCTGTGCTTCAAACAGAACCCTGAGACTATCACAGAGCAGGTGCATTTATACGGAGACTTGAATACACACAGGTGGATTATATTTATCATCATTAGGCATTTAGGACAACATTGGATCATTCAGAGATCCACAATGAACTTCTGGAGTGAGTTTGCTGCACTGAAAGTAAAGGGGCAGAATAATATTGCACACCCCACTTTTCAGTTTTTGAATTTCCACAAAAATTTTAAATAACCAATAATTTTTGTTCAACTTCACAATTGCGTTCCTCTTGTTGTTGATTCTTCACCAAAAATTTACATTTGGTATCTTTATGTTTGAAGCATGACATGTGGGAAAAGGTTGAAAAGTTCCAGGGGACCGAATACTTTCGCAAGGCATGGTAGATGGAATGGTCTACAGGCGTTACATTGCATTTGCAGAGCCCCTGATGTACCTAAACAGTAGAAACCCCCCACAAGTGACCCCATATTGGAATCTAGACCCACCAAGGAACTTATCTAGATGTGCTGTGAGAACTTTGAACCCCCAAGTGTTTCACTACAGTTTATAACACAGAGCCATGAAAATTAAAAATATTTTTTTTTCCACAAAAATTATTTTTTAGCCCCCGGTTTTGTATTTTTCCAAGGGTAACAGAAGAAATTAGACCCCAAAAGTTGTTTTCCAATTTGTCCTGAGTACGCTGATACCCCATATGTTGGGGTAAACCCCTGTTTGGGCGCACGGGAGAGCTCGGAAGAGAAGGAGCACTGTTTTACTTTTTCAACACAGAATTGGTTGGAATTGAGATCGGACGCCATGTCGCGTTTGGAGAGACCCTGATGTGCCTAAACAGTGGAAACCCCCCCAATTCTAACTGAAACCCTAACCCAAACACACCCCTAACTCTAATCCCAACCATAAACCTAACCACACCCCTAACCCCAACCCTAATCCCAACCGTAAACGTAATCCAAACCCTAACTTTAGCCCCAACCCTAACCCTAACTTTAGCCCCAACCCTAACCCAAACCCCAACCTTAACTTTAGCCCCAACCCTAACTTTAGCCCCAACCCTAACCCCAATCCTAACCCCAACCCTAACCTTAACCCCAACCCTAACCCCAACACTAACCCTAACACCAACCCTAACCCTAACTTTAGCCCCAACCCTAACCCTAACTTTAGCCCCAACCCTAACCCTAACTTTAGCCCCAACCCTAACCCAAACCCTTTCTCTAGCCCCAACCCTAACCCTAATAGGATAATGGAAATAAATAAAAAAAATGTTAAATGGTATTATTTCTCCCTAACTAAGGATGTGATGAAGAGGGGTTTGATTAACTTTTATAGTGGATTTTTTAGCGGATTTTTATGATTGGCAGCCGTCACACACTAAAAGACGCTTTTTATTGCAAAAAATAGTTTTTCCGTCTCCACATTTTGAGAGCTATAATTTTTCCATATTTTGGTCCACAGAGACATGTGAGGTCTTGTTTTTTGTGGGATGAGTTTTTATTGGTCCCATTTTCGGGCATGTGACATTTTTTGATCGCTTTTTATTCCGATTTTTGTGAGATAGAATGAGCAAAAACCAGCTATTTATGAATTTCTTTTGGGGGGGCGCTTATACCGTTCCACGTTTGGTAAAATTGGTAAAGCAGTTTTATTCTTCGGGTCAGAACGATTACAGGGATACCTCATTAATATTTTTTTTATGTTTTGGTTCTTTAATACGATAAAAACAATTTTATATAAAAATAATTATTCTTGCATTGTTTTATTCTGAGGACTATAACTTTTTTATTTTTTCATTGATGATGCTGTACGGTGGCTCGTTTTTTGCGGGACAAGATGATGTTTTCAGTGGTACCATGGTTATTTATATCCGTCTTTTTGATCGCGTGTTATTCCACTTTTTGTTTTGCGGTATGATAATAAAGCGTCATTTTTTGCCTCGTTTTTTTTTTACGGTGTTCACTGAAGGGGTTAACTAGTGGGACCATTTTATAGGACGGGTCGTTACGGATGCGGCGATACTAAATATGTGTACTTTTATTGTTTTTTTTTATTTAGATAAAGAAATGTATTTATTGGAACAATATATATATATATATATATATATTTTTTTTTACACATGTAAATATTTTTTTTCGACATTTTCACATTGCCCCAGGGGGGGACATCACAGAATAGTGACAGATCGCTGATCTGACACTTTGCACAGCACTGTGTCAGATCAGCAATCTGACAGGCACTGCAGGGAGGCTTCCCGGCGCCTGCTCTGAGCAGGCGATTGAAAGCCACCTCCCTGCAGGACCCGGAGGGCCACCCGTGGCTATTTTGGATCCGGGCCTGCAGGGAGGAGGAGGTAGGAGACCCTCAGAGCAACGCAATCACATCGCGTTGCTCCGAGGGTCTCAGGGAAGCACACAGGGAGCCCCCTCCCTGCGCGATGCTTCCCTGTGCCGCCGGTATGCTGCGATCATCTTTGATTGCAGTGTGCCGGGTGTTAATGTGCCAGGAGCGGTCCGTGACCGCTCCTGGCACATAGTGCCGGATGTCAGCTGCGATAGTCAGCTGACACCCGGCCCCGATTGGCCGCGCTCCCCCCGTGGTGGTCATACGGGCCCATACCACCTCGACTGAATAGTACGTCAGATGTCAGAAAGGCATTAAAGTAATGATTGCCACTCGTTTACCTGCTTTTTTCTTGCCATAATACAAATTCTAACAGTCTATTCAGTAGGACTATCAGCTGTGTATCCACCAGACTTCTGCACAACACAACTGATGGTCCCAACCCCATTTATAAGGCACGAAATCCCACTTATTAAACCTGACTGGGCACACCTGTGAATTGAAAACCATTCCTGGTGACTACCTCTTGAAGCTCATGAAGAGAATGCCAAGAGTGTGCAAAGCAGTCATCAAAGCAAAAGGTGGCTACTTTGGAGAACCTAGAATATAAGACATAATTTCAGTTCTTTCACATTTTTTTGTTAAGTATATAATTCCACATGTGTTTATAGTTTTGATGCCTTCAGTGTGAATGTATAATTTTTATAGTCATGAAAATACAGAAAAATCTTTAAATGAGGTGTGTCCAAACTTTTGGTCTGTACTGTACATATGTGTTTTTAACCCTCAGATTTTTCTAATTTAATCCAATTCTATGGAGAAATCTGCACATAAAACTCAGCGTACACACATAAAAATCGACGTTATGAATTTCGAACATACACCGCAGGTCAGTTTACACAGTGTAAAATAAAGCTAAGTGGACATAAATCCCATCACATTGCTGGAATGGTAAGATGCTGCGTTTTTCGTGCAGTGAAAATATGCAGCGTCAAAAACTCATTGTGTTAACTTAACCTGAAACTCCGATTCATTAAGACTGGCATTGTGCACACCAGTCCTAATGAAGGCACTGCAAGAGTAAGATGGGGCTAATTCATTAAGTGGCTTGCATCTCTTTAATGACTGAGGCCCATCTTTCAATAGTTGTGTGCAACCTCCATAAATATACACCAGGCAGGGGCTTTCATATACTTCCTTTGTAATTTATGCTTCTTTTTTGGTAAAGATTATTATGAATTTGCAAGTCGTGCTTGGACACACCAAAAGTTGCAAATTTTTGTGCAATTTCAAGTTGTGCAAATTTTTTTGACATTTCAAGCAGTTTAACTACTATATTCTGCCAAAAAATGCTTGTTTAATAATCTACACAATAATTAATTAGAAAATGAAACTATCTTTGCAGACCAAATCAGTAGCTACAGGACCTTGTAATCTCAGAAACATTTTTTTGGAAGAAAGTGTTATCAGCCTGTTTGTTCTGAATTGCGCATGAAATCTGGCCTTCTGTCAAGAATGTTGCTGTTTTGGAGTAGCTTACTGCAGAAAGGAATAGATAAAGGTTTCCCATAAAATTGGTGTCTGGCTAATATTGCTTGAGGAAGAAAGTATGCAGAGCATGAGATCTGGCATAATAGGGATTTCTCAATTGTGTTTCTTTCGTCGAGTCTACCGGGATTTCTGAATCATTTTCAGGTTTGATGGAGTAATACAAGAAATGACGTAGCTCTGTCTCTGTCTAGTTTAGATATGAAAGTTGCACAAATATGGCTCATCACTATTACCCAGTTGGCTTATATTTGTTATTATTAGTCCTGTCAGACTAGATCTTTGCAAATATCTGTTAACAAAAAACTAAATTGTAATGCCAATCTCCCAACAGTCCAGTGTAAACCTAAACCAAACCTAACAAGACAAGAGTCTAGGGCTTAACGGCGATTTTGACCAAGACACCAGTCTCTTAACCAAAGTTCATTTGGTCTTAAAGCTACATCGCAGCACACTTCAAGTGAATGGGGTCTTACTGCGCCCCCTAGGATATTACGACAAGCAATTCGCCAAAAATCTGATGGGGTAAGACATCTTACAACTTGCATATCGCGGTTGCGGTACACTCAGGGTCGCTATGCAACCACGTGAACTTGTATTATGCTGCAATTAGCAGTGACATCTGGCAAATTTTGTTCACGCGACATGCCCTTGCATAACCCATACGTAACCCTAGAGAGCCCTGATAGCTAATAATCATTAGAGGGAGGCAATGACATATTGATCATAGACCCAATAAAATGAAAGGCAATGTGGCTATAGTAAAGCAGAAAACCTGAAAAAGGCAGAAAGACATATACTAGAGATCTTACACACTGCAAGAATTCAAGCAGGTCAATCACTAGATTCTAACTGTATATATCAGGGCATAGCTCTCAGACCTGATGAGACTGGGCTACTTACTTTATACGTCAATACCAGAACTGTTGTATAATCCTGATATTAATACTGCAATTTATGGGTCCAGCTAAAGAGTGAGAGAGCTTGAGTCCAAGTGTATTTAGTCTCTGCCAACCCAGCCTGACTGACAGATGATGAGCTATCAATCAAGCTAGATGGACAGAAAGTGGAAAAAATATATACTGCCATGGAATTTCAAAGTAAATACAACAGCCTTATCACATGTAATATACCTATTTAATAAGGTATGTTTGTAATGTGAAATCTGATGACAGATCAGCTTTAAATTTAAAATATAAATTTCATTAACCTTTGAGTTGAATGATGATCTGTCACCAGATCTAACAATATAATTTGTGCACATCATGAAAGTACTGATGAGGATAATGTACTTACTATGCAAATCCATCCCAGAATAACTCTTTCATCGTTTTTAAATACTCAGCATTTTAATCAATCTATATACTGTTAGTCCAATTGAATTCATGCTGCTAACGTCATATCTTCCCACCTAGCTTGATTGACAATTTTTTTTCACTGTCCTACTACCGAATCCTGCACATGCTCAGAAAAAGCTGCAGTCTTATAGCACTATAGTATGATGAATTCTGTTTTCCAGCAGCAATTTCAGTTTGTAATACCAGTTTGTAACATAATCTGCTACAAAAAAAACTTTCTCTCCAAGGACAACTTTGCATATGCATACATTATATCTATGGTAGAACATGAGAGATTTTCCACCAGAATTCAGGAAAGTCTTGGCTTTCAATCACAGTGCTAGATGCCAGAGGATGGAGATAAACTTGAATATTGAGGGCGCACAAGTTGGCTGTATCACCTCCTTAACATGACTTACATATTACAGGAATATATGTTTTTTGTTGTTTTTTTAAACGACAGAGGGAGTCTAAAAATTATCCAACAAACTCTGAGAATAGTGTTTAATAAGCATTGCACCGTGGAGACATTAGGTGGGCATGGTTATTCTAGTGACAGATCTGCTTTAAGTGATAGAAAACAAACTTATCACAATGTACCTTCTTATGACTGATACAAATATAGATTCAAAAATTGTCATTGTTGTTATAAATGTAGCCATAATGATCCCAGCAGCTACTGTATGTTCCATTGTGAGATGAATGCCGATTAATGCCATATACTGAAGTTTCATAGTCTCACAAGGTTTTCATTTACGTTTTTGTTTCCGAAAGATCAGTGCAGCTTTATGCTTATTGTACTTATTATATTTGTGCAGTATGTATGAATAAAATCCTGGTAGAATTGTCCGTTTCACCAGCATGTCTCTTGTCTATTCTTGTGCTGCAAAACAAGAGAGTTTCTAATTAGAAAAGCAGGTAAACATACATATTGTATTTAATAACATTGCAAGTTATCAAGCAGCGCCTAGATTCACTGGCGGCAATGAAATCCACAAACAAACAAATCAATAATCAAATGTCAATAAAGCAGGCATCAAACTGCTTTTGGCCTGGTCTTTCCTCAACAATATTTTTCATATGTATGTCACAATGTTCCTTGTCATGGATAAAACACAATGGCCAACACATAAAACAGTGTACTTTTGTGCCTTGATGTTAAGAGATAAGTGGATTAATCCAAGCAGAATCTCATTTTAGTTGAATTTCTTGAAATTCGCAGTTTGACGTGATTTAAAATATTTTGAGATTCAATTCGTAGTTTGCAAAGAAAGAAAACTTGCCAGACACTATTTCCCACACTGCTGGAGCATCAGAGAGTGGACTAATGTCCTTTTGTTTTACCGCATGGGCCAGCTATGACATTTACTGATTATCATACCTTGTAGAGTGGTGGTCAGTATCTGGGCCATCACAGATCAGCAGTTCCCAGTGCAAGCAGAGTTTATATGGCAGAATCGTTTTCCATCTCTAAAGTTACTGGGTAAGTCACTTTCTCCAGTAGTGTGAAAGGTGTTATGGTTAACGGGGTCTCCTCTTTCTTTCTTTCTCCTGTGGAGTATAACCTCTGATGGTCAGGGGTGGCCTCTCTCTCCTGTCCTGTAGAGTACAAGCTCTTATAGTCATCCACATTCTCTCTCACTCTCCTCTCCCTCACATGTATCTTCTGAGCAAGTTCATGCTTTCCAGTTGGTTGACACAAATTTAATCATCGCAAATTTATTTTTTTATATAAAATTCGGTGTTGTCAGTGAATTTGAATTTCTAAAGATCCGCTCATTCCAAATTTAAGCCATCTTACTGTTGGCATGTAAACTCACTTTTTCTTGCGATATTACTTCAAATGGTATGGTCATAAGATGGGCACACATAGTGGCATACCGCCAATGGCAGCAGGCCTCGAGGCTGCTATAGGGCCCGGTACCAGCGCCTTCACCGGGCCCTCCCACCTGTCATTGCACATTAAACTGTATCGGCATCCAGGATTCTGATACAGTTGAAACCAATGATGTAGGCGGAAGTGTCAGCTGATGTTTACTCATCCATCGTTCTTCCTCGGCATCAGACGTTTTAGAGCAGCGTGCTCGACGTTGTTCTGAGGTATGTGGCACTTTAGAACGCTTGCTGCAGAGATCGGAGCAGCGGGTGAATGAGGAGGAAATGTATTTTTTTTTCAATTGAGGTAGTCATAATACTGTACGAAGGACTATATACAGTAGGGTGTGCAGTATACTGTATGGATGACTATAGAGTGTGTAGTATACTGTATGCAGGACTATGGGGAGTGTAGTATACTGTGTGGTGGACTATGGAAAGTGCAGTATATTAGAAAACTCAGAAGAGCCATGGCACCAAACTCGCAGGTTATATTAGTCAAAACAGGATAACAAAGCAGTCATATTCTATAATTGGCCTTTCCCAAGCCTAAAAAAATACAGCTGTGTATAGAATACTGTATGGAAGACTATGGGGAGTGCAGTCTACTGTATGGAGAACTATGGGGAGTGCATTATACTGCAAATAGGACTATGAGGGTGCATTATACTGTATGGAAGACTATGGGGTGCATTACACTGTATAGAGGACTATGGGGGTCCATTATACTGTATGGAGGACTATGGAGAGTGCATTATACTGTATGGAGGGCTATGGGGAGTGCATTATACTGTATGGAGGACTATAGGAAGTGCATTATACTGTATGAAGGATTATGAGGAGAGCATTATACTGTATGGAGGACTATGGAGAGTGCATTATAATGTATGGAGGACTATGGAGAGTGCATAATAATGTATGGAGGACTATGGAGAGTGCATTATACTGTATGGAGGACTATGGGAGTGCATTATACTGTATGAAGGATTATGAGGAGTGCAGTGCATTATACTGTATGGAGGACTATGGAGAGTGCATTATACTGTATGGAGGACTATGGAGAGTGCATTATACTGTATGGAGGACTATGGGAGTGCATTATATTGTATGAAGGATTATGAGGAGTGCATTATACTGTATGGAGGACTATGGAGAGTGCATTATAAGGTATGGAGGACTATGGAGAGTGCATTATACTGTATGGAGGACTATGGGGAGTGCATTATACTGTATGGAGGACTATAGGAATTGCATTATACTGCATGAAGGATTAAGGGGAGTGCATTACACTGTATGTAGGATTATGGGGTGCATCATACTATATGGAAGACAATGTTGGGCCCGGTATACTATATGGAAGTCTATGTGGGGGCCATTATAATATTTTTGTAGTGCTATGTGGGAGCCTTTATACTTTATGGAGGGCTATATGGGGTGATTATACTGTATGCAAGCAGTTATACAGTGTGAAGGTTTGTGTGAGGTCCATCATATTGTGCTGAGGGCTGTGTGGGGGTGATTATACTGTTTGGAGGGCTAGTGTGGGCCATTATACAGTGTGGAAAGATGTGGGGCCATTATACTGCATGGAGGGCTGTGTGGGGGTCACAGTTGGGGGATCATACTGTGTTGGGGTCACCATACTTTGCTATGGGGAGTTTAGGTGCGGTGCAGTATGGTCCTCATACTGTGCATGTGGAGGGTACCATGGAATAATTCACTGTGGGGGTATCATGTAGTGTTTGGGGGCAGTTTTGTTGGCATCGTACTTTATGGGTACAATGAAAGGGGAATCTCTGGCTTTAGTAGGAGGAAAATTACTTTGGAAAGTTCTCCTGTGACCCCACCAAACACCTTTGTGACTATTACATAACTGAATAATGTATTCACTGGAAGCAAGCTATAAAAGTTCCTATCTATTTTTACAAATGAATGGAATTGATGAAAAACATACAGTAGAGTATATGCAAAACCTTTCATTTTTTTGAAGAAAAATATTTATTTCAAAAAGCTAACCCAGTCTGACACATAATTTTCTGTAAGGTACATGTGGATTCACGATGCTCACCACATCTACTATATAATTGTCTAAGGGTCACTTCCGTCTGTCTGTCTTTCTGTCCGTCTTTCTGTCTGTCACGGATATTCATTGGTTGCGGCCTCTGTCATGGAAATCCAAGTCGCTGTTTGGTCGTGGCAAAACGCCCATGACCATTGCCACGACCAATCAGCAACGGGCACAGTCCGGTGGCAACATGGCTGCTCCTTCCTCCCCGCAGTCAGTGCCCGCTCCATACTCCCCTCCAGTCAGCGCTCACACAGGGTTAATGTCAGCGTTAATGGACCGCGGTGTAACGCACTCCATTAACGCAGCTATTAACCCTGTGTCACCAACTTTTTACTATTGATGCTTCCTATGCAGCATCAATAGTAAAAAGATCTGTTACAAATAATAATAATAAAAAAAAAGGTTATTCTCACCCTCCGAAGTGGCGCGGTGTCCTCGGCAGTGCAAGCGGCAGATTCCGGTGCCAAGGATGCTATGCGAAAAGGACCTGCCATGACATCACGGTCATGTGACCGCGACATCATCACAGGTCCTGCGCGCCTGCGCGAGAAGGACCTGCCATGACATCATAGTCATGTGACTGTGACGTCATTACAGGTCCTGCGCGCCTGCACGAGAAGGACCTGCCATGATGTCACGGTCATGTGACCGTGATGTCATCACAGGTCCTGCGCTCATACCAACCCTGGGACCGTAAGCTGCCGCGTGCACCGTACACAGGCGCCAGGACTTCAACGGCACTTCGGAAGGTGAGTATATGTTTATTTTTTATTTTACGTTACTGGGCAATATACTACGTGGCTGACCAATATACTACGTGGCTGACCAATACTGTATACTACATACTACGTGGCTGGCAATACACTACGTGGCTGGCAATATACTACGTGGCTGGGCAATATACTACGTGGCTGGGCAATATACTACGTCACTGGGCAATATACTACGTGGCTGGGCAATATACTACGTCCCTGGGCAATATACTACGTGGCTGGGAAATATACTACGTGGCTGGGCAATATACTACGTGGCTGGGCAATATGCTACGTGGCTGGGCAATATACTACATGGCTGGGCAATATACTACGTGGCTGGGCAATATACTACGTGACTGGGCAATATACTACATGGCTGGAAAATATACTATGTCACTGGGCAATATACTACGTGGCTGGACAATATACTACGTTACTGGGCAATATACTACGTCCCTGGGCAATATACTACGTCACTGGGCAATATACTATGTGGCTGGGCAATATACTACGTGGCTGGGCAATATACTACATGACTGGGCAAAATACTACGTGACTGGGCAATATACTATGTAGCTGGGCATTATACTACGTCACTGGGCAATATACTACATGGCTGGGCAATATACTACGTCACTGGGCAATATACTACGTGACTGGGCAATATACTACGTGACTGGGCAATATACTACGTGGCTGGGCAATATACTACGTGGCTGGGCAATATACTACGTGGCTTGGCAATATACTACGTGGGCTGTGTAATATACTACGTGGACATGCATATTCTAGAATACCCGATGGATTAGAATCGGGCCACCATCTAGTATCTAAATAAATTTCTTGAGGGGTCTAGTTTCCGAAATGTGGTCACTTGTGGGGGGTTTCTACTATTTATGCACATCAGGGACTCTCCAAATATGACATGGTGTCCGCTAATGATTCCAGCAAATTTGACATTCAAAAAGTGAACTGGCGCTCTTAACCTCCCGAGCCCTGCCGTGCACCCAAACAGTGGTTTTACCCCACAAATGAGGTACCGGTGTGTTCAGGAGAAAGTGCACAACAAAGTTTGCAGTCCATTTTTTCCTGTTACTCTTGTAAAAAGATACAAAATTGGGTCTAAAATAAAATCTTTGTGAAAAAAAGTTAAATGTTAATTTTGTTCTTTTACTGTGTTTCAGTTCCTGTGAAGCACATGAAGGGTTAATAAACTACTTGAATGTGGTTTTGAGCACATTGAGTAGTGCAGTTTTTAGAATGGTGTCAATTTTTGGTATTTTCTGTCATATAGACCTCTCAAAGTCATTTCAAATGTGGTATGATTCCTAAAAAAATGGTTTTGTAAAAATTGTTGGAAAAATGAGAAATTATTGGTCAACTTTTGACCCCTATAACTTCCTAACAGAAAAAAGTGTTTAAAAAATGTTGAGAATGTAAATTAGACATGTAGGAAGTGTTATTTATTAACTATTGTTTGTGACATAACTCTGAGTTAAGGGCATGAGAATTGTCATGATTCCCAATGGCAGGGAAACATCAGAACACAAAAATAACGGACGAGCTCTGGGTGATGGAATCTCGAGCTGACCGTGAGCTAAATCTACCACACAACTAATAGTAGCCAGGGAGCATACCTACGACTTCCTAAATGCCACGCGCCAGCCGGAGGACTAACTACGCCTGGTAGAGGAAGGAACAGACCTGGCTTACCTCTAGGGAAATACCCCAAAAGATGATAGCAGCCCCCCACATGTAATAACGGTGAGTTAAGAGGAAAAGACATACACAGTATGAAAGTAGATTTAGCAAAGAGAGGTCCACTTACTAGATAGCAGAAGGATACAAAAGAGGACTTCACGGTCAACTGAAAACCCTTTCAAAAAAACCATCCTGAAATTACTTTAAGACTCCTGTGTCAACTCATGACACAGGAGTGGCAATTTCAGCCCGCAAGAGCTTCCAGCTACAGAGAAAAACAAAAACTGCAAACTGGACAAAAGATACAAAACAAAAGGACAAAGTCCACTTAGCTGATCAGCAGACTAGTAGCAGGAACATGCAACCGAAGGCTCTGGTTACAATGATGACCGGCAAGGAAATGACTGGAGAGCAAGGCTAAATAGGAAACTCCCAAACACTGATGGGAGCAGGTGAACTGAGACAGCAAAGCACAAACAAGTCACCAGTACCACCAGCAACCACCAGGGGAGCCCAAAAAGCGGATTCACAACAGTACCCCCCCCTTAAGGAGGGGGCACCGAACCCTCACGAGAACCGCCAGGGCGATCTGGATGAGCCCTATGAAAGGCACGAACCAAATCCGAGGCATGAACATCAGAGGCAGTTACCCAAGAATTATCTTCCTGACCATAGCCCTTCCATTTAACCAGATATTGAAGTCTCCGTCTGGAAATACGGGAATCCAAGATCTTCTCTACATTGTACTCCAATTCACCCTCCACCAGCACAGGAGCAGGAGGTTCAGTAGAAGGAACCACCGGTACCTCATATCTCTGCAACAACGACCGATGGAATACATTATGGATAGCGAAAGATGCCGGGAGGTCCAAACGAAAGGACACAGGGTTAAGTATCTCCAAAATCCTATAAGGACCGATGAACCGAGGCTTAAACTTAGGAGAAGAAACCCTCATAGGGACAAAACGGGAAGACAACCACACCAAGTCCCCAACACGAAGGCGAGGACCAACACGACGACGGCGGTTAGCAAACTGCTGAGTCCTCTCCTGGGACAACTTCAAATTGTCCACCACTTGTCCCCAAATCTGATGCAACCGATCCACCACCGCATCCACTCCAGGACAATCCGAAGATTCCACCTGACCAGATGAAAAACGAGGATGAAACCCTGAATTGCAAAAGAAAGGAGAAACCAAAGTGGCAGAACTAGCCCGATTATTAAGAGCAAATTCTGCCAACGGCAAAAAGGCAACCCAGTCATCCTGATCAGCAGACACAAAACACCTCAAATAAGTCTCCAAGGTTTGATTAGTTCGCTCCGTCTGGCCATTAGTCTGAGGATGGAATGCAGACGAAAAAGACAAATCAATGCCCAACCTGGCACAGAATGCCCGCCAAAATCTAGACACGAACTGGGTTCCCCTGTCAGAAACGATGTTTTCCGGAATACCATGCAAGCGAACCACATTTTGAAAAAATAGAGGGACCAACTCAGATGAGGAAGGCAACTTAGGCAATGGTACCAAATGAACCATTTTAGAAAAACGGTCACACACCACCCAGATGACAGACATCTTCTGAGAAACAGGGAGATCAGAAATAAAGTCCATAGAGATGTGCGTCCAAGGCCTCTTCAGAACAGGCAAGGGCAACAATAACCCACTAGCCCTAGAACAACAAGGCTTGGCCCGAGCACACACATCACAAGACTGCACAAAAACACGCACATCCCGAGACAGGGAAGGCCACCAGAAGGATCTAGCCACCAAATCTCTGGTACCAAAAATTCCAGGATGACCTGCCAGCGAAGAAGAATGAACTTCCGAGATGACTCTACTGGTCCAATCATCAGGAACAAACAGTCTACCAGGCGGACAACGATCAGGTCTATCCGCCTGAAATTCTTGCAAAGCACGTCGCAGATCTGGGGAGACAGCATACAAAACCACCCCATCCTTAAGGATACCAGCAGGTTCAGAATCCCCAGGAGAGTCAGGCTCAAAACTCCTAGAAAGAGCATCTGCCTTAACATTTTTAGAACCCGGTAAGTATGAAACCACAAAATTAAACCGAGAAAAAAACAACGACCATCGTGCCTGTCTAGGATTCAGGCGCCTGGCAGACTCTAGATAAATCAGATTCTTGTGATCCGTCAAAACTACCACCTGATGTCTGGCACCCTCAAGCCAATGACGCCACTCCTCAAATGCCCACTTCATGGCCAAAAGCTCCCGATTACCAACATCATAGTTTCGCTCGGCGGCCAAAAATTTTCGAGAAAAGAACGCACAAGGTCTCATCACTGAGCAGTCGGAACTTTTCTGCGACAAAACCGCCCCCGCTCCGATCTCGGAAGCATCGACCTCAACCTGAAAGGGAAGAGAAACATCAGGCTGGCGCAACACAGGGGCAGACAAAAAGCGGCGCTTAAGCTCCCGAAAGGCCTCCGCAGCAGCAGGGGACCAATTGGCAACATCAGCACCCTTTTTGGTCAAATCCGTCAGAGGTTTCGCAACGCCAGAAAAACCAGTTATAAATCGACGATAAAAATTAGCAAAGCCCAAGAATTTCTGAAGACTCTTAAGAGAAGTAGGCTGCGTCCAGTCACAAATAGCCCGAACCTTGACAGGGTCCATCTCAATAGAAGAAGGGGAAAAAATGTACCCCAAAAAGGAAATCTTTTGAACCCCCAAAACACACTTTGAACCCTTTACACACAAAGAATTCTCCCGCAAAACCTGAAAAACCCTCCTGACCTGTTGAACATGAGACTCCCAGTCATCAGAAAAAATCAAAATATCATCCAAATACACAATCATAAATTTATCCAAATATTCACGGAAAATATCATGCATTAAGGACTGAAAGACTGAAGGTGCATTAGAAAGGCCGAAAGGCATTACTAAATACTCAAAATGGCCCTCAGGCGTATTAAATGTGGTTTTCCACTCATCCCCCTGCTTAATTCGCACCAAATTATACGCCCCACGAAGATCAATCTTAGAGAACCACTTAGCCCCCCTTATGCGAGCAAACAAATCAGTCAGCAAAGGCAACGGATACTGATATTTGACTGTAATTTTATTCAGGAGTCGATAATCAATACAAGGCCTCAGAGAGCCATCCTTTTTAGATACAAAGAAAAAACCAGCTCCTAAAGGAGATGAAGAAGGACGAATGTGTCCCTTTTCCAGGGACTCCTTAATATACTCTCGCATAGCAGCATGTTCAGGTACAGATAAGTTAAACAAACGACCCTTTGGAAATTTACTGCCAGGAATCAGATCTATGGCGCAATCACAATCTCTGTGGGGAGGGAGTGAACCAATTTTTGGCTCCTCAAAAATATCACGATAATCAGACAAAAATGCCGGAATCTCAGAGGGAATAGATGACGAAATGGAAACCAAAGGTATGTCCCCATGAGCCCCCCGACATCCCCAGCTTAACACAGACATTGTTTTCCAGTCAAGGACTGGGTTATGAGATTGTAACCATGGTAATCCAAGCACCAAAACATCATGCAAATTGTACAACACAAGGAAGCGAATCACCTCCTGATGGTCTGGAGTCATACGCATAGTCACTTGCGTCCAGAATTGTGGTTTATTACAAGCCAAAGGCGTAGAATCAATACCCTTCAGAGGTATAGGGACTTCCAGAGGCTCTAAATCAAACCCACAGCGCCTGGCAAAGGACCAATCCATAAGACTCAGAGCAGCGCCAGAGTCCACATAGGCATCCACGGTAATAACTGATAATGAACAAATCAAGGTTACAGACAGAATAAATTTAGACTGTAAAGTGCCAATTGAAATAGACTTGTCAACCTTCCTTGTACGTTTAGAGCATGCTGATATAACATGAGCAGAATCACCACAATAGAAGCATAACCCATTTTTACGCCTATAATTCTGCCGCTCGCTTCTGGACAGAATTCTGTCACATTGCATTTTCTCTGGCGTCTCTTCAGAAGATAGCGCCAAATGGTGCACGGGTTTGCGCTCCCGCAAACGCCGATCAATCTGAATAGCCATTGTCATGGACTCATTCAGACCTGTGGGCGCAGGGAACCCGACCATAACATCTTTAACGGCATCAGAAAGGCCCTCTCTGAAATTTGCCGCTAGGGCGCACTCAT
This sequence comes from Ranitomeya variabilis, assembly GCF_051348905.1. Classification (NCBI taxonomy): domain Eukaryota; kingdom Metazoa; phylum Chordata; class Amphibia; order Anura; family Dendrobatidae; genus Ranitomeya; species Ranitomeya variabilis. The sequence goes on along the minus strand of NC_135237.1, from coordinate 157,014,897 downwards.
TCCACTGAGTAAGCACAGACCATCTACGAAATTTTTGGCAGTATATCTCAGCTTCATCTTGCCCTTGAGATAGGGCTATCAAAGCTTTTTCAGCTTGAATCTCCAAATTAGGTTCCTCATAAAGCAACCCTAAAGCCAGAAAAAACGCATCCACATTGAGCAACGCAGGATCCCCTGGTGTCAATGAAAATGCCCAATTTTGAGGGTCACCTCGCAGCAAAGAGATTACAATCTTAACCTGCTGGACAGGATCTCCAGAGGAGTGAGGTCTGAGAGAAAGGAACAATTTACAATTATATTTGAAATTCAGGAACCGAGATCTATTTCCGGAAAACACCTCTGGTGTAGGAATTTTAGGTTCAGACATCGGAGTATGTATAACAAAATCTTGTAAATTTTGAACCTTGGTAGCAAGATTATTTAAACCTACAGCCAAACTCTGAGGGTCCATCTTTAAACAGGTGAGATCAGAGCCATTCAAGGATTAGAAGGAGAGAAAGGCAAAGGCTGTAATTAGAGCTGAAATACAACTGATCCACCTATGGAGCAAGCATAGGGGGAAAAAAAAAAAAAAAAATCTACAGACTTCTTTTTTCTCTCCTTTCTTCTGCCAATAACTTTAACGTTGGCCGGTCATACTGTCATGATTCCCAATGGCAGGGAAACATCAGAACACAAAAATAATGGACGAGCTCTGGGTGATGGAATCTCGAGCTGACCGTGAGCTAAATCTACCACACAACTAATAGTAGCCAGGGAGCATACCTACGACTTCCTAAATGCCACGCGCCAGCCGGAGGACTAACTACGCCTGGTAGAGGAAGGAACAGACCTGGCTTACCTCTAGGGAAATACCCCAAAAGATGATAGCAGCCCCCCACATGTAATAACGGTGAGTTAAGAGGAAAAGACATACACAGTATGAAAGTAGATTTAGCAAAGAGAGGTCCACTTACTAGATAGCAGAAGGATACAAAAGAGGACTTCACGGTCAACTGAAAACCCTTTCAAAAAAACCATCCTGAAATTACTTTAAGACTCCTGTGTCAACTCATGACACAGGAGTGGCAATTTCAGCCCGCAAGAGCTTCCAGCTACAGAGAAAAACAAAAACTGCAAACTGGACAAAAGATACAAAACAAAAGGACAAAGTCCACTTAGCTGATCAGCAGACTAGTAGCAGGAACATGCAACCGAAGGCTCTGGTTACAATGATGACCGGCAAGGAAATGACTGGAGAGCAAGGCTAAATAGGAAACTCCCAAACACTGATGGGAGCAGGTGAACTGAGACAGCAAAGCACACACAAGTCACCAGTACCACCAGCAACCACCAGGGGAGCCCAAAAAGCGGATTCACAACAGAGAATACAGTTTGAAAATTGCTACATTTTCAAAATTTTCTACAATTTCCATTTTTCTCCAAATAAACGCAAGTAATATCAAAGAAATTTAGCTACTATCGTCAAGTACAATATGACTCAAAGAACATTCTCAGAATGAATGAAGCCTTCCAGAGTTAATACCTCAAAAAGTGACAGTTGTCAGAATTCTAAAAATTTGGCCTGGTCATGAAGGTGCAAACAGACTTGAGGGGGGGGGGATAAGGGGTTAAATCCCTACCCTTTGTCAAGTGACAGGCATTTAAATAAGGGCTGAGATGGACAGACCTGGCTAGTGGACATACAGCCACGGGGAACCACATCAGTATAATGTCCAGCTCAAAGAAAAGGCAGGCCATACCTTTGTATGCACACAGTGATGACAAACTAAAAAATAACCCTAAAGAAATGAACTGGGACATCAGTTGGTGTGTATGAAGCTTGTAAGTGCATGTTCACACTTGCCACTAAACAGACAAAACCCAAGATAGAAACATAATAAGCAAGTACCCTGCAGTAAATAAATAAAGAGCAATAGTGCATGAAAATAATAAACGGTACTTAGTTAACATAATTTTGATCAAAAAATTCAAAAGCCACCAATTCACGGTTTCTACCTTGAGTTTTGTCTGTTTAGTGGACACTGTTGTCATGCTCTTACATGCTGCCTGCACACCACCTCATATCCCAGTTCATTTCTTTAGGTTTTTCCCATCTATTAAAGCTGAAATCTATATTTGTTTTTTACCAACAAATGCAAATTCCATCCAGCTTGTTAATTGAAGTCATACTTTCTGTAAAGACATCAGTACCACTTCAAAAGATAATCAGAGCATAACTTGTCAGCTACTGTTCTGCCAGTGTGGAATTCTGTATTTGATCTTCCTTCCCACTCTTCTCCTTGTGATTGTTGCGTTTACTAGAAGAATGTTCGAATTATAACATTGTCTTTGCATTATTCCAGAATGTAAATTTAGTATAGTGAAGCTGTTGTCTATGTACAGAGGACTTGTCAGAGTTAGAAAACCTGTCTGTTTTACAAAATACTTGTATTCCCAATTAAATATCAACTGTAGCATCTTTTTTGTAGATATATGTGGTGTGTAGTTTTTTATTCCTCCTTAAAGAAACACTCCCATCAAAATTTTATCCTCTTGATATATTGCAGTCATAATATATAGCACTGTGACTTACAATTGCTAATTTTGCCTTTCTACCCAGAAAATTCTACACTTTTCTATAAGGTCTCTGACATCACATGTTTAAAAACAGACAAAATGAATCCTTCTGAGGTTTATACAGTATAGAAACGGGCAATCTCTTTTCCCTGCATGAGTCATCATTAGAACTACAATTCTTCCTCACTGCAAAGTCTCTGGCAGTGGCAGTCTTCTACCAGGGACTTTGCAGTGTCATGCGTCTGGGTTCAACCTATTTACCCTGTGCTTTGTGTTCGGCTTCTTATTCTGTTGAGCCACAGCAGATACACCTTTTTCTTCTCCAAGTGTTTAGTTTCTGTTATCCTTGCTTCCATCTTTTTAGGGCAGCATGGTGGCTCAGTGGTTAGCACTGCAGCCTTGCAACACTGGAGTCCTGGGTTCTAATCCCACCTTGGACAACATCTGCAAGGAGTTTGTATGTTCTCCCCGTGTTTGCATGGGTTTCCTCCCACATTGCAAAGACATACTGATAGGGAATTTAGATTGTGAGCCCCATCAGGGACAGTGATGATAATGCGTGCAAAACTGTAAAGCGCTGCGGAATATGTTAGCGCTATATAAAAATAAAGATTATTATTATGGTGACAGGTGTTTAAATTTACTAATTTATCTCCCCTATCACCTTTTGGATGTGGCTTTATATACTTTCCCCCTGCTGGTATTTCCTACTGGAAATAGTCTCATTTGGATGTCCAGCCATAATGCTGTAGTTTAAGCCAGTCACTGAAAGACCAGCTATGGATAATCTTTCTGCTGTTTATCTTCCTTACCCTGCACCTATTTTCTATTTCTTTTTAGGAAGTAGGTGGCATTAAGCATGTCAAACGTTCAATGGCCTTTCAGGCAGTATATGTCTGAGTTGTCATAGTCTAGTCTTTGGTTAGGGCTATCTCAGCTCATGCAGGAACTACTAGGGACTTTGGGGTCAGGAGGATCTCTAGTCTTTACAGCAAAAAAAGCATGGTCAGTATTAGGTTTTAGCGTATCTATTTTCCCGAGTGAGTTGCTACACTGTCTTAACATAATCAACAGCCCACTTCATTTCTTGTGACTGAGAAGCCATCATGGATGCTGTGGATGCTTTTTTCTCTGCTCTGGGCCTCATTTATGACTACCCCGATAAAGTTGCTGCTGCTGAATCAATGATCCGTAGGTTGGTTCAGGGAAATCGTTGAGTGGTGGACTACTGCTCTTAGTTCAGACACTGGGCTGAGTGTAAACCTCCTAGAAAAACAGCTCTTCACAATAAATTCTGCCAGGGTCTTCCTAGCCAGATACAAGATATGCTGGTTTATAGTCCCTCGCCATTGTCCTTGAAAGAGGCCATGTCACTGGTAGTGCGTTTGGACACACATCTTAGAGATAACAACACATTTGATGTTATTTAAGTGGCTTCTCCTTCTCAGCCTATTGAGGCAGCAGAGTTGATGCAAATTGGAGCCTGCAGAGACTTCAAGGAGGGAATTGAACTTGGAACACCTGCTCGTTTCTGTCTATACTGCTGTTGAACAGGCTATGTAATGATTTGCTGTTTAAGATACAATAATGAATTTCTTAATAATAAGAAGAAAGAAAAAAATCATTAATATGTAAGGACACTGGTTTTAAAGGTTTGAAGTTATTTCTCATGCATACTGCTGGTTGTTTTTTTACTAGTGTCTTTGTTTACCAAATGTGGATTTATAGTTATCTCTGCATTTGTTGACTCATGTTCCGCCTTAGATCTCATCTAGCGATTTTACTTTCAAGTGTGGGTACACAGTTTCAAATCTCGGTCATCCTATTCAAGCATCTACAATTGATAATTCTCCAGTTACCCAATGTCATGGTACTTCTGAGTTTGAGAATGTTTGCATGAAAGTGGGAGTGTTACACAGAATCTATTTAATTCATGGTGTTTCGTTCCAGATTTTATTCAGAATTTTGAGAATTTTTTATTTAGACTGAATGTGAAGTTCTTCTCTCACAAAGGTCATATGATTGAGCTATCAAATTTATCCCAGGGGCCAAATTGCCTACATCTCATCCGTAGTTTTGTTCTGAAGTTGAGGGACAAAAATCCAGTCAAAATTGTTAGTGAAGGGGTGGTGGTGAGTGCTCTGGGGATTGATCTCAGAAGCTCAGGTTCATGCACCAGAGGGCTTGCAACCTGGCAAGCTTTTTGTGCCATCCTCCCTTTGCACTGATTTTCTGAAGGAAGTTCATGACTCTGTGTTGGTTGTACATCCTGGTTCCACTGCCTCCTGGAGAGCTGTTTCCAAGTCCTTTTGGTGGCAGAGTGTTTGAAAGGATGTCCTTAAATGCAGAGTTTATCCTAGGTCTAAAGCCTCTTGCCAGGCTCAGCAGGGTTTCTTTTGCCTAACGAGGTTCCATCTCAACCATAGATGCAATTGTTCATGGATTTTGTCATGGATTTGCCTAATTCTGATGGTACTACTGTAGTATGGGTGATGGTGGATCATTTCAGAAAGATGGCTCGCTTGGTTCCTGTTCCAAAATTGCCTACAGCTAAAAGTTTACCTACATTGTTTATCTCTCACATCTTTAAGTTACATGGTGTTCCTGAAAACATTTTATTTCCGATAGAGGGTTTCAGTTTATGAATAGCTTTTGGCATAGCTTTTGCTCCAGTTTAGGAATTAAACTTTCGTTCTCCTCAGGTTATCATCCTGATACTAATAGTCAGATGGAGAGAAATAACCAAGAATTAGCACAGTATTTAAGATATTTTGTTTCATCTAATCAAGGGGCCTGGGTGGATTTTCTTCCTTTGGCTGAATTCGCTCTCAATAACCGAACCTGAGTTCGCTCTCTATAACCACTCTCATTAACCTCCCTTTTTTTGTTGTTTGGGTTTTTAATCAGTGTTTGGAGAGTTTTCTGATTTGTAGTATGTGGTCCCAGAGGCATAAAGATATTCTTCTTGTTTGATTAAGATCTGTAGAGAAGATGAAAATTGTCTTTTGATAACTTCCGATTGCACCAAGAGAACTGTGAACCATAGACGTAGGAGGACATCGGTCTTTGAGGTGAGAGATTTTGTTTGGCTATCCTCAAAAAGTCTCCATCTTAAAATTCCATCAAGGAAATTTGCTCCTAATTTTGTTGATCCTTAGAAGGTTATTCAGATCATTAAACCTGTGATAGTCAAGCTCTATCTCTCGGTTGCGTGGTGGATTAATAAATTTTTCCATTCCTCTCTTCTTAAAAAGTGAGGGGATGTCTGGTCCTCAGGACATCATTGACGTTCACTTGGAGGAAGACAAAGAGTATGAGGTGGAGTGAGTTTTTGGTTCCAGACGTCTGAGATGTCGACTACAGTATTTCATTAAATTGAAGGGTTTCAGTAGGGAAGATAATTCTTGAGTTGATGTGGAAGATCAACTAGTGAGGGGGTTCTGTCCATGGCGTCAGTGGTTTCGGTATCTTAGTGGGTCCAGTGGCCCCTCATAGAAGTGGGGGTACTGTCATGCATCTGGGTTCGAACCCTTGAATCTGTGCTTTGTGGTTGGCATCTTTTTTTCTCTCTGGGTTTCTAGTTTCTGTTATCATTGCTTCAGGTTTTTTTTAAGATAACAGGAGTTTTCACTTACTCATTTGTATACCCTATCAGCTTTCAGGTGCAGCTTTATATACTTTCCCCTTGATGGTTTTTCCTGCTGGTAATAAGCCAGTCAGTGAAAGACCAGACAAGGTTAATCTCTCAGCTGTTTTTTGTCATTTACCCCGCACCTATCTTTTGCTTCTTTTTAGGAAGTAGGTGATATTTGGAGCATGAAGTGTTTGATCGCCTTCAGGAAGCATAGGTCCAAGTTGCCATTGTTTAGTCTGTGGTTAGGGCTATCTCAGCTCACGCAGGAACCACTAGGGACTGTGGGGTCAGGATCTTTAGTCTGTACAGGAACCAGCTAAGTCAGTTACAGGTTTTAGTGAATTATTTATTTTCCCGAGTCAGTTGCTACACTATCAAAACATGCAGTGATGTAAAATTGTAGTTCTAATGATGACTGTAAAAAAGAAATTCACTGTTTTAATGCAGAGCGTAGAAGAATTCAGCTAGTTTGTTGTTAGTTATGTGATGTCATAGACATAATGGAAAAAAGTAGCATTAACCTGGTAGAAGGGTAAAAAGAGTAATTGAAAGTACACTGTGCTATACTTTATAATCTGATTACACCCTCCAATGGCACTTGCCTGTGCGATCACAGTCTGGAACTTAGAGATATTGTTATCCCTTCTGCATGCTCCTCTGCTTTGACCTCTTCCTCTGGGACTTCCACCTCTTCCTGCGTACTATTCAAAATGTGCTCCAGCATGTAGATGACGGAAATAGTGATGATGACTGGGCAATTGGTACTGGGGGACAGAGAAGGCCATCAGCTTTTCGAAATAGTTTGTATCCACCAGGTGGAAAGGCAGTATTTCTGTGGCCAACTGATTGCAGATGGTGGAGTTCAAGCTCTTAACTTTGGCATGTGTAGGAGGAAACACTCATTTACTTGACCACAAGTGCGAGATTGAGGGCTGGCTGCTTTGATGAGAGAGGGTTAAGTAGGGTAAACAAGACAAACTGCTTGACTGTGAATGAGTTGCAGGCGGAGATGTTATGGTAGATTAAGAAAGATGTGGTGCACTCGGTGAAATAAAAACAGCAGGCATCTCCACTTCCATAACAACTGACAGGCTCTCACTCACCCCGACTGTAGGGGGAAAACAAGTAGAGGTTGTGTGGACAGAAACTTGTTTGAGAACACAGTGACAAAGGAAGAAGAAGCCGGAAAAGTGGTTAATGGGATGGCCGGTGGTTGACGAATTTTAGCGCAGTGAGGTTCCCAGACTAACGCACATTGATCGCGCACGTGCTGGTTCATGCATGTAATCAAATTATTGCAATTTTTGCCTCTATTGAGTAAGTCTTTGCAAAGTTGGCAGTTAACATGAGTTGGGCTATCATTTTCAGTCTCAAAAAAGGCCCAGGCTAGGCAATCCTTGTCGTCCTTGCGAACTGCAGACCCGTGGCCGCTGCTGGCCACAGTTGTGCCTAAGGATGCAGTGCTTGTTGTGGTTGCATCACTCGTTGTCTGTGCAGCAAGCCCCAATGTAACCTCCACCTCCTCTGCTGGGCTAATTAGCTGCTTGCCTCTGGGTTCACACCAAGTGGGATCTACAACCTCATCCTCATCTTCTCTGTTCTTCCACGTCTTGCACTGAGAATCACCCTCCTCCTCTTCCTGCCTTGACATCACAGTACAGTCCGCATGTGCCTCAAGTATATGAGTCTCATCAGGACCACCTTCACCCCTGGGTGTTAACATAGTAACATAGTAACATAGTTAGTAAGGCCGAAAAAAGACATTTGTCCATCCAGTTCAGCCTATATTCCTATATTCCATCATAATAAATCCCCAGATCTACATCCTTCTACAGAACCTAATAATTGTATGATACAATATTGTTCTGCTCCAGGAAGACATCCAGGCCTCTCTTGAACCCCTCGACTGAGTTCGCCATCACCACCTCCTCAGGCAAGCAATTCCAGATTCTCACTGCCCTAACAGTAAAGAATCCTCTTCTATGTTGGTGGAAAAACCTTCTCTCCTCCAGACGCAAAGAATGCCCCCTTGTGCCCGTCACCTTCCTTGGTATAAACAGATCCTCAGCGAGATATTTGTATTGTCCCCTTATATACTTATACATGGTTATTAGATCGCCCCTCAGTCGTCTTTTTTCTAGACTAAATAATCCTAATTTCGCTAATCTATCCGGGTATTGTAGTTCTCCCATCCCCTTTATTAACTTTGTTGCCCTCCTTTGTACTCTCTCTAGTTCCATTATATCCTTCCTGAGCACCGGTGCCCAAAACTGGACACAGTACTCCATGTGCGGTCTAACTAGGGATTTGTACAGAGGCAGTATAATGCTCTCATCATGTGTATCCAGACCTCTTTTAATGCACCCCATGATCCTGTTTGCCTTGGCAGCTGCTGCCTGGCACTGGCTGCTCCAGGTAAGTTTATCATTAACTAGGATCCCCAAGTCCTTCTCCCTGTCAGATTTACCCAGTGGTTTCCCGTTCAGTGTGTAATGGTGATATTGATTCCTTCTTCCCATGTGTATAACCTTACATTTATCATTGTTAAACCTCATCTGCCACCTTTCAGCCCAAGTTTCCAACTTATCCAGATCCATCTGTAGCAGAATACTATCTTCTCTTGTATTAACTGCTTTACATAGTTTTGTATCATCTGCAAATATCAATATTTTACTGTGTAAACCTTCTACCAGATCATTAATGAATATGTTGAAGAGAACAGGTCCCAATACCGACCCCTGCGGTACCCCACTGGTCACAGCGACCCAGTTAGAGACTATATCATTTATAACCACCCTCTGCTTTCTATCACTAAGCCAGTTACTAACCCATTTACACACATTTTCCCCCAGACCAAGCATTCTCATTTTGTGTACCAACCTCTTGTGCGGCACGGTATCAAACGCTTTGGAAAAATCGAGATATACCACGTCCAATGACTCACCGTGGTCTAGCCTATAGCTTACCTCTTCATAAAAACTGATTAGATTGGTTTGACATGAGCGATTTCTCATAAACCCATGCTGATATGGAGTTAAACAGTTATTCTCATTGAGATAATCCAGAATAACATCCTTCAGAAACCCTTCAAATATTTTACCAACAGTAGAGGTTAGACTTACTGGCCTATAATTTCCAGGTTCACTTTTAGAGCCCTTTTTGAATATTGGCACCACATTTGCTATGCGCCAGTCCTGCGGAACAGACCCCGTCGCTATAGAGTCCCTAAAAATAAGAAATAATGGTTTATCTATTACATTACTTAGTTCTCTTAGTACTCGTGGGTGTATGCCATCCGGACCCGGAGATTTATCTATTTTAATCTTATTTAGCCGGTTTCGCACCTCTTCTTGGGTTAGATTGGTGACCCTTAATATAGGATTTTCATTGTTTCTTGGGATTTCACCTAGCATTTCATTTTCCACCGTGAATACCGTGGAGAAGAAGGTGTTTAATATGTTAGCCTTTTCCTCGTCATCTACAACCATTCTTTCCTCACTATTTTTTAAGGGGCCTACATTTTCAGTTTTTATTCTTTTACTATTGATATAGTTGAAGAACAGTTTGGGATTAGTTTTACTCTCCTTAGCAATGTGCTTCTCTGTTTGCTTTTTGGCAGCTTTAATTAGTTTTTTAGATAAAGTATTTTTCTTCCTATAGTTTTTTAGAGCTTCAATGGTGCCATCCTGCTTTAGTAGTGCAAATGCTTTCTTTTTACTGTTAATTGCCTGTCTTACTTCTTTGTTTAGCCACATTGGGTTTTTCCTATTTCTAGTCCTTTTATTCCCACAAGGTATAAACCGCTTACAGTGCCTATTTAGGATGTTCTTAAACATTTTCCATTTATTATCTGTATTCTTATTTCTGAGGATATTGTCCCAGTCTACCAGATTAAGGGCATCTCTAAGCTGGTCAAACTTTGCCTTCCTAAAGTTCAGTGTTTTTGTGACTCCCTGACAAGTCCCCCTAGTGAAAGACAGGTGAAACTGTACAATATTGTGGTCGCTATTTCCTAGATGCCCGACCACCTGCAGATTTGTTATTCTGTCAGGTCTATTAGATAGTATTAGGTCTAAAAGTGCTGCTCCTCTGGTTGGATTCTGCACCAATTGTGAAAGATAATTTTTCTTGGTTATTAGCAGAAACCTGTTGCCTTTATGGGTTTCACAGGTTTCTGTTTCCCAGTTAATATCCGGGTAGTTAAAGTCCCCCATAACCAGGACCTCATTATGGGTTGCAGCTTCATCTATCTGCTTTAGAAGTAGACTTTCCATGATTTCTGTTATATTTGGGGGTTTGTAACAGACCCCAATGAGAATCTTGTTACCATTTTTCCCTCCATGAATTTCGACCCATATGGACTCGACATCCTCATTCCCTTCACTAATATCCTCCCTTAAAGTGGACTTTAGACAAGACTTTACATAGAGACAAACCCCTCCTCCTCTCCGATTTTTACGATCCTTTCTAAACAGACTGTAACCCTGTAAGTTAACTGCCCAGTCATAGCTTTCATCTAACCATGTCTCGGTTATTCCCACTATGTCAAAGTTACCTGTAGATATTTCTGCTTCTAGTTCTTCCATCTTGTTTGTCAGGCTTCTGGCATTTGCGAGCATGCAGTTTAGAGGATTTTGTTTTGTTCCAATCTCCTCGCTGTGGATTGTTAACATCTGGTATGAATTCTGGTGGGACCCCACTTCAACCAGCTCTGAATGCAACTGAAAAAATTTGGGGCATTGGTGTAGATGCTTCCCTTCTCTTGATTCTGTGTATCTTTGGAGCAGACCTCTGATGCCCATGGAAAACAATGTGTGAACAGCTCTGCAGACTCACCTATCTGTGGTTCCCCACAGTCAGTTGAGTGGTTGGAGAGTTGTGATGCGGGGGGAAACAAGAGTAATTGGTGTGCCACCTCTGAGGATTGTACTGTGTATGATGTTAAGGTGGACGAAGAGGAAGAAAGGGCACTTGATGAAGCTCTAGCCATCCACTGGAGCACATGTTCTTTCAGACCCTCAATGACAAGGCATACCACTGTGCGACTGCCAAAGAAAGGGAGTCGAGTAGCCCGTCCAGCAACAGATATTGTCAGCTGTCTTTGAAGACAGTGTTTATTCAGTAGAGCTTCCAGTAACAATGCTACCTAAGCCACATACACCTTGAACACCAAGCCTATTTCCCCTTCCACCACAACCTCATTTTTTACCACTCATGTTGGATGCAGCCTTCCCCTCTTTTAACCAGCTGTTTCACAACCCTAAGCTCAGGCTTGTCAGTCACATGTCACTAAATTAACAGTCATTATTTATTTGCTGAGATAGTGTGTCTGGACCACACTATTAGCAGGAAAGACTCAGATTTAGAAATGTGGCCTGATGTCTGAACTACACAGAAAGCATTAAGAAAGGATTAAGATTCTGAAATGTGGCCTGTGGTATGGCAAACAATATTAGCACAAATGATTTAGATTCTGAAATGTGGTCTGGTCTCTGGCCCACACTATTAGCAGAAAGGATTTTGATTCGGAAATGTGGACTCCTGGCTGGACCACACTATTAGCACAAACAATTTTGATTCTGAAGTGTGGCCTGGTCTCTGGCCCACCCTATTAGTATAAATGATTTAGATTCTGAAATGTTTCCTAGCCCCTGGAGCACATTATTAGCTCAAACAATTTAGATTCTGAAATGTGGCCTGGTGTATGGCTCACACTATTAGCAGATAGGATTTAGATTGGGAAAAGATGGACTCCTTGTTGGACAACACTATAAGCATAAACTATTTAGATTCTGAAATGTGGCCTTGTCTGTGGCCTACATTATTAGCACAAACTATATTCTGAAATGTGGCCTGGTGTACGGCCTACACTATTAGCACAAATGATTTAGATTCTGAAATATGGCCTGGTGTATGGCCCACAGTATTAGCAGAAAAGGATTTAGATTCTGAAATGTGGCCTGGTGTCTGGCCCACACTATTAGAACGAACGATTTAGATTCTGAAATGTGACCTTGTCTTTGTCCAACACTATAAGCAGAAAGGATTAAGATTCTGAAATGGGGCCTGGTCCCTGGCCCACACTATTAGCACAAACAATTTAGATTCTGAAATGTGGCCTGGTCTCTGGCCAACGCTATTAGCAGAAAGGATTTAGATTCAGAAATGTGGCCTGGTGTCTGGCCCACAATATTGGCACAAAAAATTTACCGTATTTTGCGGATTATAAGACGCACCGGATTATAAGACGCATCCCAAAGTTTGAGGAGAAAAATAGGAAAAAAAACACCTTTTTAATAAAATGGTGATGCTTCTTATAATCCATGTGTCTTATTGCTTAATGGGGGTGGTGGCTGCGGTGAAAATCATTGTTTTCAGGAGAACAATGGCCTGGTGTGTACAGGAGATGTGCTGTCAATAACCTGGTATGAGGCCAGAAACAATTATTAGTGATCATTCTACCCTCAACCGTACATCAGCTTGAGTAAAAAAGACCAGTAAACAAACGCAAAAAATTTTTTATCTAGTCGACTGGCGCTCATTGAGTGATTTAAAATCAGCTTATTTAAATGCACCCTAAAGGTTTCTATGTGATGATGCAATGTGTTAGCATTTGGGTCCCCACATTTAATTTTACCCAGGGCCACACTTTGTCTAAAGCCTGCACTGGCTTTGTGCTTTTTTCCTAGAGAATCTAACCCTGAACTAAATAATTCTTTTGCACGCATTTTTTATTTAAACTCTAGTACATTGTTGATCTTCATAAAGTGGAACAGAACATATTTCTTTAAAAAAATGTAAGTTATGCTAAACATACTACCTGCCAAGCAACATATTTTCTACATCACAGTCACAGTATTTTACTGGAGGGTGAGCTAGAATTGAAGCATTCGTAAAAAAAGTAGAAGTAAGACAACTAGAAATATTAGAGAACACTTCATATAATTGTTACTAGTCATTTACTTAATGAATATAATGGATGTCTTTTGCCAGAATACCTGGAATTGAAAATCTGCTCCATACTGTACATGAGAAAATTGATGGTCACAATAACTCATAAATAAACAAGATCTATCATGGTCTATTAGCCTAGTATTCCTACTATAGATTGGACGGGAGAAGTAAGAAAAATAACAAACTTGATTAGTCAAGCCTGCCTGATAGTTGTCCGATTTGCTGCAGAAACAAACATTTTTCATCCAGTCTTTATTTCATCTTAGCATAAAGTTCAATATTGCATCCTTTCATAGGTAAAATCTATAGATACAATCTAAAAAGAAGAAACATATAATGCAAGGACGTCCATTTTGGTATTAATATTGATAACTGGTTTTTTTTACCTTATATGTATTTTACTAGTTAACAAAGTAACTACACTTTTGTTTTTTTTCTCATAAATCAAACGTACAAGTAAAGATAGGAAATGTAATATATCTTAATAGAAAAAGGCCTCTTTCCCCACTTATCAGTCTCTTCCTTTTCTTCCTATCTTTTGCACTGACCATTCACTATCAAAACTTGCTAAAAACTATTTTTCATTCTGATCACTGAGAGATCAGATTACAGCTGCTGGTTATAGAAGAGTCTTATCACAAGAAAGAAGTCGCTGTAGCTTCTAGTAACTTAAGCCTACAGCTAAACAATGCAGGATGCAAGTCATACAGTATAATAACTAGAATGAGTTATTCCTTGAGTACGCATAAATGACAGTTTATCTTGAAAAGCTGTCTTAAACCTTTCACCCCCGAGCCTGTTTTCACCTTCATAATCAGGCCAAATTTTACAATTTTCACCAGTGTCACTTTATGAGGTAATAACTCTGAAATGCTTCAACATATCCAAGAGAGTTTGAGAATGTTTATTCATGACACATTGTACTTTACGTAAGTGGCAAATCTACGTCGATATTTTCTGCATTTATTTGTGAACATAGCATAAGCAGGAATTATAAAACTTAACTTTTATTGTATTAAAAAGTAAATCAAAATGACGTCACCAAAAAAGACTTTTTTTTAATTTTTTTATCAAAAAAAAGAAAAAGAAGTACTACATGGTGTAACCTGTTTAAGGAATATACCGTATCTGAATTAGTACTCCTAGGGGTTTAATGAGGACAACACTTGCAATGGCCCAATGTGCTATCACTCAATCCCAAGGTGCTTTATTTATTAATAGCGATGCATATATGCAACGGCACTTCTAAGATGCAAAAACAAATAAATAAGTAACCCTGGTTGCGTAAATATCAGCAGGTATCATGAGAGATGAAAAAAAGGGGGTAAGGTCAAATGGTAAGATAACAGATGTATCACAGATATATCAATATTGGAATGATCTCACCAATTGCCGAGGACAGGTAAGGCGGAGCCGAAGTTTGCGGATTGGAAGAGTCCATTATACAACAGCGTCGGGAGACAATGCCCTGTCAATCCCTAAGGGGCTATCAATAAAACTGAATCCCCAAGCTCCCGCCCTTACAAGGGCAGTCCACATCTACCCCTAAATTGTAACATGCCCTGCACTCTCCCTATTTGGATGTCCCAACGCGTTTCTTTCAAGCTGGATCATCAGGGGACTAGCTTGCGTGGGAGATAAAATGCATAAGTGCTATTGCTATGTAGAGAGACATAGAGACCTGCCACCCTCTATGCTACACTGCATTTATTTGTGAATATTTGTGAGAATTTTGGTGAAAATGTAAAAAAATTCACAATTTTCAAACTTAATTTTTATGCCGTTAAGCTAGATACAGCAGTTATATCACACAAAATAGTTATTAAATAGCATTTACCACATGTCTATTTTACATCAACATCATTTTTGAAACATAATTTTTTTTTAGGAAGTTAGAAGGGTTAAAAGCTTATAAGCAATTTCTAATTTTTCCAACAAAATTTACAAAACTAATTTTTTAGGGACCGCTCACATTTGAAGTGAGGGTGGGCTATATGACAAAAAATACCCAAAAGTGAGACCATTTTAAAAGCTGCATCCTTCAAAGTGCCCAAAATCGGTTCCCTGAAAAATGCCCACAGGAAAATTGCCCACACAGAAAATTGTCCACACGGAAAATTGCCCACACAGAAAATTGCCCACACTGAAAATTCCCCACACGGAAAATTGCCCACACGGAAAATTGCCCACACAGAAATTTGCCCACACGGAAAATTGCCCACATGGAAAATTGACCACATAGAAAATTGCCAATTGCAGCATCACAAAGTTTCAGATCTATGATATTTGAGGTGAAAGGTGAGGATGTTCACATGATGTGTGATCAACTTGTGATTTACAGTTGACCTAGTGCAAAAACTGCAAACATGCTGAAGATCTGTGGTTTGTAGCAGTCTGTCATTCTCAGCAATAGATAGATCTAGTCTGCTCTCATCTCTCACTGATTCTGCCTTACTCCTCCCACCAGCCCAGAACAGCAGCACATGCAGAAACAGCAGCAGTGTGATCCAGAGGAGCCATCACTGCTATCAGTACCCACAAAAGAATCACTGTATTATCTGTGGAGTTACATGGGACTGCAGGTCAGATATAATACATTATCATCTCAGTGGGTGCCCACCAAAAGCAGGGTGCTGCTGGCTGAGATAGATGGTCCTGGAAGCCCAGAAGGCACCGCAGAAAAGTGAGAGTCAGAATCTGTCAGAGGAGCGGAAGTGCCATAGCAGTTCCGCTCTCCCGTTGATTTCAGTGGCAGTGAATCTGGTGCCTGCACTTCCTTCCCTGTCCACTTATGACTACCAAGAGTAAGAGTGAACAGACCCTACCTAGTTATGTATCATACACATATACTGCAGGTGCAGGCAGGCATAGGATGGAAGGAGTCCTTTTGTCTGCCATTAATCACACTGAGGTCAACATTGACACATGGTAAGGTTTTAATATTAGACAGTGTAGGACTGTCCCTATCAGAGTTACCTTGACGAGGTGGGATGGCTTTTGTGCTATTTTTTGATCAAAAAACAGTATTACTAAAAACTCTGTGTTATTTAAATGCAGTTTCGCTTTTTTTCTTAGTTACATCAGGGTTTTTGCTTACTTTTTTCTCTTGTAGGTTTTAATGTTTTGTGGCCAATGTGAACATGCGTTTAACCCTTGCATGTGTACCAACTCAAGTTAGCTCAATTTTGTGTTTTTTTTTATCTGTATTGTTGCATTCTGTGCAAGCCGGGGTGTGGCCTCCCTGTTTCTGAGCTAGAGACTATATATAAGGCTTCCCCAGTCTGGTGTTTAACTGGTTGGGCCCAGTTCTTTTGTCTGCCCTTATTCATACTGAGGTCAACATTGACACATGGTAAGGTTTTAATATTAGACAGTGTAGGACTGTCCCTATCAGCGTTCCCTTGACGAAGTGGGATGGCTTTTGTACTATTTTTTGATCAAAAAACAGTATTACTAAAAACTCTGTGTTATTTAAATGCACTTTTGCTTTTTTTCTTAGTTACATCAGGGTTTTTGCTTACTTTTTTCTCTTGTAGGTTTTATAGGATGGAAGGAAATGCAGAGTGGATTTGAATAAGGGTCTCTAGGCCCAGACACACTACAATGAGAATGGAATTAGGGTCTCTAGGCCCACACAACACAATGAGAGTGGAATTAGGGTCTCTAGGCCCACACAACACAATGAGAGTGGAATTAGGGTTTCTAGGCCCAGACACACCACAATGAGAGTAGAATTATTGTTAGCACAGTGGAATGACAAGAACAGAATCCGTACTCTGGGACTAGGGATGAGTGAACCGAACCTGTAGAACCTGGAGAAGTAAACTGGGCCCAGAGACCTTTGTTGAAATCCATTCTGCATTTTCTTTGCTGCCTGTTTTGTGCTGTATTGTATTTCAATGGAGCACGTGGAAGTCAAGGACAGTGACCCGGCAGCTAATTATTTGCAGGTGTGCAATGATTGTTTAATAAACTTAAGTTATTGTTGTTATTAGAACTCCTTAATAAACTGTTCTTAATAAACTTGTCGGTAATCTTTTATATGGGCAATTTTCGACATTCTTCTGTGCTGCAGAGCATCTCACCTATAATTCTATACTATTCTCTGTTCTGCAGAGCATCTCACATATACCTGCATACTATACCCCTGTCCTGCAGAGCATTTAACCTATATCTCTTTGCTATTCTCTGTCCTGCAGAGCTTCTCACCTATAATTCTATATTATTCTTCTGCCCTGCAGAGCATCTCACCTATAATTCCATATTATTCTTCGGCCCTGCAGAGCATCTCACGTATACCTGCATAATATCCCCCTGTCCTGCAGAGCATTTATCCTATAGATCTTTGCTATTCTCTATCCTGCAGAGCAACTCACCTATAATTCTATATTATTATTCTGCCCTGCAGAGCATCTCAGGTATACCTGCATAATATCCCCCTGTCCTGCAGAGCATTTAACCTATATCTCCTTGCTATTCTCTGCCCTGCAGAGCTTCTCACCTATAATTCTATATTATTCTTCTGCCCTGCAGAGCATCTCACCTATAATTGTATATTATTCTTCTGCCCTGCAGAGCATCTCACCTATAATTGTATATTATTCTTCTGCCCTGCAGAGCATCTCACGTATACCTGCATAATATCCCCCTGTCCTGCAGAGCATTTATCCTATAGATCTTTGCTATTCTCTATCCTGCAGAGCAACTCACCTATAATTCTATATTATTCTTCTGCCCTGCAGAGCATCTCAGGTATACCTGCATAATATCCCCCTGTCCTGCAGAGCATTTAACCTATATCTCTTTGCTATTCTCTGTCCTGCAGAGCTTCTCACCTATAATTCTATATTATTCTTCTGCCCTGCAGAGCATCTCACCTATAATTGTATATTATTCTTCTGCCCTGCAGAGCATCTCACGTATACCTGCATAATATCCCCCTGTCCTGCAGAGCATTTATCCTATAGATCTTTGCTATTCTCTATCCTGCAGAGCAACTCACCTATAATTCTATATTATTCTTCTGTCCTGCAGAGCATCTCACGTATACCTGCATAATATCCCCCTGTCCTGCAGAGCATTTACCCTATATCTCTTTGCTATTCTCTGTCCTGCAGAGCTTCTCACCTATAATTCTATATTATTCTTCTGCCCTGCAGAGCATCTCACCTATAATTCTATATTATTCTTCTGCCCTGCAGAGCATCTCATGTATACCTGCATAATATCCCCCTGTCCTGCAGAGCATTTAACCTATATCTCTTTGCTATTCTCTGTCCTGCAGAGCTTCTCACCTATAATTCTATATTCTTCTTCTGCCCTGCAGAGCATCTCACATATACCTACATAATATCCCCCTGTCCTGCAGAGCATTTAACCTATATCTCTTTGCTATTCTCTGTCCTGCAGAGCTTCTCACCTATAATTCTATATTATTCTTCTGCTCTGCAGAGCATCTCACCTATATGATATTATTCTTCTGCCCTGCAGAGCATCTCACGTATGCCTGCATAATATCCCCCTGACCTGCAGAGCATTTAACCTATATCTCTTTGCTATTCTCTGTCCTGCAGAGCATCTCACCTATAATTCTATATTATTCTTCTGCTACTGCAGAGCATCTCACGTATACCTGCATACTATCTCCCTGTCCTGCAGAGCATTTAGCCTATAGGTCTTTGCTATTCTCTGTCCTGCAGAGCATCTCACCTATAATTCTATATTATTCTTCATATACATGCATATACTGTACTATCCCCCTGTCCTGCAGAGCATTTAGCCTATAATTCAGCCTGTAGGCAATTTTCTGTGGGCATTCTTCACCTTGCACCTCAAATATCATGGATCTGAAACTTTGTGATGCTGCAATTGGCAATTTTCCATGTGGGCAATTTTCCTGTGGCCAATGTTCCTGTGGCCAATTTTCCTGTGGGCATTTTTCCTGTGGGCATTTTTCTGGTCACCATTTTAGAAGAGCCCTTAAAGTGACATAAAAGTAAAAAAAAAAAAAAAACTCTATAAGTGACACATTTTACAAACTACACCTCTCAATGAATTCATCTAAGGGTACAGTGATCATACTGACACCATGGGTGTGTCACATAATTTTATACAATTGGACAGTGAAGAAAAAATTATTACATTTTTACAACAAAAATATTGTTTTAGCCCCAGGTTTTACATTATCAAATGGGGAAATGGGTAAAAATGGCAACAAAATTTGTCATACAATTTCTGTTGAATGTGGCAATACCCCATATGTGGCTATACAGTACTGCTTAACCACATGGTTAGACACGGGAGGGGATGGAGCGCTATTTTACTCTTGGAATACAGATTTTCCAATAATAATATTGTGGACTCCATATGCAAAGCTTCAAAGTGCCAGGAGAGCAGTGACCACATATTGAAAATTACAACCCTCTGTTAATTTATCTACAGGTGTATTGAAGATTGTGACTCCATGAGTGTTTTCCAGAAATGAATAGCGATGGATGTTGCTAAGTGTAAATGTCAAGTCTGCCATTGTAGTGCCCAGTACGTTGTAGTGCCCAGTACGTTGTAGTGCCCAGTACGTTGTAGTGCCCAGTACGTTGTAGTGCCCAGTACATTATGTCCCAGGCGATGAGCAGATTGGCTGTGTGTAGCAGAATTGCTCACTTGCTATGAGCGCTGACTGCTGGGCGGCGCTCATAGCAATCCAGCAATGACAACCACAGGGGTCTCCTGCAGACCCTGGGTTGTCATGCCAACCCATCGACGACCCGCGTCATGTGACACGGGTGCCGATGAGTCGGATAAGTGACGTGCTTCCGGCGAGATCACATTAAATGCCGCTGTCAGAGATTAACAGCAGCATTTAATGGGTTAACAGCCGCTGGTGGTGGTGGATCGCAATTCCACCGACAGCTCTTAGTGGCACCTGTCAGCTGTTCAAAACATGTGCTGGGAAAGATGTGGACTCAGAGCGCCGGAGCCCACATCAAAGGGAGAGACACGACATGCGCTGTACATGTACGGTGCATGACGTGAAGGGGTTAAGATATGCTTATTGACATACAGTTTACATATTGTTCTGTAGTTTGCATGCAGCTAACAATTGACTCTAGATGTAGGCGCTCAACAGTTCTCTTTTTCTGTTAATCCTTATGAGCATAAATACCTTGATAAAACAATACAATGCTAGCTTCCTTCTAATCCTTATTGAACTTGTATACATTTTGCTTTCCGAAATTGGATGTTTCCCACATTAAGATATTGTAATATGGGATTTTGTTTCCCTTTGTGAGATAAAAAAAATAAACTCTTTTCAAGGATACTGCGGTTTGTTCTCATCACAATGAAAATGAAACACTTGTACTGCTGAAGATTTCACATTTCTCAAACAATTAGATGTACCGCACTGAGCTTTCTTTCCCAGCCCTTTGGCCTTCAAGGATCATTTAAATGGATTAGTATGAGAAAGGATCATTTGTTTCTAAGATCCTGTTTATACTCTTCTTATATTCATGGAGAAAAAGTGAAAATGTGAAAGTACAGTATGTTTCAGAAAACCCATACAATCTATAAATAATTATATTTTAGAAGGTAAATTCATCATTCTAACTTATACTACCTTGTATGAAATTTAAATGTATTATAAAATATGAACACTACATGAAGGATTCTATGCTTTTATTTTTTTATTCTATTTTATTTTATTAATATTCTGTAGCTCCATTAACTTTCTAACCTTTATACATGATATA
Source organism: Ranitomeya variabilis (assembly GCF_051348905.1). Taxonomy (NCBI): domain Eukaryota; kingdom Metazoa; phylum Chordata; class Amphibia; order Anura; family Dendrobatidae; genus Ranitomeya; species Ranitomeya variabilis. The sequence goes on along the minus strand of NC_135237.1, from coordinate 156,994,002 downwards.
CAGTGGTTTTTCTTTATACATCAGTGGCGGAATATAAGGCCGGAGTCACATTACCGTAGAATACGGCCGAGTGCTATGCGAGAAAACATTGCGTAGCACTCGGCTCAGTGTTAATCTATGGGGCAGCTCACATCAGCGCTTATTTTCTCAGCCATATTCGGCGTGCATGTAAAATTGCAGCATACTGCGATTGTCACTGAGACTTGGCCAAGACTCGCCAATGCAAGCCTATGGGTGTGAGAAAAAAATCACCCAGCACTCGGACCATGCGAGTGTTTGATTTTTAAGCATCGGTGTCATTTGAAAAGCCGGCAATTCATGTGCCGAGTACAGTAAAACCACAGAGTGACAGGTTAGAATAGAATAGATAGAATAGATATATACACATTGAATACATAGATATATATGGTTTTGCTCAAAAGTTTACATACCCCAGCAGAATTTCTTCTTTCTTGGCCTTTTTTCAGAGAATATGAATGATAACACCAAAACTTTTTCTCCACTCATGGTTATTGTCAAACTACTGTCTTTCTCTTTTTAAATCATAATGACAACCCAAAACATCCAAATGACCCTGATCAAAAGTTCACATACCCTGGTGATTTTGGCCTGATAACATGCACAGAAGTTGACACAAATGGGTTTGAATGGCTACTAAAGGTAACATCCTCACCTGTGACCTGTGACAAATGCCAGGAAAATTGTTCGGGATGAAAAGAAATACCCACAAATAACATCAGCTAAAATGCTGGACTCTCTGAAAACTAGCGGTGTGGCTGTTTCAAGATGCACAATAAGGATGCACTTGAAGAAAAATGGGCTGCATTATTGAGGTACCATTTGAGTGGATAGCAATGGATCTGGTGGCGGCCTATAGTGAAATACGCCTGTGGTCCTCAACATATTCTGGTCGTAGTGGACTACGCAACGCAGTACCCAGAGGCGATACCCCTTCACCATACCTCGGCAAAACAAAACGCCCCTGAGCTGTTTGTAATGTTGAGTCGCCTTCGGCTACCAAAGGAGATCCTTACAGATCAGGGATCTCCTTTTATGTCCAAGGAGACCAGGGAGCTATGTAAGCTGCTACAGATTAAACAGATGCTCACATCAGTGTACCACCCATAAACCGACGGGTTGGTGGAAAGGTTTAATAAGACCATCAAGTCCATGCTCATAAAGGTGGTCTACAAGGACGGGAGGGATTGGGACATGTCATTACTTATCTGATGTTCGTTATCCACGAGGCACCACAGGCTTCCATGGGTTTCTCTCCTTTTGAGCTACTGTATGGCTACTGTATGGCAGGCATTCGAGAGGGTTGCTGGACGTAGCTATGGGAACAGGAGCCAATTCTGCATTGGAGTGTAATCGAGAATTTGGCAAGCATGCAGGACTGGATTTCGGCATTCAGGCCCATAGTAAAGGAGCATCTGATGGATGCCCAGGCCTAACAGAGCTGCACGTATCATAAAAAACCCACAGTCAGGACATTTAAAGAAAGGGACTGGGTATTGATACTAGTGACCACCACAGAGAGTAAACTCATGGCCAAGTGGCAAGGGCCATATGAGATATGGTGGGAAGGCGGGAGAAGTGAATTATAGAGTGCACCAGCCCGGAAAGCGAAAAACAGAATAACTGTACCATGTGAACCTGCTAAAAGCCTGGAAGGACCGGGATTGTTTGGTCACTGAGGTGACCCCGGTCGTACCAACAGGGAACCCTCTGTCAGAGGCCAAGGACGCGGCCGGGGGTGAGGTTAAGATAAATAAAGCTCTCACAAAACAGCAGCAACAGGAGGCTCAAGTTTTGGTGCAACAGAATATGGATGTATTCTCAGAACTGCCAGGTCGGACCTCGATGGTCCAGCACAACATTTTTAACCAAACCTCGGGTAAGGGTACAGATGAAACCATACCGAGTGCTAGAGGCCCAGAGACAAGTCATTGTGTGGAGTCACAGGGTCCTGGTCATCACAGTGGCATTGCTTTCCTCACGGAGAGAGTGATGTTACACTTGGAAACGATGAAGGATATCTTTAATCAAGTAATCACCATACACACAACATGGTCACACTCCAGGCCACAAGGGGGAGCTTTTGATCCTATTTCTAGGTGACTCCCCTGCATATGCATATATATTGTGGTTTGGAGGGAAGTTAGTCAGATTCTGTCAGAGGACAGAGGAGAGAGAAGTCAGACATGGAGTGTCGGAAGGAGTGAAGGAGTCATGTAGCCAGAGTTGCTACAGCTCATAAAGAAAGAGAATTAAGAAGGAAAGGACAGCTTGTGGAAAGTGTGCAGGAGAGCGAAGCACAGGAGAGTGATATCAGGGGAGACCAGCTGTGAACGAGCTGCCTCACTCTGAAGCGCAGAAGTAGCCAGAACACCGAGGTTGTAAAGGATGCTAAGACTTACAGCAGAGACTGGCAGGACAGCTGAACTGCAAGTTACCTGTCCGCTACACATACCTGAAGACACAGTAACACATAGAGCCCGGGGCATGATAGAGTCCCTGTAAAAAGGCTTGAGTTACCTGTCATACAGGTATTGTCCTATCCAATATGGGGGACAGAGAAGAACTGTGAGGACCTTATATGAAGCCATAGGAAGTAAAGGACTACAACAGGAAGGCTTTCATCTCCACCTGGTAAAGGGGAACTCTGGATTCGCTTCCAAGCCGGCCGGACCATGCCTGTACCTGTGATCTGGTACCCTGACTGTGGCTGCCTGACGTCTTCAGTAAACCAGGTAAAGAGACTGCAAACCTGTGTCCTTGTTCTTTACTGCACCATTCACCATCTTCCATCTACACACCGGGAGCCCTGGGGATATACTTCACCTGTGGGAAGTTGTGCCTTCTAGCTATCTTTATTCAAAACCCCCCTTTACATGGGCGCCCAGGGCCACGGACCGGGTCGCCACCATCATGACATCACCCTGTGAACACCGGACCCGGTACCGGGTACCCCACGACCCTGGCAGGCAACTCAATTGTGACTGAAGTGAAGCAAATGCTCCAGTTAGGAGTCATCGAGGATTCCGGGAGTGAGTGGGCTACACTCACTGTCCTAATTCCGAAGCCAGATGGGTCATTACGCTTTTGTAATAACTTCAGGAAATTGGATGAGGTATCAAAGTTTGACCTCTATCCAATGCCCCGAGTGGACAAGCAAATTGATAGACTGGGGGAGGCCCAGTACTCCACCATGCTCGATCTCACCAAAGGTTACTGGCAGGTCCCATTGACAGAATCATCAAAAGAAAAGACCGCATTTATAACTCCAGAGGGTCTCTATCACTATGTCGTCTTGCCGTTTGGATTATGTGGGGCTCCGGACACATTCTAGAGGCTGATGGACATAGTGTTAGAGCAACAGCTCATTTAAATATAAGAAAAACATGGATTTCTAAGGAATAACACATCCGATCACAGCTATCAAGGTAACATTTTATTCAGTTTTTTATTATCTGCATGCGCATGTGGACGGCTTAGAAGAATTTATCCTACTGACGAATTCCCTTTAATAAAGATATTCAGAAAGATACCTTAACTTGCAAATTAACAATACAAAAAAGTAGTGTAAAGGTGTAAACAGACTGAAAGTATTGGCTATTTAAATCTAACATGGAATGTTAAGATATATATTACTGGAAATTGAACTTTTTCTTTTAAAGAGAGCAATGCGGGTAACAATGTAAAGCTTCTCTAAACGTACTAAGATTTTTCCTTTATGTTTATAATATTATTTTTTGGATATACACCGTAACTAAATAACTATATAAAATAATATTTGGAAACCTTTACACATGAATTTCTCTGTAAAAAAAAGTTTAGTAAGTAGCTGTTTCCTTGGGAACTGATTAATTTGAAGCTTAAAATCTGCAGCATCTGGTCCATGCCTGAACTTAGGCCTCTAAATATGTCTCTCTGAAAGTATTCATTAAAGATAAATAAATAGACCTGAATCCACCACTCTATACAAAATGTGTGAATAATGCATTAATTATGTTTTAAAGAATAATCAGCAACATGTTTTAACTAGAACAAATTAGATTTCGTTTGAAAACTTCAATTTGCTCCTAGTTGTGATATGTCTATACTGAATCATTCAAAACTTGTAAAATGTAACCTCCATTTATCCCCTTCACAACATTTGATGTGCCTATACGTCATGGTTGGGTTCCCAACCGATGACATATGGGTAAGTCATGCATGGAACAGGAACTGTGCCAGCGCGATCGCTGCCGGGAGCTATCTTACGTGATAGTCGAGTCCTGACTTTCACAGTCAGGAGCGGTGACTGCACTGCCCACCACTGTTTAACCCCCTAAATGACGCAAAAGATATTGGTTGCAAAATTTAAGATGCTAGAACAGGGAGGGGGCGAGGGCCCAATGCTCATCATGGCAATCCGATGTCATCATGACAACCTCCAAGTCAGCCAGGTATGTCAAGCCCATTGGACCATGCCAGGAGCATGTTCTAAAAGGCTCCTGTCAGTGAATAAGTCACATGTACTGTTGGGAAAATAAGTATTTGATACACTGCCGATTTTGCCAATTTTCCCACTTGCAAAAAATGGAGACATCTGTAATTTTTATCATAGCTACGCTTCAACTATGAGAGATAAAATCTAAAAATAAAACACAGAAAATCACATTTTATGATTTTTAAATAATTAAATTGTGTTTTATTGCTGGAAATAAGTATTTGATCACCTACCAACCAGCAAGAATTCTAGCTCTCACAGACTTATTAGTTTTTCTGTAAGAAGCCCTCCTACTCTGCACTCATTACATATATTAAGTGTACCTTTTTGAACTCGTTACCTGTGTAAAATACACCTGTCCACACACTCATTCAATCACACTCATACCTCTCCACCATGGCCAAGACCAAAGAGCTGTCTAAGCACACCGAAAATGACAAAATGGTAGAATTGTGCAAGGCTGGGATGGGCTACTGGACAATAGGAAAGCAGCTAGTGAGAAGGCAACAACTGTTGGCACAATTATTAGAAAATGGAATAAACACAAGATGACTGTCACTCTTCCTTGGCCTGGGGCTCCATGCAAGATCTCACCATGTGGGGAAAGGGTGATTCTGAGAAAGGTCAGGAATCAGCCCACAACAACACAGGAGGACCTGAAGAGAGCAGGACCACAGTCTCAAACATTATTGTTAGTAACACACTACGACGTCATGAATTAAAATCCTGCAGGGCACGCAAGGCCCCATGCTCATGCCAGCACATGTCCAGGCCCATTTGAAGTTCACCAGTGACTATCCAGATGATCCAGAGGAGGCATGGGAGAAGGTCATATGGTCACATGAGACCAAAAAATAACTTTTTGGTATCAACTCCACTCCCTGTGTTTGGAGGAAGAAGAAGAATGAGTAAAACCCCAAGAACATCATCCCAACCATGAAGCATGGTGAGGGAAACATCATACTTTGGGGGTGCTTTTCTGTGAAAAACAGAAATGCAAAAATGAAAATGGGCCGTGACGTTAAGGGGTTAAAGAAGTACTCTCTCAAAATGTTTTATGTATTAAATATGTGTGCATGTAGTGAAGTGTGAGTGTAATAATATACTGATTTATCACTGCTGTCTCCAGTATGAAGCGCTGTTTGTCATGATCTCCATGGCCAGAGAACTAGCATAAGCCTCTATAGGAACAAGCTCTTGGAAGATGTAACTGTACTGACCATGAACTAAACCTACCGCATCATCTAGAAGTAGCCAGGTAGCATGTCCTACTTTTTATCCCTATATCCCCATCGCCGGCCGGAGAACTAAATAATGCTAGCAGAGGGAAATATAAGACCTGACTCACCTCTAGAGAAATGCCCAAAAGGAGACAGAAGCCCCCCACATATATTGGCGGTGATATGAGATGAAACAACAAACGCAGCAGGAAAATAGTTTTAGCAAATTTGAGGTCCGCTTTCTAGATAGCAGAAGACAGAAAGCATACTTTCATGGTCAGTAGAAAACCCTAACAAAACACATCCAGAAATTACTTTAGGACTCTGGCATTAACTCATAATACCAGAGTGGCAATTCCTGATCAACAAGAGCTTTCCAGACACAGTAACGAAACTGCAGCTGTGAACTGGAACCAAAATACAAAAACAAAACATGGACGAATGTCCAACTTATCTAGTAGATGTCTGGGAGCAGGAACAAGCACAGAGAGGCTTCTGATAACATTGGTGACCGGCAAGCATCTAACAGAGAAGCCAGGTTATATAGCGACACCCAGATCTAATCAGAACAGGTGAACAGGGAAGATGATGTCACAAGTTCAATTCCACCAGTAGCCACTGGGGGAGCCCAGAATCCAAATTCACAACAGTACCCCCCCCTCAAGGAGGGGGCACCGAACCCTCACCAGAACCACCAGGGCGATCAGGATGGGCCCTATGAAAGGCACGAACCAGATCAGAGGCATGAACATCAGATGCAGTGACCCAAGAATTATCCTCCTGGCCGTATCCCTTCCACTTGACCAGATACTGGAGTCTCCGTCTGGAAACACGGGAGTCTAGGATTTTTTCCACAACGTACTCCAACTCACCCTCAACCAACACCGGAGCAGGAGGCTCAACGGAAGGCACAACCGGTGCCTCATACCTGCGCAATAACGACCGATGAAAAACGTTATGAATAGAAAAGGATGCAGGGAGGTCCAAACGGAAGGAAACAGGGTTAAGAATCTCCAATATTTTATACGGACCGATGAACCGAGGCTTAAACTTAGGAGATGAGACCCTCATAGGGACAAAACGAGAAGACAACCACACCAAATCTCCAACACAAAGCCGAGGACCAACACGACGGTGACGGTTGGCAAAAAGCTGAGTCTTCTCCTGGGACAACTTTAAATTGTCCATCACCTGCCCCCAGATATGATGCAATCTCTCCACCACCGCATCCACTCCAGGACAATCCGAGGATTCCATCTGACCGGAGGAAAATCGAGGATGGAACCCCGAATTACAGAAAAACGGGGAAACCAAGGTGGCAGAGCTGGCCCGATTATTGAGGGCGAACTCCGCCAATGGCAAAAAAGCAACCCAATCATCCTGGTCAGCAGACACAAAACACCTCAGATATGTCTCCAGGGTCTGATTAGTCCGCTCGGTCTGGCCATTAGTCTGAGGGTGAAAAGCAGACGAAAAAGACAAATCTATGCCCATCCTAGCACAAAATGCCCGCCAAAATCTAGACACAAATTGGGTTCCTCTGTCAGAAACGATATTCTCAGGAATACCATGCAAACGAACAACATTTTGAAAAAACAGGGGCACCAACTCGGAAGAAGAAGGCAATTTGGGCAGGGGAACCAAATGAACCATCTTAGAAAAACGGTCACACACCACCCAGATGACAGACATCTTCTGAGAAACAGGCAGATCTGAAATAAAATCCATCGAGATGTGTGTCCAAGGCCTCTTAGGAATAGGCAAGGGCAACAATAATCCACTAGCCCGAGAACAACAAGGCTTGGCCCGAGCACAAACGTCACAAGACTGCACAAAGCCTCGCACATCTCGTGACAGGGAAGGCCACCAGAAGGATCTTGCCACCAAATCCCTGGTACCAAAAATTCCAGGATGACCTGCCAACGCAGAAGAATGCACCTCAGAGATGACTTTACTGGTCCAATCATCAGGAACAAACAGCCTATCAGGCGGACAACGATCCGGTCTATCCGCCTGAAACTCCTGCAAGGCCCGCCGCAGGTCTGGAGAAACAGCTGACAAGATAACTCCCTCCTTAAGAATACCTGTGGGGTCAGAGTTGCCAGGTGAATCAGGCTCAAAACTCCTAGAAAGGGCATCCGCCTTAACATTCTTAGAACCTGGTAGGTACGATACCACAAAATTAAACCGAGAAAAAAATAATGACCAGCGCGCCTGTCTAGGATTCAGGCGCCTGGCGGTCTCAAGATAAATCAAATTTTTGTGGTCAGTCAATACCACCACCTGATGTCTGGCCCCCTCGAGCCAATGGCGCCACTCCTCAAACGCCCACTTCATGGCCAAAAGCTCCCGATTCCCAACATCATAATTCCGCTCAGCGGGCGAAAATTTACGGGAAAAGAAGGCACAAGGCCTCATCACGGCGCAGTCAGAACTTTTCTGCGACAACACTGCCCCAGCTCCGATCTCAGAAGCGTCGACCTCAACCTGAAAAGGAAGAGTCCCATCAGGCTGACGCAACACAGGGGCAGAAGAAAAACGGCGCTTAAGCTCCTGAAAGGCCTCCACAGCATCAGGGGACCAATTAGCAACATCAGCACCCTGTCTAGTCAAATCGGTCAATGGCTTAACGACATCCGAAAAACCAGAAATAAATCGACGATAAAAGTTGGCAAAGCCCAAAAATTTCTGAAGACTTTTAAGAGAAGAGGGCTGCGTCCAATCACAAATAGCTTGAACCTTGACAGGATCCATCTCAATGGAAGAGGGAGAAAAAATATATCCCAAAAAGGAAATTCTCTGAACCCCAAAAACGCACTTAGAACCCTTGACACACAGAGAATTAGACCGCAAAACCTGAAAAACCTTCTTAACTTGCCGGACATGAGAGTCCCAGTCATCCGAAAAAATCAGAATATCATCCAGATACACTATCATAAATTTATCCAAAAAATCGCGGAAAATATCATGCATTAAGGACTGGAAGACTGAAGGGGCATTAGAAAGACCAAAAGGCATCACCAAATACTCAAAGTGGCCCTCGGGCGTATTAAATGCGGTTTTCCACTCATCCCCCTGCCTGATCCGCACCAAATTATACGCCCCACGGAGATCAATTTTAGAGAACCACTTGGCCCCCTTTATGCGAGCAAACAAATCAGTCAGCAACGGCAATGGGTATTGATATTTAACCGTGATTTTATTCAAAAGCCGATAATCAATACATGGTCTCAAAGAGCCGTCTTTTTTTGACACAAAGAAAAAACCGGCTCCTAAGGGAGATGACGATGGACGAATATGTCCCTTTTCCAAGGACTCCTTTATATATTCTCGCATAGCAGTATGTTCAGGCACAGACAGATTAAATAAACGACCCTTTGGGTATTTACTACCCGGAATTAAATCTATAGCACAATCGCACTCACGGTGCGGAGGTAGTGAACCCAGCTTGGGTTCTTCAAAGACGTCACGATAATCAGACAGGAACTCAGGGATTTCAGAGGGAATAGATGATGAAATGGACACCAAAGGTACGTCCCCATGAGTCCCCTTACATCCCCAGCTCAACACAGACATAGCTCTCCAGTCAAGGACTGGGTTGTGAGACTGCAGCCATGGCAATCCCAGCACCAAATCCTCATGTAGATTATACAGCACTAGAAAACGAATAGTCTCCTGGTGATCCGGATTAATACACATAGTCACTTGTGTCCAGTATTGTGGTTTATTATTAGCCAATGGGGTGGAGTCAATCCCCTTCAGAGGAATAATAGTTTCCAAAGGCTCTAAATCATACCCACAACGATTGGCAAAGGACCAATCCATAAGACTCAAAGCGGCGCCAGAGTCGATATAGGCGTCAGTAGTAATAGATGACAAAGAGCAAATCAGGGTCACAGACAAAATAAATTTAGACTGTAAAGTGCTAATGGAAACGGATTTATCAAGCTTTTTAGTACGCTTAGAGCACGCTGATATAACATGAGTAGAATCCCCACAATAGAAACACAACCCATTTTTCCGTCTAAAATTCTGCCGCTCGCTTCTGGACAGAATTCTATCACACTGCATGCTTTCTGGCGTCTTCTCAGTGGATACCGCCAGATGGTGCACAGGTTTGCGCTCCCGCAGACGCCTATCGATCTGAATGGCCATTGTCATGGACTCATTCAGACCTGCAGGCACAGGGAACCCCACCATAACATCCTTAATGGCATCAGAGAGACCCTCTCTGAAAGTAGCCGCCAAGGCACACTCATTCCACTGAGTAAGCACAGACCATTTACGGAATCTTTGGCAGTAAATTTCAGCTTCATCTTGCCCCTGCGATAGGGACATCAAAGTTTTTTCTGCCTGAAGCTCCAAATGAGGTTCGTCATAAAGCAAGCCCAAGGCCAGAAAAAACGCATCCACATTGAGCAACGCAGGATCCCCTGGTGCCAATGCAAAAGCCCAGTCTTGAGGGTCGCCGCGGAGCAAGGAAATCACAATCCCAACCTGCTGTGCAGAGTCTCCAGCAGAACGAGATTTCAGGGACAAAAATAGCCTACAATTATTTCTAAAATTCTGAAAGCTAGATCTATTCCCTGAGAAGAATTCCGGCAAAGGAATTCTCGGCTCAGATACCGGAGCATGAATAATAAAATCTTGCAAATTTTGTACTTTCGTGGTGAGATTATTCAAACCTGCAGTTACACTCTGAAGATCCATTATTAACAGGTGAACACAAAGCCATTCAAAGATTATAAGGAGAGAGAAAAAAAAGAAAGACTGCAGCATAGACAGACTGGCAAGTGATCCAATTAAGAGCACAGAGGAAAAAAAAAAAAAAAAAACTCTCAGCAGACTTCTTATTTCTCTCCTTTCTCAGCCAAGGATTTTAACCCTTTAGTGGGCCGGTCAAACTGTCATGATCTCCATGGCCAGAGAACTAGCATAAGCCTCTATAGGAACAAGCTCTTGGAAGATGTAACTGTACTGACCATGAACTAAACCTACCGCATCATCTAGAAGTAGCCAGGTAGCATGTCCTACTTTTTATCCCTATATGCCCAGCGCCGGCCGGAGAACTAAATAATGCTAGCAGAGGGAAATATAAGACCTGACTCACCTCTAGAGAAATGCCCAAAAGGAGACAGAAGCCCCCCACATATATTGGCGGTGATATGAGATGAAACAACAAACGCAGCAGGAAAATAGTTTTAGCAAATTTGAGGTCCGCTTTCTAGATAGCAGAAGACAGAAAGCATACTTTCATGGTCAGTAGAAAACCCTAACAAAACACATCCAGAAATTACTTTAGGACTCTGGCATTAACTCATAATACCAGAGTGGCAATTCCTGATCAACAAGAGCTTTCCAGACACAGTAACGAAACTGCAGCTGTGAACTGGAACCAAAATACAAAAACAAAACATGGACGAATGTCCAACTTATCTAGTAGATGTCTGGGAGCAGGAACAAGCACAGAGAGGCTTCTGATAACATTGGTGACCGGCAAGCATCTAACAGAGAAGCCAGGTTATATAGCGACACCCAGATCTAATCAGAACAGGTGAACAGGGAAGATGATGTCACAAGTTCAATTCCACCAGTAGCCACCGGGGGAGCCCAGAATCCAAATTCACAACAGCTGTTCTTCTCTGCTGCTCTTTGACATCACTGCTCTAAGATTGACCGGGGTCATGCTATGCTCTGCGTTACCCAGAACTGTCTGTTACAATTAAAGCCTATGGAATGCTAGAATGAGGTTCCCTGAATCCCTAGGCTTTCATTGTAAATTTGACTTCCAGCTCCTGCATAGTGCAAAAAAAAATCCGACTAGTCAGAATTACAGTGACATCAGTGAGTAGCTGAGAAGAATGGCGCTGGATACCTGAGACGGCGGTGGTAGGTGAGTATATTACCACACTCACACCACACCACATGCACACATGCATTTCATATTTAAAAAAATGTTGTGGGAATTCTTCTTTAAGCAATATTATGTATATATATATATATATATATATATATATATATATATATATATATATATACAGTGCCATGCAAACCCTGGTGAAATTTACTGTTATTGTATACAGTTAAGCAAGTTGAAGATAAAATGATCTCCAAAAGGGCTAAAGTTATAGATGACACATTTCCCTTATATTTTAAGCAAAAAAAATATATTGTCACTTTTTTCATTTTAAAGATTACAAAAATGGAAAATGGGCCAATGCAAATTTTGTATACACATGGAGATTTGTGCACAGATAATTTTGACCAAGGATTCAGATCTTAATTAGCCTGTTATGGTTATGGCTTGTTCACTATCATCATTAGTAAAGTCCAGGTGATGCACATTTCCCAGCTTTATAAAAACCCAGCCTCCTTCAACCTTGTGCCAAAAAATGAGCAACCGTGGGTTCTTCTAAGTAGTTGCCTAGCACTCTGCAAATGAAAATGGTGGAGGCCCACAAAGCAGGAGAAAGCTATAAGGAGATATCAAAGCGTTTTCAAGTTGCCCTTTTCTCAGTTCAAAATGTAATTAAGAATGGCAGTTAACAGGAACAATGGAGGTCAAGATAAGGTCCTGAAAACCATATTTCAGTGAGAGCAGCTCATAGGATTGCTAGAGAAGCAAATCAGAACCCCCACTTGACTGCAAAAGACCTTCAGAAAGACTTAGCAGACTCTGGAGTTGTGTTACATTGCTCTACTGTTCAGAGACACCTGCACAAATATGACCTTCATGGAAGAGTCATAAGAAGAAAACCTCTCCTGTGTGCTCACCATAAAATTCAGCATCAGATGTATGCAAAAGAACATCTAAGCAAGTCCTGTATACCGATGAGGTTAAAATAGAATTCATTGGCCACAATGATCAAAGGTATGTGTGAAGGGCACAAACTTTCAGGAAAAAGAACATTTCATCAACCATTAAGCTTGGGGATCAATCAATCACGCTTTTGGGTTGTGTAGCAGCCAATAGCATGGGGAGCATTTCAATAGTAGAAGGAAGAATAGATTCAATGAAATTTCAACTATTTCTTAATGCAAACATAACACAATCTGTAAAAAATCTGAAGTTGAAAAGAGGATGGCTTCTACAAATGAATAATGATTAGTGTTGAGCATTCCGATACCGCAAGTATCGGGTATCGGCCGATACTTGCGGTATCGGAATTCCGATACCGAGATCCGATACTTTTGTGGTATCGGGAATCGGAATCGGAAGTTCCCAGTGTATGGTTCCCAGGGTCTGAAGGAGAGGAAACTCTCCTTCAGGCCCTGGGATCCATATCCATGTAAAAAATAAAGAATTAAAATAAAAAATAGGGATATACTCACCCTCTGACGCGCCCTGGTAGTAACCGGCAGCCTGCTTTGCTTAAAATGAGCGCGTTCAGCACCTTCCATGACGTCACGGCTTCTGATTGGTCACGTGCGCTCATGTGACCGCCACGCGACCAATCACAAGCCGTGACGTCATTCTCAGGTCCTAAATTCCTAATTCTAGGAATTTAGGACCTGAGAATGACGTCACGGCTTGTGATTGGTCGCGTGGTGGTCACATGAGCGCACGCGACCAATCAGAAGCCGTGACGTCATGGAAGGCCCTAAACGCGCTCATTTTAAGCAAAGAAGGCTGCCAGTTAACAGCGGTGAGGTGCAGGGGCCTCCGGAGAGGTGAGTATATCAATATTTATTATTTTAATTCTTTATTTTACACATTAATATGGATCCCAGGGCCTGAAGGAGAGTTTCCTCTCCTTCAGACCCTGGGAACCATCAGGATACCTTCCGATACTTGGTGTCCCATTGACTTGTATTGGTATCGGGTATCGGTATCGGCGATATCCGATACTTTTCGGGTATCGGCCGATACTATCCGATACCGATACTTTCAAGTATCGGACGGTATCGCTCAACACTAATAATGATCCTAAACACACATCAAAATCCACAATAAAGTACCTCAAAAGGCCTAAGCTAAAGGTTTTACAATGACTCTCACAGTTCCCTGATCAGAACAGCATTGAAAATCTGCAGTGCATGCAAGACAACCCAGAAATCTCACAAAACTGGAAGAATTTCCCAAGGAAGAATGGATGAAAATCCGGCAAACAAGAATTGAAAAACTATTGGCTGGCCACAAAAAGCATTTACAAACTGTGAAACCATGCAGAGTGCCAAACTTTTGCATTGGCCCATTTTCCTTTTAATTTTTAAAATTTAAAAAAGACAATATATTGGGATTTTTTTGCCTAAAATATGAAGGAAAGGTGTCATCTTTAACTTTAGGCCTTTAAGAGATCATTTAATTTTCAACTTGCTTAACTGTTCACAACAGTAATTTTGACCAGGGGTGCCAAAACTTTTACATGTCACTGTATACAGTTAGGTCCAGCAATATTTGGACAGTGACACAAAGTTTTGGCATTTTACCTGTTTACTAAAACATATTCAAGATGCATTTGCATTTGGAAGCTGTTGCTGTGAACCCATAAGACGTTGTCATAGGAGATCTCATTTGAAGAGAAACAGCCCATAATTAGGCTGAAAAAAAAGAAGAAATCCATCAGAGATAGCAGAATTATTAAGACTGGCCAAAACAACAGTTTGATACATTCCACAAAAAAAGAGCACACTGATGAGCTTGGGAACTCAAAACGGCCTGGACGACAACAGTGGTGGATGATGGCAAAATACTTTCCATGGTGAAGAAAAACCCCTTCACAACATCCATTCAAATTAAGAATACTCTCTAGGAAGCAGGTATTTTAGTATGTGAGTCTACCAAAAATTGAAGATTTCATGACAGCAAATATATAGGGTTTATTTATGTATTTATTTTACTCATTTACTGTATATAGTGCCATTAATTCCACAGAGCTTTACAGACATTATTGGCACTATGAAAACACAAAAAAAGCACAGTAAAACCAAAAACACTCTGTTGCAAAAAAATCACAGTGGACAGCAAGTGCTAGTAAAAAGATGGAAAAAACAGGGTATTTGGTTGATACATTTTTTGCAAAAAATGTATATTAAGCCGCTCTACCAATCGCCAAGGTAAGCCCATATCAGAGGAGTCCTAACTAATGTATGTAATCCCTATCTGATGTATTTAAAACCTGGTCATATGTACAATACCTGTATGAGCAGGATTCAGAAAAGGAATGTCCATGTGGACACGCTGGACAGAACGGCTCCTGTGCGCACAGCTCAAAAAAAGAGGGGTGGAGGCCTCCCCAGTCTTGTGGAAACAAGAAAACAATTATGTAAAATCAGAACACATGAGCTGCACGCACAGTGAACAAGCCAGTAGAGACATGTTCACACCACCAAGAGACTTGAAAACACAAAAAAGCACAGTAAAACCAAAAACACTCTGTTGCAAAAAAATCACAGAGGACAGCAAGTGCTAGTAAAAGATGGAAAAAACAGGGTATTTGGTTGATACGTTTTTTGCAAAAAATGTATATTAAGTCGCTCTACCAATCGCCAAGGTATACCCATATCAGAGCAGTCCTAACTAATGTATGTAATCCCTATCTGATGTATTTAAAACCTGGTCATATGTACAATACCTGTATGAGCAGGATTCAGAAAAGGAATGTCCATGTGGACACGCTGGACAGAACGGCTCCTGTGTGCCCAGCTCAAAAAAAGAGGGGTGGAGGCCTCCCCAGTCTTGTGGAAACAAGAAAACAATTATGTAAAACCAGAACACATGAGCTGCACGCACAGTGAACAAGCCAGTAGAGACATGTTCACACCACCAAGAGACTTGAAAACACAAAAAAGCACAGTAAAACCAAAAACACTCTGTTGCAAAAAAATCACAGTGGACAGCAAGTGCTAGTAAAAAAGATGGAAAAAACAGGGTATTTGGTTGACACGTTTTTTGCAAAAAATGTATATTAAGCCGCTCTACCAATCGCCAAGGTATATCCATATCAGAGCAGTCCTAACTAATGTATGTAATCCCTATCTGATGTATTTAAAACCTGGTCATATGTACAATACCTGTATGAGCAGGATTCAGAAAAGGAATGTCCATGTGGACATGCTGGACAGAACGGCTCCTGTGCGCACAGCTCAAAAAAGAGCATACATACATTAGTTAGGACTGCTCTGATATGGGTATACCTTGGCGATTGGTAGAGTGGCTTAATATACATTTTTTGCAAAAAATGTATCAACCAAATACCCTGTTTTTTCCATCTTTTTACAAGCACTTGCTGTCCACTGTGATTTTTTTGCAACAGAGTGTTTTTGGTTTTACTGTGTTTTTTTGTGTTTTCAAGTCTCTTGGTGGTGTGAACATGTCTCTACTGGCTTGTTCACTGTGCGCGCAGCTCATGTGTTCTGGTTTTACATTATTGGCACTATCTCTGAGGGGGCTCACAATCTATAATTCTCTATGAGTACTGTATGTCTTTGTAATGTGGGAAGAAACTGTAGAACCCGGAAGAAACCAAGGCAAACATGGGGAGAACATACAAACTCCTTGCAGATATTGTCCCTGGTGGGTTCACCACAAGGTGCAAACCATAAATCAGCCTTAAAAATAGAAAAACCAGATTAGACTTTACCAAAAAGCATCTAAAAAAGCTAGCTCATTCTGGAAGAACATTCTTTGGACAAATGAAACTAACATTAACCTGTAGCAGAAATATGGGAAGAAGAAAGTATGGAGAAGGCTTGGGACGGTTCATGGTCCAAAACATATGACTTCCTCTGTAAAACATGGTGGAGGCAGTGTGATGGCATGGGCATGCATGTCTTCCAATGGCACTAGTCACTAGTGTTTATTGATGATGTGACTGAACACACAAGCAGCTAGCTGTATCCTGAAGTGTACAGAATATACTTTTTGCTTAGATTTAGCCAAATGCAGCAAGGTAGAGGACAGCGCTTCACAGTACAGATGGACAATGACACAAAACATACTGCGAAAGCAACCCAGGAGTTTTGTAAGGCAAAGAAGTGGAATATTCTGCAATGACCAAGGCAATCACAAGATTTGAACTCCATTGAGCGAGCATTTCACATGTTTAAGACAAACCTGAAAGCAGAAAGACCCACAAAAAAATCAACAACTAAAGTCAGCTGCAGTAAAGTTTTGGCAAAACATCACAGAGGAGGAAATCCAGTGTTTGGTGACATACATAGCTTCCAGACTTCAGGCAGTTATTGCCTGCAAATGAATCTCCTCACATTACTTTGTGTAGGGAGGCACAGATTTATATTCAAAGCGCAATTTTTCTAAGTGCCATGGTAGTTTAACATGGCATGAATTTAATACTCATCTCTCTTCTCTTCATACAGGCATATACTTCATTCATCTAATGCATTCATCTCTTTAAAATCTGAACCTTCATTTCAATATGTGCATCATGTAATAAGTGTATATACTTCATTCATCTATTGCATTCATTCCTTTAAAGTCTAAACTTTCATGTCAAACTCTCATACATTCATGAGTTTTGCCTTTCAAATCCCCTTTACCTTCTAGGTCTTATGGAAACATGGATCCAGCAGTATGACACTACCACCGCGGCTGCTCTCACATATCATGGCCGACATTTTTCTCATACTCTGAGACCTGACAACAGATCAGGTGGAGGTGCTGGTCTGCTCATTTCAACAAAATGTACTTTCAGGTCATCTTCCCAGTACCCTCTCTTATCTTCCCTTTTTTTTTTAGGTCCACACTGTCAGACTCTACCAGTCTTTCTTCCTGCGAGTGGAGGTTGTGAATCGCCCTCTGGGTTCCCCCTGCCAGTTCTTGAATCACTTTGCCACCTGGCTTCCAAATTATGTATCCTGTGACATCCCCACTCTCATCACGGTGGACTTTAATATCCCCATTGGCAGTGGCGTAACTACAAAGTTATGGGCCCCGGTGCGAACTTCCAAATGGGGCCCCCCACCCCACCCCGGGTCCCCCCGCCTCAACCCCCCCCCCACCCCCGTACCCCCCCCACCTTCCCCTAGATACGCCTTGGACTGTCGCAGGAATCTCCTGCACTGCAACATGGTGTTGGGTGCCAGCACAGCCCGCACAGTGGTATATCCAGCACAGTGGTATATACAGCACAGCCCGCACAGTGGTATATCCAGCAGAGCCCTCACAGTGGTATATCAAGCACAGCCCGCACAGTGGTATATCCAGCACAGCCAGCACAGTGGTATATCCAGCACAGTGGTATATCCAGCACAGCCAGCACAGTGGTATATCCAGCACAGCCAGCACAGTGGTATATCCAGCACAGCCCGCACAGTGGTATATCCAGCACAGCCCGCACAGTGGTATATCCAGCACAGCCCACACAGTGGTATATCCAGCACAGCCCGCACAGTGGTATATCCAGCACAGCCCGCACAGTGGTATATCCAGCACAGCCCGCACAGTGGTATATCCAGCACAGCCCGCACAGTGGTATATCCAGCACAGGGATGTATACAGCAGAGCCCGCACAGGGATATATACAGCAGAGCCCGCACAGGGGTATATAGAGCACAGCCCGCACAGGGGTATATAGAGCACAGCCCGCACAGGGATATATACAGCACAGCCCGCACAGGGATATATACAGCAGAGCCCGCACAGGGATATATACAGCAGAGCCCGCACAGGGGTATATAGAGCACAGCCCGCACAGGGGTATATAGAGCACAGCCCGCACAGGGGTATATAGAGCACAGCCCGCACAGGGGTATATAGAGCACAGCCCGCACAGGGATATATACAGCACAGCCCGCACAGGGATATATACAGCACAGCCCGCACAGGGATATATACAGCACAGCCCGCACAGGGATATATACAGCAGAGCCCGCACAGGGATATATACAGCAGAGCCCGCACAGGGATATATACAGCAGAGCCCGCACAGGGATATATACAGCACAGCCCGCACAGGGATATATACAGCAGAGCCCGCACAGGGATATATACAGCACAGCCCGCACAGGGATATATACAGCAGAGCCCGCACAGGGATATATACAGCAGAGCCCGCACAGGGATATATACAGCACAGCCCGCACAGGGATATATACAGCTATGCCCGCACAGGGGTATATAGAGCACAGCCCGCACAGGGGTATATAGAGCACAGCCCGCACAGGGGTATATAGAGCACAGCCCGCACAGGGATATATACAGCAGAGCCCGCACAGGGATATATACAGCACAGCCCGCACAGGGATATATACAGCAGAGCCCGCACAGGGATATATACAGCACAGCCCGCACAGGGATATATACAGCAGAGCCCGCACAGGGATATATACAGCAGAGCCCGCACAGGGATATATACAGCACAGCCCGCACAGGGATATATACAGCTATGCCCGCACAGGGGTATATAGAGCACAGCCCGCACAGGGGTATATAGAGCACAGCCCGCACAGGGGTATATAGAGCACAGCCCGCACAGGGATATATACAGCACAGCCCGCACAGGGATATATACAGCACAGCCCGCACAGGGATATATACAGCAGAGCCCGCACAGGGATATATACAGCAGAGCCCGCACAGGGATATATACAGCACAGCCCGCACAGGGATATATACAGCAGAGCCCGCACAGGGGTATATAGAGCACAGCCCGCACAGGGGTATATAGAGCACAGCCCGCACAGGGGTATATAGAGCACAGCCCGCACAGGGATATATACAGCACAGCCCGCACAGGGATATATACAGCACAGCCCGCACAGGGATATATACAGCAGAGCCCGCACAGGGATATATACAGCAGAGCCCGCACAGGGATATATACAGCAGAGCCCGCACAGGGATATATACAGCAGAGCCCGCACAGGGATATATACAGCACAGCCCGCACAGGGATATATACAGCAGAGCCCGCACAGGGGTATATAGAGCACAGCCCGCACAGGGGTATATAGAGCACAGCCCGCACAGGGATATATACAGCAGAGCCCGCACAGGGATATATACAGCAGAGCCCGCACAGGGATATATACAGCAGAGCCCGCACAGGGATATATACAGCAGAGCCCGCACATCTCATCTCCCCCCGATAATGGCCCCACAGTCTAGTTAAAAAGAAAAAAAACAAAACTCTCCTCACCTTTCCTTTTGCCCGCGCTGCTCCCGGCGGCTGCAGTCTGCCCAGGACACTGCAGGTGCGCGATGATATGACGTCATCGCGCACCCGCAGTGTACTGTCAGAGGCAGAGCGGGGAATGATGGGAGAGGGGGCGTCAGCAGACGCTCTCTCCTCCATCATTGCATTGAACTATACCGGTGTCATAGACGCCGGTATAGTTAAATGCGGCGGCGGCGGCACTGGGGGGGGCGGGGGGAACAGTGCAGCGGCCCACTACTGGCACCGGCTCTTCTGGCATTTGCCAGAAGTGCCCGATGGCCAGTCTGGCCCTGCACTGACCTGCCAACCCGGGGCCCCTGACCTGCGGGGCCCAGTCGCAATGGCGACCGCTACGACCGTGGTAGTTACGCCCCTGCCCATTGGTGATTCTGTCTCCCCATCTGCCTTAATGTTAACTTTCTCCTTCAGCCTTTCCCAGCATACACTACTAAGACGGATGAAGATGGGAACACACTGGATCTGGTCTTCTCCCGCCTCTGCTCAGTGTATGACTTTACCAATACTTCTCTTCCATTCTCTGACCACAACCTTCTATCATTTCTCTTTATGTGACTGTCACCCTCCTCATGACACCCCCACTTTCTACACACCTATATATATAGAAAAATGAGTGTGTGTGTGTGTGTGTATCAGCCATGCCCACTGCACATAGCCCCACCCAATCACTAAGCATCTTTCATTTCACCACAGCTGTTTAAAAGAAGCTGAGCTGTGATTGGTTGCTATATGCAACAGTTTTCCCACTCCACAACACCACAGCAGACACTGACCGGGTGGGAGAAATCTAGCATCCCCGGGAACATAAGCTCCCAGCCATTGTCTGCCCCCCCAGAAAGGAGCAGAGAGCATATGACAGAAATGAATCACCCCCTCCTCTATTACTGCCACGCTCTATTGTTACTGGCGTAGAAAATTGCATCATCAGCGGCCGCACACAGAGTCTCACTGCCAGGTTACATAACAGCACATCTCCAGGAACTCCCTGCTCAGTGCCACCCAGCTCGGGACTATGGGATGGAGGATGTGTGATGGGTATATGGGCACTGGACTATGGGATGGAGGATGTGTATGATGGGTATATGGGCATGGGACTATGGGATGGAGGATATGTATGATGGGTATATGGGCACTGGACTATGGGATGGAGGATGTGTATCATGGGTATATGGGCACGGAACTATGGGATGGAGGATATGTATGATGGGTATATGGGCACTGGACTATGGGATGGAGGATGTGTATGATGGGTATATGGGCACTGGACTATAGGATGGAGGATGTGTATGATGGGTATATGGGCACGGGACTGGAATGGAGGATATGTATAATGGGTATATGGGCACGGGACTATGAGATAGAGGTTATGTATGATGGGTACATGGGCACTGAACTATGGGATGGAGGATGTGTGATGGGTATATGGACACTGGACTATGGGATGGAGGATGTGTGATGGGTATATGGGCACGGTACTAGGGGATGGAGGATATGTATGATGGGTATATGGGCACTGGACTATGGGATAGAGGATGTGTATCATGGGTATATGGGCACGGAACTATGGGATGGAGGATATGTATGATGGGTATATGGGAACTGGACTATGGGATGGAGGATGTGTATGATGGGCATATGGGCACAGAACTATGGGATGGAGAATATGTATGATGGGTCCATGGGCACTGCACTATGGGATGGAGGATGTGTGATGGGAATATGGGCACGGAACTATGGGATGGAGGATATGTATGAAGGGTATATGGGCACGGGACTATGGGATGGAGGATATGTATTATGGGTATATGGGCACTGGATTATGGGATGGAGGATGTGTATGATGGGTATATGGGCACAGAACTAAGGGATGGAAAATATGTATGATGGGTACATGGGCACTGGACTATGGGATGGAGGATGTGTGATTGGTATATGGGCATTGGCTAAGGGATGGAGGATGTGTGATGGGTGTATGGGCACGGGACTGTGTGATGGAGGATGTAAATGATGAGTATATGAGCATGGGACTTTGGGATGGAGGATGTATGCGATGGGTATATGGGTACTGGACTATGGGATGGAGGATGTGTATGATGGGTATATGGGCATGGTACTATGGGATGGAGGATATGTATGATGAGTATATGGGCACAGGACTATGGGATGGAGGATATGTATGATGGGTATATGGGCACTGCACTATGGGATGGAGGATGTGTATCTTGGGTATTTGGGCACGGAACTATGGGATGGAGGATATGTATGATGGGTATATGGGCACTGGACTATGGGATGGAGGATGTGTATGATGGGTATATGGGCACAGAACTATGGGATGGAGGATATGTATGATGGGTACATGGGCACTGGACTATGGGATGGAGGATATGTATGATTAGTATATACTCATCATACATATCCTCCATCCCTTAGTCCCATGCCCATATATCCATCATACATATCCTCCATCCCATAGGGCATAGGACTATGGAATGGAGGATGTGTGATGGGTATATGGGCACTGGACTTGGGATGGAGGTTATGTATGATGGGTATATGGGCATAGGACTATGGAATGGAGGATGTGTGATGGGTATATGGGCACTGGACTATGGGATGGAGGATATGTATGATGGGTATATGGGCACAGGACTATGGGATGGAGGATGTTTGATGCGAATATGGGCACTGGACTATGGGATGGAGGATAATCATTATTATTATAATTTGTTATAACTAACCACAGTTAGTTACTATGCCCGGGCAACACCGGGCTCTTTAGTTAGTATAGAAATATATGTGAAGAAATTGCAGTCATCATTGGCCCCAATTTCCTCCATCTCATATCCTAAATCTGCACTGAAACAGTATAATGAAGCACGACAACGTGCCTTGGATGAAGATGCACCACCTACATTTCGAACACCTTGACACAGAGGGCAATAACCCTGGCACACGCTGCAAATGCATTTTCACTCTCTCCTCAATCCAAGAGTGCAGGCCCTCACCACCGACCTCAGCACTGATGATCTGAGGTCGAGGTAACGCCCCTGCCCATGTTAGCTCATCCAGGTGTCAGTGGTGAAATGCACCCTGACAGACAGATTTTTTCAGGGAAAGGGTGATGTTGTCCTCGACTTACCAGTTTAGTGCAGGCACAGCTTTCTAGGAGAAGTAATGGTGACTGGGCAACTGGTATTGAGGGACTCCGACAGACATCAACTTTCTGAAACCATCTGTATCCACCAAGTGGAAAGGCAGCATTTCTGTGGCCAACAGACTGGAGATGCTGGAATTCAAGCTCTTAGCTTTGGCATGTGCAGGAGGAAACATTCTTTTATGTGACCAAAACTGGGGGACCGATGGCTGGCTGCTGTGCTAATAGAGGGTGGAATAAGGTGAAAAGGACAAACTGGTGGCCTGTGAGATAGGTGCAAGTAGAAACAACGCGGTCTTAAGGAGCGCTGAGGCAAAAAAGGAGACAATTAAAAAATGAAAGCACAAACCTTTAATAAAATTCTCTGCAATCCACAACGCGTTTCAATAGTGACATGCTATCTTCCTCAGGTGTACAGGGAACATGGGGAGAATTACATATTTAAAGGGGAATGCACCAATAAAAATCAATAATGAATTATGATATCATAGCACCATTTGTGTCCTGAGTAAGGCATACATAGAAAGGCAATGTAAATATAAAACAAATACTGAAGACAGAACATGAATAAATAAATAAATGAAACAAAAATGAATGAATGAAAATAAAAAATAAAAATGAAAATAAAAATAAGAAAATATAAAAAATATATAAAATATTAAAATACAATAGATCAACACTTAATCAACAACATTCTCTATGGTTAAATTCAGCCCCTCAGGGGCCAAGGTGCCCAACTCGAAGATCCAATAACTTTCTGAATTAATAAGGTTCCTCTGGCGATCAGGGACACTGTCAGCAACCCTATCTATTATAATAAGTGTCAAAATTTTTGGATCTTCCTGATGATTAACAATAAAGTGCTGGGATAAGCTGTGCAATTGATTCCCATTACGGATATTAACTCGATGTTTATTAAGCCGAGCATGCATGGTTTGTATTGTACGGCCTACATACTGGCGGCCACATGTGCACTGCAACAAATAAATGACATAAGCAGATTGACAATTAACTTGGCAATTGATAGTACAAGCTTGGCCTGTCATGCTTGATTTGAAAGTTTTGGCCCCATTCATGATAGAGTGGCACCATAAACTCTTAGGGATCTTGCATTAAAAACATCCTGCATCAGAAACGTCATTTACCATCAACAATTGAACTTTAGGTGTGATGTTACTCAGTGCCAACCAAATTACGTAAATTCCTTCTATATATCACTTTGGGCCTGTTGGGAAGATGAGCAGAAAGGATAGGATCAACATTTAAAATAAATCAAAATTTATCAAGCATCCTCTGAATAGTCACACGGGACTGGTTAAAAGTATTAACCAACCTCCACTTGGCTAATTCATATGTATTATTTGCAGCAACTGCTGTAGTGAGAAGAAACAGGTGCACTACTGTGATAACAAGTAATCAAGGGAGGTGCAAAAAAACAGTAGTAAATATAATGATGAAGCAAAACAGAGAAAAACACTACTGTAGGGCATGCACACTGCACCAAAAAGAATCAATTAAATAAAAAATAATCTTTATTGGCACACAATTGCAAATGTGATATAAAACATTGTTAAAAACATGTAGGTACAACCCATCAAAACCCCCTGCAAAAGGTGAAGTACAACAGGATGCAATTGGTATGTAACAACCCTATAACAATAAAGCAATATAGCTCATGATAAATATTATCAATTGCACCCTGGAGTCTATATAGCTGATGGATACAATAATGTATGAAAATGAGTTGGGATGAAGTCCCTAATATGACTCATAAGACCCAAAAGACCCAAATGAGGGTCTGAAATATCAACTGTGCAAGTCCAGCATAAAAAAACCCTGCAGTCGGGATACCATAAAGGACCCAAACCTAAGCTATGAAGAGAAAGCTGTGAATAGTGGACAAATAAGGCATGGGCTAGTGAAAGGATAGCCAATAGCCACCCAGCAAATAAAAGGAAAAAAGCCACCAGCAAAATAGCCAAGTGTATCAAAATAAGTCACTCGCAGCAATACTACCAGGATTGGATCATGAATATCAAAATTTCCAGATTCATGTTTCGTGACTACCATCAGTCACAAGCAATACTTACTCCCATGTAAAACTGATATGAAAATAAGGAGAACAAATGGGAAGTTTTTTAGAAAATTTAAAAACAAGCTTTATTGACAATATCAAATGGGTAAAAACACAAGCCACTGTCAAATGATAACAGTGCCATGGACATACAATGTGCAAAAAGAAGGACACCGGACATGCAAGTCCACCAAACACAGGGTATAATATGTAAGATAACAACACTGAGTCCGTACTCAAGGTGCAAGCAGCATGTATGTAAATATTTAACCATATGCCCTAATGACATTGATCCCATAAGGGATAACCCATGTATATAACTAACAAATAATCCATATTTGTATGTCACGGCTGTGTGCCCTGGTTATACACAGATATTTAGTAAGGATTCCTACATGAGTATAGAATCTCCCTGGATAGTGGACCAAGCCCATACCTGGTACCCCATATCAAATGTCAGGACTATAAATGGTAAAAAGGTATAGCATACTTCACCTGAAGGTTGGAAGACGAATTGCACATACCCCGACGCGCGTTTCGCCGCTGTTCGCCATGCTTTATCAAGGGGAATGTGTTGGGATGAAGTCCCTAATATGACTCATAAGACCCAAAAGACCCAAATGAGGGTCTGAAATATCAACTGTGCAAGTCCAGCATAAAAAAACCCTGCAGTCGGGATACCATAAAGGACCCAAACCTAAGCTATGAAGAGAAAGCTGTGAATAGTGGACAAATAAGGCATGGGCTAGTGAAAGAATAGCCAATAGCCACCCAGCAAATAAAAGGAAAAAAGTCACCAGCAAAATAGCCAAGTGTATCAAAATAAGTCACTCGCAGCAATACTACCAGGATTGGATCATGCAAACAAGAGCATCAAAGCTGATGGGGACATGAGTGGAGGATCCGGACGTGGCCTAAATATTATTAGTAGCAACTAGGGTTGAGCGAAACGGATCGGACAATTTCAAAAATTGCCAACTTTCGGCAAAGTCGGGTTTCGTGAAACCTGACCCGATCCCAGTGTGGGATCGGCCATGCTGTCGGCGATCTTCGCGCCAAAGTCGCGTTTCGTATGATGCTTTCAGCACCATTTCTCAGCCAATGAAGGAGGATGCAGAGTGTGGGCAGCGTGATGACATAGGTCTCGGTCCCCACCATCTTAGAGAAGGGCATGACAGTGATTGGCTTGCTTTCTGCGGCGTCACAGGGGCTATAAAGGGGCGTGCACGCCGACCACCATCTTACTGCTGCCGATCTGAGAATAGGGAGAGGTTGCTGCAGCTTCTTCAGAAGCAGGGATATACTTAGGGAGGGAAGATTAACCCCCAAACCGCTTGTGCTGTAGCGATTTCCACTGTGCAACACCACCTTTTCTTTGCAGGGACAGTGGAGGCTAGATTTTTGTGCATCAGCTCTGTAGCTTATAAGGCTCCCTGATAGCTGCATTGCTGTTTGTACGCTGCTGTGCAAACCAACTGCTTTTTTAAAAGCAAAAATCCTGTTGCTCCTTTCTGCACAGTTATATTGTTTATTTGTCCACACTTTTATGTGCTGCAGTCCTTTTTATTGCTGCCATACTTTTCCTAAGATCATTGTAGGGAGATTGTTATTGTAGTACAGTCCCTTTTTTTTTATATATCTTCCAGCCCCTTTCTGCCACGTACACTGTGTAGTGTAAAGGTACCGTCACACTCAGCGACGCTGCAGCGATATAGACAACGAGTCGATCGCTGCAGCGTCGCTGTTTAGGTCGCTGGGGAGCTGTCACACAGACAGCTCTCTCCAGCGACCAACGATCAGGGGAACGACTTCGGCATCGTTGAAACTGTCTTCAACGATGCCGAAGTCCCCCTGCAGCACCCGGGTAACCAGGGTAAACATCGGGTTACTAAGCGCAGGGCCGTGCTTAGTAACCCGATATTTACCCTGGTTACCATTGTAAAAGTAAAAAAAAAAACACTACATACTCACGTTCTGATGTCTGTCACATCCCCCGGCGTCCACAGGGTTAAACTGCTTTCGGCAGGAGCGCTTGCTAATGCTGCGCTGCTGCCGAGAGCTTCTCTGCACTGAATGTGTCAGCGCCGGCACCCGGCAGTAACAGCGGTGACGTCACAGTCAGTGCATGGAAGCTCTTGGCAGCAGCGCGTGCATTTAGCAGCGCTCCTGCCGAAAGCAGTTTAACCCTGTGGACGCCGGGGGACGTGACAGACATCAGAATGTGAGTATGTACTGTTTTTGTTTTTTACTTTTACAATGGTAACCAGGGTAAATATCGGGTTACTAAGCGCTGCCCTGCACTTAGTAACCCGATATTTACCCTTGTTACCATTGTAAAACATTGCTGGCATCGTTGCTTTTGCTGTCAAACACAACGATACACACAGATCTGACGACCAAATAAAGTTCCAGACTTCTAGCTCCGACCAGCGATATCACAGCAGGATCCAGATCGCTGCTGCGTGTCAAACACAACGAGATCGCTATCCAGGACGCTGCAACGTCACGGATCGCTGTCGTTCTCGTTGTAAAGTCGCTCAGTGTGAAGGTACCTTTATACAGCGGGCCTGATTTTTGCAGTAGTCTCCCACACATAAAAAGGGAGATTTAAATTACCGCTAAGTGCATCTGCGTCAGTTCTGTTTGTTGTATATCTGCCAGCCCCTTTCTGACACGTACACTGTGTAGTGTAATACAGTGGGCCTGATTTTTGCAGTAGTCTCCCACACATAAAAAGGGAGATTTAAATTGCCGCTAAGTGCATCTGCGTCAGTTCTGTTTGTCGTATATCTGCCAGCCCCTTTCTGCTACGTACACTGTGTAGTGTAATACAGTGGGCCTGATTTTTGCAGTAGTCTCCCACACATAACAAGGGAGATTTAAATTGCCGCTAAGTGTATCTGCATCAGTTCTGTTTGTCGTATATCTGCCAGCCCCTTTCTGCCACATACACTGTGTAGTGTAATACAGCGGGCCTGATTTTTCAGTAGTCTCCCACACATAAAAAGGGAGATTTAAATTCTCAACAAGTTTACATACACCTTCTACCTTGTTTTACAGTACCATATAACGGTTGTTAGTTTGGTTACATTTTCCAAGAATGAGGAAGTCTGGTGGAAGAGGCCGTGGGCAGTCATTGCCAGCTGTTAATGATGGTGGTGGTGGAGCATCTGGTGGTAGTGGGAAAAACAAAATAGCACCTAAGGCTCGAGTTGTTGAGCCAGCGTCATCGTCTGGCTACACAAGGCCTCGAAGGCTCCCTTTTCTGGGAGTAGTAAAACCGCTTTTAAAGCCGGAGCAGCAGGAAAAAGTTTTGGCTTTCATTGCTGACAGCCTCTAGCTCTTTCGCCTCCTCTTCCGAAAGTTCCAAATTTAAAAGCAGCGAGTCATCAGTGGATGCTCACGGTCAGGAACAAGTCGCTTCCTTGTGTCCTTCACCCAAAGCAAAAGTAAAGGATGCGGCAGGCGACACTACAGTTTACTCCATGGAGCTCTTTACACATACCGTGCCAGGGTAAGAAAGGGAAATAGTTAACAGCCCTTTACAAGATGAATCGGACATGGAGTGCACAGATGCACAGCCACAGCTAGATTATTATGCTGTTCCATTGACTCAGATCACAACATTGCCCTCGCAGTGTACTGAGCCAGAACCTGACCCTGATGAGACTATGGTGCCTCGTCCCGAACGCTATAGCAGCTTACACGGTGACACAGAGGAAGGTGTACAGGACATTGAAGAGGAGGTGATAGATGACCCAGTTGTTGACCCAGATTGGCAGCCATTGGGGGAACAGGGTGCCGCTGGCAGTAGCTCAGAAGCGGAGGAGGATGAGCCGCAGCAGGCATCAACATCGCAACAGCTTTCATCTGGCCAAAAACGTGTGTCAAAAACAAAGAGTTTTAGGACAGCGTGGCCATCCGGTGAAAGTAGCACAGCGTGCAATGCCTGAAAAGGTATTCGATAGTAGGAAGAGTGCAGTGTGGCAATTTTTTAACCAAGATCCGAATGATCAGTGCAAAGTTTTCTGTAAGAAATGCTCAAAGACCTTTAGCAGAGGGCAGAATGTCAAAAATTTAAATAAAACGTGCATGCATAGACATTTAACCAGCATGCACTTGCAAGCCTGGACTAACTACCAAACGTCCCGTAACGTTGGTGCACCTGCTCAGAATGAAGGTAGTCAGCAACGCTACATTGCTTCCCTCACTGTAAGCCCACCATTTAGGACACCACCTGCAGCAAATGCGGAGGTATCGTCGCAAGGCCAAAGCAGTCAGGGAATCACCAGGTTCTTGGTAGGAAACACTGTATGTAGGCCAACATCAAGAATACCATCACCAACCCTCTCTCAATCTGCCATGTCCACCACCACACAATAACACAAAAAAGTAGAGCAGAAACATCCATAACATTATAGTTAAGAAATGTATATAAAGTTTATTTAATAATTATATCAGTACAAAATATCCACACCATAAAAAGGTGCTACAGTGGGGCAAAAAAGTATTTAGTCAGTCAGCAATAGTGCAAGTTCCACCACTTAAAAAGATGAGAGGCGTCTGTAATTTACATCATAGGTAGACCTCAACTATGGGAGACAAACTGAGAAAAAAAAATCCAGAAAATCACATTGTCTGTTTTTTATCATTTTATTTGCATATTATGGTGGAAAATAAGTATTTGGTCAGAAACAAAATTTCATCTCAATACTTTGTAAAATATCCTTTGTTGGCAATGACAGAGGTCAAACGTTTTCTGTAAGTCTTCACAAGGTTGCCACACACTGTTGTTGGTATGTTGGCCCATTCCTCCATGCAGATCTCCTCTAGAGCAGTGATGTTTTTGGCTTTTCGCTTGGCAACATGGACTTTCAACTCCCTCCAAAGGTTTTCTATAGGGTTGAGATCTGGAGACTGGCTAGGCCACTCCAGGACCTTGAAATGCTTCTTACGAAGCCACGCCTTCGTTGCCCTGGCGGTGTGCTTTGGATCATTGTCATGTTGAAAGACCCAGCCACGTTTCATCTTCAATGCCCTTGCTGATGGAAGGAGGTTTGCACTCAAAATCTCACGATACATGGCCCCATTCATTCTTTCATGTACCCGGATCAGTCGTCCTGGCCCCTTTGCAGAGAAACAGCCCCAAAGCATGATGTTTCCACCACCATGCTTTACAGTAGGTATGGTGTTTGATGGATGCAACTCAGTATTCTTTT
This sequence comes from Ranitomeya variabilis, assembly GCF_051348905.1. Lineage (NCBI taxonomy): Eukaryota > Metazoa > Chordata > Amphibia > Anura > Dendrobatidae > Ranitomeya > Ranitomeya variabilis. Next base: position 156,963,702 of record NC_135237.1, on the reverse strand, counting down.
TCCTCCAAACGCGACAAGTTGTGTTTCTACCAAACAGTTCCAGTTTGGTTTCATCAGACCATAGGACATTCTCCCAAAACTCCTCTGGATCATCCAAATGCTCTCTAGCAAACTTCAGACGGGCCCGGACATGTACTGGCTTAAGCAGTGGGACACGTCTGGCACTGCAGGATCTGAGTCCATGGTGGCGTAGTGTGTTACTTATGGTAGGCCTTGTTACATTGGTCCCAGCTCTCTGCAGTTCATTCACCAGGTCCCCCCGCGTGGTTCTGGGATTTTTGCTCACCGTTCTTGTGATCATTCTGACCCCACGGGGTGGGATTCTGCGTGGAGCCCCAGATCGAGTGAGATTATCAGTGGTCTTGTATGTCTTCCATTTTCTAATTATTGCTCCCACTGTTGATTTCTTCACTCCAAGCTGGTTGGCTATTGCAGATTCAGTCTTCCCAGCCTGGTGCAGGGCTACAATTTTGTTTCTGGTGTCGTTTGACAGCTCTTTGGTCTTCACCATAGTGGAGTTTGGAGTCAGACTGTTTGAGGGTGTGCACAGGTGTCTTTTTATACTGATAACAAGTTTAAACAGGCGCCATTACTACAGGTAATGAGTGGAGGAAAGAGGAGACTCTTAAAGAAGAAGTTACAGGTCTGTGAGAGCCAGAAATCTTGATTGTTTGTTTCTGACCAAATACTTATTTTCCACCATAATATGCAAATAAAATGATAAAAAAACAGACAATGTGATTTTCTGGATTTTTTTTTCTCAGTTTGTCTCCCATAGTTGAGGTCTACCTATGATGTAAATTACAGACGCCTCTCATCTTTTTAAGTGGTGGAACTTGCACTATTACTGACTGACTAAATACTTTTTTGCCCCACTGTATGTGCATGGTGCACAAACAGGAGGGCAATAAAGAGAGGACATGACAGTAACCAGGTTAACAGCAGGGAAACACAGAGTATATTACATCAATTACATAGGTTTGTAAGCAGATGATCACTATATAACATGGTCCAAGCGGTATCCAAGCGTTAATTAGCATCAGCAACATGCACCACATATGCCATAACATAGATCGCGCTTACCCATTACTGTGTGTTCAAAAAGAGTGTCCCCGGCTGGCCTGGTGCCCCTGGACGCGTGTTTCACGTGATCGCTTCCTCAACAGGGTTAATCATTGGTCAGTCTCATGCCATTTTATATACTTTAAAAAGCGGAAGTGGCGCCAAGACCGCGGCGCATGCGCAGTGGCGCCCGGGGCGCGTCGCCACTACAGCCGTCATAGCAAGGCAATCGTGAGGCGGAAATCCGCCAGAAGACGTCATGTGACGCATGCCCCGCTATTAAAGATGGCCGCAGTAGGGGACGGGCATTCCGGGCGACAGTGGGCATGCGCACACCTCGGCCACCATTTTTAAGAAGACCATGGCTGTGGCCATTTTGATAAAGATCAAATTCAGATACCAGTCCTGCATGACCCATAAGTGTCGAAAGAAAGGTAGAAAAGTGCAATACGGTACATATAGTACCATGTACAGAAAGGGGGTGACACACATCACCCACAGTGTTAATTAATAATTTCATTTCAAATGTCTCTGTGCTTAATACAACGATAACAAGGAAAAAATTACATAAAAAATAAGACATAATAGTGTCAAATATAATAAAAATGACAATAAACTATAAGTAGATAGACATAAAAACAAACACATGTGAGAACTTCATTCTTCTTTATATCTTTTATCTTTTTAGAGCATCCTTATTCAATGTGAAGTGCATGCGTGCAAAAAGCGAAGGTAATGCAGACTAGACGCCATCCAAGCCAATGGTCATATGGTAAGAAAAAAACTACAATAAAAGCAAACACAAGACAAATTAGTACAAACATTATAAAAAGGTAATGGTGATGACAATGGGGAGAGAAAAGGATGGACAAATATGTCCGATATCATATATTTTCAAAAGCCGCACAGGTAGACAGGTACGCCAATTCAAAAAATCCACAACATTAGAATAATTAAAGGAAGGGAGCGAAACTCAGTTTCTCATTAAGCCCCCTTTGGGCTAAGGTGTCAAGGGTGACAATCCACTTGCACTCACATTGTGCAAGCGTTTTAACCAGATTGCCACCCCTGACACCCCCATGTATTCTCTCGATACCTCTCACTTTTAGGCCTCTGGGGTCAGATCCATGACAAATCCGAAAATGTCTGGGCAGAGTCTTTAGGCCCGATACATCTGTCACCTCTTTCGCGGCTATTATATCACGAACGTGCTCGCGTGTCCGAATCTTCAACTCCCTAGATGTGAGGCCAACATAAATCAGGGAGCAGGGACAGGTGGCATAATAGACGACAAAAGTCGTATTACATGAAATATAGTCCCGTATTTTAAATTCCCTGCTCCCATCTGAAGTTTTAAAGGACCCACATCTAAGGATATTCGGACACGCAACGCACGAGCCGCATGGATAACACCCCTGTCTCGGGCTACCCGCATCCAGAAAATTTCTACTCTTATTTTTGGCTATGTAGTGACTCCTCACTAGAACATCTTTCAAATTTTTACTCCTACGCTGAGTCATCAGGGGAGCTCTCGTCAGATGTGAGGCCAGTATAGTATCAGTCTGTAATATTGGCCAATGCCTATTAAATATTTCTCGGATGCGGTTCCATTGACAGTTCGAAGTTGAAATGAATCTGACCCCAGATCCATCCTCTGCTTTAGATCTCTGGGCCTGTAAGAGTAAGTCCTCCCTTCTTGTGGATTTTGCCCTTCCATACCTTGCCCTGATGCACCGGCGGCTGTATCCCCGTGCCCGGAATCGATCCGATAGGATGGCGGACTGCCTCTCAAAGCGGGTCTCCGTGGAGCATACCCGTCTGTTCCTCAAGAATTGCCCAACTGGGATGGCTTTAATAACAGAATAGTTGTGTGCCGAGGATGCATGAAGTAAAGAGTTCACAGATGTTTCTTTGCGATAAAGGTCAGTCTCAATCGAACCATCCTCGGCCACACACAAAGTAATATCCAAAAAATTGATTGTAGTTTTATGACAGGAATAAGTGAATTTTAAATTAAAACTGTTGTGATTTAATTCCTGCATAAATTTGGATAGGCTGGCCTCGCCACCGTTCCAGATCATCAGAACATCATCGATGTAGCGAAACCAGCCTACCACTGGGTCCGCGGCGTGTGCCCCGTCTCCCTGGAAGATGTGTCTCTCCCAGAACCCCAGAAAAAGGTTTGCATAAGAAGGGGCACACGCCGCGCCCATCACTGTACCTTGTAACTGTAAATAAAACCTATCTTTAAAAACAAAATAGTTGTGAGTTAAAATGAACTCAAGTAGCTCTAAAATAAATTCAGATAAATGGCCATCCCAGTTGGTACTTTCGAGGAAGAAACGGGCAGCTCTCAATCCATCCTCATGCCTAATTGATGTATATAACAACTCGATGTCGATGGTGACAAGAATCATACCCGCTTCAAGAGACAGCCCATCAACCCTCCTCAGCACATCCGTGGTGTCTCTGACATAGGAGGGGAGAGTCTCCACCAAGGGCTTCAGATAGAAGTCTATCAATTTACAGACATTGTCATACAGCCCCCCTATGCCAGAGACAATCGGTCGCCCGGGCGGGTTCACAGCGTCCTTGTGCACCTTGGGCAGGGCATAGAAGGTAGCGACCCTGGGGAACTTGGGCATAAGTCCATCAAGTACCTTCTTGGGGACAACACCTGACTCGCTCGCCAGATCCAAGATACATGCCAGTTTGTTAGTGAAAGTCTGAGTGGGATCTTGAGGCAACAGGCGATATGTATCCCTGTTCCTCAATTGGCGTAACACTTCCCTTTCATATTTATCTGTCGGCCAGACCACCACATTCCCTCCCTTATCAGCAGGTTTAATCACCACGGAGTCCAACTCCTGCAACTCTCTTATCGCTTTCCTTTGACTAACTGTCAGGTTGTCATTGTACATCCCTCTTGATAATTTAGTTAGATCCTCCATTACTAATCTACAAAAGATGTCAACCTGCGGACATAAAGACAAGGGAGGGAATGTGGTTGATCTGGGTATGAGTGAAGAAGGGATTTTACCTATGAAGTCTGGTTGTTGCTCCTCAAGTAAATCTTCCAACACTGATAAGGCGTTGGCCTCCACCTCACTTAACGAGTTAGCACCAAGGTCTTTTTGGCCGTGTAATTTCTTAAGAAGTAGTTTACAACAGAATAGGTGGGTATCCTTTACAACTGTAAAGAAATCAAATTTATTAGATGGTACACAATTCAAACCTAGTTTCAAAACCTCAATTTGTACTTTAGATAGAGGATAGGTAGACAAATTAATCACCTCTAGATTCGTACCCTTTGCCTTCTGTTCATAAGACGGCGGGGAGGTAAACTTTCTTTTCTTTGTATTATATTTCCCCTTAGCAGCTCTATTTGGCTGTGTCTTTTTTTCTCTACCTCCATAGGTTGTTCTAGATTGGTCGGAGGCCACACTTGACTCATCCACTGATGTTACAGATGAAACAGATCCTGATCTCATTTGTGACATGGGACGTGTTTTGTTCTTGCCCATCCTCCAACGGTAAACCCGATTGTCACGATAATCTGCATTGTCTCTCTGTAACTTTTTAGTTTTAGTAGCACTAATCTCCTGTTCCCATTTGGTAAAGTCATTATCCAGATCATTATTTAATTTTTCCAGAGCCTCCATCGTTAGATCATCTTTTATGGAGGCCTGAATAACATCAATCTCCTTCTCCAACTCAGCCAACTTTTTTTCATCTAGCCTCATGAGGAGTTCAATGAACCCTCGAGAGCACTTCGTGGCGACCTCTTCCCACTCAGACTTAAACAAATCATCCTCAACAGGGAAAGATGGAAATATCTGGACACGTAATCCCCTTGGGATCAGGCCACGGGCCAGGTATTGTCCCACGGTAGCCCTATTCCACCACAATCTTGTCCGCCTGTGCAGCAGAGATCTCAATTTATTAATTCTCTCCCCAGAATCACCACCATTTGTAATTAAAAGACCTCCCTAAAAGCCTCCTGTAGACGAGACAACCACGTTTGGTCTCGTATCCGAAAATCCATTGGCTTCAGATTATTTGCTGTGGGAAACACAGAAGAACAATATTTATTAACAGGATCATGAAGCACTAGAGTAGGAGATAAAAGAGAGCAGACTACGCTAGCTCTCCCTAGGCACTCCACAGGTGCCAACACAACAGGACAGCTCCGAACATAGAACAACACAAAAAAGTAGAGCAGAAACATCCATAACATTATGTCCACCACCACCCCCGCTAGTTCCACCATATGCAGCTCTCCAGTCCAGCTCACCCTACAAGAGACTCTCATTAGGAAAAGGAAGTACTCATCCTCACATCCGCGTACACAGGGTTTGAACGCCCACATTGCTAGACTAATCTCGTTAGATATGATCCCCTACTGGTTGGTTGAAAGCGAAGCTTTCAAAGCCCTGATGGCCTATGCAGTACCATGCTATGACCTACCCAGTCGACACTTCTTTGCGAGAAAAGCCATCCCAGCCCTCCACCAGAATGTCAAAGACCGCATTGTCCATGCTCTCAGGCCATCAGTCAGTAGAAAGGTGCACCTCACAACAGATGCATGGACCAGTAGGCATGGCCTGGGACATTACGTGTCCATCACGGCACACTGGGTTAATGTGGTGGATGCAGGGTCCACAGGGGACAGCCATAGTGGGACAGTTCTGCCTAGCCCATGGTCTAGGAAACAGTTGGCTGTAGGCGTTCGCCACCCTTCCTCCTCCTCCTCCTCCAGCAGAAGCGAAAGCTCGTCCACAGAGCGCAGTCGCACGACCACTCCATCCGCAGCTGCCAGTGTTGCACACGAGGTGTCCCATTATGGAACAGCTAGTGGTAAGCGTCAGCAGGCTGTGTTGGAAATGAAGTGTTTGGGCGACAACAGACACACCGCGGAAGTTCTGGCCGAGTTCTTGCAGCAAGAAACTCAGTCCTGGCTGGGCAGTGTACATCTTGAGGCAGGCAAGGTAGTCAGTGATAACGGAAGGAATTTTATGGCTACCATAGCCCTTTCAGAACTGAAACACATACCTTGCCTGGCTCACACCTTGAACCTGGTGGTGCAGTGATTCCTGAAAAGTTATCCGGGGTTACCAGCCCTGCTCCTGTAGGTGCGAAGACTTTGCTCACACATCCGCCGGTCGCCCGTACACTCCAGCCGTATGCAGAACCATCAGCGATCATTGAAGCTTCCCCAGCACCGCCTAATAATCGACGTTGCAACAAGGTGGAACTCCACACTGCACATGCTTCAGAGGCTGTGCGAACAGAGGCGTGCTGTAATGTATTTGTGGGAGGATACACATACACGGGCAGGCAGTTGGATGGCAGACATGGAGTTGTCAGGTGTGCAGTGGTCGAAGCTACTAGACCTGTGTCAAGTCCTTCAGTGTTTTGAGGAATGCACATGGCTGGTAAGTGCAGACGATGCCATCATAAGCATGAGCATCCCACTAATGTGTCTGCTGATGCAAAGTTTGACGCACATTAAGGAGCAGGCGTCTGCAGCCGAGGATGAGGGAAGCCTTGATGACAGTCAGCCATTGTCTGCTCAGGGAACTCTCCTGGACGAGGTGGCGGACGAAGAGGAGGAGGAGGATGATGGGGATGAATATTTATGGGGGGAGGAAGCTTCTCAGGGGGCAATAGAAACTGGTGGCGTTGCAAGGTCAGGTACAGGGTTTTTGCGGGAGCCAAGTGATGTTGATTTGCCAGAAAGTGCTCCTCAACCCAGCACAAGCAGTGAATTGACACCTGGAACATTGGCCCACATGGCTGATTATGCCTTGCGTATCCTAAAAAGGGACCCCCGCATTATCAAAATGATGACCGATGACGATTACTGGTTGGCCTGCCTCCTGGATCCACGCTATAAAGGGAAATTGCAAAATATCATGCCACATGAGAACCTTGAGCAAATATTGGCTACCAAACAAGCAACACTTGTAGACCGTTTGGTTCAGGCATTCCCAGCACACAGCGGCGGTGATGGTTCTCACACGACCTGCAGGGGGCAACATGGCAGAGGTGTTAGAGGTGCACAAATCAGAAGTGTCGTTGGACAGGGGGGTTTTATGACCAGGTTGTGGAGTGATTTCGCAATGACCGCAGACACGACAGGTACTGCTGCATCAATTCAAAGTGACAGGAGACAACATTTGTCCAGTATGGTTACAAACTATTTTTCCTCCCTTATCGATGTTCTCCCTCACATGTCATTCCCCTTTGATTACTGGGCATCTAAAATAGACACCTGGCCTGAATTGGCAGAATATGCATTACAGGAGCTTGCTTGCCCAGCTGCTAGTGTGGTATCAGAAAGAGTCTTCAGTGCTGCTGGTTCAATACTGACCGAAAAAAGGACTCGTCTGGCTACCCAAAATGTTGATGAACTAACCTTCATTAAAATGAACCAATCATGGATTTCTAATTATTTTGCCCCACCTTCCCCTGCTGACACGTAGGTTGCCTGAAAAATGTCTTGCTTTTAGCCTCCACTTACTGACTGCTCCAATTCCTCCATTTGCAGCTGCTGAATGTCCACCATAGGCCATTTTTTACCTCCATAAATGGGCTGACTCCCCCCACAGGGCCGTGGTCACCACCTAGCGCAAGCACCCGTGCGAGTGCCGTTTGCCTGGACAGGTGGGTGTGCCCACTCTTGGGCGACGGCACTGGCACAGGTTCCCTCATAGTACAATGAAGTGTCTCTGACGGTGGTGGTTCACAGCCAACGTCAGACACACCGTCGTAATATGAGGGGCCCTGGGCCAGTACCACCGCCCACGAGAGAGTGTCCCCCCCAAGCTCGAACAGCGCTCTACCACTTGCAAAACTTACCTCTCCCGGCTCCACCACTGTGTAGTCTGTGCTGTTAAATCCTTCAATGGCACTGCCAACAAAAATGTGTTGAAATGATAGATGATAGCAAAAATATACAGGGGCCCTGGCCTCCATTTAGACCAGTTAATCCTTTGCGCCAACTACCACTGTCTGCTACTCAGCAGAGGAGCCCACCCCTGTACGTAGCTATGCCACCTGTTTATTTATGAAAATTTGTTTGGCAGACATTTACATCACTTTATGATTTTGGCCTACTAACTGTGTCATCCACTCCTTACAGTTGTCCTACACTGAACAAACCAATGCCTGTGTACCCCTGTAACCTATTTTGAACTGCATTGAGCCTACTTTTTTATTTTAGGCCTACAAAGTCTGTCTACGCCACTCTGAGTCCTTACAATCGTCCTCCGCTGAACAAACCAATGCCGCCTGTGTACCCCTGTAACCTATTTTACACTGCATAGAGCCTACTTTTTTATTTTAGGCCTACAAAGTCTGTCTGCGCCACTCTGAGTCCTTACAATCATCCTCCGCTGAACAAACCAATGCCGCCTGTGTACCCCTGTAACCTATTTTACACTGCATAGAGCCTACTTTTTTATTTTAGGCCTACAAAGTCTGTCTGCGCCACTCTGAGTCCTTACAATCGTCCTCCGCTGAACAAACCAGTGCCGCCTGTGTATCCCTGTAACCAATTTTGCACTGCATTGAGCCAACTGTTTTATTTTAGGCCTACTACCTGTGTCTGTCTGCACCACTCAATACAGCTGTCCTCCACTGAACAAAGCTGAGCTTAGATTTTCAGGCATTCAGCCTATATCAGATATTAAACTGCATTTGGCCTACTTGTTTGGTTGGGCCTACTAACGGTGTCTGCAGCTCCTTGTTGTTCTCCTCCACTGAACAAAGCTGAGCTTCAATTTTCAGGCTTTCAGCCTATAGGAAATTTTAAACTGCATTTGGCCTACTTGTTTGGTTGGACCTACTAACGGTGTCTGCCGCTCCTTGCTTTTCTCCTCCACTGAACAAAGCTGAGCTTCAATTTTCAGGCTTTCAGCCTATATCAGATATTAAACTGCATTTGGCCTACTTGTTTGGTTGGGCCTACTAACGGTGTCTGCCGCTCCTTGTTGTTCTCCTCCACTGAACAAAGCTGAGCTTCAATTTTCAGGCTTTCAGCCTATAGGAAATTTTAAACTGCATTTGGCCTACTTGTTTGGTTGGGCCTACTAACGGTGTCTGCCGCTCCTTGCTTTTCTCCTCCACTGAACAAAGCTGAGCTTCAATTTTCAGGCTTTCGGCCTATATCAGATATTAAACTGCATTTGGCCTACTTGTTTGGTTGGGCCTACTAACGGTGCCTGCCGCTCCTTGCTTTTCTCCTCCACTGAACAAAGCTGAGCTTCAATTTTCAGGCTTATGGCCTGCAGAAAATATGAAACTGCATTTGGCCTACTTGTTTGGTTGGGCCTACTAACGGTGTCTGCTGCTCCTTGGTGTTCTCCTCCACTGAACAAAGGTGAGCTTCAATTTTCATGCTTTCGGCCTACGTAAAATATGTAAATGCATTTGGCCTACTTGTTTGGTTGGGCCTACTAACGGTGTCTGCCGCTCCTTGATGTTCTACTCCACTGAACAAAGCAGTGCCACCTGTTTACTCCTGTTACCAATTTTGAACTGCATTTGGCTCACTTTATTACTTGGGCCTACTAACTGTGTCTGCCACTCCTTACAGTTTTCCTCCACTGAACAAAGCAATGCCGCCTGTTTAGTCCTGTTACCAATTTTGAACTGCATGTAGCCTACTTTATTGTTTCGGCCTATATCTGTGTTTCCTTCTCATCCTGCCCATTGCCCAGCCACTGCTAGATGAGTCTGCTGGTACATTGACCCAGACCACTACATTCCCCTTGCACTCTACACAGCCAGAATCTGACCCTGCTGAAAGTCAGGTTCCCCTTCCCGCATACTACACCACCTTACACAGGGACAAATAGGAAGGTGCAGATGAAAGTGCAGGTTCCTTCATCAGGTGGGGGGCATACTCGTTGGCGACGTCACTGGCACAGGGCCCCTCATAGTACGCAAAAGTGTCTCAGCCAGTGGGAGGCGCCCCCGCCATCAAACACACCGCCGTACTTTGAGGGACCCTGTGCCAGTGCCAATGCGAACGAGTGGGCCCCCCTGCTTGCTCAGGATCACAGCACTTGCAAAGTTGAAATACTTACCTTTCCCTGCTCCCCCGCCGTGACGTATTCCGCGTTTCCTGGGCCCACGAAAATCTTGAGCCAGCCCTACCCCCCCACAACTTTAGCCAAATGACCCCCTGTTTTCAATGAATAACTATTATTATAAGGTAAATTAAGATTGACAAGCTTAAGTAACAAGAATTGATGTTTTTGGCATTAAAATGGGCACTGTAGGTGTTTTCCTGTCCTCCACTCACTGCCGACTTTGCTTCCCCATTGACTTGCATTGGGTTTCATGTTTCAGTCTGCTCCCCGACTTTTCGCAATAATCGGCCGATTTCACCCGACCCGACTTTTGAGAAAGTCGGGTTTCGCGAAACCCGACTCGATCCTAAAAAAGTAAAAGTCGCTCAACTCTAGTAGCAACTGCTGACTCAATCCTATTTCTTGTGAAAGTGATTTAGTTTTAAGAAACGCATTGTGAAGTAATTTTTTAGGGTAACCATTTTGACGGAACCGCTTGTTAAGAATTTTTGATTCGGCAAAAAATTCAGAGGCATCAGTGCTTTTTTTTCGCATCCTCCAGTATTGACCGTAAGGCACATTATTGATCCATTTAGGAAGATGTCCACTATCAAACCAAAAATAACTGTTCATGTCTACAGTACATGCTTAAAATGTGTTGAAGAGGAAAACTTACCCACATTATCAACACGTATCAGAAGGTCCAAGTATTGAAAGGCAGTGCTAGACATGGAGGCAGTACAGGCAATGGTATACGGAATATCATGCTGAATGGCGACGTACTGCTGCATTATTTATGCATTTAGTAATGGCAACGGTATACGGAATATCATGCTGAATGGAGACAGTAAAGGAGAGTCCCCAAGGGTTTTAATTAAGATCCTCAACAAAATAAAGAGCCTCATTTTGAGAACTGGTCCAAATAAAAAAATCATCTATATACCGCCGATAAAACATGATGCTGAATTATTCACACTCACGCAGCAGAAGCTGCCTTCGGCCAGTCTCTTTTTTTTCTTCGATGTGGCTGGAGGACCAGTGGTGACGTATACCTGGTGACGCCTCTCTCTGGGTCACGTGGTTGGATTATGTGACCTCATCAGGAAGCCCCGCACGACATGGTGTGACAATCCCTCGCTACCACAGAGGTCTCAGGTGTCCCAGCAACACGCTTTCATTGGAGTTGTGCAGGGGTGCACAACCCCTAAAGGTGAGAGGCCGCTCGGCCCATTTAATTAAATATACTTTATTATTTGGTCCTTCACAAGTGCGCTCCCTGTTCTTCTTTTTTTGCATGTGAGTTAGGTGCAGGCATAGATGTTATGGTGGATTGAGAAAGATGTGTTGTGCTAGGTGACACAAAAACATCAGGTATCTCGACTTCCATAACAGCTTATGGGGCTCTCACTCACCCGAATTGTAACGGGTAAGCAAGTGGGTTTTCTGCGTCCTGTGTGAGAACACTTGGCACAGTGACAGAGGAGGAAGAAGCAGTAGGTGTGCCTGATGAGATGGCCTGTGCTTGGCGAGGCCCACTAGTCAGATTTTTACAGCAGTGAGATTCCCAGACTGAGGCATGTTAATGGCGCATTTGCCGGTTCATGTATGTAGTTGTCAAATTATTGCAATTTTTGCCTCTACTGAGTGTTTTTTTTGCAAATTTGGCAGATAACGTGAGTTGGCTAATCCTTTGCGGTCTCAAAAAAGGCCCCGGCTAGGCAGACCCCTGCTGCCCCTGGGAACTGCACCCTCACATCAAGTGCTGGTTACAGCCAGTGTTGCGGCTGAGGATATAGTGCTTGTCGTGGTTGCATTACTTCGTGTTTGTGCAGGAAGCTTCAACATAACCTCCTCGTCTTCCTCCTCCTTCACCTTCTTTGCTGAGGTTCTCAGCTGCATACCTCTGGGTTCACACCAAGTGGGATCTACAACCTCATTGTCATCTTCTCTGTACTCACACTTGTCACCCTTCTCCTCTTCCTGCCCTGACACCACAGTACAGTCCGCATGCGCCTCTGGTATCTGTGTCTCATCAGGAAAATCTCCTTGGTGGTTAACATCTGGTGACGAGGGTCTGGATTATGCTCGTACCCTACTTCGTCAGGTCCCGACTAGATGAAAAGATGCTTTCCTCCTCTGGATTCTTTGAATCTTTGGAGCAGACCTCTGATGCCCATAGAATAGAATGTGTGAACAGCTGCATGATTTGCAGCTGCTAGACAGCCTGAACACACGTGGGGATTCCCTAACAAACAGGCATACTCACTCATCACTAGTTGTCAGTGGTTTTTGGATGGGATGAGACGGTGTTTGTTCAGTTGAGCTTTCATTAACATTAACACCTAACCCACATACACGTCGAACACCAAGCCTATTCCACCATGATCTAACTTTTCCCCATTCATGTTGTATGTACCCTTCCCCTCTTGTAACCTGCTGTTTCACAACCTTAGGCCCACAACTGTCAGTCACCTGTCATTAAATGAACAATCACTATTTATTTTCTTAGATAGTGTGCCTGAACAATACTGTTATATCTAAGGATTTTTAAAAGGAAGTGTGGCCTTCTGATTTGTCACTGAAACACAATTTTATCACAAATGATTTGGATTAGCAAATTGGGCCTCCTGACTGCACCCCAATATTAGGACTAACAATGTTTAAGTGGAAATCTGGTCTTCTAATTTCTCACTGAAACACAGTTTTTTCCGAAGCAATATAGATTAGCAAATTGGGCCTCCTGGTTGTACCCCAATATTAGGGATAACAATATTTAAGTGGAATTCTGGCCTTCTGATTTCTCATCGCAACACAGTTTTATCACAAACTATTTGGATTTGCAAATTGAGCCTCCTGGCTGCTCCCCAATATTAGGTCTAACAATTTTTAAGTGGAAATCTGGCCTTCTGATTTCTCACTGAAACACAATTTTATGAAAATCAATTTGGATTAGCAAATTCGGCCTCCTGGCTGCACCCCAATATTAGCCCTAATGAATTTTAAGTGGAAATCTTAACTTCTGGTTTCTCACTGAAGCATAGTTTTATCACAAATGATTTTGATTAGCAAATGGAGTCTCCTGAAACTGCAACACAGTTTTAACACAATCTAGTTACATGCTGGAAGATCGATTTCACACAGGACAGGATCCTATCTAGCTAACTGACAATTTCACTTTCAGCAGCAGCAGTACTGTGCAGGAGCTAGCCTCTCTACACTATGACACTAAGAAAATGGCGCCAGCAAAACAAGATGTATCATGACTTTGTGGATGGTTTCTGTGCCATGAATGGCTCCTTGATCGAGATGGGCGAACCCGAACAGTAAAGTTTGGCGTCTGTACCAAACACCTGCTGTTTGGGCACGGACACCGAACATGGACTTCACCAGGAAGTCTGTGTTACTGTTTGGGTTTGGCCCCCCTAACACCGGGTGTTTGCCGTGCTGTCATGTGCATGACAGGGCAGCAAACACCGCTTCTGTTCAGCTGTAAAATCATCACCGCCAGTCAGACAGCCACGGTTCCCACGCTGTCAAAAGACAATGTGAGCAAGCAGCTGTGAACAGAGGTATGACATTTTTTTAAATTATTTAAATAAATAATAAAAAAAACAGTGAGGTCCCCCCCATTTTAGACAACAAGCCAAGCTAAAGCAGACACCTGGAGGCTGGTATTCTCAGGCCATGGATACTGGCCCCCTCCAGCCTAAAGATAGTAGTCTGCAGCTGCCCAGAAAAGGCAAATCTATTCGATGCACCAATTCCTGTGCTTTTCCCAGCTCTTCACACTTGCCATCTAGCAGCAAGTACTTTTCATGGCCTCAGCTGCATGATTTACGGCTGCTAGCCAGGCTAAATACATGTGGGAATTCCCTAACAAACAGGCATTCCTCACATGTATTGAGCCTGGTTAGCAGCCATAAATCATGCAGCTGAGGCCACGAAAACAAATGTCCGAGCACTACAAAATACTCGGAGATCATCCAAGCGTGCTTAATAATAATAATAATAATAATTTTATTTATATAGCGCCAACATATTCCGCAGCGCTTTACAACTTATAGAGGGGACTTATACAGACAATAGACATTACAGCATAACAGAAATCACAGTTCAAAACAGATACCAGTAGGAATGAGGGCCCTGCTCACAAGCTTACAATCTATGAGGAAAAGGGGAGACACGAGAGGTGGATGGTAACAATTGCTTTAGTTGTTTGGACCAGCCATAGTGTAAGGCTCGGGTGTTCATGTAAAGCTGCATGAACCAGTTAACTGCCTAAGTATGTAACAGTACAGACACAGAGGCTATTAACTGCATAAAGTGTATGAGAACATGATGGAGGAACGTGATTATGTTGTTGTTTTTTTATTAATAGGCCACACAGGGATAGTTAGGTTAATGCGTTGAGGCGGTAGGCCAATCTGAACAAATGAGTTTTTAGGGCACGCTTAAAACTGTGGGGATTGGGGATTAATTGTATTAACCTAGGTAGTGCATTCCAAAGAATCGGCGCCGCACGTGTAAAGTCTTGGAGACGGGAGTGGGAGGTTCTGATTATTGAGGATGCTAACCTGAGGTCATTAGCAGAGCGGAGGGCACGGGTAGGTTGGTAGACTGAGACCAGAGAGGAGATGTAGGGTGGTGCTGAGCCATGGAGTGCTTTGTGGATGAGGGTAGTAGTTTTGTACTGGATTCTGGATTGGATGGGTAGCCAGTGTAATGACTGGCACAAGGTAGAGGCATCGGTGTAACGGTTGGCGAGGAGTATGATTCTGGCAGCAGCATTCAGGACAGATTGGAGTGGGGAGAGTTTGGTAAGAGGGAGGCCAATTAGTAGAGAGTTACAATAGTCCAGACGAGAATGAATAAGTGAGACAGTAAGAGTTTTTGCAGAGTTGAAAGTAAGAAAAGGGCGAATTCTGGAAATGTTTTTGAGATGCAGATAAGAAGAGCGAGCCAGTGATCGGATGTGGGGGGTGAATGAAAGCTCGGAATCAAGGATGACTCCAAGGCAGCGGGCATGTTGCTTTGGAGTAATGGTGGAACCGCACACAGAGATGGCAATGTCAGGCAAAGGTAGGTTTGTAGAGGGAGAGAACACGAGGAGTTCAGTTTTTGACAGGTTCAGTTTCAGATAGAGGGAGGACATGATGTTAGAGACAGCGGTAAGACAATCACTGGTGTTTTCTAAAAAGGTCGGCGTGATAACAGGAGAAGAGGTATATAATTGGGTGTCGTCAGCATAGAGATGGTACTGGAAACCAAATCTACTGATTGTTTGTCCAATAGGGGCAGTATACAAAGAGAAGAGGAGGGGGCCTAGGACTGATCCTTGAGGAACCCCAACAGTAAGGGGAAGGTGAGAGGAGGAGGAACCAGCAAAACAAACAGTGAAGGATCGGCCAGAGAGATAGGAGGAGAACCAAGAGAGAACGGTGTCCTTGAGGCCGATGGAGCGGAGCATAGTGAGGAGGAGCTGATGATCCACAGTGTCGAATGCTGCGGAGAGATCCAAGAGAATTAGCATGGAATAGTGACCATTAGATTTAGCTGTTAGTAGGTCATTAGAGACTTTAGTGAGGGCAGTTTCAGTAGAGTGTAAAGAGCGGAAACCAGATTGAAGAGGGTCGAGAAGAGAATTATCTGAGAGATAGCGGGTAAGACGGGAGTGGACCAGGCGTTCCAGGAGTTTAGAGATGAAGGGAAGATTAGAGACAGGTCTATAATTAGCGGCACAATTTTGATCGAGGGAGGGCTTTTTAAGTAGTGGATGTATGATGGCATGCTTAAATGAGGAGGGAAAAATACCGGAAGTGAGGGAAAGGTTGAATATTTTTGTTAGGTGAGAGGTGACAGCCGGGGAAAGGGACTGGAGGAGATGCGACGGAATGGGGTCGCTGGTGCAAGTGGTCGGGCGAGAAGATGCAAGGAGCCTGCTTACTTCTTCTTCTGTAACTGGTTCAAAGTCAGAGAGTGAACTAGATGCAGTGGGGGAGGGAGGACAGTGCTTGGTATGAAGAGATTGGGAAATGATTTCCTGTCGAATGTGGTCAATTTTTTCTTTGAAGTAATTGGCCAGATCGTCAGCGCGGAGATCTGTGGTTGGGGCCTGCTCTCTTGGGTTGAGTAGGGACTGGAAGGTGTCGAAGAGACGTTTAGGGTTATTGGACAGCGAGGTGATGAGGGTGTTGAAATAGGTTTGTTTGGAGAGGTGAAGGGCAGAGTTGTATGTTTTTAACATGAACTTATAATGGATGAAATCTTCGGGCAGATTAGATTTTCTCCACAGACGTTCGGCGCACCTGGAGCACCGCTGCAGGAAACGTGTTTGCAGCGTGTGCCACGGTTGTCGCCGTCTGTGCCGAGTTGTTCTATGTATAGGAGGTGCAGCTTCTTCCAGGGCACTTTGCATGGTTTCATTGTAATGCTTCAGAGCAGAATCAGGAGACCCAAGCAACAATGCTATTCGCTCATCACTAGTTCATATTTGTGGGGTTGATGTCACCTTTGTATAGTCCGATGACATCAAATCAAGCACAAGGCTTAGTAATGGAGATGCGTCTATAAGACACCCATCCATTACTAATCCTATAGATATATGCAGGGGTGGGATTCAGCCGGTACGACCCGGTACGGGGCAGCCGTTTTCTAAAATTTCCATCTGCCAGCATTCCGGTTACCACGCCCCCGGTCATCGGGCCCCCCCTGGCAGTGGCGTAGGAATGCGACGAGATCTGAATCTGAGCATGCGCCGCCCCCAGCAGCCATTTTCCCGGATGCCACCTCATCGCAGCCTCCGGGAAAATGGCCGCTGCTCAGATTCAGATCTCGTCTGCCGAGACCTCGGGAGACGAGATCTGAATCTGAGCAGCGGCCATTTTCCCGGAGGCCACCGCATCAAAGCAATGGGGTTGGCGGTGCCTCCGGGCCTGGAGGAGATGCCGGAGAAGCCCCGACGCTGCAAGAAGATGCGCCGCCGCCGCCCCACAGCACCCACGGCACAGAGCACCCACGGCCCAGAGCACCCACGGCACAGAGCACCCACGGCACGAAGAGGAGCTGCCGCTTCCTGCACAGAGACCCCCACGCTGCCGCATTGAGGTAATAGGGGGATATACTCCACTCACACTTTACTGTGAGACGCCCCCTGTCTTAGTCATCGGGACCACTCCCCACGCCATTAGTCAGTTAATTAGTCACCGGCCCTATAAGATGACATACGGCGTATAAGAAGACCCCCGACTTTTAAGAAGATTTTATATTTTAACTGGAAAAGTTGGGGGGGTCGTCTTATACGCCCAGTCGTCTTATATGCCGGAAAATACGGTACTTGCTCCCCATTTATTTCGGTATTTTTTTAGTACCTTTACTGTATTTTATTACATATTCCCCCTTGAACATATGTTTTCATGGTGTGCTCTAGTGTCCCCTAACGGCATTTTGCTTATTTTATATGTGGTTTTTAAGAAGTGATTAATAAAATATTGTTTTTTATATTATTTTTTGGGGATCTCTTCTTTATCCTATACGTATTTCCATATGGGATTGGTTGCTTCACCAGAGATTGGATGTAAACTTTATACCTCTCATCACATCTGTGTGGCTGTCTGACCGGTGGTGATGATTTTACCGCTGATCAGAAGCAGTGTTTTCCACGCTGTCATGCACATGACAGCATGGCAAACACTGGATGTTCGGGCCCCCCATTCAAGTGAATGGGGTCCGTGTTCAGGTCCGGGTACTGTTCTGATACCCAAAATCGAACTTTTTGTAACTGTTCGGCCGAACTCGAACATCCAGGTGTCTGCCCATCTTTACTCCTGGAATGTACACATGTAAAGTTATTAAAATCAAAAAAATTTACACTCTGCATCTCCTCTTACCTAGACACACCCCCTCCCCTCATCAAACACATTCCCCCTGCTACTCATATAGCACCATTATCCCAGCCAAAGTCATAACAAAAGCATGAGAAGAAATTCAATGATTTACCGAACTGTGACCGAATTTTGCCGACTTTGAGTAAAAATACTCGGCAACCGAATCCGAACGTGCTACGTTCGTGCCGAATTTGAGATTGCCGAATGTGTTACAAACAAGTTCACTCATCTTCAGTCAACAGGTGTCAACAAAGAGAATGCCCATGTCTGAGGACCCCAATAAATAGATACATGACTATTCCCATTCACTGGGCTTCATCCCCAGATAATAAAGGGGCTTAGAATGAAAAATAGTTTACAGCTCTCCCTGAATACCTAAACTAATCCCTCTCCCCGAAAATCTGTCAGGAAGTGCCACAACTGGTTCCAGGGTGGTCAACTGCATATCCGCAGGTCCAGAAGTCATGACTACTGCCGATAGTGGAGAGCTATGGTAAGCACCCAGAGTACTAAACAGACACTTTAGCTGTGACTGTGATGATTCTAGCCTCTAGTGATATCTGGCCAGATCCTGAACCATTTGGGTCAGATATGTCACCTTATCACAGAGTGTATGAACTGGATTCATTGGCGTGGAAAAAAAAAATAGGGCCAGATGTAATGTGACGTTAGTGAATACTAGTAGACAGACCAAGAGGCAGAGAAGTCAGATGTTCCAGGGTCAGTACCAAGAAAGCACATAGAGAACCAAGGGGAAAGACCAAGGTGTAAGTTAGGTCAGCGTCCAAGGTCAAAATACCAGGCGGATCAAAGCAAAAGAACAAGACAAAGGTATAATGAGAACACAGTCCACAGGGTCAGGTAGCGGGAGATCAGGCCTCAGCAGAATCAGGCAAACACTAACCAGGAAACACAAACTATGTCAAGCAGACATCAGAGGCAGACAGCTCATTTAAGTATCTGGGCAATCTTCAGAACAGAGAGCATTTGGAGAAAAGCCCAGCACCTCCCTGTCACAGATTGGACAGCCAATCTGTCAAAGTACAGACAGCTCAGCATGCCCATCACAAGATTGGAAGTCCGAGTGGTCAATCAAATCACCGACAATGCAGCATGATCCAGATTGCAAAGGGAAGCAAAACAGTCACTCACTAAGTGGAAGAATCGTGAAAGTTCACCAGCGTAAATAAATTTATGCTTCTGCCCCAATGTTACATAGAAGTTACATCATTTATTGCTGTTGGTATGCACACTGTCATCTTCTATATTTCTTTCTGATAGTAATTAATCAATGCTGACTGCGTCACACTGTGTAGGGTTACATCCCTTGTAAAAGTGGAATGGCAATGCCAAGTTATTAATTAATTTATGCAAACATTTTAGGAGGAATAACAGCACGTTAAAAAACAAGAGGCTCCAGACATAATATTTTTTAGTATTTATTGTAAACTATTATTTGGAGGAGGAGGCACTTAAAGAGGTTTTCAACTACTTTACCACTGATGACCTATCCTTGGGATGTCTGATCGGCCGGGGTCCAACACTTGGCTCCCCCCATGCCGATCAGCTGTTATTGGTGTTGGTGGCCGCTGGCCACTTGCCAAGCTGCTCCATCTACTTGTAGTGGCCGGGGCTTGGTACTGCACATCCACTTCCTTTTCAAATTAATGTGCAGTACCCTGTGGCAGCCACTACAAGTAGACGGCAAGCGAGTACTTCCAGCTGGTGGCCGCCTCAACTGACACCGATGACAGCAGATCAGCGGGGGTTCTGAGTGTTGGACCCTGGCTGATCAGACATTAAGGAACTATCCCAAGGATAGGCCATTAATGTAAAAGTAGTGAACAACCTCTTTAAGTATAAAAAAAATGTTAAACATTGATATCAACTTAAAATGCAGATTTCTATTTAATAATACACTTAAATGTTTTGAAGAAAGGGATTGACTAGAAAGCAGGTTTATCATTAATCACTCTGTGTACTTAAAGTGTTGCAATATGAATAAATTTACTAATATGGTGCTTACAAATTAACTAAGAAAACTGTGTTCCACTCCACTTACACTACGATATATGGGTGTGGCAACTGGAGAGACCAAAAAATTGTCTAAAACACGCTACACACACCACATAATTTGGCCCTCTTTCTTGTGTAAAGCTTGGTAGGTATGGCTAACTTGCTGATTGCTCACATAAATGGAACACACAATGATCTAGGCAATGGGCTCTGAAGTGCCATGTTCGAATTAAGCAATGGCTGGGCATTTGCAGCAAAGCTCCATTTTCTGGCTAAGGTACTATCGGAGATGGCCAAGTAGAGCTAAGCTGTTCCACAAACCATGGAGTGAAATAGATAATTGAAAGATCAGTGACTGCATTGTCTCTATGACAAATTTAGATCTCCAAAACTGCTAAAATGTCTGCTTTTTTTTCAGAATCCACAAATTAGATAGAGGAACATAGATGGCTAATAGAGGGGAAAACAGAATAGAGTGACATAAGTCAAGTTATCAGCACTCCTAAGACTATATAAAGTGTACCTTCAGATAGAAATATTTGAAGATCAAGATTTTGCAACACAACCTTTTTTATTTTTACAAGGTCCTGGTGCTAAACAACTTGAGAAACCTATGTGTTAGAGTAGATTCAGGCATCCGTGATTCACTGTCAGCTCTCTTAAAGAAGATTGTCAGAAAACATAGGACATGAAGCAACTAAGAATATCTCACTGGTGCCACAGGGGAAAAGAGTTGAAACAATATCAACTGATGTAGCAGAGCTGGGACAACAGCAACTGATGTAGAGATGGAACAATGGCAACTGATGTAATGGATCTGGAAAAGCTATGACTGATTTAGAAGCACCTAAACTCAAAGAACAGGATGAAATCCACTAAAGTAATTAATTGGGGTACTGCAGATATGTACCAACAGGGATGACAATAGTCAAACATACATACTGTAAAGTAGTCTGCACACACCCAGAAGTAATCAAGTAATCCCAAAGAAAAAATAATAATTTTGATTCAAATAAATAAAAAGACCAAACACAATACAAAAGATTGAAATCAGTTAAATACATGGAAAAACACCACACCATCCACATTCACTATAAGGGATGATGTAAAAAAACTCCATCTTGTAGAATACAGTATAGAAACCCTACATAACCTCTTAAAAATCACTAGCACTAAATAATACAAACAAAAAGAGTACAAATATCCTCATATCTGTGCCAAAATAGCCACTCAATGATTGGCTACAACAGTTATGTAAGCTGTTAACTTGATGGCACCGCTGCAAGCAAAACACAGAGACCAGAGCAGTGGCAGGTTATGAGCACTGTTTGGCTTTGTAATTTCACAGGAACATATAATACAACATAGGAATGATTTGGGCTCCACCAGGAGCATAGAGAGGGTTTTGTTTGGGGGGGGGGGGGGGGGAAGGGGGTAAGTGGATGTAAGAGAATCTCAGCAGATGACTGCGCTGTTACCAATAAAAATCTATATGCAAAGACCAGCACTCATTATACCACCATATAGTGACCATATAGTGGTAGATACCAATCCTGCAGAACATATAAGATTACAGCACAGTTATAGATCATGTCTTACAGCTGATGGAATCATTCACTTTTCCTGTCTTTTCCATCTGGTCCAAACCGACATAACTTCTCCAGCCAGGACTCAGCTGCAGAGATTACAACACACATTTGACTTCTCACATTTCCAGCGCCGTCCCCATCTGTCCCCATCCAGCACAAACTTTTTATCCTACTAACACCCCAATACTGTACCACTGCTGCCGTATTTATCCCTATGAGAGATGGGTGAACACAAACAGTAAAGTTCGGGGGCTGTACCGAACACCTAGTGTTCATGCACGGACCCCGAACATGGAGAAGTCCGTGTTACTGTTTGGGTTTTGCACTGCATGACATCACAAGAAGCACCGGCGGCTCTGATTGGCAGTGAGATTACCACCAGTCAGTGCGCTGCAGCTCCCACGTTGTGAGATGACAGCGTGAACCAGCAGCTGTGACCGATGATAAAAAATCTCCAGTCACTGGCATTGGCTAATGGGTAAGTACTACTCTCATCAACCAACGCATGCTGTCGCAGATAACAGAGAGAGCAGGCGCCAGCTGATGGGAGTATTCATCAGCCGGCTCCTGTGCTAAAAATAAATATGTTTGAAAAAGGCATGTGGTTTCTTCTATTTTTAATAACCAGCATGGCAAAACTGACAGCTGTGGGCTGCAAACCTCAGCTGTCGGCTGCAAACCTCAGCTGTCAGCTTTATCATGGCCGGTTATCAAGTAGAGAGGGGTCCTCATGCTGTTTTTTTAATTATATAAATAAATAATAAAAAAGGTGTGAGATCCCCCATTTTTGACAGCCATTCAAGCTAAAGCAGACAGCTTGGTGCTGGTATTCTCAGACTGGTAAAGGGCCATGGATATTGGTACCCCAAAACCTAAAAATAGCAGCCTGTAGCCACCCCAGAAAAGGTCCATTTATTAGATGCGCCAATTCTGGTGCTTTGCCTTTCTCTTTCCACTTACCTTGAAGCGGTGGCAAGTGGCATTAATATTTCTGGGGTTGATGTCAGCTGTTTTATGGCCGATGACCTCAAGCCTGCAAGTTAGTAATGGAGAAGTGTCTATAAGATGCCTATCCATTACTACCCCCATAGTCAGATTGTAAATAAACACACAGCCAGAATAAAGTCTTGTATTTGAAATAAAAATACACACTGTTTTACTTTTTTATTTAAAATAAAAAACTAACTTATACTCACCTTATACTCATTTCAGTGTGAGAAATTTCTTATGGCGAACTGATGAGACTTATTCTCACAGTGCTAGCGGTGATCTCACTGAGGTTAGCACAGTTCATTGGCCTGGCTCACAGCAAAGTGAGCTGGGAACGCGGCCTCAGTGACCTGTGGTAACCTCAATGACATCATCGCTAGTCACTGACTCTCTCGCAGCAACTCAGCCTGTACAGTCGCATCTTGGTACCGTCCAAGTTGAAAACCACTTATCACAGACATGGATAATGGCATAGGACAGCATGTCAGACATGTGAAGGATATGGTTGTTTTTTTTTTGTTTTTTTACAGGAGACCAGGGCTTCAATAAAAAAGTAAAGCGGTGTGTATTTTTGCGTCAAATAAAGGACATTATTTTGCGTTTCTTTTATTAACAAATTGACTATAGGGTTAGCAATGGAGATCTGCATTACTAATCCATGAGCTTGATGTCAACTGACAATACAAAGGTGACATCAACCCCACACAAATATGATCCCCAGTTGCCACCGACACAAGTGGGAAAAGCTGGAAAAAGCAATAGATGCATCTTTTTTGGGGTGGCTGCAAGCTGCTATTTTAAGGCTGCGGTAGGCAATATCCATGGCCCCTTACTAGCCTGAGAATTCCAGCCATCAGCTGTCTGCTTTAGCTTGGCTGGTTGTCAAAAACGGGGGGACACCACAACAGTTTTTTAAATTATTTAAATAATTTTTAAAAATGTTGTGGAGTCTACTCTATACTTAACCAGCTATGACAAAGCTGACAGCGGGTTGCAGCCTGCAGCTGTCAGTTTTGCCATGCTGATCATCAAAAATAGAGGGGAATGCAGTTTTTTTATGTATTTCTTTACAGCGCAGGTGCTGGCTGATGATTACTCCCATCAGCTTGTGACTGCTCTCACTGTTATCTGTGACAGCAGGTGTAGACTAATGGAAGCAGTAGTCACTAATGGAAGCAGTAGTCCCATCAGCTGATGCTGTGACCGGAGGTAAACTTTTTACCATCTGTCACAGCTGCAAGCTCACCCTGTTATCTGACAGCACAGCATGGGAGCAGCAGTGCTCTGACCGGCGGTAATGATCTTACTGCTGATCAGAGCAAATGTTTGTTGCTCTGTCATGCAGATGACAGTTAGGCAAACAATGGATGTTCGGGCCCATCCATTTATCTAAATGGGGTCCGGGTTCAGGTACTGTTCCAGTACCTGAACCAAACTTTTTTTTAAATTTTTGGCTGTACCAGCTGAATCAGAATATCCACAGGTTTGCCGATCACTATTCCTTATTACTGCACCTACTGTGTTGTACTGTGTGCCCTGTAGATGGCAAAACAAACCTTTAGAATACATTAATGCCCTGTGAAAGTGCTCTAGAAAACATTGCCCACATTTTCCCCCCTAGAAAGTAATAATGCCCTCTGTGTACCCTTTTGACAGTCACAGTAACCAGAGTGCCCCTATAACAATAAATGTCCACTTAAGATTTAAAAAATATTCCAAGTCTCCCCCATGTACAGTACCCCTCTACACAGTAGGGTGCTCCGCTATACACAGTATAATGCCCCCATACAGTATACTGAACCCTTAGTAACCCCCAACCTGTTTGATGGCTCCAAAACTGTATGATGGGCACCCCTCACTGTATTCCTTACACTGTATGATGACCCTCTCAATAGCCTGCATATACAGTGGGGCAAAAAAGTATTTAGTCAGTCAGCAATAGTGCAAGTTCCACCACTTAAAAAGATGAGAGGCGTCTGTAATTTACATCATAGGTAGACCTCAACTATGGGAGACAAACTGAGAAAAAAAAATCCAGAAAATCACATTGTCTGTTTTTTTATCATTTTATTTGCATATTATGGTGGAAAATAAGTATTTGGTCAGAAACAAAATTTCATCTCAATACTTTGTAATATGTCCTTTGTTGGCAATGACAGAGGTCAAACGTTTTCTGTAAGTCTTCACAAGGTTGCCACACACTGTTGTTGGTATGTTGGCCCATTCCTCCATGCAGATCTCCTCTAGAGCAGTGATGTTTTTGGCTTTTCGCTTGGCAACACGGACTTTCAACTCCCTCCAAAGGTTTTCTATAGGGTTGAGATCTGGAGACTGGCTAGGCCACTCCAGGACCTTGAAATGCTTCTTACGAAGCCACTCCTTCGTTGCCCTGGCGGTGTGCTTTGGATCATTGTCATATTGAAAGACCCAGCCACGTTTCATCTTCAATGCCCTTGCTGATGGAAGGAGGTTTGCACTCAAAATCTCACGATACATGGCCCCATTCATTCTTTCATGTACCCGGATCAGTCGTCCTGGCCCCTTTGCAGAGAAACAGCCCCAAAGCATGATGTTTCCACCACCATGCTTCACAGTAGGTATGGTGTTTGATGGATGCAACTCAGTATTCTTTTTCCTCCAAACACGACAAGTTGTGTTTCTACCAAACAGTTCCAGTTTGGTTTCATCAGACCATAGGACATTCTCCCAAAACTCCTCTGGATCATCCAAATGCTCTCTAGCAAACTTCAGACGGGCCCGGACATGTACTGGCTTAAGCAGTGGGACACGTCTGGCACTGCAGGATCTGAGTCCATGGTGGCGTAGTGTGTTACTTATGGTAGGCCTTGTTACATTGGTCCCAGCTCTCTGCAGTTCATTCACTAGGTCGCCCCGCGTAGTTCGGGGATTTTTGCTCACCGTTCTTGTGATCATTCTGACCCCACGGGGTGGGATTTTGCGTGGAGCCCCAGATCGAGGGAGATTATCAGTGGTCTTGAATGTCTACCATTTTCTAATTATTGCTCCCACTGTTGATTTCTTCACTCCAAGCTGGTTGGCTATTGCAGATTCAGTCTTCCCAGCCTGGTGCAGGGCTACAATTTTGTTTCTGGTGTCCTTTGACAGCTCTTTGGTCTTCACCATAGTGGAGTTTGGAGTCAGACTGTTTGAGGGTGTGCACAGGTGTCTTTTTATACTGATAACAAGTTTAAACAGGTGCCATTACTACAGGTAATGAGTGGAGGAAAGAGGAGACTCTTAAAGAAGAAGTTACAGGTCTGTGAGAGCCAGAAATCTTGATTGTTTGTTTCTGACCAAATACTTATTTTCCACCATAATATGCAAATAAAATGCTAAAAAAACAGACAATGTGATTTTCTGGATTTTTTTGTCTCAGTTTGTCTCCCATAGTTGAGGTCTACCTATGATGTAAATTACAGACGCCTCTCATCTTTTTAAGTGGTGGAACTTGCACTATTGCTGACTGACTAAATACTTTTTTGCCCCACTGTAGTATAATGCACTCTATAGTCCTCTATATAGTATAGTGCACTCCTCATAGACCTTTGTATAGTATAATGCACTCCCCATAGGCCTCCATATAGTATAATGCATCCAATTTTCCTCCATATAGTATAATGCAGTCCCCATAGGCCTCCATATAATATAATGAATTCCCCATAGGCTTCCATATAGTATAATGCACCCCATAGTCCTCCATATAATATAATGCATTCCCCATAGGCCTCCACATAGTATGATGCACTCCTCATTGGCCTCTATACAGTATAATGCACTCTTCAAAGGCCTCTACATAGTATACAGCACTCCCCATAGGCCTCTATACAGTATAGTGCACTCCCCATGGGCCTCTATATACTCTAATGCATTTACATAGGCCTCTATATAGAAAAAAACAATGTAAAATAGTAAATAAATAGCATAGTGCATGAAAATAATGTACGGTATTTAGTTAACATGTTTTTTGATTAAAAAAATGCAAAAGTCATCCCGACTCATCATGGTAACTGTAATTAGGACGGTCCTATCTCTAATATCAAAATCTTACCATTTATCAAGGGACGTGCATGTAGATAAAGGCTGAGGGACTGCATCCAAATAGTGGATGCACGGCCGGGTAAAACCACATAAATAATACCCTACATGTACGTCAATGGACAAACAGTAAGGTTTTAATATTAGAGTTATGATGGTCCCAATTACAATTGCCGTGACGAGACGAGTTGGCTTTCACATTTTTTTAATCAAAAAACATGTTTTGGTTTTATAGCCCTCTATAATATAGTATAATGCATAGTATAGTACTGAATAATGCATTTCCCATAGTCCTCCATATAGCATAATGCACTCCCGATAGGCCTGCATATAGCATAATGCACTCTCAATAGACCTTCATAGAGTATAATGCACTCCCTGTAGGCTTGATGTAGTATAATGCACTCCTCATAGACATCCATATAGTATAATGCACTTCCATAGGCCTCTATATAACATAATCAACTCTCCATAGGCCTCCATATTATTATTATTATTATTTATTTATATAGCACCATTAATTCCATGGTGCTGTACATGTGAAAAGGGGTTACATACAGGGTTATATATATCGTTAACAGTAAACAAATTTACAATGAAAGACTGGTACCGAGGGGAGAGGACCCTGTCCTTGCAGACTTACATTCTTCGGGATAATGGGGAAGAGACAGGAGGTCGGTGTGCTGCAGCACTGGTGGTGGTGAGGCGGCAGCTCGAGTGGTTGGTGAGGTGGCAGCTCAGGTGGTTGGTGAGGTGGCAACTCTGACGGTGGCGATGCGGCAGCTCGGGTGGTTAGTGACATGGCAGCTCGGGTGGTTGATGAGGCGGCAGCTTGGATGGTTGGTGAGGAGGCAGAATGGTTATTGCAGGCTGTAGGCTTTCCTAAAGAGATAGGTTTTCAGGTTCCGTCTGAAGGATCCGAGGGTGGTGGATAATCGGACATGTTGAGGCGTGGAATTCCAGAGGATGGGGGATATTTGGGAGAAATCTTGGAGGTGGTTGTGTGAGGAACGAATAAGTGTGGAGGAGAGTAGGAGGTCTTGGGAGGATCGAAGATTACGTGAGGGAAGATAGTGGGAGATTAGTTCGGACATATGGGGAGGGGACAGGTTGTGGATGGCTTTGTAGATCAGGGTTAGTAATTTGAACTGGATTCGTTGGGGGGATTTGCAGAGAGATGAAGCAGGGGAGTAGCGAGGAGAGAGGTGGGTTAGCTGAGCAGCAGAGTTGAGGACAGGCTGGAGTGGTGCAAGGGAGTTAGCGGGGAGGCCACAGAGGAGGGTGTTGCAGTAATCGAGGCGGGAGATGATGAGGGCATGCACAAAAGTTTTAGTAGATTGTGGGCTGAGGAAGGGATGGATTCTGGCAATATTTTTGAGTTGGAGGCGACAGGAAGTGGCAAGAGTTTGGACGTGCGGTTTGAAAGACAGGGCAGAATTGAGAGTTACCCGGAGGCAGCGGATTTCAGGTGCGGGAGAGAGCGTGATGCCGTTTACCATAATAGATAGATCAGGTAGGGGGGATACGCGAGATGGGGGAAAGATGATGAGTTCGGTTTTGTCTACATTGAGTTTTAGGAAACGAGAGTTGAAGAAGGAGGACATGGCTGACAGACACTCCGGGATTCTGGACAGAAGAGAGGCGACGTCTGAGCCAGAGAGGTAGATCTGAGTGTCGTTAGCATATAGGTGGTACTGGAAGCCATGGGACTTTATGAGTTGTCCTAGGCCAATGGTATAGATGGAAAAAAGTAGAGGCCGAAGGACAGAGCCTTGAGGGACTCCAACAGAGAGAGGGCGGGATGAGGAGGTAGTGTGGGAGTGGGAAATGCTAAATGTGCAGTCGGAAAGGTATGAGGCAATCCAGGACAGGGTAAGGCGTTTTGATGGCGAGGGAAGAAAGAATCTGTAGCAGTAGGCAGTGGTCGGCTGTGTCGAAAGCAGAGGACAGGTTGTGAAGGAGGAGGATGGAGAACTGTCTGTTAGCTTTGGCTGTGAGTATGTCATTAGTAATTTTGGTCAGAGCAGTTTCGGTGGAGTGGTGGGGGCGGAAGCCAGATTGGAGGTTGTCAAGGAGAGATAGATGAGAGGTGGGAGGAAAGTTGACCATGGACATGCTGCTCAAGGAGTTTGGAAGCAAACGGGACCAGCGATATGGGGCAATAGCTGGGCATAGCAGTTGGGTCAAGGTTAGCTATTTTGAGGATGGGTGTGATGGTGGCATGTTTGAAGGCAGAGGGGAAAGTACTAGAAGATAGCGATAGGTTGAAGAGATGGGTTAGGGCTGGAATGAGCGTGTTAGTGAGGTTGGGGAGCAGGTGGGAAGGGATGGGGTCAAGTGCACAGGTGGTGAAGTGTGATTTGGAAAGAAGGCGAGTAAGTTCTCCTTCAGTGATGTTGGAGAGGGAAGTTATTGGGGAAGGGCAGAGGTCTGGTATATGGAGTGGTTGGGGTGGTGGAACAGTAAAGGTTTGCCTTGTTTGGTCTATCTTGTTTTTGAAGTAGGTGGCAAAGTCCTCAGAAAAGATGAGGGGAGTTGGAGGTGGCAGTGGCAGGCGGAAGAGAGAGTTAAATGTGCTGAACAGTTGTTTTGGGTTGTAGGATAGTGAAGATACAAGGTTAGTGAAAGAGGTCTCTTTAGCAGAAGTGAGGGCTAGTTTGAAGGCAAGTGTAGCTTGTTTGAAAGCGGTGAAGTTGTCTGGCAGGCGTGTTTTTTTCCAACGCCGCTCGGTGACCCTGGATGCTTGTTGCAGTTTTTTGGTGAGGTTGTTATGCCAGGTTTGTGCAGCGCCCCAGAGACCTGGTCGTTGCAGTAACATCGCTCCGCCGCTAAGGGGAGTGATGGTACGTCTGATGGCACTGAAGGAGTTCACCTGACCAGGTATCACAGACACCAATACACTTCATAGTCTGGCCTCCTGGGGGAGCAAAGGGCACTATGCATTAGGCCACTCCTCACAATCTGGTAAAACTGGGGGTTAGATAGAAAGTTAGACAGAAAGCTGACTGGGTTGGAACCAGGCAACATCCTGTGGCAGAGGGTGTTGCAGGGGAAGATTCAGGGGGGTCCCTGTCAGGGGTGGGATCCTGACAGAGGCCTAGCGAACAGAGAGAACGTTACGGGACCGCGCCTGCACTTCATCGCGGCGGTACCCCAAGAAAGGACAAGAAGCGAGGTTTATTGTGAAGAGTGAGAAACGAGATCAAAGCAACAAGGAGAAAACACCAGTAGGAGTCGTGCTGTAAGATCGAGGCAACATCCTACTGAGGCGTGTAGCCGGTGGCCGGAAACGCCGAGGAAGTACTGGCTCCAAGCCTTACTTCAAACCAACGGCAGGACAGTCAGTTATAGGCGGGCTGTCTCGCCTAAATCACCTAAGCAGACATAGGGGGCAACAGTGGGAGAGGGGTGACTCTAGGGTCCTGGAAGAACTCCAGGCCTACCCGTCATATGGGTGCGTCCTAGCCATATCATCTGGGGGACGGAGAAGAACATCAGAATCAGTTGTGAGGGAACATCAGAAACAGACACAACAGTTGTGAGGACTATCCCGTGGTGCTCAGCAGGGAAGGACTACAACACACAAGCGCTAGAAGGAAGGCACAGATTTCCACCTGCAAAGGGAACTCTGGAGGTGCCATCGGACCGGCCGGTCTCAGACAGCCCTGTTAACCGTACTCTGGATTGAGGATCCTGAAGCCCTTCAGTAAAGAGGTAAAGAGACTGCAACCCTGTGTCCTCGTTATTCATCGCACCCTGCACCACACATTATCACTCTCAACTTTTACTGGATGCCCCTTAGCAGGGTCACGGACCGGGTCTAGCCACTGTGACAATCCCAGAACCGAGACAGAGAGGCCCGGTACCGGGTACCCCTCGGCCCTGCGACAGTGGGGGTGATCCAACTTGGCGTCACAAACAGGATCTACTTAAGCCTGAAGAATCAGGTCATGTGTGCCTTGGAACTGAGATTTATTGTGCTTGGACTGTGAATTATTGCAACGACTGTGTATTGCCTCTTGCCGCCAAAAGTTCCCGCCAAAACCGCCGCTATTGCAGCACCATGGGGAGCGCAGAGGAAGAAGAAGGGTGTGCCATGGGAGGAGATTACCAAAGCGGCGCCAAAAGCGGCGACCGCCCCCTCCGACTACTGCTGCGAGATGACAACCTGCCCAGAAGCAGAGGAGAACCACCCCCTGATTTGCAACGGCGGGAACGAGGTGGAGAAGGAGTTCCACCCCGGAGAAATGGCGGAGCCAGGTGCATGTGCAGCCATCGAATGCGGGACAACGAAGATGATCAGCGAGTGCCCGAGTGACGGCAAAGTTATCCCGGCCTGTCCTCGTCCACTGGAGACGGACCCGAGTCCACTGCAGCTGGAGGATCCGGACCTCTCGGCGCCACGGGTGGCGGAGCCGAGCCAGCCCATCCTGAACCTGGAGCCGGTCGATGCGAAGAAATGGGGGTCTGAGCTGCATCAGGAGACCGCCCTGGAGGAACCGAAGTCCGGGCTGCAGCCGATTCCAGGGTCCTTGTCAACGGAACAGATCGACATTGGTGGAATCACATCAGACGCAGGTATGGAAAGCATCCCTGCTCCCCCGACCGATCCTGCTCTCCTGACCGACCCTGCTCCCATGACCGCTCCCCAGCCTGACAATAACCGAGTTTTCACCGCTGAGCTAGTGATACTGACCCCAGGCACTATGGAGAAGCTGGTGCCTCCGCTACCAACCACGATGGGGGAACCGCTAGATATGAGCTCAGAGGGGGTGACCTTCCAATGGGACACCCCGCGGATCGGGCCAGACGGGGCCAGGCAGGAGGGCCTCAGCATTGCTGCGCTCACCTGGGAACAGTATAAACAATGCTTAATTCGACAATGGCAAAACCGAAGGGAGACAGAACCAAATGACCCACCGAGAGTACAGAGATCAAAGACTGAACACAACAGGAGGAACCCGGTCAGGCAGGGGACTGTACTAGCCTTCCACCCGAAGCGGGGTTGGGGCTCTATACAGGAACCGGGACTACCGACTGACATCTTCTTTACCAGCTACAATGTGAAAACTCCATCCCGCAATCGATATGACAAACAGCTACCATGTAAAGGGGACCAGGTGACCTACACCCGCCACCGGAGCGCACAGGGGTGGTGCGCACGAGACGTCCAACGGTGTGAGCCGGTAGCAGCACCACCCGCTGTCCCGCTGACGACCAACCCTGATTTGACCAACACCCCTACTGTTGCTACGGTGTGTATTTTTGCTGCCACTGAACTTGCAACCACAGCCGATATTCTAATCCAGACATCGGGTGATCTGGCCGTGTCTGGGAGACCAACTAATCATACTGAAACCACACCCGCCGAGGACAGAAGGCCACAACCTCCCCGGCCGGCGAGTGTCCGCCACCAATTGATGCAGTGTAACCTTGTATGAGGATAAACCTCGGAACCACGAAAATGTAAATAGTTAACTGTTTGTCTTTTTGTGTTTCTCTGCTGTTATAACCCGACTAGGGTTAACTCTTAAAGGGATCCCTTAGTTTACCCGGGATCCCTATTTTTGCCCTTTTTGTTTTGTTTCCTGTTTATCACTGTTACAGAGAACTGCTGGATCATGAACACTGCATGATTTCAAACTTATTGTAAATAGTTTGCACCTTCTTAAAGGTGCCCCCCCCCTACTGGTTTTACAACAAAGAGAACTCTTTGCAAAGAAACTGTTCCTGGGAACAGCATTGGAGTCCCTGCCTTGCACGAACTGGCAGCATGAGTAGCTGCACTACCTCAAAGAGACTTGGCTCCCTCTTAAAGGGAATGTTCGTTAGTTGTATTTAAGATACAATGTCACCTTGCAAGAGAATAAATAAAAATAATGTTTTACATAGAAAAGTTATATGTAGTTAGTTAGTTGATTGTAGGAAATGTTTAAGGCCACGTTCACACGTTGCGGCTTGCTCTGCGGGTTAATCCCGCAGTGGAATTGATAAATCTGCAGGGCAAAACCGCTGCGGTTATCCCTGCAGATTTATCGCGGTTTGTTCCGCGGTTTCCGCTGCGGGATTACTCCTGTACTATTGATGTTGCATATGCAGCAATATGCAGCATCAATAGTAATGTAAAAAATAATAAAAATTGGCTATACTCACCCTCTGACGTCGCGATCTCCCCGGCGCTGCACACGGCTGTGCTGACAAGGACCTTCGTGACGTCACGGTCATGTGACCGCGGCGTCATCACGGTCATGTGACCGCGACGTCACCACAGGTCCTGCAAGCACAGCAACTGAGACCGGACGTCGCGGGCAGCGCTGAGAGGTGAGTATAGCATCATTTTTTATTTTAATTCTTTTTTTTACACCAAAATATGGTTCCCAGGGCCTGGAGGAGAGTCTCCTCTCCTCCACCCCGGGTACCATCTGCACATTATCCGCTTAACTTACCGCAACGTGGGCACAGCCCCATGCGGGAAGTGAGCGGATCAATGCATTTCTATGGGTGCAGAACCGCTGCGATTCTGCACCAAGAAATGACATGCTCCTTCTTTTTTTCCGCAGAAAAGCCGCGCGGCTTTTCCCGCGGAAATCCGCAGTGTGGGCTCAGCGGGTTTTGTTTTCCATAGGGTAACATTGTACTGTACCCTGCATGGAAAACTGCTGCGGATCCGCAGTGTCAAATCCGCTGCAGATCCGCGGCAAAACCCGCAAAGTGTGAACATAGCCTAATAATGTGTTAGAGAATGAGGACAGGAAAGTGAACCCGTAGGGGTTAATGGGTGAGTCCTCCTAGGAGCCATACAGAGATGGCTCAGTGATCTTGTGCTGAGAGAAGGTTGATAAGTCCTATACTGTGTATAGAAAGAGAAAGGCAGTAGGCCCAGACGAGGAATTAGGCGGTCCTGCAAAAGAGCGAGAGGCAGTAGGCCTGGGGCAGATAGACAGGCGGTCCTGCGAATGTAAAGTTGGAAAAATGAAGAAAAGTTGATTAGCATTGTAGTGTTTTATGAGTAAGTCTTTAGTGGGTTTAGCTTATACGCCCTTAAAGAAAAAGTTAGTCTTATAGTAAGCCTTTAGTGGATTCAGCTTATACGTCCTTAGAGGCAAAGTTAAATTATTGTTCAGTAATTGCACTAAGTAGAATACCCGGCTGGGTAATAGAAGTTATTTATAGTCTGTTATTTAAAATATTTAACCATGTTTGTAACGTTTAAGAGTTCTTACCTCCCATAAAGGGAAGCACTGTTCTTATTACTTATTACTTGTTATTGCATTTCAAAATTGTATGTCTTTTTCCTGACATGTATTGTTGTTTTCTTCCCAGTCCGGGAGTACTGGATTCAACCGGGGGGGGGGGGAGTGCAGCGCCCCAGAGACCTGTTCGTTGCAGTAACATCGCTCCGCCGCTAAGGGGAGTGATGGTACGTCTGATGGCACTGAAGGAGTTCACCTGACCAGGTATCACAGACACCAATACACTTCATAGTCTGGCCTCCAGGGGGAGCAAAGGGCACTATGCATTAGGCCACTCCTCACAATCTGGTAAAACTGGGGGTTAGATAGAAAGTTAGACAGAAAGCTGACTGGGTTGGAACCAGGCAACATACTGTGGCAGAGGGTGTTGCAGGGGAAGATTCAGGGGGGTCCCTGTCAGGGGTGGGATCCTGACAGAGGCCTAGCGAACAGAAAGAATGTTACAGGACCGCGCCTGCACTTCATCGCGGCGGTACCCCAAGAAAGGACAAGAAGCGAGGTTTATTGTGAAGAGTGAGAAACGAGATCAAAGCAACAAGGAGAAAACACCAGTAGGAGTCGTACTGTAAGATCGAGGCAACATCCTACTGAGGCGTGTAGCCGGTGGCCGGAAACGCCGAGGAAGTACTGGCTCCAAGCCTTACTTCAAACCAACGGCAGGACAGTCAGTTATAGGTGGGCTGTCTCACCTAAATCACCTAAGCAGACATAGGGGGCAACAGTGGGAGAAGGGCGACTCTAGGGTCCCGGAAGAACTCCAGGCCTACCCGTCATACGGGTGCGTCCTAGCCATATTATCTGGGGGACGGAGAAGAATATCAGAATCAGTTGTGAGGGAACATCAGAAACAGACACAACAGTTGTGAGGACTATCCCGTGGTGCTCAGCAGGGAAGGACTACAACACACAAGCGCTAGAAGGAAGGCACAGATTTCCACCTGCAAAGGGAACTCTGGAGGTGCCATCGGAAAGGCCGGTCTCAGACAGCCCTGTTAACCGTACTCTGGATTGAGGATCCTGAAGCCTTCAGTAAAGAGGTAAAGAGACTGCAACCCTGTGTCCTCGTTATTCATCGCACCCTGCACCACACATTATCACTCTCAATTTTTACTGGACGCCCCTTAGCA
This sequence comes from Ranitomeya variabilis, assembly GCF_051348905.1. Taxonomy (NCBI): domain Eukaryota; kingdom Metazoa; phylum Chordata; class Amphibia; order Anura; family Dendrobatidae; genus Ranitomeya; species Ranitomeya variabilis. The sequence continues at coordinate 156,928,649 of NC_135237.1, read as the reverse complement.
GGGTCACGGACCGGGTCTAGCCACCGTGACAATCCCAGAACCGAGACAGAGAGGCCCGGTACCGGGTACCCCTCGGCCCTGCGATGGTGGGGGCGCTCCATTTGCCTAGTGATTTGTCGCACTTTGCCATGCATGAAAGGGGCGACTGAGTCTATATCTGATGTGAGGGTGGAGTTATAGAAAGCGGTGGCGCTATCCGTATCATGGAGTGAAGGTATGGAGGCCCAGGTAGAAGAGAATCTGAGAGTCTGTGAATGTCTAGGTGTGCAAGGTTTCTGCTAGGATGTGGTACTGGCTGGACGTGGGGGGCGGGTGAGGAGGACAAGGAAGAGAAGGTGAGTAGATGGTGGTCAGATAGGGGGAAGGAAGAGGTTGTGAGATTAGATAAGGAACAGAGGCCGGTGAAGATGAGGTCTAGTGTATGTCCGTCTGTGTGGGTAGCTGTGGAGGACCACTGAGTAAGTCCAAAGGATGAGGTAAGGGCCAGGAGCTTGGAGGCTGCTGGCCACTGGGTGTCAGTAGGGATATAACAAAACAAAAATTGGCGGCTGACAGCACATCTGACAAAAGAGCAGGAAAAGGCGGATGCCCATCCTAATTCCACTGGACCCAAGTGGAAGAGTACATACCATAGGTTGAAGTGAAGGACAGCATCCAGTCAAGGTGAAAAAATTCTTCTTTATTGTGCCATAAATGCATTTATGGCACAATAAAGAAGAATTTTTTCACCTTGACTGGATGCTGTCCTTCACTTCAACCTATAGTAGGGATATTACAGTCACCCATTATGACGGTGGGGATGTCAGCAGAGAGAAAGTGAAGAAGCCAGGTGGAGAATTGGTCAATGAAGGCAGTGGCTGAGCCCGGTGGTCAGTATATGACAGCCATTTTGAGATTAGAGGGAGAGTAGATACGGACAGAGTGAACCTCGAAAGAAGGGAGGATAAGGGAGGGTGGGGGTTGGATAGGGTTGAAGTAACAGTTTTTGGAAAGAAGGAAACCCACTCCCCCGCCATGTCTGTTGCCAGAGTGAGGAGTGTGGGTAAAGTGGAGGCCACCATAACTCAGTGCAGCAGGGGGGGCCGTGTCAGGGGGCATCAGCCAGGTCTCAGTGAGGGCCAGGAAGGAAAGGTTGTGGGAAGTAAAGAGACTGTGGATCATGTGGAGCTTGTTGCAGACAGAGTGGGCATTCCAAAGTGCCCCAGAGAGAGGAAGCAGGGGGGTGGGGGTCAGTTGCACAGGTTTTAAGTGTGAGGGATTGCGGTAGTTTCTCATAGTGTGAGAAGGATAGGGGTGAGGATTAGTATAATGCACTCCTCATAGGCCTCTATACAGTTTAACGTACTCCCCATTGGCCTCTGTAAAGTATGATGCACACCCCATAGGCTTCTATATAGTATAATGCATTCCCCATAGACCTCCATATAGTATAATGCACTCCCATAGGCCTCTATATAGTAAAATGCACTGCCCATAGACCTCCATTTAGTATAATGCAATCCTCATAGGCCTCTATACAGTATAATGCACTCCCCATTGGCCTCTGTGTAGTATATGCACTCCCCATAGGCCTCTATATAGTATAATGCACTACCCATAGGCCTCTATACAGTATTGTGCCGTCCCCATTGGACTCTGTATAGCATAATGCACTCCCATAGGCCTCTATATAGTCTACTGCACTTCCTATAGGCCTCCATATAGCATAATGCACTCCTCATAGGCCACTTTACAGTATATTGCTTTCCCCATAGGTCTATATACAGTATAATACACTACCTAAAGGCCTCTATATAGTATAATACACCCCCATAGGCCTCCATATAGTATAATGCACTCCCCAAAGGCCTATATATAGTACAATGCACTGCCCAAAGGACACTACACAGTATAATGCACTCCTCATAGGTCTCCATACAGTATATTGCACTCCCCATAAAACAAAAATACAATACTCACCTCTCCTCCTTGTCCCCCCACTTACCCAAGTGCCCGCTCATCTTGCAACATCTGGTTCCATGTACTGACGTCATCACTCTCAACGTCAGTGTCTACGTCATTGATGTCAGACGCAGAGGGGGAATGATGAGTGAGGGAGTGTGTCGCTCCCTGTCTCATAATTGCTTTCAACTGTATCGGCATCCAATTAATACAGTTGAACTTGTGATTATGGGTGTGGGCCCGGTGCTGGCAACAGGCTTCCCCAATTCACGGGCCCCATAGCGGCTGAGTTGTAGTGCATGGAGATTGAATCTCCGTGCTTTGCCGCAGAGTGTAAATGTATGGTAGCTATACTACTGGGGTCCATGTTTCTAAAAGTTGAAACCCCATGATTATTCAATATGGAAAATATTTATTATGCAGAACCAAGAGAAGGAGGTTTAGAGGATGCATGATAGAAATCCCATATGTAGCATTGCCCTTCCATGCAGATTCATTAGCGTTGCAAAATCTGTCCATGGAGAAATGATCAGGATGGACTCACTCCTCTGTCTTCTCTATCAGGCTCACTAGACCTACCTATTACTTTGCAGCTCCCAGATTTTTTAATTTTATAACTTTTAGTGTTCTTATACTTAATAAGATACCCTATGATTAGTAAATCTAATCTTTTCATCTAGGATATGGCTTCCCATTACTGATAAGTCATATAATGATTCTGATATATAATATATACTGTCTGAAACCCCACTAGAATGATTCACAGAGTCACTGGAGAGTGGAAAGAATTTGATGTGCTCAGACCATTTTTTTTAGAAGACTTGATGATTCATATAATTTACCTGGTAAGTAACACACAGTGGGTTAAAGTTGGGGCATGGGCTCGGGGTCAAGGAAAGTTCTATGTGTAACTTCTACAAGCTTGATTCACTATTCACTTTCTTTAGCTTTCAATGATCCTTCTGATTCATTTGTTCTGGTCTATTATATCCTGTATTTTGTTTCCATTGCTTACTAAAATGAGCCTGACTCAGTGTGTGCTGTAATTCTGGACAGTGGAGCTTGGATAATGATTGGGAGCAGGATACCTTATTATTAGCACAGGGGATTATAAGACTATATATAGACCATGCTGTATATAAATACGTACAGATTTCGTACACCAATGGAAAGTACAAGCTACCTGAAAAATGTTTCTGATATTGTTCTACTGTATCTGATTCATCCATATTCTATTTGTTTATTTTTCTCACCAATGTTAATGTAGCGCCCCAGAGTTCTGGTCGTTGCAGTAATGTCATTCTTCCACCAGGGGGAGTGATGTTACGTCTGAAGGCAATAAAGGAGATTTTCCTACCAGGTATCACAAACCATACACCACGCTTCACACTCCAGTCCACCAGGGGGAGCCTTGCTCCTATCTACTAGGGCACTCCTCACAATTAGGTAAAACTGGTGGGCTGGATAGAAAGTTAGTCAGAAGCTGACTGGGCTTTGTCCAGGCAACATCCTGTCAGGCAGACAGGGGGAAAGAAGGAATATCTGAGCTGCAGACAGAGAGGTCCCTGACAGGGGTGGGATCCTGTCAGAGGCCTAGACAGAGGGTCATGGAGCTGCGCCTGCCCCACGTGCGGCAGCATCCTAAGGAAGGACACGAAGAGAATTGTGTTGTAGAGGGTGAGAAACGAAGTCATAGCACAAGGAGAGAAAACCAGAGGGAGTTCTGCCCTGCGAAAGGCTGCCTCCTTCTGAGGCACAGACGCCGGTGGCCGGAACACCGAGGGAGCAATTGTCTCTAAGCCTTGCTCCAGAGACCGGCAGGACAGTCAATTCCACGTCGGCTGCCTGACCATATACCCAGGAGGCACGGTGGGAAATTGTGGGGGCTGAGGCGTCTCTAGGGTCCCTGTAAAAAGCCTCAGGCCACCAGTCATATGGGTTTGTCCTATCCACCACCATCTGGGGGACAGAGAGGAAGAAATAACATCTAGAACATCTACAATAGTTATGAAGACCTTACCGAGAAGCTCAGCAGGGAGGTACTACAACACTCAGGCGCTAGGGGAAGGCTACTGATTTCCACCTGGATAAGGGCACTCTGGATTTGCCTTCAGACCGGCCGGACTCTGCCTACCCTGTGGTCTGTACCCTGGACTGTGGATGCTGAAGCCTCCAGTAAAGGTAAATAGACTGCAACCTTGTGTCCTTGTTATTCACTGCGCCTTACATCATCCACCATCACCACCTACACTTCTGGGAAGCCCTGGGGGTACACTTCACCTGTGGGAAGGTATACCATCAAGCTGCCATAACACCACCCCCAGCGGACCCCTAAGCAGCGTTGGTCACCCTGACCGAATACCACAGGTGGCATCACGAACTACCCCTTTAAAGACCTTTCCCAAAACCATAAAAACTCTTCTCTTTATTGGACGCCCCTCAAAGGGCCATGGACCGGGTCGGGCCACCGTGACATCCCCTGAACTGAAGGACCCGGTGCCGAGTACCCCATTGCCCTTACGTGGGGGCGATCCATCAACTTACACTGACATGCATTATTGATATCAGGGGCATAGCTATAGCAACGGTTGCAAGTCTAGAGCCCAGAGGAGCCCAAATGGCCCATATGGGAGGACCAGTACTGTTAAAGGCCCTTGATAGCTGGAGCCATGTTAGGGAATATGCTTTGGTTACACCACTAAGTGATGGCAAAGAATATATACAACCTTAGCATATGAAAACTAGACTATGAATAAACTGTTCTATAAAGAGTGGCGCCAAGTATCATGCGGAGATATCCTGCAGCGAAACCAACAATTCCCCACAGATCAGAATTGTAAAACAAATTTGGCAAATAGTAAATACACACATAAACAGTATGTATGGGTTCGCGCTGGAAAGGCTAATATTGGTTCAGATATAGGAGGAAGTGTAAACAAATATATATAAATTAACGTGCAGTAATTCCAGACACAGAGCTGTTTACCAGCATGGAAAAAGCTACTCGAGGCTCACCCGACTTGTATGAATGGAAGAGCGCTTGATAATCCCAGCAGTCAATGGTAGATGTCCGTCCAGAAGATCTTTTAAGTCCGGCAGGATAAAGTCCGTGGATGCAAAGAAGATCGTGGCTACCCCGGCCGGTAGTAGCCACTATTCACCTACTGGCAGGAGAAGACGGGGGTCCAGCTATGCCGGCGCCGCGTGTGAGTCGAGCGGTGCGTACGGCTAGACTGCAGGACCTACGTGACGTGTCTCTCACGTGACCGCCGCTACTACCCGGTGATAAGTGTTACAGAGTGCGGTAAGGACCACTTTCCTACGCGTTTCGGAGACGCCTGTCTCCTTCTTCAGGGATGGTCCTTTACCCCACTAACAGTCTATTTATACCGCCTCCCGTAATCAGTTGTTTCACTGGAACCCGAACAATTCAGCTCCAGCGTTAAGACCTCTTGGTACAATAGTGTCTAATAGAAATATCCACTTGGTCTCAGCTCTGGACATCGCTTTGATGAAGTTGCCACCTCTCCAGTGTTTTTGTACCACCGCAATACCTGTGACCTCCATGTCTTTAACTAATCCTCCATGGTGGTTAATAAAATGTTTTGAAAGCGGGTGGCCCATAAATTTAGTTTTAATATTGCGGATATGTTCACTGATCCTAGTTTTCACTGAGCGTTTTGTTCTACCCACATACCTTTTCCCACAAGGGCACCTGATTGTATATATCACCCCTGTGGTGGAACATGTAATAAAGTCTTTGATAATATATTTTTTGTTACCCTTTTCAATGTCAGTTTGTTTGTGCATTTTAATCTGCTTGCATATATTACATCTATTACATGGGTAAAATCCTTTCAATATTTTGTGGAAAAAGGTAGATGGTTTATAGGCTGGTTTATCCTGGACTGTAGGTGCAATACTGTTGCCCAGGTTACAGGATTTTTTATATACGAATCGTGGATGGCTAGTAATTCTGTCCCCCAAGATTTTATCTTTCTTAAGCGTATGCCAATGTCTATTGACTATTTTACGAAGAATATTAGTACTGGCATTATATTGAACAATAATGGGGGTGAAGTCTTCTATATTTTTGGTTTTCAGATTACTGTTAATGAGTTCTTCTCTAGATTTTTTAAGAGCTGTTACTTTAGAGCATTCCAACATTTTCTCCTCGTATCCTTTCTCCAAAAATTTTTTGGTTAAAAGTTGGGCTTCAGTATTAAAATCCTGGGATCTCGAGCAATTACGATGGATCCGCATATACTGGCTTTTGGGAATGTTCAGAAGCCAGCTGGGGAGGTGGCAGCTGTCAAGAGGGATAAAACTGTTTATATCAGTAGGTTTCGTGAATGTACACGTGTTAATTTCAGAATTAGTAATAAAAATATTAAGGTCTAAAAAGTTTATATTGGTGGAACTGGTGGTTGAAGTAAAATTTAAAAAATATTCATTTTTATTAATATCAGTTAAAAACGTATTAAGAGTATCCAAACCACCAGACCAGATAAAAATGACATCGTCAATAAAACGCTGCCAGAGGACCAGGTCCGCGCGCAGACGCCCCCCAGGGTAGATGGTGGACTCCTCCCATCTACCTACATAGAGGTTGGCGTAACTGGGCGCGAACCTGGTCCCCATAGCAGTACCCCACTGCTGGGAGTAGTAGTTATTCTGGTACTGGAAATAATTGTGTTTCAAAATAAAAAGCATAAAATCACCTAAAAATTCAATCTGTTCGTGCGGAATCTCAGATAGTTTATTCAAAAAATATTTAGCCGCATCACACCCTTTTTTGTGGTCAATGACCGTATATAAGGAAGTAATATCGAGGATGCCTAGTAAATAATGATCCTGCCAATCGACATTTTGTAAAAGGCGCAAGACATGTGAGCTATCCTTTAGATGAGATTGCACCTACAGTCCAGGATAAACCAGCCTATAAACCATCTACCTTTTTCCACAAAATATTGAAAGGATTTTACCCATGTAATAGATGTAATATATGCAAGCAGATTAAAATGCACAAACAAACTGACATTGAAAAGGGTAACAAAAAATATATTATCAAAGACTTTATTACATGTTCCACCACAGGGGTGATATATACAATCAGGTGCCCTTGTGGGAAAAGGTATGTGGGTAGAACAAAACGTTCAGTGAAAACTAGGATCAGTGAACATATCCGCAATATTAAAACTAAATTTATGGGCCACCCGCTTTCAAAACATTTTATTAACCACCATGGAGGATTAGTTAAAGACATGGAGGTCACAGGTATTGCGGTGGTACAAAAACACTGGAGAGGTGGCAACTTCATCAAAGCGATGTCCAGAGCTGAGACCAAGTGGATATTTCTATTAGACACTATTGTACCAAGAGGTCTTAACGCTGGAGCTGAATTGTTCGGGTTCCAGTGAAACAACTGATTACGGGAGGCGGTATAAATAGACTGTTAGTGGGGTAAAGGACCATCCCTGAAGAAGGAGACAGGCGTCTCCGAAACGCGTAGGAAAGTGGTCCTTACCGCACTCTGTAACACTTATCACCGGGTAGTAGCGGCGGTCACGTGAGAGACACGTCACGTAGGTCCTGCAGTCTAGCCGTACGCACCGCTCGACTCACACGCGGCGCCGGCATAGCTGGACCCCCGTCTTCTCCTGCCAGTAGGTGAATAGTGGCTACTACCGGCCGGGGTAGCCACGATCTTCTTTGCATCCACGGACTTTATCCTGCCGGACTTAAAAGATCTTCTGGACGGACATCTACCATTGACTGCTGGGATTATCAAGCGCTCTTCCATTCATACAAGTCGGGTGAGCCTCGAGTAGCTTTTTCCATGCTGGTAAACAGCTCTGTGTCTGGAATTACTGCACGTTAATTTATATATATTTGTTTACACTTCCTCCTATATCTGAACCAATATTAGCCTTTCCAGCGCGAACCCATACATACTGTTTATGTGTGTATTTACTATATGAATAAACTGTGTTTAACCCCTTTTATTCCCAAGCCTGTTTGCACCTTCATGACCAGGCCAAATTTTACAATTCTCAACAGCGTCACTTTATGAGGTAATAACTCTGGAACACTTCAACAGATTCCACAGATTCTAAGACTATTTTTTCATCACTTGTGGTACTTCATGACAGTGGTTAATTTTGTTTTATATGGGTTGTGTTTATTTGTGAAAAAAATTGAAATTTGGCAAAAATTTTGAAAATGTTGCAATTTTCAAACTTTTTATGTATATGTCCTTAAACCAGATAATTATGTCACACAAAATAAATAGTTAGTAACATTTCCTACGTGTCTACTTTACATCAGTAAAAAATTTGGAACATCTTTTTTTATCTTAGGAAGTGAAAAGTCGACCAGCAAATTAGAAAACCATTTTTTTAGGGACAATATTACATTTGAAGTGACTTTGAGATGCCTATATGACAGAAAACGCCCCAAAGTGACATCATTTTAAAGCTGCATCCAACATGGTTATCAAACCCACATTCAAGAAGTTTTTTTAACCCTTCAGGCACTTCACAGGAATTTTTAGAATGTGGAAGGAAAAAATGAATATTTTACTTTTTTTTCCCAAAAATGTTATTAATACCCACATTTTTTTTTTTTATTTTCACAACAGTAACAGGAAAAAACAGACTACAAAGCTTTTTGTACAATTTCTCCTTAGCATACAGATAACCCATGTGTCAGTAAAAACCACTGTTTGGGTGCATGACAGGGTTTGGCAGAGAAGGTGCGCAATTTGACTTTTTTAATGTAAAATTTGCTGGATTAATTAGTGGATGCCATGACGCATTTGGAGAGCCCCAGATGTGCCTAAATAGTGGAAACGCACCACAAGTGACCCTACTTTGGAAACTAGACCCCTCAGGGAACTTAACTAGATGTGTGGAGAGTTTCTTGAACTAGCAGATGCTTCTTAGAAGTTTAGAACATTGAGCCGTGAAAATAAAAAAAACATTTTTTGCTCACAAAAATGTTTTTTAGCCCCCAAATTTTGCATTTTTACAAAGGTAACTGGAGAAATTGCACACACAATTTGTTCTACAATTTCTCCTGAGTATGCAGATACCCCATAAGAGGGGGAAAACAACTGTTTTGGCAGGGATCGAAAGGGAAGGAGTGCTATTTGACTTTTAAAAGCAACATTTTCTGGAATAATTAGTAGACACCATGTCGCGTTTGGAGCGCCCCTGATGTAACTAAACAGTGGAAACCCCCACAAGTGACCCCATTTTGGAAACTAGACTCCTCAAGGAATTTATTTAGATTTGTGTATCCTGAATGTAGAAATACCCCGTATGTGGCTGTACAGTACTACTTAGCCATATGGAGAGATTCGGGAGGGTCGGACTGCTATTTGCCTCCTGGAGAGCAGATTTTCCTAGAATAGTTTGTGGACTCCATATACAGAGCCTCTAAGTGATAGAAAAGCAGAATCCCCCCTTAAGTGACCCCATTTTGGAAATTATACCCCTTTGGGAATTTATCTACAGGTGGAGTGACAATTTTGACTCCATTCGTGTTTTCCATGAACATGCAGTAGTGGATATTGCTGACTGAAAATTCCAAACTACCGTTGTAGTGACCAGTACACTGCAGTGACCAGTCTTTTTGTAATTGGGGTATAGGATGTTATGATGCAAATTATATATTACGAGATGGATTTATTCACTTAATATATCTTTGGGGGATTATATATGTATTTTAGTTATATGATAGTAGCATATTTGTCTAATTCTGGTTTCACATTTGGCTCACCATTGTATCACGTACTGTGTAATTGGTATATTTGGATTTGATTTATTATGATTCTTGATACTCTTTTGGATGTATTTTGTACTATTCCACTTCTGTCAAATGATTACACTCTAAATTTTATATGGTATATATCATACCTCCCAACCGTCCCTGATCTGGCGGGGCAGTCCCGAATTTGACAGTCTACCCAGTGGTCATGGGCGGGACAGCAGTTTTCCCACACTGAATCTCAGCCTCAGCCTCATTGGGCCTCATTGGGACTGCCCTGCTGGATCTGAGATGGTTGGGAGGTCTGCGAGTCATCCCACCACCTGCAGAGCAGCACACCACATATATGGCTGCTCTGTGCGCACAGGACCTGTGATGAGGTCACAGGAGGGGAGGAGTCAGGGGTCACATGATCGGGGCCTCCATGTATGCATGCAGGACTGCTGATTGTCATGGTGCTGGATGAGGGTAAGTTTATGTGTGGGGTCAGGAGTGGTTTACAGTGTGGATGTAACAGAGCAGAGTGTGTGTGTACGAGGTGTACTGAGCGGAGTTAGCCATGTGTACAAGGTGTACGGAGCGGAGTTGTGTGTGTGTGTACGAGCGGAGTCGTGTGTACAAGGTGTACAGAGAGGACGCTAGCTGTGTCAGATCGGAGCAGATATTGCTCCTCGCTCCGACACTGACTGGCACAGGAGACATGCAGAGGTCTTTATCAGTGGTGTATTGGAGCTGCAGCGACGTGAGCAGTCAGCGATGCAGGGCAGCTGGATGACATCATTCAGCACCGTGGGAGTGGAAGCTGTCGGCTGCTGCGAGGGAGAGGTGTGTGTGTGTGTGTATGTGTATGTAGTGATGAAGAAGGCAATGATGGGGATGTGAGGGCAATGACGGGGTGGGGTAACCATGTGTGGCCATTATACTGTATGCAGCATCATGTGAGGCCATTATACTGTATGGAGCATAATGTGAGGCCATTATACTGTACGCAGCATCATGTGGGGACATTATACAGTATGCAGCATGATGTGGGGCCATTATACTGTACAAATCATCATGTGTGGCCATTATACAGTATGGAGCGCTGTGTGGCCATTATACAGTATGGAGCACTGTGGGGCCATTATACAGTATGGAGCACTGTGTGGCCATATTTTCTTTTTTTTATAATTATTGTTTATGAGACAGTGTGATCAACAGTGCTAAATGGGTGTGGTTGGGGTGTGGATATGGGTGTGACTAGTTGTGAAATGGGTGTGGTCAGAGGTGTGGTCTGAAATTTGCCTGTCCGCGCTGCAAACTTTGTCCCTTTTTCCCTTCTTCAAAAGTTGGGAGGTATGTATATGGAGCGGCCCCCAGACGCAGGACAGCGGGGTACTCGGATCCGGGTCTCTCGGTTCTGAGGATGTCACGGTGGCCCGACCCAGTCCGTGGTCCTGCTAATGGGCGCCCAATAAAAGGTGTAGGTGATGGTGTAGGTCGCAGTAAATAACGAGGACACAGGGTTGCAGTCTCTTTACCTCTTTACTGAAGGCTTCGGCATCCGCAATCCAGAGCACTGTTAACAGGGCTGGCTGAGACCGGCCGGTCCGAAGGCACATCCAGAGTTCCCTTTGCAGGTGGAAATCAGTGCCTACCTACTAGCGCCTGGGTGTTGTAGTACTTCCCTGCTGAGCACCACGGGATAGTCCTCACAACTGTCGTGTATGTTTCTGTTCTTTCTTTCTTTCTCTCCGTCCCCCAGATGATATGGATAGAACGCACCCGTATGACGGGGTAGGCCTGGAGTTATTTTATAGGGACCCTAGAGACGCCCCTCTCCCACAATTGCCTCCGTTGTCTTCATTAGGTGATTTAGGTGAGGCAGCCAACCTAAAATTAACTGCCCTGCCGTTGGTTTGAAGTAATGCGTAGAGCCCAATACTTCCTCGGCGTTCCAGCCACCGGCTACGCGCCTCAGTAGGATGTTGCTGATCTCGGGGCACGACTCCTACTGGTTCTATCGCCTTTGTGCTGTGATCTCGTTTCTCACTTCTCCACAATATACTTTGCTTCGTGTCCTTTCTTAAGATGCCGCCGCAATGAAGTGCAGGCGCGGCTCCGTAACGATCTGTCCTTTTCGCTAGGCCTCTGACAGGATCCCACCCCTGACAGGGACCCCCCTGGATCTTCCCAAGCAACGCTCTTCTCTCACTAGATGTTACCTGGGCAAAACCCAGTCAGCTTCTCCCTAACTTCCTATCCAACCCCCAGTTTTACCAAAGTGTGAGGAGTGGCCTAATAGATAGAACCCTTTGCTCCTCCTGGGTGCCGGAGTGTGAAGTGTAATGTGTGACTTTGATACCTGGTCAGGTGAACTCCTTTAGTGCAATCAGATGTACCATCACTCCCCTTAGTGGCGGAGCAACAGTACTGCAACGACCAGGACTCTGGGGCGCTGCATATATATGGGGAGTGTATAATATTGTCAGTCTCCTTATATTCCCCTTAGATTGTTTCTGCACTGTCACTTTAAATATACTTGAGTGAGGATGTATCATTTCATCATGCCTTGTAGTTGCAGGCCCATTTGATAGCATGTGGCACAATGGTACATCGTGCAGCAACTCGGTGTTTGTTGCAGATAGATCATTTATACTGGAAAGGCCCTGGCTAGTGTTGAGCATTCCGATGCCGCAAGTATTGGTATCGGCCGATATTTGCTGTATCGGAATTCCGATACCGAGTTCCGATATTTTTGTGATATTAGAAATCGGAATCGGAAGTTCCCAGTGTATGGTTCCCAGGGTCTGGAGGAGAGGAGACTCTCCTTCAGGCCCTGGGATCCATATTCATGTAAAAAATAAAGACTTAAAATAAAAAATATGGATATACTCACCCCTCCGGCGGACCCTGGACCTTAGCGATGTAACCGGCAGCCTCCGTTCCTAAGAATGCAGTGAGTATAGGACCTGCGATGACGTCGCGGCTTGTGATTGGTCGCGTGAGCGGTCACATGAGTGGTCACGCAACCAATCACAAGCCGCGACGTCATCAAAGGTCCTTCACTCCCTGCATTCTTAGGAACGGAGGCAGACGCTTGGACCGGTGAGAGCCGGGGCCGTCTGAGGGGTGAGTATATCAATATTTTTTTTTTTTATTCTTTATTTTATACATGAATATGGATCCCAGGGCCTGAAGGAGAGTTTCCTCTCCTTCAGACCCTGGGAACCATTCCGATATTTTGTGTCCCATTGATATGCATTGGTATCGGGTATCGGTAACGGCGATATCCGATATTTTTTGGGTATCGGCCGATCCAATCCGATACCGATGCCTTTGCATATCGGAAGGTATCGCTCAACACTAGTCCTGGCCAATCTTGACCACATTTGAGCACATGCCAAGTACGTGCTATGAGGCAGAGCATCGCAGATGGTCTCTTCATCCCAATGCATACTGGGCTTAGATGTCACAGGGCATCTCCCCCACCCAAATGTTTTTGCGTTGAGACTGGATGTGACGTATCGGCCGGAGTGTGGTGTACGACGAATGCGCTGACAAAATGATCAGCCGGCAGGAAGTCCTGTATTTAAACGGGAGCAGTGCACATGAAATTACAGCCCCATGAGGAAGCCCACGTGAAACGTTGGGGCTGTCAGCACCTGACCCTGTGAGGAGACTATAGGTAAGACCCTCCTTTTACAAAAGATTTAGCTGTTTCTCAGCCATATTTAGAGTTTCTGCTGCCCTAGGCACTTTTAGTGCTGCCTCCCCCTTTCGTGAGTATGACACTATAGGCAGTGACTTTGGAAAGAATCGCTGATGTGAAAGTCGCCTTTTGCAGCAGATCCGGCAGTTTTTCTGCATCTGCCGTGTAATGGATCACTTATGGCAACACTGTGTTCGGCCTCATTCATTCCCTATGGGATTTGCGGCACTTGCCGTGATCTGGCAAATGTGGTACCATACCTCCTAACTTTTGAAGAAGGGAAGGAGATATAAAGTTTGCGGCGCGCGTAGTGCGCCGCGGCAAATTTTAGGCGACGCCTCTGACCACACCCATTTCACAACTAGTCACACCCATATCCACGTCCCAACCACAGCCATTTAGCACTGCTGATCACACTGTTTTATATACAAAAATTATAAACAAAAAAAATATGGCGACACAGTGCTCCATACTGTATAATGGCCACACATGATGCTCAATACTGTATAATGGCCACACATGATGCTCCATACTGTATAACGGCCACACATAATGCTCAATACTGTATAATGGCCACCACACATGATGCTCCATACTGTATAATGGCCACACATGATGCTCCATACTGTATAACGGCCACACATGATGCTCAATACTGTATAACGGCCACCACACATGATGCTCCATACTGTATAATGGCCACACATGATGCTCAATACTGTATAATGGCCACACATGATGCTCTACACTGTATAACGGCCACACATGATGCTCAATACTGTATAATGGCCACACACAGTTCTCTATACTGTATGATGATCCCACATGATGCTCAATACTGTATAATGACCCCCCTGTATGCATGGCTCATATTCCCCCTCCTGTATGCATGGCTCATATTCCCCCTGTATGCATGGCTTACATTCCCCCCTGAATGCATGGCTCATATTCCCCCCCCCGAATGCATGGCTCATATTCCCACCCCCTGAATGCATGGTTCATATTCCTTCTCTGAATGCATGGCTCATATTCCCTCCCCTGTATGCATGGCTCATATTCCCCCCCCCTGTATGCATGGCTCATATCTCCCCTGCATGCATGGGTCATATTCCCCCCTGTAAGCATGGCTCATATCCCCCCTGTATGCATGGCTCATATTCCCCCCCTGTATGCATGGCTCATATCCCCCCTGTATGCATGGCTCATATTCCCCCCCTGTATGCATGGCTAATATCCCCCCCTGTATGCATGGCTTATCTCTCCACCCCCCCGCTCCTGCTCCCATCTTGCATGGCGCGTCGGCTTATGTCCGGCTCATGTCCTCCTTCATCCCACCATCCCCCCGTCCCTCATACTCACCTGTCCCTCACAGCCCGGCCGCGCCGACATCCCTCTGGCTCTGTCCCGACTCCCAGCGCAGCACCTTCTTCCTGCGTGAGCGGTCAGGTGATACCGCTCATTAAGGTCATGAATATGCGCATATTCATGACCTTAGTGAGCGGTACCACGAGACCGCTCATTCAGGATGAGCTCCAGACACGGAGACCAGGCATCGCTGGAGCAGGGTGAGTATCGTCTTCAAGGAGAGTGGGTGGGAGGCAGGCGGGCGGGCGTGGTGGGCGGTCGGTTGGGAGGTGACCCAGGACTTATTAAAAAAAAAAAAAAACAACAAACCTTGCTCAGGTGCGGCCCCCTGCATTGTCCCCGCCCTAAGCACGTGCCCTCAAGTGCCTATTGGCAAATACGGCCCTGCTGTTTCTACTGCCTGTTCATCGGTGCTCTCTATGTGTGTCCTATGTGACTCAACTGACCGGTTACTAATACTGAGTCCTTTTGATTTTGATTATTTATTGTGTTGTATTGAGACTTAAACTGAACGTGACACACTGTGAGAGCACCGGATGAGTAGTCTTGAATAACATAAGCACTGGCACTTTATATATAATGTAGCTATTTCCATGGGTCTCCCATCCACTTTATATGTATCCTTTCTAGGGTCTTGCTGCTAGTTTCACCATTGTGCCACACTATTCATCTTTGCTATTTTCATTATATCTGTATCTATATACTGATGTTCGTAATTATGTATTTAATAAAATGAGTTACATTTTATATTGGACTATTTGTCTCTCCCTTTCTGTATTTCTGTAGTGACCAGTACGTTGCAGTCACCAGTATGTTATTCCCAGCCCTTGCTTCTGGAGACACGCACCTGTAAATTAGGCGGGCTCTCATCACTACAGTAATACCAAACATGTGGACGTTAAATGTGGTTTAGACACAGTGGGGCTCAGTAGGGATGGGGGCATTTGGATTTGAGAGTGCATAATTTGCTGATTTTCTTTTGGAGGTTCAGGAGCCATTTTTTTCCGCAGCAAGGGCAGTGCGGATTGCGGTTTCCATAGGTTTACATTGTACTGTAAATGCATGGAAAGATGCTGCGGACCCGCAGCTGCAGATCCGCTGCGGATCCGCAGCAAAATCCGCAACGTGTGCACATAGCCTTACTGTGATCTTTAAGATGCAGAATGAACAAATCAAAAGCAGGTGAAGAATTGTTTTTATTTATTTTTACACTGTTCCTCATACGGTATAAGTAATTAGGTGACTTTATTCTTCGGGTCGGTGCGATTACAGTGATACCAGATATATATAGTTATTTTTATGTTTGGCTGTTGTTACACACTAAAAGACCCCCTTTATTACAAAAACTAGTTTTCGCATCCCCATATTTAGAAAGCTATAATTTTTCCATATTTTGGCCCACAGAGTCATATTGCTGCTTGTTTTTTGTGGGACAAGTTGACGTTTTTATTCGGGCACATAACTTTTTTTTATTGCGTTCTATTCTGATTTTTGTGAGGCAGAATAAACAAAAAACAGCAATTCAGGAATAGTTTTTTGTTTTTTTTATGTTGTTCCAGATGTGGTAAAATTGATAAGGCAGGTTTATTCTTCGGGTCAGTACAATTACAGCGATACCTCATTTATATTGTTTTATTATGTTTTGGCGCTTTTACACAATAGAAACAATTTTATAGAAAGATAAATATTTTTCCATCGCTTTATTCTGAGAGCTATAACTTTTTTATTTCTCTACTGAAAAAACTGTATGGCGACTTGTTTTTTGCGCGGCAAGATGATGCTTTCAGCATTACCATTTTTATTTACATTCATCTTTTTGATCGCATTTTATTGCACTTTTTGTTCAATGGTATGATGATAAAGCATTGTTTTTTTGCCTCGTTTTTGATTTCTATCTTTTATGGTGTTCACTGAAGGGGTTATTTAGAGCGGGTCGTTATGGACGCGGTGATACCAAATATGTATACTTTATCTGTTTTTTTTACATAAATAAATGTATTTATTGGAAAAATATTTGTGTTGTTGTTTATTTGGGGATTTAAAAAAAATATTTTTATACTTTTTAATGGTTTTTTTTCACTTTTTTACATTTTACATCAGTATGCAACAAAAAACAACAACGCTGCAAAAACGCTGAAAGAAGTGACATGCTCTATGTTAAACAAACGCTGCAAAGCACAAAATCCTGATGACAGAAAAAACAATGTGTGTACATGAGATTTCTGAAATCTCATAAGCTTTGCTAGTACTGTAAAGCAGCTGAAAATTAGCATAAAAAAAGCAGCATACTGTATATGCTCGTGTATAAGCCAGCCCGAGCATAAGCTGAGGCACCTAATCTTGACACGAAAAACTGGGAAAACTTATTGACTAAAGTATAAGCCGGGTATGCATTGTCAACCTCATCCCCATCCTTGTCTGCATGGCTCCTTATTCCCATCCTTGTCTGCAGGGCTCCTTATTCCCATTCTTGTGTACATGGCTCCTTATCCCCATCCTTGTCTGCATGGCTCCTTATTCCCATCCTTGTCTGCAGGGCTCCTTATTCCCATTCTTGTGTACATGGCTCCTTATCCCCATCCTTGTCTGCATGGCTCCTTATTCCCATCCTTGTCTGCAGGGCTCCTTATTCCCATTCTTGTGTACATGGCTCCTTATCCCCATCCTTGTATGCATGGCAGCTATCGGTGTGTTTAGATTCGATAGCTGCTATTGCATAGGCGCCAACAGTGCCATCTTGCCGTAGAAGAAAGAAAAGATTTCCTCCTCCAAGATGGCACCACCCACGCCTGTGCAATAGCAGCTATTGGCGATCTCCGAGAGCTGCAACTACGCAGTCACGGGCGGCATCATCTTGGAGTAGGAAATCTTTTTTGGACTATAAAAAAATAATGTAGAATGGAGTAAAAGGAAATCAAAATGAAGCTAATTGAACAGGTTTAATTTGCTTTTTGGTTTGGTTATCAATTAAATAATTACAGGAAAATATTAAAGGGAAGAGTTCTTCATGTTTGTTTTCTTTTTAGGAAATAAAATCCCTTTGACCATTGTGGGTTTTTCTGTCATTAAACGAGGGGTACCAACAATTTTGACCACGTGTGTATATGTAACCATGTAAGGGCTCATACTGTATACTGTATAAGGGGCTATGTGAGGGATCATACTGTATACACGGGCTTTGTGAGGGCTCATACTGTATATATGGAGGTTATGTGGGTTCTCATACTGAATACAGGGAGGCTATGTAAGGGCTCATGCTGTACACGGGGGAATGTGTGAGGGCTCATACTGTATATAGAGGGATGTGTAGGGGCTAATACTGTATATAGGAGGCCACCGATAGACCAAACTGCTGCACAACCAGCTCTACCTCGCCTACTGTATTCTCACCCCTTCTCATATGCAAAGCGCTATGGAATAAATGGCGCTATAATAGTAATAATAATATGTGAGGGCTCATACTGTATATTGATAACTATGTGTGGGCTCATACTGTATATATGGAGGTTATGTGGGGGTCTCATACTGAATATAGCAAAGATATATGAGTGCTGTGCGAGGGCTCATACTGTATACAGGGGGACTCTGTGGGTGTTGATACTGTATATAGGGGCTATATGAGGGATCATACTGTATATGGAAGGCTATGTGACTGCTCATACTGTATATAGGGGCTATGTGAGGGCTCATACTGCATATAGGGGGTTTATGTGGGGGCTCATAATGTATATAGGGAGGCTATGTAGGGTCTCATAATGGGCAGAGATGGGGCAGGTTGGGGCCGTGGCAGCATAGCTTATCTATTCTCTGACTGGAGTAAGATTTGTGGCGAGGCATACAAAGGCATATGCCACTTACCATACACTTCTGATTTATTTAGAATCATGCGCTTATTAATGAATCAGATGTGTCTAACTCCTACACACCACCTCATCAAGACTGACAAGAAAATTGGGGGTCTTGATTAATCGAGGCCACAGTGTTTTAGTTTTTGTATGTATGATATAACACAAGGGTTTTTTTTAACCACTTTAACCATTTTATCAAATCTGCTGTGCTCAGTGGAAACTATTTAATGTACTACTGAAGAGGAAACAAGTACAGGGCATCAGAGTGAGAGATGTCCCTTTTCAGTTCAAAATTGAAGTAATAAATCTGACTACTTGTTGATCAGTTGCCAGTCTTCTTACCAGAAATCACCAAGCTTCATTGTCCATATTGTGAAATGTGTTTGAATAGCAATCATAGCATATGACTGTCATCTGCTGTGATTGCTATAAAAACACATTGAAAAACTTTTTTTATTTGGAATGAACTTACAGTAGAGATACTTTTTCCCTTTCGTCTATTACAAGGGGGTGTAGATGACTCGTCCTGATATACCCTGGTACTTCTGAATGTGAAAGAGAAGTTGTTACCTTAGCATGCTCTGACACTGGCAATAAATCAACAAACTTGGATTTCTTCAATTAGTTGGTAACAAAATAATGTTTTAGCGCTGATTACATGCAGCAAGGTTATCTTTGCAATGACAGTAAAGATACTTGAGTTGCAGCACAGACACAATACTGCCTAATAAACACATTTACCTCAATGCATCCTGTTTGAGTCATAAGTCTGGCTGCTCTTAATTAATAGTGTTTTGTTAGAATGATTTTGAACTAATTAATATTTATAGTAGCTTTACCTTTTCTACAAGTGATTGTTTACTTATCTGTACAAAAGTGGGGCAGAGTACTATTAATAGATAGATTAGAATGGTAAGACATGCAAACATGGACTAAATTGTTGGTACTGTTCTGCTAAAGTAAAAAAAATAATGGTCATTAAAATAACTTGAAACTGACAAAAGTAAATTTCAATTTACTAAATATCAATTAATGAAAATAAGATATTGCTTTTTAATTAGGGCAAATTGACTGGACAAAAAGAAAAGATTGAAAACAATTTGAGCATACAGACATGTTAAACTAAGGTGGGTTTTGTAGTTAGTATCACAGATGTCTACCAATTTGTAATCAGTCAGTCTGCCTATTAAGAGTTTGAAAAGTAGTTACTGTTCTATTTGGCATCATGGTGTGTTTACACAATGAACATGTGTAATATGCCAAAGCGAGGTAGACATGGGCGAGCTTCTGCTCCCATTCTCTTTGGCATCCTACAGACAACAGTAGATACGATACTCACGGACCACTGTCTGCGTGGCCTCTCCATGGCCCCGTTCAACTTCTTTTCAGGCCTTCATCAACACCTCTACACCGGGGTAATTCTCTCTCTGAGCAGAGGGTATCTCTTGCTCCACTTCCATCTCTTCCTCGCTAATGTCCATAGGGCAGTTGGGAGACTCATTAGTGTTCTGCACCATTGTTGCTCGGGGCTCACAGCTTCACTTCTCACTCATCATTTATTCAGGAGAAAATGGCATCAGTCACTTCCTTATGATGCGCAACTTACATGCCTGGATCCGCCTCTCTCTAGGTTGGACATCTGATGCGACCGGCGAGACACGCTTCACTCTTGGCGGCTACTCTTTCAGCCGTGCCCCTTCCATTGCAATCTTCCATTCAGTGGGCAGCGCCTCACATTGCGCCACGCCCTCCTCCAGAATGTACCTCCCATTCTGGGCTGAACTCTGGCTGTTGGACCCATCCTTCTTAGGGCCATTATTGAGGGGGCTGAACACATTTTTGTGCTCCAGGGTGCTGTCAAGGCCACAATACATGACATTTCTTTTTCTCTTCACTGTTGCCTTTGCCATCTTAGAAAACATGCTTCAAGCTGCCATCTTGGGCCGCATGTAGTCCTGCGCTCTTCCATCTGCGCCATGAGCCATATCTTACCCGCTTTCTTTTTGTGAGGCACTTCCATCCTGCCAGTTGCACCAAATGTAAGATGCCCAAGCAAGGTAGTCATAGGCGAGCTTCTGTTCCCACTCACTTTGGTATCCTACAGACAACTCATGTCCCAGTCCTGATGTGCTGCTGTGTATGTGGTGAATCATACTTCAGAGCTACAGGCCTCTTCTGACTCCAGGAATCCCCACGGTATCTGTGCATGGCGCAATTAAATCTAAAGACTATCAAGGCATTCTGGAGCGAAATGGGCTACTTAGTTTGAGAAAACTTGGTCTAAGTTGCTGATCATGGTTCCTACAAAAGCATAATGACCCAAAACATAGCTAAAAGCATCCAAGAATGGCTAAAAGCAAAGCATTGTACTTTTATGAAATAGCCTTCTATAAGCCCTGATCTAAATCCTATTGAACATCTGTGGAAGGATCTGAAACCAGCAGTCTGAATAAAGGTACCTAGTGGAAGAGACGAAGAGCTAGCACTCGACTAGGGTGGAGTTCGATGGTGCTAGTGAACGGAGCCAAAAGCCCCCTTAGTACTAGAGAAAAAAGTCAAATCACCGCACTCATCATGTTGATTTTTGCTAACGTGAGGATTTATTCAAGATGAGAGACGAAAACAACAGGGCAATAGTATTTTAACGTTTCGGCCACTCAGTGGCCTTGATCACAAAGTGCGTGCCTTAATGGTTGTTTTGTATTCCGTCATGTGATATAAAGATATTCTACTGAGTTCAAGGTTAAAGAAGGCGTCGTATTTCCCAAGATTGGGGAAATAAGGCCTAGGGTCCAATGGGTGGTTGTCAGAGACAGGGTAAATCTGGTTCTAGTACCTCTGTCAAGAGCTAGGTTGGCTTGATATTAGTCTAAATGTCCCGTCCTAGGTGTGAGATCCGGTATAGATGCAATTACGGTGCTGTTACTTAGGAGCAAAAGCAGCTCCAAGGTGTATAGACCCACTAGAACGAAGTGGGGGTATCTGCTCGGATATCAAATACCAGCACTGCTGGTTTCACCGCCAAGACACAGTGTGCGTCGGCGTCTCCCACCTCACCACCAACGCAGATTTCAAGCTCCCACATAGCGCTTCCTCGGATATTTGATATCCGAGCAGATACCCCCACTTCGTTCTAGTGGGTCTATACACCTTGGAGCTGCTTTTGCTCCTAAGTAACAGCACCGTAATTGCATCTATACCGGATCTCACACCTAGGACGGGACATTTAGACTAATATCAAGCCAACCTAGCTCTTGACAGAGGTACTAGAACCAGATTTACCCTGTCTCTGACAACCACCCATTGGACCCTAGGCCTTATTTCCCCAATCTTGGGAAATACGACGCCTTCTTTAACCTTGAACTCAGTAGAATATCTTTATATCACATGACGGAATACAAAACAACCATTAAGGCACGCACTTTGTGATCAAGGCCACTGAGTGGCCGAAACGTTAAAATACTATTGCCCTGTTGTTTTCGTCTCTCATCTTGAATAAATCCTCACGTTAGCAAAAATCAACATGATGAGTGCGGTGATTTGACTTTTTTCTCTTGAATAAAGGTACCGTCACACTAAACGATATCGCTAGCGATCCGTGACGTTGCAGCGTCCTGGCTAGCGATATCGTTGAGTTTGACAGGCAGCAGCGATCAGGATCCTGCTGTGATATCGCTGGTCGTTGCTGAAAGTTCAGAACTTTATTTGGTCGTCAGATCGCCGTGTATCGTTGTGTTTGACAGCAAAAGCAACGATGCCAGCGATGTTTTACAATGGTAACCAGGGTAAATATCGGGTTACTAAGCGCAGGGCCGCGCTTAGTAACCCGATGTTTACCCTGGTTACCATCG
The DNA here is from genome assembly GCF_051348905.1 of Ranitomeya variabilis. NCBI lineage: Eukaryota > Metazoa > Chordata > Amphibia > Anura > Dendrobatidae > Ranitomeya > Ranitomeya variabilis. The sequence continues at coordinate 156,906,183 of NC_135237.1, read as the reverse complement.
TAAAAGTAAAAAAAACAAACTGTACATACTCACCTTCTGATGTCTGTCACACGTCCCTCGCCGTCCGCTTCCTGCACTGACTGAGTGCCGGCCGTAAAGTAAAAGCAAAGCACAGCGGTGACGTCACTGCTCTGCTGTTAGGGCCGGCACTCACACAGTGCAGGGAAGCGGACGCCGGGGGACGCGAATGTAAGTATGTAGTGTTTGTTTCTTTACATTTTACACTGGTAACCAGGGTAAACAGCGGGTTACTAAGCGCGGCCCTGCGCTTAGCAACCCGATGTTTACCCTGGTTACCCGGGGACTTCGGCATCGTTGGTCTCTGGAGAGCTGTCTGTGTGACAGCTCTCCAGCGACCAAACAGCGACGCTGCAGCGATCGGCATCGTTGTCTGTATCGCTGCAGCGTCGCTTAGTATGAAGGTACCTTAAGGCAATCTTCACACCTGAGACAGCTGGAGCAGCTTTCTCATGAGGAGTGGACCAAAAGGTTGCAAAAGGCTCATTGAGTATTACAGGAAACATTTGCTTGCAATGATTAATGCCTCAAAAGGTTGAGCAACAAAATACTAAGTTGAGGGTACTATCATTTTTGTCCAGACCAAATTCATTAGCTTTATTTTTGCTGAACCACAATTCAAAAGCAATGTCTGATTCCTATTAATTGCTATTCAGTAAATGTAAATTGAAAGTTACTTTTGTCAGTTTCAAGTTATTTCAGTGACTATTGCTGGTCTTTCTTAATTTAACAGAAGGGTGCCAATAATTTTGGCCATATTTGTATAAAGACTTAAAATATATGAATAAATCTGTCACTCTAATTCCTATACTATAATGCAACCTGGTTTGGATGCATCCTGAAAAAAACAAGAGTAAGTGCAAATAATTGATATATAGTTCTTAACCCCTTAACCCCCAGAGCTTTTTTCAGTTTTGGGTTTTCATTTTTCACTCTCCTTCTTCCTAGAACCATACATTTTTTATTTTTCCATCAATATGGCCATGTGAGGGCTTGATTTTTGTGGGACAAGATGTACTTTTAAATGACACTATTGGTTTTACCATGTCGTGTACTAGAAAATGGGGAAAAAAATTCCAAGTGTAGTGAAATTACAAAAAAAGTGCAATCCCACACTTGTTTTTTGTTTGGCTTTTTTACTAGGTTCACTTAATGCTAAAACTGACCTGCCATAATGATTCTCCAGGTCATTGCGAGTTCATTAATATATTTAGACGTAAGTGTGGAGCCCCTGAGGGTCCAGTCACTACAGAAGTACTGAACCTCACTGAGAGGTGTAGTACTTCATTCTCGGGTAAGGAGGGGACACTACCCAGTATCCACACACTAGCATCCAACACCAGAACTCTCCAGGCTAGGGAGGGACTAAGTAGAAGGTGTGGGTGGAGAGAGTGGCAGTTGTGAGAAGTTGTCATGGAAAAAAGGAGAAGTTAGTCAGTTAGTGAGAGAAAAAGGGAGCAGGAGATGGGACTTGAGGAGTAAGGAGCTCGTCCCAGCACCAGAGGACACAGAGAGAGAGAGGTTCCAAAGAGTGAGAGAGGAAGAAGGGGTCCTACGGGTACGGGTAGCGGAGAACCCACTCGTGGGGCCTAAATCCATGCCGACTGTAGTTGGGTGGAGGGACCAGGTCCCAGTAGGGGACCGGCCCTAGACTAGTGGAGAAACTGAGGACTAAGCTAGCAAACCAGAGGCTGTGGTAATTGTATGTGCCACAGCCACAACCACACACATTCACTGAAAAGGGAGCCATATAGGATCAAGGGAACCAGGAGGACATCATCCGACAGGATCCGAGGCTGCTGGCTTGGGACACTGTGTGTGAAGGCGCAGGGCAGGAGTGGCGGGAGCCAGCTCAGTGAGATGGCCAGAGAAGGAACAGAAGAAGGGGGTTCTGGTAAAGTGCACCCCAAACTACCTGAGAGCTGGCTGGACAGCAGACCCAGAGGATACAGCACCCAGCTGGGGACTGCTTGTAAGAACTGTGAGTAAAGTGTGGAAACTGCACCCTGCTGTGTTCTCTGAATTATTACTGCATCACCTGCCCTGCATCACAACATTCACCATCATTGACTTTAACACCATAATTGCCCTGGGGCCCAGCTCTACCCGTGGAGAGCCTTAACAACTCTGCTGCATCACCATCAGCCCCAGTGGTCCCCTTAAGCAGTGTCGGCCACTCATTGCCGAACACCACGGGTGGCGTCATGAACAAACCCACTATAAACTTTATTTCCCCTTTATTTAATTAATTTTATTGGACGCCCAGGGCCACGGATCGGGTCATTGCTGCCATGACAACCCCCTGATGAACATTCGGACCCGGCCTGAGTACACCACGGCCCTAGTGGGTGCTCCATAAGCACAACTGTTAACTGGTGCACAAGTAGGTTCCCAAACCGTGCTTGACTAGTTGAATAAACTTGGCACACAGGAAATTGCATAAGTTGTATTTTAATATGATCCACATGTTGTAGTAAAAAATTATACATACAAATGTTTCGGTCAATCAGACCTTCCTCAGTGAATCGACTGCAAATAGGAAATAGGTATGTGGTATAGACACTGTTATCCAGTATCCAAGCAGGCTATTTAAGCCTGTGATGAATGGCCTATGGTTGTATCAAAATGAAAATACTTTATCTTGCTGTGATGAGTGGGGCAGTGACCTGGTGTCCACCGCTTGTCGTATCGTGTCACTGCCCCACTAAAACCCCCTTTTTTACCTTTGTTGGTCACGCGTGGACTGGTGGATCTGCTGCAGCACAATATATCTGTGAGCCTTTCCTTCACCTCAAATTGGTGAGTAGAATCTGATCTATCTATTCAATTGTATCTCAGATAAGACCCTATGGTGCTCTTTTCTCCAACAGCATAATTTCCAAGTTATAACTTTTGTATTTTTTTTTTTTAAAGAAAAATGGTCAAAATAAAAAAACAGTGCTTTCAGACCTCAAATAAAGTTAAGAAAACAAGTTCATAATCATTTAGAAACAACAATACTAGTGTTTTAACTCAGGAAGAGTTCAGGAATCAATATTTTGTGGAATATCCATGATGTTTAATCACAGCTTTCATGCGTCTTGGTATGCTTTCCACCAGTTTTTCACACTGCTTCTGGTGCAAAAATTTAAGCAGTTCTTCTTTGATGGCTTGTGACTATCCATGATCCTCTTGATTACATTCCAGAGGTTTTCAATGGGACTCAGGTCTGGAGATTGGGCTGCCCATGACAGGGTTTTGATGTACTGGTCTCTTAATTTTTGCCAGAGCTGTATACACAGGGTCAACTACATAAAGGATAAATCCTATGGAATTGTTTTATCAACTATATCATCATTTTTTAACAGGACTAAACCAAAATGCTTTTGGGCTTTTCCCACCACTATCATCTCCACAAGTATTAATTTCCTGTACCTTACTATCTCAGTGGATCAGAGTCAACTAAAAAAAAAAGTTTTCAGAAAAAAGTTGACTCAAATAGTTATATACCAATAACCAGTTTTCATCTTCCATCATGGCTGCTCAACATACCAAACAGTCAATTTACTCAGATCCAGAGAAACTGCAGCCGAATCACGGAAGAGAGGAGAGGCCCAATTTCTGAAGAATCAATTCACTGAGAAAGGTTACCCTATGGAAAAGTTGGAATCTTCACTCAAAGAAGTACAGGAAATGACAAGATCAACATTGAACCGTAAAATTAATCCAATACAAAAATCACCCAACTTAAAAGAGCAAATATAAGAAGTACCCATTATCACTCAATATCATACAAATAATGGGGCTTTTGGGCTTTTTAGAAGATCATCAAAAAGTATTGGTATATTCTCAAAGAAGACAGGATTATTGGTGACCTTCTGGCAGTACTTCCAAAATTCGTATACAGATGAACACCAACCTTAGGTCTGAAGATTGCTCCCACGAACAAGGGCATCTATTTACCCGTATCCAAAATAACTAACAAACAACAAACTTTAGGTTGGTTTTCCCGTGTGGTTTCTGCACTTGTTGCAGACAACTTTTGAGAAAGAACCCTGGTAGAGTTGACTTTCAAAATTCGGAAGCCACTAAAATGTACTCCATTAGGGATAAAATCAAATGTTCCACTATGGGTGCCATTTATATTATTAAATGACCATATGAGAAAATTTACGTAGGGCGTACAAAAAGGAAGCTATCACAAAGGATAAACGAGCACCTTAAAAATATTAAAAAAGGTTTTGAAGGTCACCCATTGTCAAAACTTTTTAAGGACCTACACAACCATTCACACAAGGGTTTGGAATTTTTTGGCATTCAAATCATCTCCACACATTTTGCGAATTGAGATACTGATTTGGCTTTAATCCTAAGTCATATTGCAAGACTCGTTAAAGGGTTGATTGTGACTTGTAGGATCGCTACTTCCAACAGGTGGTGCTATAGAGTTCAAGTCCTTTTCTCTGAAGAGACAATTTGCATACCCCACACATTGGAGAGGGGGTGATTGTAACAGCCACATATCCAGAGCGGAGTCAAAATGGTTCTTTCTTTTAGACAGCCTGGCACCAAAGGGCCCCAAATTTGAAATTTAGCTATATGCCTTTTAACAAATTAATCATCAGTGTTGATCAGTAGGCATCCCCATAATACATTTCCCACAAAAATTTTGAAGGAACCAGGACGAACCATAAAAACCAGGTTAGAAGTTGTCACATTTGTCATTTCCCCAGGAGGGGATTTTTAAGGGTTTTCTCGATGGCTTAAAAAGGTATCTGTCATCCCATTCGAACATTTTTAGCTAATAATATGGGCATACAAGATGTATTGTATAAAGCTGAAGCTATTCATACATGTAAGCATCAAAAGATTAACCTGTCTAAATCAATGGCACTTCCAAAAAGTTTATGCATCAAAAAGGAAAAAAAGCGAAAGCTGTATGCCATAAAATTCTAAAATTTTTATTAATACAAATTAAGACAATAAGAATAGAGATAAAATTCATAATTAAATAAGGACAATAATGCAAAAAAAATAGCCACATAGAAATTACACAATGCCAAAACAGTATACCATATGTATAATAAATCCTAGGAAAATCAACTACTATCGGACTAAAGATATATGTATTATCATACACAAGGAGCAGATTAACACCTTCAAAAAGGAATATAATATATTCTCAGTCCAAATATAAACTGTTTATGTGTGTTGTATCCAAGGATTCAAAATAGATATCCCTATGCCCGGTTCAAAAAAACTCTAGTAGCATTTGTATCTAAGTGAGTATCATGTCAAAACACATGCAGAGCAAAGGCGAATCAGGCAAAAGAAAGGGGTAGAGGCGAAATGATAGTTGTTATTGGTAAATGGGCACTATACCTTTAAGTGGCACTGGCACCCGACGCGCGTTTCGCATTTTTGTCCCCTGGATATCTATTTTGAATCCTTGGATACAACACACATCAACAGTTTATATTTGGACTGAGAATATATTATATTCCTTTTTGAAGCTGTTAATCTGCTCCTTGCGTACGATAATACATATATCTTTAGTCCTATAGTAGTTGATTTTCCTAGGATTTATTATACATATGGTTTACTGTTGTGGCATTGTGTCCTTTCTATGTGGCTATTTTTTTGCATTATTGTCCCTATTTAATTATGCATTTTAGCTCTGCTCTTATTGTTTTAATTTGTATTAATAATTTTTTTTTTAATTTTATGGCATACAGCTTCCGCTTTTTTCCTTTTTGATGCATATTCATACATGTAGATGATTTTTAATGAACAAGGCATCATCAAGGAAGCATACATGTATGACTAGTTTCAGCTTTATTCAACCTGTATGCCCCTATAACTACCTAAACGCTAAAATAGGGTGACAGATTCCCTTTAAAGCTTGCAAGTTACTGACATTTCCTAGGCTTGTTATAAAATGCTGTCATATTGACACAAGCAAGTGTAGTGACCCAGTTGAGAATGTGTCCTTCCCTTTAAGTAATCCTGTATTGTGAGTAGCTTCTGTACACTACAGCTCACTCTCTAACTGCCCTTCTATATTATCCCCTGCATTTGTGAGCTGTAATTCTCCATTTCTAGTCACCTCCATTTTAGATGAATGCATTTCTCATTTGCTGTGTTCTGGCATCATTTAACCCCTTAGTGACAGCCAATTTGGTACTTAATGACCGGGCCAATTTTTACAATTCTGACCACTGTCACTTTATGAGGTTATAACTCTGGAACGCTTTAACGGATCCCGCTGATTCTGAGATTGTTTTTTCGTGACATATTGTACTTCATATTAGTGGTAACATTTCTTCGATATTACTTGCGATTATTTATGAAAAAAAATGGAAATATTGCGAAAATTTTTAAAATTTTGCAATTTTCAAAATTTGTATTTTTATGCCCTTAAATCAGAGAGATATGTCACACAAAATAGTTAATAAGTAACATTTCCCACATGTCTACTTTACATCAGCACAATTTTGGAAACAATTTTTTTCTTGTTAGGGAGTTATAAGGCTAGGTTCCCATTGCGTTAATGGGATAGCGCTAACGGACAGCGTTGCACGGCGAAATTAACGCCGTGCACCGCGTCCGTTAGCGCTCCCATTGCCGGCAATGGTAGAGCGCATTGCTAGCGCGTGTCATTTTCGGCACGCGCTAGCGATGTGCCGGTCTTTTGTAGCGCGCCTCGGACGCTGCTTGCAGCGTCCGCGGCGCGCCAGAGGTCCGTTCCCCGCTCTCGCAGATCGGGGATCTGCGAGAGCGGGGACGTTAACGCGACCCCTGAACGCGGCCCCGAAAAAGACATTGCGTTAGCGCAATCCGCTAGCGCTCGCGCTAAACGGATTGCACTAACGCAATCTGAACCTAGCCTAAGGGTTAAAAGTTGACCAGCAATTTCTCATTTTTACAACACCATTTTTTTTTAGGGACCACATCACATTTGAAGTCATTTTGAGGGGTCTATATGATAGAAATAACCAAGTGTGACACCATTCTAAAAACTGCACCCCTCAAGGTGCTCAAAACCACATTCAAGAAGTTTATTAACCCTTTACGTGCTTCACAGGAACTGAAACAATGTGGGAGGAAAAAATGAACATTTAACTTTTTTTGCAAACATTTTAATTCAGAACCATATTTTTTTATTTTCTCAAGTGTAAAAACAGAAATTTAACCATACATTTTGTTGTGCAATTTCTCCTGAATATGCTAATACCCCATATGTGGGGATAAACCACTGTTTGGGCGCACCGCAGAGCTTGGAAGAGGAGTGCCATTTGACTTTTTCAATGCAGAATTGGCATGTTTAGAGAGCCCCTGATGTGCCTAAACAGTGGAAACGCTCCACAAGTGACACCATTTTGGAAACTAGACCCCTTAAGGAACTTAACTAGATGTGTGGTGAGCACTTTAAACCCCCAGGTGCTTCACGGAAGTTTATAACGTAGAGCCGTGAAAATAAAAAATCGCATTTTTTCAACAAAAATGATATTTTTGCCCCAAAATTTTTATTTTGACAAGAGTAACAGGAGAAATTAGACCACAAAAGTTGTTGTGCAATTTCTCCTGAGTACGTCGATACCCCATATGTGGGGGTAAACCACTGTTTGGGCGCACCGCAGAGCTTGGAAGAGGAGTGCCGTTTTACTTTTTCAATGTAGAATTGGCTGGAATTGAGATCGGACACCATGTCGCGTTTGGAGAGCCCCTGATGTGCCTAAACAGTAGAAACTCCCCACAAGTGACCCCATTTTGGAAACTAGACCCCTTAAGGAACTTATCTAGATGTGTGGTGAGCACTTTAAACCCCCAAGTGCTTCACAGAAATTTATAACGTAGAGCCGTGAAAATAAAAAATCCTTTTTTTTCCCTCAAAAATGATTTTTTAGCCTGCAATTTTTTATTTTCTCAAGGGTAACAGGAGACATTGGACCCCAAAATCTGTTGACCAGTTTGTCCTGAGTACGCTGATACCCCATATGTGGGGGGGGGGGCACTGTTTTGGTACCCATCAGGGCTCGGAAGGGAAGGAGCGCCGCTTGGAATGCAGACTTTGATGGGACGGTCTGCGGGTGTCATGTTGCATTTGCAGAGCTCCTGATGTACCTAAACAGTAGAAACCCCCCACAAGTGACCCCATTTTGGAAACTAGACAACCCAAGGAGCTTATCTAGATATGTGGTGAGCACTATGAACCCCCAACTGCTTCACAAAAGTTTATAATGTAGAGCCATGAAAATAAAAAAAAAATCATATTTTTTCCACAAAAATGATCTTTTCACCACCAAATTTTTACTTTCACAAGGGTAACAGGAGAAATTGGACCCCAAAATTTATTGTGCAATTTATGCTGAGTAGGCTGATATCCCATATGTGGGGGATAAACCACTGTTTGGGCACATGGCAGAGCTCGGAAGGGAAGGAGCGCCGTTTTGGAATGCAGACTTTGATAGAATGGTCTGCGGGCGTTGTTACGTTTGCAGAGCCCCTGATGTACCTAAACAGTAGAAACCCCCCACAAGTGACCCCATTTTGGAAACTAGACCCCCCCAAGGAACTTATCTAGATGTGTTGTGAGAACTTTGAATGCCCAAGTGCTTCACAGAAGGTTATAATGCAGAGTCGTGAAAATAAAAAAAATATATTTTTTCCACAAAAAATATTTTTTTAGCCCCCAAATTTTTATTTTCACAAGGGTAACAAGAGAAATTGGACCCCAAAAGTTGTTGTCCAATTTGTCCTGAGTACACTGATACCCCATATGTGGGGAAGGACCACTGTTTGGGTGCACGGCAGAGTTCAGAAGGGAGGGAGCACCATTTGACTTTTGAGCGCAAAATTGGCTGTGGCGTTTAGAGAACCCCTGATGTACCTAAACAGTGGAAACTCCCCAATTCTAACTCCAACCCTAACCCCAACACACCCCTAACCCTAATCCCAACCCGATCCATAATCCTAATCACAACCCTAACCCCCAAAACACCCCTAACCCTAATCCCAAAGCTAACCATAACCCTAATCAAAACCCTAAAACGAACACACCCCTAATCCTAATCTCAACCCTAACCTCAAAACCTAACCCTAATCCCAATACACCCCTATCCCTAATCCCAAACCTAACCCTAATCCCAAAGGTAACCCTAATGCCAACCCTAATCCAAACCCTAATCCCAACTCTTACCCTAACCTTAGCCCCAACCCTAGCCCTAACCCTAACTTTAGCCCAAACCCTAACTTTAGCCCTAAACCTAGCCCCAACCCTAACCCTAACTTTAGCCCCAACCCTAGCCCTAACCTTAGCTCTAACCCTAATCCTAGCTCTAACCCTAACCCTAGCCCTAACCCTAACCCAAGCCCTATCCCTAACCCAAGCCCTATCCCTAGCCCTAACCCTAAGGCTATGTGCACACGTTGCGGATTTTGCTGCGGATCTGCTGCGTTTCCACAGCTGCGGGTCCGCAGCAGTTTCCCATGAGTTTACAGTACAATGTAAACCTATGGGAAACATAAAACGCTGTGCCCATGCTGCGGAAAAAACCACGCGGAAACTGTTGTGAAATTGGATTTTGGGCTCCCCCGGTGGCCACTGGTGGAATTGAACTGGTGTGCATCATCCTCTCTGTTCACCTGTTTCCATCAGGATGTGGGAGTCGCTATTTAGCCTTGCTCCTCTGTCACTTCCATGCCGGTCAACATTGTAATCAGAAGCCTTTCTGTGCATGTTCCTGCTGCTAGACAACTCCCAGCTAAGTTGGACTTAGTCCTTGTTTGTTTTTGCATTTTGTTCCAGTTCACAGCTGTAGTTTCGTTTCTGTGTCTGGAAAGCTCTTGTGATCTGAAATTGCCACTCTGATGTTATGAGTTAATACTAGAGTCTTAAAGTAATTTCAGGATGGTATTTTGATAGGGTTTTCAGCTGACCATGAAAGTGCCCTTTCTGTCTTCCTGCTATCTAGTAAGCGGACCTCAATTTTGCTAAACCTATTTTCATACTACGTTTGTCATTTCATCTAAAATCACCGCCAATATTTGTGGGGGCCTCTGTCTGCCTTTCGGGGAAATTTCTCTAGAGGTGAGCCAGGACTATATTTTCCTCTGCCAGGATTAGTTAGTCCTCCGGCCGGCGCTGGGCGTCTAGGGATAAAACGCAGGCTACGCTACCCGGCTACTGTTAGTTGTGCGGCAGGTTTAGTTCATGGTCAGTTTAGTTTCCATCCTTCCAAGAGCTAGTTCGTATGTTTGCTGGGCTATGTTCTCTTGCCATTGAGAACCATAACAGTTTGACCGGCCAAAAGGGTTAAATTAATTGACAGAGAAAGGAGAGAAAAGAGAAGTCTGCTGAAGATTTTTTTTTTTTTTTTTTTTTCTCAGTTCTGAGTGTGCTTGTAATTGAATCTCTTGCAAGTCTGCCTATATTGCAGCCTTTCTCTCTCTCTCTCCTTCTAATCCTGGAATGGCTCTGTGTTCACCTGTTTAAAATGGATATTCAGAGTTTAGCTGCAGGTTTGAATAATCTCACCACGAAAGTTCAAAACTTACAAGATTTTGTTGTTCATGTTCCTATATCTGAACCTAGAATTCCTTTGCCTGAATTTTTCTCGGGGAATAGATCTTGCTTTCAAAATTTCAAAAATAATTGCAAGTTGTTTTTGTCCCTGAAATCTCGCTCTGCTGGAGATCCTGCTCAGCAGGTCAGGATTGTGATTTCTTTGCTCCGGGGCGACCCTCAGGATTGGGCTTTTGCATTGGCTCCAGGGGATCCTGCGTTGCTCAATGTGGATGCGTTTTTTCTGGCCTTGGGGTTGCTTTATGAGGAACCTCAGTTAGAACTTCAGGCGGAAAAGGCCTTGATGTCCCTATCTCAGGGGCAAGACGAAGCTGAAATATACTGCCAGAAATTCCGTAAATGGGCTGTGCTTACTCAGTGGAATGAGTGCGCCCTGGCGGCGAATTTCAGAGAGGGTCTCTCTGATGCCATTAAGGATGTTATGGTGGGGTTCCCTGTGCCTGCGGGTCTGAATGAGTCCATGACAATGGCTATCCAGATCGATAGGCGTCTGCGGGAGCGCAAACCTGTGCACCATTTGGCGGTGTCTACTGAGAAGACGCCAGAGAATATGCAATGTGATAGAATTCTGTCCAGAAGTGAACGGCAGAATTTTAGACGAAAAAATGGGTTGTGCTTCTATTGCGGTGATTCAACTCATGTTATATCAGCATGCTCTAAGCGTACTAAGAAGCTTGATAAGTCTGTTTCAATTGGCACTTTACAGTCTAAGTTTATTCTATCTGTGACCCTGATTTGTTCTTTATCATCTATTACCGCGGATGCCTATGTCGACTCTGGCGCCGCTTTGAGTCTTATGGATTGGTCCTTTGCCAAACGCTGTGGGTATGATTTGGAGCCTCTTGAAACTCCTATACCCCTGAAGGGGATTGACTCCACCCCATTGGCTAGCAATAAACCACAATACTGGACACAAGTAACTATGCGGATTAATCCGGATCACCAGGAGATTATTCGCTTTCTTGTGCTGTATAACCTACATGATGTGTTGGTGCTTGGATTGCCATGGCTGCAATCTCATAACCCAGTCCTTGACTGGAAAGCTATGTCTGTGTTAAGCTGGGGATGTAAGGGGACGCATGGGGACGTACCTGTGGTTTCCATTTCATCATCTATTCCCTCTGAGATTCCTGAATTCTTGACTGAATATCGTGACGTTTTTGAAGAACCTAAGCTTGGTTCATTACCTCTGCACCGGGAGTGCGATTGTGCCATAGATTTGATTCCGGGTAGTAAATACCCTAAGGGTCGTTTATTTAATCTGTCTGTGCCTGAACATGCTGCTATGCGAGAATATATAAAGGAGTCCTTGGAAAAGGGACATATTCGTCCTTCGTCATCTCCCTTAGGAGCCGGTTTTTTCTTTGTGGCTAAGAAAGATGGCTCTTTGAGGCCGTGCATTGATTATCGGCTTTTGAATAAAATCACGGTTAAATATCAATATCCGTTGCCACTGCTGACTGATTTGTTTGCTCGCATAAAGGGGGCCAAGTGGTTCTCTAAGATAGATCTTCGTGGGGCGTATAATTTGGTGCGAATTAAGCAGGGGGATGAGTGGAAAACCGCATTTAATACGCCCGAGGGCCACTTTGAGTATTTGGTGATGCCTTTTGGTCTTTCAAATGCCCCTTCAGTCTTTCAGTCCTTTATGCATGACATTTTCCGTGATTATTTGGATAAATTTATGATTGTGTATCTGGATGATATTTTGATTTTTTCGGATGACTGGGACTCTCATGTCCAGCAGGTCAGGAGGGTTTTTCAGGTTTTGCGGTCTAATTCCTTGTGTGTGAAGGCTTCTAAGTGCGTTTTTGGGGTTCAAAAGATTTCCTTTTTGGGATATATTTTTTCCCCCTCTTCCATCGAGATGGATCCTGTCAAGGTTCAGGCTATTTGTAATTGGACGCAACCCTCTTCTCTTAAGAGTCTTCAGAAATTTTTGGGCTTTGCTAACTTTTATCGTCGATTTATTGCTGGTTTTTCTGATGTTGTTAAACCATTGACTGATTTGACTAAGAAGGGTGCTGATGTTGCTGATTGGTCCCCTGCTGCTGTGGAGGCCTTTCGGGAGCTTAAGCGCCGCTTTTCTTCCGCCCCTGTGTTGCGTCAGCCTGATGTTGCTCTTCCTTTTCAGGTTGAGGTCGACGCTTCTGAAATCGGAGCTGGGGCGGTTTTGTCGCAGAGAAGTTCCGATTGCTCCGTGATGAGACCTTGTGCTTTTTTCTCGCGTAAATTTTCGCCCACCGAGCGGAATTATGATGTTGGGAATCGGGAGCTTTTGGCCATGAAGTGGGCTTTTGAGGAGTGGCGTCATTGGCTTGAGGGGGCTAGACATCAGGTGGTGGTATTGACTGACCACAAAAATCTAATTTATCTTGAGTCCGCCAGACGCCTGAATCCTAGACAGGCGCGCTGGTCGTTGTTTTTCTCTCGGTTTAATTTTGTGGTGTCCTACCTGCCGGGTTCTAAGAATGTTAAGGCGGATGCCCTTTCTAGGAGTTTTGAGCCTGACTCCCCTGGTAATTCTGAACCTACAGGTATCCTTAAGGATGGAGTGATATTGTCTGCCGTTTCTCCAGACCTGCGGCGGGCCTTGCAGGAGTTTCAGGCGGATAGACCTGATCGTTGCCCACCTGGTAGACTGTTTGTTCCTGATGATTGGACCAGTAAAGTCATTTCTGAGGTTCATTCTTCTGCGTTGGCAGGTCATCCTGGAATCTTTGGTACCAGGGATTTGGTGGCAAGGTCCTTCTGGTGGCCTTCCCTGTCTCGAGATGTGCGAGGCTTCGTGCAGTCTTGTGACGTTTGTGCTCGGGCCAAGCCTTGTTGTTCTCGGGCTAGTGGATTGTTGTTGCCCTTGCCTATCCCGAAGAGGCCCTGGACGCACATCTCGATGGATTTTATTTCGGATCTTCCTGTTTCTCAGAAGATGTCTGTCATCTGGGTGGTGTGTGATCGTTTCTCTAAGATGGTCCATTTGGTTCCCCTGCCTAAGTTGCCTTCTTCTTCCGAGTTGGTTCCTCTGTTTTTTCAAAATGTGGTCCGTTTGCATGGTATTCCGGAGAATATCGTTTCTGACAGAGGTACCCAATTCGTGTCTAGATTTTGGCGAGCATTCTGTGCTAGGATGGGCATAGATTTGTCTTTCTCGTCTGCTTTCCATCCTCAGACTAATGGCCAGACCGAGCGGACGAATCAGACCTTGGAGACATATTTGAGGTGTTTTGTGTCTGCAGATCAGGATGATTGGGTTGCTTTTTTGCCTTTAGCGGAGTTTGCCCTCAATAATCGGGCCAGTTCTGCCACCTTGGTGTCTCCCTTTTTCTGTAATTCGGGGTTTCATCCTCGATTTTCTTCTGGTCAGGTGGAATCTTCGGATTGTCCTGGAGTGGATGCTGTGGTGGAGAGGTTGCATCAGATTTGGGGGCAGGTAGTGGACAATTTGAAGTTGTCCCAGGAGAAGACTCAGCTTTTTGCCAACCGCCGGCGTCGGGTTGGTCCTCGGCTTTGTGTTGGGGACTTGGTGTGGTTGTCTTCTCGTTTTGTCCCTATGAGGGTTTCTTCTCCCAAGTTTAAGCCTCGGTTCATCGGCCCATACAAGATATTGGAGATTCTTAACCCTGTGTCCTTCCGTTTGGACCTCCCTGCATCTTTTTCTATTCATAATGTTTTTCATCGGTCATTATTGCGCAGGTATGAGGTACCGGTTGTGCCTTCCGTTGAGCCTCCTGCTCCGGTGTTGGTTGAGGGCGAGTTGGAGTACGTTGTGGAAAAAATCTTGGACTCCCGTGTTTCCAGACGGAAACTCCAGTATCTGGTCAAATGGAAGGGATACGGTCAGGAGGATAATTCTTGGGTGACTGCCTCTGATGTTCATGCCTCCGATTTGGTCCGTGCCTTTCATAGGGCTCATCCTGATCGCCCTGGTGGTTCTGGTGAGGGTTCGGTGCCCCCTCCTTGAGGGGGGGGTACTGTTGTGAAATTGGATTTTGGGCTCCCCCGGTGGCCACTGGTGGAATTGAACTGGTGTGCATCATCCTCTCTGTTCACCTGTTTCCATCAGGATGTGGGAGTCGCTATTTAGCCTTGCTCCTCTGTCACTTCCATGCCGGTCAACATTGTAATCAGAAGCCTTTCTGTGCATGTTCCTGCTGCTAGACAACTCTGTTATGACCCCAATGGCGAGGGTCTCAGAGGAACGTGGAAGTCTGCAGAATACAAAAATCCAGCTCATAGGGCAGTGGTAACTGGGTTGACCATATATCTACTCCTAACGCCAACACTAGAAGTAGCCGGGGATCATTCCTACGTTGATTCTAGATGACACGCGCCAGCCGGAGAATCTAGCTACCCCTAGTAGAGGAAAACAAAGACCTTTCTTGCCTCCAGAGAAGGGGACCCCAAAGCTGGATAGAAGCCCCCCACAAATAATGACGGTGAGGTAAGAGGAAATGACAAACACAGAAATTAACCAGGTTTAGCACAGAGAGGCCCGCTTACTGATAGCAGAATAAAGAAAGGTAACTTATATGGTCAACAAAAACCCTATCAAAATCCACACTGGAAATTCAAGAACCCCCGAACCGTCTAACGGTCCGGGGGGAGAACACCAGCCCCCTAGAGCTTCCAGCAAAGGTCAGGATGTAGATATGGAACAAGCTGGACAAAAATACAAAACCAAAACAAATAGCAAAAAGCAAAAGGCAGACTTAGCTGATATAACTGGAACCAGGATCAGTAGACAAGAGCACAGCAGACTAGCTCTGATAACTACGTTGCCAGGCATTGAACTGAAGGTCCAGGGAGCTTATATAGCAACACCCCTAACTAACGACCCAGGTGCGGATAAAAGGAATGACAGAAAAACCAGAGTCAAAAAACTAGTAACCACTAGAGGGAGCAAAAAGCAAATTCACAACAGTACCCCCCCCTTAGTGAGGGGTCACCGAACCCTCACCACGACCACCAGGGCGATCAGGATGAGCGGCATGAAAGGCACGAACTAAATCGGCCGCATGAACATCAGAGGCGACCACCCAGGAATTATCCTCCTGACCATAGCCCTTCCACTTGACCAGGTACTGAAGCCTCCGCCTGGAGAGGCGAGAATCCAAGATCTTCTCCACCACGTACTCCAACTCGCCCTCAACCAACACCGGAGCAGGAGGCTCAGCAGAAGGAACTACAGGCACAATGTACCGCCGCAACAAGGACCTATGAAATACATTGTGAATAGCAAACGACACAGGAAGATCCAGACGAAAAGATACAGGATTAAGGATTTCCAATATCTTGTAAGGCCCAATAAAACGAGGTTTAAATTTGGGAGAGGAGACCTTCATAGGAACAAAGCGGGAAGAAAGCCATACCAAATCCCCAACGCGTAGTCGGGGACCCACACCGCGGCGGCGGTTGGCAAAGCGCTGAGCCTTCTCCTGTGACAACTTCAAGTTGTCCACCACATGATTCCAGATCTGCTGCAACCTATCCACCACAGAATCCACCCCAGGACAGTCAGAAGGCTCCACATGACCCGAAGAAAAGCGAGGATGGAAACCAGAGTTGCAGAAAAAAGGCGAAACCAAGGTGGCGGAACTAGCCCGATTATTAAGGGCAAACTCAGCCAACGGCAAGAATGTCACCCAATCGTCCTGATCAGCAGAGACAAAACACCTCAAATAAGCCTCCAAAGTCTGATTGGTTCGCTCCGTCTGTCCATTAGTCTGAGGATGGAAAGCAGACGAAAACGACAAATCAATGCCCATCCTACTACAAAAGGATCGCCAGAACCTGGAAACGAACTGGGATCCTCTGTCTGACACAATATTCTCAGGGATGCCGTGCAAACGAACCACGTTCTGGAAAAACACAGGAACCAGATCGGAAGAGGAAGGCAGCTTAGGCAAAGGAACCAAATGGACCATCTTGGAGAAGCGATCACATATCACCCAGATAACGGACATGCCCTGAGATAGCGGAAGATCAGAAATGAAATCCATGGAGATATGAGTCCAAGGTCTCTTCGGGACAGGCAAGGGCAAGAGCAAACCGCTGGCACGAGAACAGCAAGGCTTAGCTCGAGCACAAGTCCCACAGGACTGCACAAATGACCGCACATCCCTTGACAAGGAAGGCCACCAAAAGGACCTGACCACCAGATCTCTGGTGCCAAAAATTCCCGGGTGACCTGCCAACACCGAGGAATGAACCTCGGAAATGACTCTGCTGGTCCACTTATCCGGGACAAACAGTCTGTCAGGTGGACAAGACTCAGGCCTATCAGCCTGAAATCTCTGCAACACACGTCGCAGATCCGGAGAAATAGCTGACAAGATAACTCCATCTTTAAGAATACCAACAGGATCAGCGACTCCAGGAGCATCAGGCACAAAGCTCCTAGAAAGAGCATCGGCCTTCACATTCTTTGAACCTGGTAAATACGAGACAACAAAATCAAAGCGGGAGAAAAACAATGACCAGCGGGCCTGTCTCGGATTAAGGCGTTTAGCAGACTCGAGATACATCAGATTTTTGTGATCAGTCAAGACCACCACACGATGCTTAGCACCCTCAAGCCAATGACGCCACTCCTCAAATGCCCATTTCATGGCCAACAACTCCCGATTGCCCACATCATAATTTCGCTCGGCAGGCGAAAACTTCCTAGAGAAAAAGGCACAAGGTTTCATAACAGAGCAACCAGGGCCTCTCTGCGACAAAACGGCCCCTGCCCCAATCTCCGAAGCATCCACCTCAACCTGAAAGGGAAGTGAGACGTCAGGCTGGCACAAAACAGGCGCCGAAGTAAACCGGCGTTTCAACTCCTGGAAAGCCTCCACGGCAGCAGGAGCCCAGTTAGCTACATCGGAGCCCTTCTTGGTCATATCCGTCAAAGGTTTCACAATGCTAGAAAAATTAGCGATAAAACGACGGTAGAAGTTAGCGAAGCCCAAGAACTTCTGAAGACTCTTAACTGACGAGGGCTGAGTCCAATCAAGAATAGCTCGGACCTTGACTGGGTCCATCTCCACAGCAGAAGGGGAAAAAATGAACCCCAAAAAGGGAACCTTCTGTACACCAAAGAGACACTTTGAGCCCTTGACAAACAAAGAATTTTCACGCAAAATTTTAAAGACCAACCTGACCTGCTCCACATGCGAATCCCAATTATCAGAAAAAACCAAAATATCATCCAGATAAACAATCAAAAATTTATCCAGATACTTCCGGAAAATGTCATGCATAAAGGACTGAAAAACTGAAGGTGCATTGGAGAGCCCAAAAGGCATCACCAAGTACTCAAAATGACCTTCGGGCGTATTGAATGCGGTTTTCCATTCATCACCTTGCTTAATGCGCACAAGGTTGTACGCACCACGAAGGTCTATCTTGGTGAACCACTTGGCACCCTTAATCCGGGCAAACAAGTCAGACAACAGCGGTAAAGGATACTGAAATTTGACAGTGATCTTATTTAAAAGCCGATAATCAATACAAGGTCTCAAAGATCCGTCCTTTTTTGCCACAAAAAAGAATCCCGCACCAAGAGGGGAAGAAGACGGACGAATATGTCCTTTCTCCAGAGACTCCTTGATATATGAACGCATAGCGGTATGTTCAGGTACCGACAGATTAAACAGTCTTCCCTTAGGAAATTTACTGCCTGGGATCAAATCTATAGCACAGTCACAGTCCCTATGAGGAGGCAGTGCACTGGACTCAGACTCACTGAAGACATCCTGATAATCAGACAAATACTCCGGAACTTCCGAAGGCGTAGAAGAAGCAATAGACACAGGCAGGGAATCCCCATGAATACCACGACAGCCCCAACTTGAGACTGACATAGCCTTCCAGTCCAGGACTGGATTATGGGTCTGTAACCATGGCAGCCCTAAAACAACCAAATCATGCATTTTATGTAAAACCAGGAAACGTATCACCTCGCGGTGTTCAGGAGTCATGCACATGGTAACCTGTGTCCAATACTGCGGTTTATTTGCTGCCAATGGTGTAGCATCAATACCCCTAAGAGGAATAGGATTTTCTAATGGTTCAAGAGTAAAACCACAGCGCTTAGCAAATGAGAGATCCATGAGACTCAGGGCAGCACCTGAATCTACAAACGCCATGACAGGATAAGATGACAGTGAGCAAATCAAAGTTACAGACAGAATAAATTTAGGTTGCAAATTACCAACGGTGACAGGACTAACAACCTTAGCTATACGTTTAGAGCATGCTGAGATAACATGTGTAGAATCACCACAGTAGTAGCACAAGCCATTCCGGCGTCTATGAATTTTCCGCTCATTTCTAATCAGGATTCTATCACATTGCATTAAATCAGGTGTCTGTTCAGACAACACCATGAGGGAATTTGCGGTTTTTCTATCACATTGCACCGAATTAGGTGTCTGTTCAGACAACACCATGAGGGAATTTGCGGTTTTGCGCTCCCGCAACCGCCGGTCAATTTGAATAGCCAGTGCCATAGTATCATTCAGACCTGTGGGAATGGGAAAACCCACCATAACATTCTTAATGGCTTCAGAAAGACCATTTCTAAAATTAGCGGCCAGTGCACACTCGTTCCAATGTGTCAGCACGGACCATTTCCGAAATTTTTGGCAATACACTTCAGCCTCGTCCTGCCCCTGAGACATAGCCAGCAAGGCCTTTTCTGCCTGAATCTCAAGATTGGGTTCCTCATAAAGTAAACCGAGCGCCAGAAAAAACGC